>NC_086284.1:41668875-42296230 GCF_963924245.1 Chroicocephalus ridibundus
ATAAACATTTATATGTTTAAGTTTTTTTAAAAAATACCCTTAATTGGATTATTTTGGGAGAACAGATCCATTTTTATATGAAACCATCAACTGGACATCAGCCCATTTGCTATTTAGTCTTTTGAGAAGACCATGTTTTTGAAAGGAAGCCTTTCAAATCATTATCTTCACTGTTTTATACATTAATCTGTGTGCCATTTTGATATGCGTTAACTTAGACTTATCCGTGTCAGAGTCCAATACGCTTTGACCAAATTCTTTTGGATATTCCCTGCAAGGAGGGTTGAATGTTTAATACCAAATTCACTTCTCTGAAGATATTTAATGTCACTTGGGCAATATGCTGAAATCACAACACAGCACAATATAGCAATTGCTGTATAAAATTGGATCACAGTACAAACATGATTCCCATGGCTGATGTCTATATGCTCACTGTCACGATGCTGGGCATCCCTAGTCATCAGGAAGGAATCACAGAATAACAGGATCATAGAATAGTTTGGGCTGCAAGGGACCTTTAAAGGTCATCTAGTCCAATCACACCTTGCAATGAGCAGGGACCTCTTCAACTAGACCAGCTTGCTCAGAGCCCCACCCAACCTGACCTTGAATGTTTCCAGGGATAGGTCGTCTATCACCTTTCTGGGTAACCTGATCCAGTGTCTCACCACCCTCATTGTAAAATATTTCTTCCTTATATCTAGTCTGAATCTACCCTCTTTTACTTTAAAATCATTAGCCCTTGTCCTATCACAACAGGCCCTACTGAAAAAATTGTCCCCACCTTTCTTATAAGCCCCCTTTAAGTACTCAAAGCCTGCAATAAGGTCTCCCTGGAACCTTCTCTTCTCCAGGCTGAACCACCCCAATTCTCTCAGCCTGTCCTCATAGGAGAGGTGCTCCAGCCCTCTGATCATCTTCACGGCCCTCCTCTGGACCTGCTCCAACAGGTCCATGTCCTTCTTATGTTGGGAGCCCCACAGCTGGACATGGGACTCCAGGTAGGGTCTCACGAGAGCCGAATAGAGGGACAGAATCACCTTCCTCAACCTGCTGGCCATGCTTCTTTCGGTGCAGCCCAGGATACAGTCAGCTTTCTGGGCTGTAAGTGCACATTGTCGTCTCATGTCCCGCTTTTCATCCATAGAATCATAGAATCATAGAATCATAGAATCATAGAGTTGGAAGGGACCTCTGGAGATCATCTAGTCCAACCCCCCTGCCAGAGCAGGGTCACCTAGAGCAGGTTGCACAGGAACACGGCCAGACAGGTTTTGAATGTCTCCAGAGTTGGAGACTCCACCACCTCTCTGGGCAGCCTGTTCCAGTGCTCTGCCACCCTCAAAGTAAAGAAGTTCCTCCTCATGTTTAGGTGGAACTTCCTATGTTCAAGTTTGTGCCCATTGCCTCTTGTCCTGTCCCCGGGCACCACTGAAAAGAGCCTGGCCCCATCCTCCTGACACCCACCCTTTAAGTATTTATAAGTGTTGATAAGGTCCCCCCTCATCCGTCTTTTTTCCAGACTGAAGAGACCCAAATCCCTCAGCCTTTCCTCATAAGAGAGGTGTTCCAGTCCCCTAATCATCTTTGTAGCCCTCTGCTGCACCCTTTCCAGCAGTTCCCTGTCCCTCTTGAACCGGGGAGCCCAGAACTGGACACAGTACTCCAGGTGCGGCCTCACCAAGGCAGAGTAGAGGGGGAGGATGACCTCCCTCGACCTGCTGGCCACACTCTTCTTGATGCACCCCAGGATGCCATTGGCCTTCTTGGCCACAAGGGCACATTGCTGACTCATGGTCATCCTGTTGTCCACCAGGACTCCCAGGTCTCTTTCAGCCGAGCTGCTCTCCAGCAGGTCAGCCCCCAACCTGTACTGGTGCATGGGGTTGTTCCTCCCCAGGTGCAGCACCCTACACTTGCCCTTGTTGAACTTCATAAGGTTTCTCTCTGCCCAGATCTCCAACCTGTCCAGGTCTCTCTGTATGGCGGCACAGCCTTCCGGTGTGTCAGCCACCCCACCCAGCTTGGTGTCATCAGCAAACTTGCTGAGGGTGCACTCTATCCCCTCATCCAGGTCATTGATGAATATATTGAACAGGACTGGACCCAGTACTGACCCCTGGGGAACACCACTCGTCACTGGTCTCCAACTAGACTCTGTGCCCCTAATCACAACCCTCTGAGCTCTATCTTTCAACCAGTTTTCTATCCACCCCACCGTCCATTCATCAAGCCCACACTTCCTAAGCTTCCCTATGAGGATGCTGTGGGAGACCGTGTCAAACGCCTTGCTTAAGTCAAGGTAGACCACATCTACCGCCCTCCCCTCATCTATCCATCTAGTCATGCCATCGTAGAAGGCTATCAGATTAGTCAGACATGATTTCCCCTTGGTGAATCCATGCTGAGTACTTCTGATAGCTTTCCTTTCCTCCACGTGCCTTGAGATGACACCCAGAACGAGCTGTTCCATAATCTTTCCAGGGATGGAGGTGAGGCTGACCGGCCTGTAGTTCCCTGGCTCCTCCTTCTTGCCTTCTTGTCAGGGCCGCTTTCAATCCCTTCATCCCCCAGCATGTATTGATACTGGGAGTTCCCCCAACACAGATGCAGGACCCTGCGCTTGGCCTTGTTAAACCTCATGAAGGGGGTTGAACTAGATCATCTTTAAAGGTACCTTCCAACCCAAATCATTCTATGATTCTATGATTTTGATGCTGATTTTAGGATAAATCCTACCCTTCAAAGCCTTATTCCTTTCAATGCAATACACTGGAAACCAAGAGTCACTAGCTCAGCTGAAGAGATATATGTTAGATTAGGTGAATTCCATCTGTGCTGTTACAAAATCATTAGATATCTCAATTTTTTGAACGTTTCATTAGAACTTGCAGGTTTTGCTTCAATGTGTTAAAAGGACCTTAAAGCATATACATATATGGACGACTTAAATGGCTGTTGGTTTTTTCTGTTTTGTTTTTTAATTGAAGAATCCAACATGTACAGTGTAATTTAATTAATTTCACAAAAAGATACAATTAGATTAAAATAAGTCTGCTCTGATGTTTTCTGTCCTTTAATTTTTTTGAAACACTCACTGCCCCTTAATTGTGTGCTTTGAAACCTTAATAAATATAAGAAGAAATATCGCACTTACATTACATGAATAATGTAATACTGGGGAGTGAAAGAGGAAATGTATTACTGTAATATAATACTGGGGAGTGAAAGAGGAAAAAAGAAATCATCCTTCTATTAAAAAAAAGAGAAATTATTTGACTAATGCTTTGTAAACAATTGCAAATTCAAATATATAAAGGCCTGACAACATTCACTAAAGTGGCAAATGTAGGGAAAAGCTGAGTATAATGAAGCCATAGCTTCCAAACCACTATAAATCACTTCTTAAAATTTCTTGTATTTGAAATTTGGGTATATCTTTTCTTTGACTTTTCAAGAGCTACTGTGGAATGCAAGTGATCTAGGCAAGGTGTCGATGTACTACGTCACATCAATGTATTAGCTACAGCTATGTGTCACTGATAACACTGGTAATCTTAGTACAGAGTCTTTGTGTTCAAAGGGTAGGCCAAAAGACTGCTGCAAGGCATGAAACTATTAATATGGTCTTATTTCCATAAGATTGTCTTCAAATGTTCGCAGTTATTATTATATAATTTCCTTGAATAATGCTTTAAGTAAGAAAGACTCAGTAATACAATAGTTTTATCCAGGAACCTACAATGAAACAGTGGTGTATATTTGTTCTTGAATTTCTCATGCCATATGATGAATCACAGCAATTATGGGAAAGAACAATATTAGTTTTACAGTTATTGTTATTATCTTAAAGTACTAAGAATAAAAACTCATATTTCACTAGATAGTCCAATCACCGCCAAAATATGTGACAGAGGAACATTTTATAATCTCTATATTTCACAGTGACTGAACAACTAGAAATTGTCAGAGCCAAGTCATTTATATCTCCTTATTACCAGCTTGCAGAAGGCTTTGAGAATATGGGGCTAGTGATGGATATTTTTATAGCAGATGTGGTTTTATTCTCTTTTACTCTAGTATGTATACTTCAGATTACTTCCACAGCAGTTTATTAAAGTAGCAGAAAGAGATTAGCAATAGGAGAACAAGACACACAGATTGCTTACTCTTGTTTTGTAGAAGGAACTACATTTATATAGAAGTGGAGACTATTTAGGCAGAATTGGAGTTCCTTTATTTATAACTCCAGATCTTACTGTGCTTTGTAATTCATTTAAACTGATGCAAAATTTACTTAAATATTAGGCAATTATTTAAATGGAATGTTTCTATTGCAAATTAGATTTCCACTACGTATATTACACAATTATTTCTCTCAAAGGTTAAAATGTACCTAAATGCGGAAAGCCCAACAGAATTAGTGGATTAAGTGAGACTAAAATACTGTGAAAATACTTTTGATAATTCTTCCAACAGGGTGAACTGCACTCAAAGTGAGCAGATTTAACTGAATGGAAAACAGTGTATTTTATATGTTTGTACACTTCTGTGTTTTTTTCCAATGTAATTGAACTATAATAATGATATTTAGTTGATACTTCACTTCTAGAATCAAAGTTCAAAATAACCCAGATACTTACAGACATGTTCCTACGTGCAGAGATTGCTAGGGTCCAAATTTGGCCTAAATCACTGTCTATAGCACCTCTGTCAGTATAGAAGCAGCCAACAGGATACAGTAGTCCTTGTCACTTAAGATTTTAGGGCAAAAAAAAAAAAGGAAATTTCACTGGTTTGCATTGCCACACATTCATTGGCTCTGCAAATGAACATGGATGTTGTGGAATATGAACCCCTGCAGCAAAGGTGTCCAGCAGCCTTCTGGGCTACAGCAGGAGAAGTGTTGTCAGCAGGTCAAGGGAAGTGATCCTTCCCCTCTACTCTGACCTGGTGAGACACATCTGGAGTTCTAGGTCTAATCCTGGACTCCTCACTATAAGGTAGACATGGACATCCTGGACCAAGTCCAGCAAAGGACCATGAAAATGAGTAAGGGTTTAGAGCATCTCTCCTATGAGGAAAGGCTTAGAGAGCTGGGACTATTCAGCCTGAAGTATAGAAGGCTCGGGGAGGATATAATCAATCTGTATAAATACCTGATGGGAGGTAGTAAAGAAGACAGTGCCTGATGCTCCATGGTAGTGCTCACTGAGAGGACATGTGGCAATGGACCCAATCTGAAATACAGGAAATTCCACTTAACCGTAACAAAACCCATTTTTTATTCTGAGTGTGGTCAAACAAGAGTCTCAGTCCTCGGAGACATTTGAAACCTGCCTGGACATCCTGGGTGACATGTTCTAGCTGACCCTGCTTTGAGCATGGCAGCTGGACTCGATGATCTCCAGAGACCCCTTCCAGCTGCAACTATTAAGTGTGATTCTGTGATTGTTACATTTACTTTAGCAGTGCCAATATAAGGAAACTAATACCTAAATGGCACAAGGCCCCATCTGCAGCATCTATTTGTAGTATTTGTGTTTGATCTTAAAACACTTCAACTTGTCAACCTTTCCAATACAACTTTCAATTTACAGTCTGTCAATGAGATCATCTAAGATAGATAGAAATAAGAATTAGGTATTCTACTCTGCTGACAGTCAAAGGCAGTGAGTTGACAAACAAAGCTTTCTGTCCTTAAAGATTTATTAAATGAACGACTAAATGTCTACTGAATTCTATACCTGAAAGTAAAAGCAATAGCTCAAAAACAAATAATTTTTGAATGCATTCATTTTAACAACGTTACATATTCACAGATGCTAAGTTTTAAGAGATTCCTCCAGGTCCCAAATTCTGTTTTCATATATTTGAGAAAAGTGGATCACTTGGAACATATACTCAATACTGCTTTAGAAAATTCAAGTTAATGCCATGAGAATGTTATAGTTAGAAAGGTCTACAGTTGCTCTCAGATTATTCAGCACCCACCTAATTTTAGCAGATTGTATCTGGAGAATATAAATCCATCATGTACTGCTTACTTCATTTATGTTGGTTAGTGTTTGTTTACACACAGCCTGAACTACACACTTGGTAACAAGATGGTGGAAAGGGTCTTTTCACTTTTTTGTGAAAATATTTCTGTAACTGAAATTCATGCATTTGAGATAAAAACGAAGAGTCACAATAATATTCGGTTTCTTCTGCAAAACTTATATTATGTGCAGTAACTATTAAAAAAATTAAAAAAGGCCATTTCAGTCATGTTATTTTCTGATTTTGTTAATGAATTTGTTATAGAGGTGTCGTTCGAGTGGACTGCATGTTTTTTACACCCCGTTGGTAAAAATGGTTGGCTAGAAACCTAGAAACAAGGCATGCTGCAGTGTCTAGAAATCAGTTATGGATTTAGAGAAGGGAAGAAGTTCTTCAAAGAAAAGTAACCTCTCCATTTCCCTGTCACGTGCAAAACTCTCTTTGAGGACTGTGAAGCAGTCATGAACTCACAGTTACATTCCCCTACGCCTACCATCTCCTTACTCACAGCACATCTTGGTCAAACCATGCTAAAACATTGATTTTTCATAAATAAACTTACTGTGCAGTAAAAGAGATTCACAGGGTAATCTCCTTTTCTGTAAAGTGGCAATTAAACAAAGCATAAAAGATTCTTCAAATATTTGTGTTACCTTTATCATTAGACAGTGGCTTCTGTCTTTTCTGAATGTTACTCAAAAATCAAATGTGAAAACATTGCATCAACTTTTTTTTTCTTTTTGTCTTCTGTCTGTTTTTTTTCTTCACCTCATACCTTACATATACTAAAACTCACTAAATTTTGGTAGCGCTAGCCCTGCTGGAACTGATTTCTTGTTGTAATTCCATTTTGAAGACATGCACATTCCTACTCCAGCATGCCATACCAGCAAAAACGTTTCGTGTATTTTTACTTGGTGTAATCAGTTAAACTTGTCAGTTTATCCACTGCTGTTTCTTATCTGTATCTTATGATAAATTGCACTATAAATTGATGTCACAAGCCATTTAGTGAACTTAGATAACATTAGGTCCTATTTCTGTTTACTTGCTTTCTTGTGTGGATAATATATTATCATTAAAAGTTTCAAAGTATGAGTTAAGAGGAGTTTAAAACAATGGAGTTGGCTCTTTTCTTTGTTTTGAGGGCTTTTTTACACTTAATATTTTCATACCTGATCCCTAAAGAACAGTGTTCAGAATCATTAATGGCAAATATGTGTTTACAGCTAGTTTAAATCAATTGCTAATTAACTCCACAAGGCAGAAATGGATTTCTGTTTAGCACTGAGTTTGCGCTTTTCCTTTATTCTTGACACTCACAGGTGTGAGGTTCAAACTACATTAGCATCTGCTCTGTAACTGCCTGTTCCAAACCCCATTGAAATCAAGATAAATTTAGAGGGAAAATTTGATTGGAAAATCTTCACAAAAATCCTACAACCTTAGAAAAATTTAGGCTAGACAGGACTTTTGGAAATCTGATCTGACAACACCTTCAAATCAGGGAAAACTTTGAGGTTAGATCAGGTTGCCAAGGGTCCAGACACATTTTAGTACCTCTGCAATCCCTTTGGTGCACCTCTTCCAGTGCTTCATCACCCTCATTGATTTTTTTTTTCTCCTTTTTTATTTGATTGGAGCATCCCTTCCTGCAAATTGTGTACAATATATCTTCTTTTGTTGCATAATACAGCGAAGAGTTTGCCTCCATTTTCGCTAAAACTCCATCACAGGTAACTGAAGAGGGTAATTAGAGTCTGCCTTTGCCTTCTTTTCTTCAGGACGAATGAATTCAGGTCTCCTAACCCTCCTTGTATATTGGATAACATATATAATACTGTATCCATAAAAATTAAAATATATATATCACAGCTTTTTTCTTCTAATAATAATTAAAAACAAGACCAACACAAAACAATCCATTGTTGATTAGTTTATTATTATTCAGCTTAAACATAGTCGTTATTAGGGCAGCATAATGATTCCTATTAGAAGGTTATAGCTGATTACTGTACACAATCTTGCTATCATTTTTTTATGCAAAGCCCTTATTACTTTCAGCAGGAGTTCTGCAAGTGAATATGACCAAAGTTCAATTGAAATGGTCAAGTTTATTCAGATTATGCATTTCCTGGATTATTCTTTTTTGGAATGAATAAGATTCAAAGCATATAAAGTAAAATAAGTACAAGTTGAGGGCTTTTTGTGGTGGTGATTATATTTTTTTTAATAGAAAACAGAATTGACTGTTTGGATGTACATGGCCAAAAAGAAAAAAAATGTATTGAGTAAACACGTTTGTTAAATACAGATAATGTACATAAATGCTTGTTTTATAAGTAAAAGACTTACTGTATATATGTATGTCAGGAGTCCTGTACTATTTGATTAGACATATATGTCTAAAAGAAATATCACAATATTAGATTGTTTATCTCTATGATTTTAAATATTTAGTTTTATTTTTAATATAGTAAAGTCATCTGTAATTAATATCTGAAATTTTCATAATGCTTAGGCATAGCATTTCAATGCATTTTGTGAAGAAGCATTTTTGACCACAGGAAGGCAAAAAATGAACTTGTAAGAGAGGTAAATTTAGGGCTTGATCATCTAGATTTATGTGTTTTAAAACCCAACCACAGAGATTCCAGTATAAATATCAACTACAAAATTCTTTCTCAGAGACTGCAGAGAGACTAGCAAACATTGGGGGTGTGGGGGGGTGGGGGTGGGGAGAAAAAAAAAAGTCAGAGTATTTTATTTGCTTTTCAAAATTGTATTACAAATTATTCCATTTCTAGCCTTTTAAAATATTTTTTTAATAGCCTGTAGATGGCAGTCTTGTACCATTCATGAAATATACATACCTATTAACATACATAAATACATATACACACAGAAAAAAATCTAAAATATTAGGAAGGTGAGAAGGAGATGGAGATTGTGGGGTTTTTCATTTTCCACATCATGAGATGGTAATTGTATAAAGTACAAAGTTTCTATAAATCTGATTTCAGTCTTTCTATGATTCTGCATTTTGTATATTTATGGAAACTAATTTCTCTGTCTCAATGACAATAACACAAATAATTATCTCTAAAATATTGCTGGTATCTCTAGTAGAAAATAAGTGCCTCTGCAAGTGATGGGATACTGTCATGCTTCACTAAGCTGAATGAGTGTAGACAATTTCAGAATTGGATATCATACTTAGGAGTAATGGGGAACTTTTTCCTTAATGTGCATTTCTAAAATTATGGTGGCAAGAAACTTTGCACTTAGGATTTTTAGATCAAGCAAATTTTATTTGAATTACCATGGAGCACTCAGTTTTAATCTGTGAAACCGAGACAAATTTGATATTTGTGTACCAGAAAAGAACATGCGCACACACAAGACCCACCACAACAAATCAACCAACCAAAAAAAAAAAAAACACCTCAAAAGGCACCTGGCAGCAATATCAGGAAAGCAGAATTACAGGAAAGTATTTTCTTAGCTTACACAGTAGTCAACTACAAAACACCCTCACATATCTTCTGATAAGTAGTCATGCCATGACTAATATGCTGCATGCATTTTAACAGCATGATAGAATAAACACAGTCTGTGGCAATTTGGGGAAAAAAAAAACCCAAACAGAAGACCCACTAACCAGTCTTGTGACTTCTCTGTATGCCATGTGCTTTTTTTATTAATGGGCTTTTCCTTCTGCCTTTGAAAAGCTTTTTAAAGGTACTATAGAGGGCTGTAATGTAAGAATCCTAGACAGATACTCCTCCACAATGTGGCTTTGTTGTAGTGCTTTCAAGCCTTACTGGTTTGCAGAACTAATTTATACCTTCTTTTTTTACATGAAATTGTTTCTGAATGATGTTCTGATGAAGTATTCTGCATTTGACCAACATGTCCGCATTCTGCTCTTTGCTGATGCATCACATCTGAAGCATTACTTTTCACTGCCAAGATATAAAGAGGGTGGTAACAGGAGAATAAAAACTAATTTGCCTCAGCAAAACATAAATGCTCCTGATATTCAGCCTCTGTTCCTTAGCTTTCTACTTGAAGAAGACAAATCTTATTTTCAGTTGTTCATGAAGTTGCCATGGAAATAGATATTGGCCAATATAAATAACTTGTTAAAGGATTTATTAAATAAACATCTGATATTGCTAACCCAGCCTCAGCTTTTTGTCCTTGTTCCTTCTCCTAAGCAGAAAGCATGCCTTAATTAGAAAATCACTGGCTGTGGACTAGGTTCCATTACAGAATCCTCTATAGATTTCCTTCCTCATCTTAAATGTTAATTTTAGTCAAATTATGCCAATGTTTGGTTTCATCCTTATTTTGTTGCTCATTGTCATTTGTGTAGTCAATGCTTACAACATGAGGTACTCAAAAAGAGCTTGCAAATGAGGATGACTATTTTCAAAGGCTGTCTGGTGCTACACTGTGTCAAGGTCTGCCTGGCAGAATTTAGTTCAATTTCTCTGTGGAATCTAGACACATAAACTCTTTCCCTTTCCTGCTCAAGTGCCCTATGATGTGGTAAAAAATACCAATATACCCTGATATTTGAAGTGCTGTGAACCTCCAGTCTGTACTCATCATGAAAATTTGGCTTGATTATGTTTTGAATTTGGACCAGTGGAAATAGTAAAGCATAGGAAACAGGGAATCAAGGCTGTCATATTATTAATTTAGTAGTGCTTATGCATGAAAGATGAACTGAATTCTGAGTCTTAAAGATTTGAAGGACAGAAATTTTGAACAGCAAACAACATAAAAAAAAGAATATTTTTTGGATTAGAGCGAGTCTAAAAAAAAAAAAAAAGAAGAGCTAGTTAAGGGAAAAGAAGGAAGTGATAGGAGGGGCAAACCTGTGGTCTTAATCACTGTAACTAGTTACTCAATTGTGGAGTTTGGTTAAACCTCTCCATCTATCACAAAATATATTTATTACTCTTCATTCACTGATTGCTACTGAAATTTCCCTTTCTGTACCTCTGATACCTCAATAGTTCTTCCACATTACTTACAGAAAATAACCCAAGTCATATGAAATAAATATAGATTTAATTTAAAAATTCTTTTTCACTAGAGAAAAAAAATCTTGGATCTTAAGCAGTACAACATTTTGCTTGTTCAATATAAATATAAAGGAAAAACCCGAATTCTTAAGCTGTCTGAACGAAAGGAAGATCCAAGACTTTCTCTTGTGTTAAATCTAAAACATACAGCTTGTATCAAGTGATATTTTGTGTTTCAGATTTCATTCTGAGATCTCAGACCTCGTTCTTTTCCAACGTCCTTTCCATAAGAAAGTACATGGAATTATCATAGAATCATAGAATATTCGTTGTTGCAAAGGACCTTTGAGATCATCCAGTCCAACCATACACACACCAAAAAAAACCCCCAAAAACCCCAAAACACAAACAAACAACCTGCAATCTCTGCCACTAGAGCATGCCCTGAAGTGCCACATCTAGACATTTCTTAAATACCTCTAGGGGTGGTGACTCAACCACCTCCCTGGGCAGGCTGTTCCAGTGCCTGACCACTCTTTCAGTAAAATAATTCCTCCTAATATCTAATCTAAACCTCCCCTGCCGCAACTTCAGACCATTTCCTCTGGTCCTGTCATTATTCACTTGGGAGAAGAGGCCAACACCCACCTCTCTCCAACCTCCTTTCAGGTAGTTGTAGAGGGCAATGAGGTCTCCCCTCAGCCTCCTCCAAGCTAAACATGCCCAGCTCCCTCAGCCTCTCCTCATATGACCTGGTCTCCAGACCCCTCACCAGCCTGGTAGCTCTCCTCTGGACACGCTCCAGCACTTCAATGTCCCTCTTGTACAGAGGGGCTCAGAACTGAACACAGTACTCGAGGTGAGGCCTCACCAGTGCCGAGTACAGAGGCCCCATCACTTCCTTACTCCTGCTGGCCACGCTATTCCTGATACAAGCCAGAATGCTGTTGGCCTTCTTGGCCACCTGGGCACACTGCTGGCTCATGTGAAGCTGGCCATCCACCAGCACCCCCAGGTCCTTTTCTGCCGGGCGGCTTTCCAGCCACTCTTCCCCAAGCCTGTAGCGTTGCTTGGGGTTGTTGTAACTGAAATGCAGGACCCGGCACTTGGCCTTATTAAACCTCATACAGTTGGCTTCGGCCCATCGATCCAGCCTGTCCAGGTCCCTCTGTAGAGCCTTCCTACCCTCAAGCAGATCAACACTCCCACTTAGTTTGGTGTCATCTGCAAACTTACTGAGGGTGCACTCAATCCCCTCATCTAATTAGAGACGCTATGGCTGAGAACTTAACCAATCTCAGTTGCTCATAGAAGCAAGGGCATATTTCTTCCCATCAGTCCCACAAATACCGAAACCTTCATCAAGTATTTGAAAGACTTCCTTGTTACAGCAATGTCAGCACTCAAAGTTGCGCTCTTTTTGTGTGCACTTATGGAATTCATATGGTATATTTACTGCTATATTTGGTAAAATCTGTTATCAGTGCAGTCTTGTCTGCATCTAAAAAGAAAGCTCAAGTCTTTGAAGTTGTGGTGGTTTGTGTTTTCCCCCCCCACAGAAGTTTCAATCATAGGGGTCTTAATTCTTAATTTTCACTTAATATTAGTAGATACAATCAACACTCTTTGTGATTATTTTTAATTTTACATGTTTCTAGATGCAATAATCAACTTAATACACCAGAATAATATACAATTCACAATGTGTATGGGCCAAGTGTTTTCCTTTCTACTGCTTTTTATAGACTTTTAAGTATTTGTATTGGGTTTGGTAATAAACTGCCAGGCCACATTTAAGCTTTTCTGCAGTATCTTGATTTTAGTGTCCAGAAACATCGAGTTTCTCATCTCTTAAGTGTATATACTCCATTAAACTTCTACTCATACCCATAGTGGGTTCCATGTAGCCACAAGATTTCCAGCTGGCAGTATGTGCTACATATGATTCCATCTGAAGCAACAGAGGAGAATTTGAACTCTGGGTGTAGCTATTATATTCATGAGAGTTTCACCTGAGATGAATTTGACCTGAAAGCTTTCCTTTTCATCAGTGACATAGATTTGCTCACTGTTATTCAAAATTAAAGATAAGCACTAAATCAAATACAATCTCTATCAGCTTGTGAAGAAACAGTCTTATAAATTGGATAGTGCTGAGCTAAGTAAGCCAGAAAATATCTGAGTAGCCAGAAATCAAGAAGACCTACTAAATCTGCTGATCTGTAATGTGAACAACTTGGAGCTCAGTCCATTTCCTTTGTCAAAGGAGGTGTGTTCATCAGAGTAAGTAAAAAAGTAAACATAGGAGTCCATTATTAGAGTTAGTTCTAAGCTTGAAGGACAAAGTTTTGAGAGAATGCAGTAGTTGAAAGCTGGGACAGACAAATTCAGGTTAAGCAAGAGGTACAATGCTTTCTGAAGATTGATAGCAATTAATAATTTATCCTTTTTTTGGCTTGTTTGGTAGTGAAATAACCAATCTGATTCACTCAAAATGAATTTTACTACCTATGTTATACCAATTATTTCAGTGGTTCAAGTTTTATTATAGGAGAGTGCAAGAAGGCTATTTTGCCACACCTAGCAGCTGGAAGCAATTTCTGACCAAGGAAATTAAGAAAGCTTGGTGTTAAGACTAATGCAGTTTGCTGGTGTCATTTTGAGTAAATTAAATATGGAGTAGAGAGGATATGCTTTGGTGCCAGGTGAGACTGTAGTCAAATAAATGAGCAAAATACACTTGGCAGACAAGGGTTACACTTAAAAAAACCAACCCAAATCTATTATAACTTGGTGTGTGTTTGTTTGTTTGTTTGTTTGTTTGTTTGTTTGTTTTATGGCACAGAGCATTACATAGCCCAGGAAGAGACAATACTGTTATCATTCAATAATATCTTTGCTGTGCAATCCTGTTGAAGGTTTGCTGGATCACTGTCCTGGTTCCGGTGGGGATAGGGTTAATTTTCCCTGGTATTCCATGCCATGTGAGCCACGCCCACCCTGAGCTGCCGGGGGAGGGGGCAGGAAGTTGCTGCTTAAAAGCGGGCTGGGGCGTCCCGGGTCCGGCCGGTCGGCGAGCGGAGCGGCGGGGAGTGGCGGTTCCGTAATCGCGTTTGTATATTCCCCTATCCGTGTTGTTGTTGTTGTTTGCCTGTTCCCTTTGCTGTTCTGTTAAACTGCCTTTGTCCCAACCCAAGAGTCTTGCCTTTTCTTACGATCCTTCCTGTATTAGGAAGGCACGTGCGAGCGGCACGTGGTTCTTTGTTGCCATCTGAGGCTAAACCACGACAATCACAATACACAATAAAGTTTATCATAGCATATACAACTTGTGTCTCTGCAGAACCCTCAATATGTGGGTTTCCTGGTTTTCCAGGGCTTCCATTTATTCTTAGTTAGAATGTGTAAAGTAAAAACTATTACCATATTTGGAATATTGTATATTATTGTCCACAACTTTAATAAGTATATAGACACAAAACAAGACTAGCATACTCTTTACATGAAACACTGAAAACTAACAGAGTTGATCATGAAAAGTCATTTCAAAATTGGAGTCTTTCTTGTACTAGGAAATCTAGGAAATGTTCTGCATTGAGTCTAGGAAATCTTTTCCATAGAGTAGACTGTGATTCGTCATGAACCACAAATTTATCACATAATAGTTCTATTGTTAAGATAAAAGAAATATTGCATTTTGCCAAAATTAAGGTTTACTATGCCCTTTTTTTGATGAAGGAATATCTAGCATTTGAAAGGAAGAGGAAATCTTGAAGAATAATTTGAAATCTTATATATTCTTATATTGTTTTCTGTTCAATTTTACAGAATCAATCTTTTTTCTGATTCTTTCTTTAGATCCTTTACTCTTCTGTATCCTGATTGTCATTGGAATATCCAAGATGATTTTAAGAAGAAAGTGCGGCCCATGGGAATTCTGGGTTGCAATATTTTGAGGAGAAAGAAATAAAACAAAACAAAGCAAACCCACAACACAACACCCACAATAAAAAGGTGCTGAAAAATAAGAATTAATGTCTAAACTGGGAATAAATAAATAATCTTGGAATTAGCGTAGGATCAAAAGGCAGCTTCCAGAACAATTTCCTCTGGAGAGTACAACCCTTTCCAAAAAGTTATGTCACTCTTCAGTGGGATTCTAGCAGGAATAAGGGATTGTTCTTCATGCCCTCTCATAGCTGTTATTACACTTGTTCTAAAGGCCAAAAAAATTCTTGTTAATTAGCATGAAGGTAAATGGCCCTTCTTACAAATGCTTCAAGGTAGAAGGCTTACAATGAAGTAGAAATGCTACTCCTTTTCCATAAACAAAAAATATAGGTGTAAAATTATTATCTAATAGCAACAGCAAAATAATTAACTACTTTCTGTAAGTTTCTATATTGCTGTGAGTAAAATGTCACTCCTTGAAGCATCACTTGTGAAATCGATGCCCTTCTGAGATGAGTTTATATTATCATGGAACAAATATTTCAGGGAGGTTGAAAACATCATTGACATTATCTTCTCCAAACCTTCAGGCCTCAAAATGAATGACATTGCGAAAGAAGGTACATATATGTTTGTTTCTAGTAAACATTGTAGCTTAGAACAATCTACCTTAATATCAGCAATACCTATACTTTTGCAGAAGACCCAAATATCTCTGAAGTATTTTAATTCCATTAAAACATTTTTTAAGTTTTAAGGCTCTGTTTTCAAATATCTGCTTGAAATTTGAGCCAGAAGCATTACTACTACGTTTATAGCTGACAGAATAACAGTTTTGGGTTTTTTAATCAAACAGAAATAACACTTAATTTTTTCAAACAGAAAATCTAGTACTGAAGTATATCCCAGCTAGGATTTCCTACAACTGAAAATGTAAACTGTTGTTGGAACTCAGTACTAGTGAGCAGCTAAACACTTAAAATTTCATTTAGCTATAAAAATTTGACATTCTTTCAAAACCAAGGCATAACTTTTACAGAATTAACATATCCTTAGGTACGAGCAAGAAAGAAAAAGAGGAAGAATAAAGGTAGAGAAAAAATTATAAGAATAAAGGCTCTATAAACCATAGGAATGATGATTAGTCGTGTCATGTTTTATCTTGGTATTCTACATTATATTTGGCAGCTTTAAGGACATATTCACAAAAAAGCTATGGTAGATCACAGGTTCTTGCTCCAGGATAGTCCAATCTATTTGTCAGGCAGTTAAGGCAGAGATAAAGAAATCTCAAGTGTTGACAGCATTGATAAAAATGAGCTGGATCAAAAACCATTGGAATCTGTGAGATATTTGTCCACTGATTTTGATGAGAGCATTATAAGAACTTCTGTCAAATATCTTGCTCATTATTCATTTAGTAACATACACTCTGTACCAGAAAAATTTTAAAAAATATGGTAAAGATCACTCGATGGGAT
Organism: Chroicocephalus ridibundus; assembly: GCF_963924245.1. Lineage (NCBI taxonomy): Eukaryota > Metazoa > Chordata > Aves > Charadriiformes > Laridae > Chroicocephalus > Chroicocephalus ridibundus. The sequence goes on from NC_086284.1 coordinate 41,685,389, forward strand.
TAGCCAGGATTTAAGAGAAACAGTTGTAATTCCCTATTTATGCTGTAAAAACTGGTCAAATTCTAGTCTCAGTGGCAAGTTGTCAGATCAGTAGTGCTTCTGAGTCCAGCCATATCCGAGCTCCAAGTAGGCTACTCTGTTGCCTGCAAAGCCCCTGTTTTCTGGAGAAGGAAAACACTTCGAGGCTGAAAGAGCCAGGGATTGGAGTGTTCCAGTCTGCATCTGGAAAAAACAAGGCACAGCATTTTGTCCATGTCAGTGACATGGACAGTGGGATTGAGTATACCCTCAGTAAGTTTGCCGATGACACCAAGCTGTGTGGTGTGGTCAACACACTGGAGGGAAGGGATGCCATCCAGAGGGACATGGACAGGCTTGAGAGATGTACCCATGCAAACCTTATGAAGTTCAACCTGGCCAAGTTCAAGGTCCTGCACCTGGGTCACTGCAATCCCAAGCACAAATACAGGCTGGGTGGAGAATGGGTTGAGGGCAGCCCTGAGGAAAAGGACTTGGGGGTGTTGGTGGACGAGAAGCTCAACATGACCTGGCAATGTGTACTCACAGCCCAGAAAGCCAACCATATCCTCGGTTGCATTAAAAGAAGCATGGCCAGTAAGTCAACGGAGGTGATTATGCCCCTCTACTCGGGTCTCATGAGACCCCACCTGGAGTCCTGCATCCAGCTCTGGAGTCCTCAGCACAGGAAGGACATGGACCTGTTGGAGCAGGTCCAGAGGAGGGCCATGAAGATGATCAGAGGCCTGGAGCACCTCGCCTATGAAGACAGGCTGAGAGAGTAAGGGCTGTTCAGCCTGGAGAAGAGAAGGCTCCAGAGAGACCTTATTGAGGCCTTTCATTACCTAAATGGGGCCTACAGAAAAGCTGGGGAGGGACTCATTATGAGGGAGTGTAGCAGTAGGATGAGAGGTAGCGGTTTTAAACTGGAAGAAAGCAGACATTAGGAAGAAATTCTTTAATGTGAGGGTAGTGAGACACTGGAACAGGTTGCCCAGGGAAGCTGTGGATGTCCTGTCCCTCGAAGTGATCAAGACCAGGCTGGATGGGGCTTTGTGCAACCCAGTCTAGTGGGAGGTGTCCCTGCCCATGGCAGGGGGGTTGGAACAAGATGATCTTTAAGGTCCCTTCCAACCCGAACCATTCTATGATTCTATGGTTTTGGGAAACACTGGCATATGTTCTCAGCTCTTTTACAAGAAGCATCATTATTGCCTTAATTTTCTATAAATAGAACAAATAATCCTGGTTAGTACTTCATCAAAATAGTGTGAGGAGAAATACAGTGAGGTTTCATGCAACTTTTATATAAAAAATACCAGCTGTGTAAGTTGTAACAGATGTATGCAAGTTCAGTATATTGGGGCTTATTACCTCCAGGTTAGCACTGTGGCAATAAGGCTTTTAGTAAAGACCTGGCTTAAGCATAGAGACAAAAAGTTTATCTATGAAAGACTGCTTGTTAATCACTAGAACATGCACCTTTAAGAAATGTCTCTCACACATGGATACCTGCCAGTATGGATATCCTGATAGCTACTAGTATAAATGGTGTTATAAGTTGACTAGTTAGAATACCTGCATGGTAGTAAGGTATGTTATTTCTTGTTTCTGCTTCTAGCCATATATACATAAATCCTGACAATGCTGAGCTGCTCAGCACCAAAGGCAAGTTATGATTGTAAGTGTAACTCAGCTAACATAGTAAATATAGTCAGACCACATCAAATTATGCATGAAGAGCTGCACAGAGTACTCACATGAGCTATGGGAGGTCCAAATTCAAAATCTACAACTCCAAAAATACCCTAGGTGGAATACTAACAGTAGTTTTGTATTAATGAATACCAAATATTTCCTATTGTAAGTATATGAAATCTGATATAAAACAGCACACATAAAAAAATCCCAGCAGAAAATGGAATTATATTTCTGACTTGTGGTGGGTTGACCCTGGCTGGATGCCAGATGCCCATCAAAGCCACTCTATCGTTCCCCCTCCTCAGCTGGACAGGGGAGAGAAAATATAATGAAAGACTTGTGTTTCGAGATAAGGACAGGGAGATCACTCACCAATTACTGTCATGGGCAAAACAGACTCAGTTTGGGGAAAATAAATTTAATTTATTTTCATATACATAACAATACAGAACATACACAGAACAATAAAATCAGAGTAAGGTAACGCAAAATAAAAACTAAATCTTAAAACACCTTCCCCCCACCCCTCCCTTCTTCCCAGGCTTAACTTCACTCAATTTTCTCTACATCCTCCCCTTTAGCGTTACAGAGGGATGGGTGATGGAGGTTGTGGTCAGTTCATCACATGTTGTCTCTGCCGCTCCTTCCTCCTCAGGGGGTGGACTCCTCATATCCTTCCCCTGCTCCAGCATGGGGTCCGTCCCACAGCAGACAGTCCTCCATGAACTTCTCCAATGTGAGTCCTTCCCATGGGCTACAGTTCTTCATTAACTGCTCTAGTGTGAGTCCCTTCCATCGGGTGCAGTCCTTCAGGAACTGACTGCTCCGGGGCGGGTCCCCCATGGGGTGACAAGTCCTGCCAGCAAACCCTCTCCAGTGTGGGCTACTCTCTCCACAGCGCCACAGGTGCTGCCAGGAGCCTGCTCCAGCACGGGCTTCCCATTGGGTCACAGCCTCCTTCGGGCATCCACCTGCTCCGGCATGGGGTCCTCCATGGGCTGCAGGTGGATATCTGCTCCGCTGTTAACCTCCATAGGCTGCAGGGAGACAGCCTGCCTTACCTCACTCCTGTCTTCTGACTGCTGCTGGTGTTGCACAGTTGTTTGGGTTTTTTTTCCCCCCTTCTTAAATATATTATCCCAGAGGCACTACTACGGTCACTGATGGGCTCAGCCTTGGCCAGTGGCAGGTCTGTCTTGGAGCCAGCTGGCATTGTCTCTATTGGACATAGAGGGGAATCTTCTAGCAGCTTCTCCCAAAAGCCACCCCTGTAGCCTTCCCAGTACCCAAACCTTGACACTCAAACCCAATACACTCCTACCAAAATACATGAGTTCTATAAATTTTGGACAAATAGATTCATAGCTCAGATATTAGAGAATATAGTTGTGATGGATGGTTAACATTTCCTCAGGAAGAGGAAGACCCAGGTTCCCTCCGGACACCTGAGTAAGCATGAACAGGACATCTACTTCTCAGTTGCAAACTGAAAGCTGAAAGAAGGCCTGAAAGCTTCGATCCAACAGGTTTTATAGTTCTGACTTTCAGCTTGAAGAAGTTCTTTAGATAACTACCGAGGTCTGAGATGTTGTTTACAGGTTTAACAATAGTCAACAATAGTTTACTATCAATAGTTTAACATGATAGGCATGGACGCAGGTGTAAGGAATGAAATGGAGCTTCCCCATCATTGTTTGATCGTGCTCTCTCCATCATTTTAGTTTAAGCCTAGGGCCTTGCTTGCTGGTGAGCCCCAGCTACCCCCAGAACAATCTCACTGCCTACACACTTAATGCTAGCACCCAGACTCTTGACTAACCTCCTCCACGGATTGTAGAGGATTGCTCAGCCTCTGTAATGCAGCAAAGGGCATTTCGCACGGATTCTTTTTGTAGAAGATGACTCAAGTGTCTTGGCCATATGCACACAGAAGTGCTTGAGTTAGGCAGTTTCTTGAGCCGTCTTACTTAAAATAGGATTTCCCTGATCATTGAAGAGAGAGATATGAACCTCTAGTTAGCAATTTGGCCCAATAAACTCCTGAGTCACCTTGCAAATGTCTGAAATAGCCCTCAACTGATGATTAGAAGAGTCCAAAAGAGACTGTGTTCCTAACCAAGGCGTTTCATTTAAATGCCTAAAATCAGATGGTTGAAATCTATTCCAAAATCTGAGTAGAGCTGGGATTCAAAAGTATCACTATCCCAGACCACCTATGTAATCACAACACCTATCTAAAATAAGAAATGTCTGCTCAGGTGGCAATATTTACTCAGCAGTAAAATTCATAGTAAGAAATATTCCAAGTGTACCTGGGTTGTGATGAAAGTGAAAGGTTTTAGTATTAATTTAGCAAATAAAGCTGGTTATTTTCCAGTTAAATTAGGGGAGAGAAATAGCCAGAGACCTTGAAAAGTGTCCTTTTTATTGTAAAAATATCTTGACTCATAAATTCTGTCCATCTTAAAGCAATTGGATTTATGTTATTGAACTTCCCAAATAAAGATTTCTTTTTTCCTGCACTGACGGAAATAATTTCTGGTTGGTATTTTTTGCTGCATTTATTTTCCTCAGAACTACTGGGCTGATGACAACTCACTTGTCACACTGCCGAATGATTATAATCAACTGATAATTGAGGCTTTGTGCTAGTTAGCCTTTGCAAATTCAATTTCTTTAGCTAGAATGGTATCATTAGAGACAGATTTATAAATCAGTATTACATGCTAATTACCAATATCAGAAAATAATAGCTAAAGTACTGTCCTGAATAAACTGAATGTTAAATATGCACTGAATGAATAAATAAATTGCTCTGTTCTTCCCCTTGTCTGAATTTTTGAGAAAATACTTATACACTATTCAATCACATCATATAATTCCTACATTCAACCAAGTTTTGTGTTCTTGTTTTGTTTTGTTTTTACAAATCTTGGTGTGGTTTTGACATATTAAAAGGAAAGAGGGTTTAGAACACTCAACAGTAAAGACAAGAAAGTACTCAGATTGTTTATTTCTGCTTTCTCACAGAAGGTAATCACTGGCACCTAATCTTGATTGCAATCACATTTTAATGACATCCCTTATCCTTCTTAATCTTTTGGTTTATAATTCTCTAACGTTCTAGTGAATTTACAAAGAGAGAGAGAAGGAAAGAGACTGAGTTTGGATGCGTGATAATTGGCAAAAGGCAAAAGGGAGAGTCAATTATCTTAGATTATTAACACAGACATGCTACATCTGGCAGTGACTGAGTCTGTTTGTCCAGAAATACCTATCAAATAAATAATTAAAATCAAGTGTTGGCAGATGTGGATCTTTCCTCTCATGATTGCTTTCTCCTGATGTAAGAGATTTGATAAAGTCTTCCAGTTTAATTTCTGGTGGTTTTTTTTAACAATATCTTGGGAGGTCCAAAGGTTGTGTGCACAATACATGGAAAGCTTCTTAGAAAATTAGACATCTGTATGTGTTTATTTAGATTTTCCCACTAGTACTAGCTTAAACTCTGCTAAAATGATGTAGAAAGTAGAAACAATCTGTAATCTTACCGTGCACTTACCGTGCACCTTGAAGGAAAACCTGCTGGGATTGGCTGCAGATGGCTTCATCATAGAAGAATGTGCTTCCTAACAGTTGCTTGTTCTGTATGAATGATCAAGCAACAGTCAATGGTTTCCTGTGCCTCATTAGCTGTGGTGACAGGAAAAAGTATGATTCTCCCCAAATATCTGCCCTTCCTCCAAACTAAGGTAACACTGAGAAACTTTAATTTCATGGATTTTTTTTTTTTTTAATGGAGCATACCAAGAAACAGCAAAAATTCTACAAATTAACATAAAATTATTGTCAAATACTTAAGAAATTAAATTGCTGTCATGGTTTTGGCAGAATGACAGAGACAGATACTCTCCCCCCACCTCTCACACATGGAGAGAAGGAGGACAGCTAAAGAGATTTATGAGTTTAGAAGGAACTAAGCTACTTTAATGAAATATTAATAATAAAATAAAAAGGACATAATGGAATAGATAGAGTATATGCAAAACCCTATTAAGTTCCCAGGATGACGCCACCAGCAGGCACTGGAGAAGTCTCAGACTGGACTCAGTGATGTGTGGGAACTGGATTCCAGATCTGGAATCAGGAATGCACAGATTGGGATCAAAGGAGATGAACAGACAGGGTCCTCCTCAGACATCAGCCATTGAAGAAAGAGGGCTGACCCTTTGATCCCTCGGCTTTTACACTGAGCATGGGGCAGATGGGATGGAATACCCCTGTTGGTCAGTTTTTGGGTAACCTGTCCTGTCCACTGCTCCCTGCAGGTGGGACCCCTCAACGCTTTTCTGTTTCCTACCCTTCAACAGGGCAAATAACAAAATTAGCTGACCTTGGTTGTTATAGCAATAAGTAGTTGTTATAGCAATAAGTAATTGCAATAAGTAATAAGCCAGCAGTGTGCCCAGGTGGCCAAGAAGGCCAACAGCATTCTGGCTTGTATCAGGAATAGCGTGGCCAGCAGGAGTAAGGAAGTGATGGGGCCTCTGTACTCGGCACTGGTGAGGCCTCACCTCAAGTACGGTGTTCAGTTCTGGGCCCCTCTGTACAAGACGGACATTGAAGTGCTGGAGTGTGTCCAGAGGACAGCTACCAGGCTGGTGAGGGGTCTGGAGACCAGGTCATATGAGGAGAGGCTGAGGGAGATGGGCATGTTTAGCTTGGAGAAGAGGAGGCTGAGGGGGGACCTCATTGCCTGAGGTCTACAACTACCTGAAAGGAGGTTGGAGAGAGGTGGGTGTTGGCCTCTTCTCCCAAGTGAATAATGACAGGACCGGAGGAAATGGTCTGAAGTTGCGGCAGGGGAGGTTTAGATTAGATATTAGGAAGAATTACTTTCTTGAAAGAGTGGTCAGGCACTGGAACAGCCTGCCCAGGGAGGTGGCTGAGTCACCATCCCTAGAGGTGTTTAAGAAGCGTCTAGATGTGGCACTTCAGGGCATGCTCTAATGACAGAGATTGTAGGTTGTTTGGTTGGACTCGATGACCTCAAAGGTCCCTTCCAACCATAAGGATTCTATGATTCTATGAAGTACAAGCAAGAGTCTCTCTGCATACCATTCTGTGGCATTAAGTATAAATATTGGTCTTGCCTCTCTGACAAGAAACAGTTTTCTGCACAACACGCTGTTAATTTCAGAGAGTTAGAAGAGTAAGAAGTAAAATTACTGAACAGAAAGTTGGTTCTGTTTTACCTCAAACCAGGACAATTGCAGCATAGTAAGCCTGAGCTTCCAATATGCACATTGTTACATTGTCTCATCAAAGAGAAAGAAGGAATTATTTGAGTTGGGACAATGTGTGTTTAGGTTTCGGTTTTTTTAGTTGTAAAAATATGATGCAACCTTTTAAGAAAATATACTGATGATGGAGATTCTCAAATGCTGCAGTATAACTCAGTATGCAAGTAGATTTCCTTAAAAGACTTGTTTAATGTTCTGTATTTTAAACTGTGGTGGCAAAGGCAGGACTGAAACTTCTTGGCTTTCTGTTGAAGCAGTGGGGTCGGCGGTGTTAGAAGGGGTATCAGCAGATACATTTAAAGTTCTTTTTTTTTCTGAGTTGGTTGTGTAGTTGTCATCAAGTTATTCTTTCTCCCTGTAGCTTTGCTTCTATTTCTCTGTTTTCACCGTGCCTTGTAAGATTCATATAATTCTGAAAAACATGTTTAAAATGAGTGAGTTGGTGTGTACCTTGAAGTATCCTCTGTTTTGACTGTAAAGGAAAATCTTTTGATTCAGATGTGACAGCTATGCTAAAGTTCTGCCCAGGCAGTTTGAGTCCTTGCCCCTAAACTAGTATTTTCCAGTTTAAACACTTCTTTCTCCTACTCTCACAAAATGAAGTATGAAATTATGGTAATACAATGATCACGAAAGTTGTGTCAGTCTAACGCAGCACAATTTTTTCATAATTGTGAAAGATACCGTTATTTTTAACTTTGAAAGCTTCTGAGATAACAGAGTTGAAGCAACGACAAGAATGCTACTGTAAGATGCAGTGGTTCACTTCAGAAAATGTACAGCTGGCAAACAATGTATCTAATTCACAGGTGAAGTATCACCCCAAAATTCTTCTTAAAAATGCTATATAATGTATTTACGCTGATCTTTTTCATCGGAAATGTGTATTACACAGAACAGATAGTGATATGGTATCGTACAGAGGTTTTGTTGGTATTTACTCAGAATAAACTGTGTAATACATGCATTTTCCACTCACTTTTTCAGTTTATCATTTGGAATTCTGTGTTACATTCTAATAATTCTTCTCCTAAGTAATTATGATTCTTACCATAAGGTTTATTTTTCTTCACATATAAGTGTGGGTTTTTTTCCCCCACATACATGTTAGCGTACACATTTAAATAAAACTATAAATTATTCTGGCAAGGTATATTGAGTCCTTCAGTTGAATATATGTTCCTAACGTAAACCTCACTTTGAAGGTAAACAACAAAATAGATGTGCACATATTTTTGAAAGGATTGAGAACTTAGAGTTTCTCTTTCATTGGGGTTGCAGATGTCTGACTCTAAAGAGTCAATTAGCTGCCTTAATTAAGGGCCTTAATAGAGGCCTAGAAGGCTAATATTAAGAACCCACTTAAAAATTCTTGCCTATATGTTTAGGAGAAACCTTAAATCATAATGTCAGTTACATATGTACAAGGGTCTTTTTGTTTCATGTACTTAGTCTGTAAATACTCAATAAATGCGTATGTTAGATATTTTCTGAGAAAAAAACGCATATTTTATTATGAATGACAGACTAATTTTTTTAAAAGATGCTGAAGTCCGACACACGTTATACTGAAAACAATTCTGGCCATTAGAGATATTTTTTGTCCTGTTATATATTTATCCACTAGCTAAACAATTCAGTGTTGAATTACCGTGGACTGATTTTTCCACCTTTCGCATACTTAGTGATATCTTAAATGAAGCTAGGCATAAAAATTTTACTTGGAGATTAAATTACTGGTAAACTCATTTTTTTTTTAGTAAAAGTAACCAGGAAGGGAGAGGTGTTTTGTACCACTGTGTTTAACTATTGAAGCAGTGTTTAACTGCCTAAGCCACAGATGATATAGCCTCAGTTTGTTTTTTTCAGCCCAGCGAACATGTGACAGTCATTAATGAGACAAACACTAATTCAGTTCCCACCTCTTAAAAATCTTTGTTGGTTTAACAGATATTACTTATTTTGTGAGGAACTGGTAAATTATTTACTTACAGGATAATATAACAAACAATTCCAATTTTGAAGGAAGAACTTTCTTTTTAAATGCCTAGCTTGTAAGAAACTAAAATAATGAATGAGCAAACCAGGAACAAACTTACTATGGCATAATAGAAGTAGAGAATAAAGAAGTTTTTGAAATATATTTTTTTCTTTTTTTTTAGAAGTAACCTTATTAATATCCTTCCCATACACACTGCCCTTCCCAACTGCAGCTACCCTTTGTCTTTCACTCTCTCTCCTTAACTTTATATCTGGCTGCAAAAGGGCATCAGTTACTCAGACTAAGTAGTCACACAAAGCAGGTCTGCTCTTCTCTTTCTCCATCTCTTCTCCAGCAGTTGGACAAGACATGGGTCTGGATGGGCCTTAAGTGCCCAAAGCACTGCAGAAGGGCAGGTTGTGCTAGGGTCCTGGAGAGGGCTGCTGGGGCAGTGAGCCTGAGAGCTAGTCAAGGGAGAGAAAAGTAGATAGTGGTGGAAGTGTGAGCATAGGGAACAGCTTCAGGACTTCATGCATGAGCACACACCTGCATTTTCAGTCTTCCCTCTGACTGGAGAAGTAACAATGAGAGCTGGCAAGGCCAAGGATCTTTTTTGCCTTTTTGACTTGCTTGGCTTCCACAGCCACTGTCTTTTTCTGCTACCTTTCCTGTGGTGTTGAGGATACACCTTTTAAACATATTGATCATTTTCTTTACCGAACAAGAATTTTAATTTTCTGATGTATTGATACAGACATAGATAAAAGTAGTAATGTTTCAGCTGTTATAACCTAAAGATATGAAAGCAGCAAGGATTGTAAGCAACAATAAAGTTCTTTATGAGACAACTGATGTAGCAGGAAAGAAAAAGAGGATTTTTTATTCAGCATCCCTGAAAAGACTTGGCTGACCTTTCCCGTCACACTAGTGGTAAGTGTAATGGGAATTGTTAAGGGCACTCTTCTCTCTTTGTTCCAAAGAGGTTAACTGCTGGTCACCTCCTTCTGCTGTCACCTCTCTCTACTCCACAGGTGCTAGCTATTCTTTTCCCTCAAGTGGTCTGACTGATTACCATAATTATATTATTCTCAGAGCCACTGTAACTGGTATTTAGTTTAGATTTTGTTGCTTCTTGTCAGACCTGATGAAAGGATTTTGAATATGCGTGTGAATATGCATGCATATGTGTATGCATTGTCAAAATCTGTCAGCTAGAAACTAGCAATGGCTGAGAAAGACAGGTTTAATTCTAGTAACTTGGGTTTGCACATTGTTTGTTTAATTATCTATCTATCTATCTATCTATCTATCTATCTATCTATCTATCTATCTATCTATCTTTCTACCTACCTACCTACCTACCTACCTACCTACCTGATCTGCTATTTGTCAGGATAGTGTACAATAACCTTCAACATCTATATGCTTTATAGTGCTATTAGTGATGAATTGCTAAGCGTTTTAAGTTAGTCTTTTCCTTTATACCTTGTATAAAACAGTTGTCTTTTATTCTTCATATTGTATATTTTTCCCTTTGATTTCCTCCAGCCATAGAAACAGCACTGTAATCTTTCTGTTTACAAGGAATTCAAGTTGTATATTATATACATGTATATATATATGCATGCGTGTTGAGTATGGTATTTCAGCATAGTGGAGGTTTTCCAGAAAACACTGCTAAAATGACACAGCAGGACACAAGAGGCATAAATGATCAACTAGTTACAAAAACAATTGAGAATTTATACAACTCATTTTGAAAATGCATCTCTTTTTATATATCTCATAAGAAGAATAACATAATGTATGCCTATTATGTTACAAGATAATCATACATAAGGTCACGATCCTATGTAGAATCAGAATAAGATGGAATGAGGAATCATTCTTTTTCTTCCATTACAGGCAGGAATAACTTCTATGAAACCCCTTTTTTCAAATGAGAAAGCAAAACAAAGAAAATATAGGAATTAAAACCATTCCAGGTAAGTACGCTCCAGTATGTACAGAGCTGATTAATTTCCAGAGCAGAAAATCTGAGATCATGGCTACATAATACTAGTGAGTACTGTGCAGATATCCCCAAGCCAGGACCCAAAGGGAGCTCTGACACAGTGAAGTCTTTGCTGTATGCCTAGGCTAATTAACCAGGTTGAAGGGCAGACCATGCACCCAGTGAGATATGAATGGCACTGTGCAGCTTCAGGGATCAGATGAGTGTATCTGCATATTGCAGTCCCAGCAGCGTTGGACTGTGGTTATGTGTTTAAAATAAACAAAATCAAAACCAACAAAACTAACAAAAAATATCAGAAAACAGAGGCAGCAGGCATGTTCAGCATTGAACTGATGATTATTTCCATTCCTTGACTGATGGCACTACTCTTGATGGCATGGCATTAGCCATTTTCTATCACCACCCTGAGATGATGCCCAGACCTGGTTCAGTAGAGATCTTTTCCTATAGGTAATATGGACAAGATCTTCCAGGCCTTAAACAAACTTCCAACAAAACACACTTTACTTCATCAGACATCCACTACTGTCATGAAGCAAAGCATACATAGCTGTGATTTCATGTTATACAAACACAGCTCTCATTTTAAATCAGGCACTTTGAATGGAAAAACAAGACGTATGAAATGCAAGACTTATACTTTAAATCAACATCTAATCAAGGTCCAAATACTTTGGTGTGGCCATTATCAGTTTCTGTTGCTTGGCTTCAGGGACAAATAATGGTCCCTGGATCTATTTTTTTAGCAGCATAGACAGATACACATCGTGATAAAACGTCAAGTAATGTGCAGTGCAGCAGAGATTCTGTTTAACATTTAATATATATTTAATGAGTTTAAAAGCAATTGCTGCAGACAAACTAAATTTCATAGGTTAGAAAAGTATCTTTATCCTGGAATGTACACTACCTTTCCTGTCATATGGAAATTTAACATTGTTCTAATGCATTTTAAGATGAGCAATTTAGATTTAGTTTGAGACCCTGAGATTTCTTTCAGGGAAAGAGAAAGTAATACCCCAGTGGGAGATTTTTTTAGACTGACGTGACCTTATCAATTTCTACCATCATTCATAAGCTGTTCAAGAAAATGCATCTTCTAGAAACCTTACAGAAAAAAAAATTGAGCTATAAAAAACCCAGTAGAAAAGGTATTATAGGTACCCGTCTCTAGTGATCCACAGAGAATGGGTTGTTAGAGTCCTCAGCTGCAAAGTCATGCATCTTTAGTTCAACGTTTTTTACACAGGAGGTCTCCAGTTTGATCCTCATGTGTCAGTCCAGCCTAAGGCTGTCATGAAGGTGCATTTGTAAAAGTGTACAAAACAGTGCAGAGAAAAATGCAGTCTGAAGTAAAAACAAGTCAATCAATATTGTTTCAGAGAAAAAAGAAGACTGCAATAAGTCATGAAGAATTAATATTAATTTACAACTGTGTGGAAACAAAACAGAGAAATCATACCTGGGGCCACGACCCTCCGGCTGCCTTGTTTGTTTTCAGAGCTGTTTTCCTTCCTGAGCCCTGTTGAGTTTTTTAAAAATTTATTCTTTTTTTTTTTTTGAAAAATATAATAAGCTCTTTCTCATAGGAGACATGTTTCTGATGATTTTAGGGAAAAAGGTCGGTATTTTTTTACTCCCTAATTTCAGTTTGTGGGAATGGTGGGTTTTTCCTGTTCCCATCAAGCATTCTGTTATTTGCTGACTCACCAAGATTGCTGGATAGTTATTTATTTTCTTTGAAAAACTGCTCACATGTGGGCAGAACAGTTTCAACACTGGGGGTCATTTATATTTTATGTTTTGTTGTTCTTCGTGGCTTTAATTTAAAAGTAATTCTGTTCTGTTTGGGTCTTCTCACTCTCTTTGGCAATTTCCCTTTGTGGTATATATTATACCTACATCAGTGTATTGATTTGCAGAATACCTCTGCTATTTGGAGATGCATAGTCTTCCTTTGCTGCTCACGGCCGTAACAATGACTATCATGCCACTTGTTTGAAACCTAGATCTTCCTTGAAGACTAGAGCAAAAATACACTACCACCAGAGCTGATTTTTTTTCTGGTCAAATGAGTGTCATTAAGATGTATGAGGCAGAACCTGACAGATCATTTAGGATCCATTTTTCAGCAGTAGAAGCTAATTAAACTGGTCTTACAAGTGAGCCTACTTGTTCCTATAGAAAGTATATTTGGTTGGTTTTCACTGGACAACTCTCTGTAAGAAACCCTATTGCTTGATATTAAAGTAATGCTTCATAAGATCTGCTGTACTGGATAATAAATAACAGGAAAATTCTGGTGCTCCTCGGAGGAGGGAATTTATTAAGAAAACTATTCGGAGAGATATTGCAGCTGTAGTGAGAATTGTGATTTTGGGCACAGTGTCTAGCTGCTCCTGCTGCTGCTGTGTGTCCCATACATACCCTTCCCTCTTGCTATTTGTTCTCCACTCTGTGCGTGCCATTCAATTTGCCTTGCTAGAGGAAGAGATCAGCTTAGTTAACCTTAGTTAACTAACTAACCTTAGTTAAAGGTAGCCTATCATGCCTATTTTGTGACCAATTTTTCATAGGTTATAATTTTGTGAAATTTTAAAGCATATGGAAGAAAATTTTGCAAGTGATTTCTCTGCCTCATGTTGAATATTTTTTTATTTACAGAAAAATATATTGTTTAATTTCCATTCAAAACCAGATTATAAGCATTCCTGGAAATCACTGTTTGTTCCCATGTTTTGTGATATGAAATTTGGTAAAAAGGTGGATAACATTTGCATTGAGGCTGTTTCTGTATTTTCCTTTGCAGTAAAACCCTCATACTCAGTGCAATGTCCATTCTGTACTCTATACGCAGCAGGGTGTCTAGAGAAGAAATAAGTTATAAACAAGTAATTAATGCGTATGTACACAAAAGACTTGGAAAATAAAGTTGCACAAGCAACTTCAAATCTGTCATTTCTTATCATCTCAACAACTGTTTTTGTGCCATCTGTAGTGTGATAGCATGGTTTCTGGGCAAGTCTGCATGTATTTTTAACATGCACTTGATACCTACAAAGAATTATATGATATCTACAATAAGAAATTGATAGATTTCTTATTCTGGCTATCACTTACCCAAACCCTAGGGAAGGAATTCTTATCACCTACTTTTAAACATTCACACTGTAAACACTTCTATCTCAGCTAGTCACTATATGCTCCTTTTATAGTTGTTCCCCAATAGACACAGGAAGACACTTTCAGACACATTTTATCTGCTTTAGATGCCTATTTTCATACAAAATGAATTATGTTCAGGAAGTGCATATTTTTTTCTTGATTAACTTGAAAGGAAGTTTAGGGTGACTAGCTGACGTATAGAGGTCTGCAGTATATATGGGTACACTTGATACAAAGTCCACTACAGGAAACCGTGTAAGGAAACTTCTGGTCTATCTTTGCACTTAATAATCTCATTCCACAGATCTGCCTTGGAACAAGTTTTGCCTTTCTTGATTATAAGGCAAATGCTTGCTTCTGTGATTTAATATAGAATGATACAGTTAATTATGCATCCAATTGCTATTATTAGCTTCAGTGTCTCTCCCTTTTTTATGTTTGCTGCTGATTGTGGAAGGAGATAGTAAGCATTCATTTACTAATTGTCTCTTGTTAATAGCCAATCCTATTAGGGAAGGAAAACAAGCATTTCACTTCCTCGGTTTGTTCATTTTCATTTCCTCCTCATTAACACGTTGCCCTTGTCACTCAACGAAGACCTCCGTACAGAGTTAAAACTAGAGAACTCCAAGACTATTCTTGTTTTGTGTAAATCTCTTTACATTGCCAGATGCACTCCTAGAGGTAAAAAGTTTTGCAAGGATGAGATTATTTGTTTTCTGGAGGCTTAGTCTAAGAAAGCAAAGAGTCTGGAGTGCAGAGCAGCCACAAACCATTGTTCTTATTTGAAATTGTGAGGGCTTAGTACTTCTGAATAGTTTAGGGTCTTTTATCTTTCAAAATCAGCTACCCTCCCTTCTGTAGAGAGCAGCAAATTTTGTATAACTTTTTAGAAGCCATAGCTTTGAGATCTTGAAATCCATTATGGAATCTGAGACATATTACAGTAATGGGGAAAATACGGTACTTTGAAACTGCAGTTAAGTTTCTTCGAAATCCCAATCTATTCAGGTTTTAATCCTGGTTCAATACTAGGAAAAAAGGTATACATATCACAAATATAATAATGTTTGCAGCTCTCCATTTGAAAGGACCATATTAGCCCAGAGACCTGAAACCAGTCATGGAGTAGCAGTCATGGGTAGAGTTCCAGTCTGAGAGGGCCTTCTGCACCCAAGGAGGCACTCACAATCACAGTCTTTTTGGAAAGTCTTGCTGGAGGTCATTAGGGGATTAATTGCAGCTTGCAGTCATATAACAAGTTTCTTTTTTCATAGCAGTCACATTTTGTTGCACCGTCTTAGAGACGAGAAATAAGGCTCTTTCTCACGTTTTACGTAGCACTGCTGCAATAGAGACACCGTTCTGCCATGTGACAAGATGACCTATGTAAATAGAGGAGAATTGCTAAGAAAAGGAACTTAGAGGTTTCAGAGGCAGGGTGGGAAGGACACTTTCGCATGTCCAAATATCTTTCTGCAGAAAGAAATCTAGAGAACTGCTGACCAGCTTAGAATCTTTTGCTAGACAGTCACTAGAGCTTTGTTCAGAAAAATGGGTCAACAACGTTAAAGGCCAAATATTTTCACTAAATACCTCTTGCCTCTGGGAAACATTTCAGTTTGAAAAGATCAACTTTTGCAATGAAGTACATTTTATGTACAGTGTTATAGCCTGTTCCACATTTTACTGGAGTTTCAGTGGCAGGCCAATAAATGTGCAAGTGATAACAAGCATGATAGCTATGATGGAATTATTTAATTTATTTTTTTCCTGTTATATGGTAGACATACACCTTGGCATTGAAGAGATTTTAGTATACATTCCAACAAGCAGTGGATTCCTCTGAGAGGAAAGGGACTAATCAGGTTAAAGGGGGGTGATTTAATACTACGTTATAAATCAATAAAGTCAAGTCAAGAGATTCACACAAAGTATATTCATGAAGACTTTTTTTCTTTTTGAGACTTCTAGATACCACAAGTTCCCTCTGAATCTACACCAATGTAATTGTAACTGGGGCTTATTTAGCACTATTCAAGTTCTTTTAATGGAGCTGATTATTATTTCAGCCTGAGACTTGTTCAGCACAGTAGGTAGGTCTAACATAGCATGAGCTAAGACCATTAAGGTTCCATGGCTAAGATACTCATTTTAAGCTTTATGTAATATTTTAATGCAATATTTATCAGAATCTACAGTGAAGGCAAAAAGGTACATGCCTGAGGAGTTTATTTACTATTCTTTTTGCATATTCTCTTAGAAATATAATAAAGACAGGAATCATTTGTTCATTGTTTTCTTTTAATGGAGGAATTTTTATTATTATTTTATGAGAACTGTCAAGTATGCCTATATATCTGTTATACAGAAAACCTATTACAGCTACAGTCCTAATATGCAGGCCCAGACCATGGGTAGTGAAACAAGAAATAGTGAAAATATTATTCCTCCTATTGCTTCTCAAACCCATAGTCTTTCACAGAGATCCTAGGGATTCTGATTTCTAGTGCACATTAACTCTTTCCTGTTTCTTGATCTGAGTTTCAATCTGTGTGAACAAGCAAACAAGTGTTCTGTGGTCTTCTTTCTGCTACAAATACATGCTGAAGTCCCGGAAGATGATCCTCCTCTCTACATTTAAAGCCCTAGAAGAGACTCCAAAGACTTCCAATGTTCTTGGGGCAGTGAGGTTGACTGACTAACTATAGGGGCTATAACATTTAATACTGTAACAAGGAACTTAAAGGGATGCATTTTGTGAGGTGTCAAGTGATTTTAACTCTATCTAAACTCAGTGGGAACAGAAGGGAATCAGCACATATTTGGATTATGTCCTGAGATAAACTCTTCTGTGCTTCAGTTTCTCGTGTAAGTAGAAAGCCTGTAAATAAAATGCAATGAAGTGAATTTAATCTAATAATAACCATGCATAGCAATCAGAAATGTTCCATAGTAAAAGCAATGAGATTCTCATGGAAATGGATTGAGAAACGCATCTCATTTGAGTTATCCATACAGCCTTCATTAACAAAGCAGCAAGCACAGCACAAATACCACAAACAGCTGAATGAGGTACAGATGCCCTTTCCTAATTCTGTGAACCTATTTCAACCTCCCACATTGTTTGAAAAAAAACATTTGTACATCAACACAGTAGCAATTCAGCATTATGCCTTCAGAAAAAACAATAAATTGAGTAGTGCAGTTTACCAGTAAAAGAACGTCCATTTTGTGTCCAGTGAAACTTTCCTTATATTGTTACTGAAACTTCTTTGGTAAAATTTTACATCCATTGTCATCTCTGTGTACACAATGACTTTCATCTAACCACGTAAAATTATGTTTCTCCAGTGAGTAGTTTTGGAAGCCTTTACTTCATTGAGATGTTTGGTTTATTGTGCTTTGTTTTCTTTCTTCTTTTCTTTTTAGTTTCCAGGAATTATTCTATATTGTGGGTGAAGATACCTGCTGCTTTTCTTGAAATTAAAATAACTTTGTTAGATAGTGCATGAAATCTCTATTCAAGCCTTTTTTTCCATAATTATTCTCAGTCTCTAACAAACGAGTGTTTGACCTATGGCCTGGGTGCTGTACACAGCTCCCAGGATAATTTGTTTCATTCTGTTTGTGGTATTTTTTGCCCTTCTCAGCTCATATTTTTGGGTCCCGTGTTCAACATTATAGCTGGTACACGTTTGGTCACAGGTTGACAGTGGATGTGGCAACCCCAGTACTGGTCACATTCTTTCTCATGAACTTCTGTGATATTTGCTATTCTGCTTCAGGAACTTAATCCAATTCAGGCAAGGAACAGGAAAAGCTAATATGTGGATAAGTCAGATATATAGTGTAGAAACTGAATGTGTAGTCTTGTGGTAGAATGGGAGAGTACTCAGAGTCTATTGCTCACGGAAATGGATATGCGGCAGGTGCGACCACAGATCCTGTTTCAATTTCTGTAGTCTGTTTATAAAGAAGAAGGTCCACTTTTGTTGAACTATTCCTCACTCAGGAAAACAGTATGATAGCATCCTGCTTCTCTGTGCTTCTTTCCGGCTTTCACTTTTTCGAGGCCTCACAACATTTAGCTCTTCTCTGAAGCTGTATCATTGTCTGATCTTTCACTTGCAGTCTGCTTGTTTTATTATTTCCTGAAAAAAAGAAAGCCTGAAAAAAAGAAAACAAATGTTCAGAAACAGAATATGAGATGCTACAGAGACTTTTTTCGTGGTCTTACATTGCATTACTTCAAGTGATTCCGTGGTTATTTTTTGGTCTCAGTTATGATTTCTGAATTCTTGCGATAATCACATCTTCCTTTCTAGACATATTCTAATCCATGTTGTTGTTAAAGTTGTTTCACTTTTGCTTTCTGAACTATCTCTTAGAGCATGTAATTTTCACTGCCTTTTCTTCAATAATTCTACAATTAAAATGTGTTCTTAAAATTGTACTGGCTCCATCATGGTATATTTTTTATCATGCAGTCATTATCTGCTCTTCATAGCTTCCTTTTTCTTTATTGCATTTTTCACTGCACTTTGTTGTAATCGATCAGTACTGCTGTCTTTCCCCATCCTATTCCATCACTTTAAGCCATTTTTCCTTCTTTCTTGCAAGCCAACTGTATAAAACATTATTTGTCTTGTCTATCTGTTACCAAAAACGCATTTCCAGTCTTTCACTGGAAAATATTCCATGTGTCAGGGTATTTCTTCTGTAATCTTTCTCTTTTCTCACTCATGAAAGCCTCGCTACAAAGATCCAAGGACTACATGAGGGAAACTTTATGTGAATAATGTCAAACAGACATTCTTGGATTTCACATTCTTGTAAACTGAAGATGACTTTAAAATTTTCAGAATAATTAGTTAATTTTAGTTCTTGCAAGGACAAAAAATGTCCCATGTATCTTTGTATGGCTGGCATGTTTTGGTTCTCTGAAATAAATTATTCTTCACACAATGAAAAGACAGGGCAAGGCAAGGACGCAAAAAACCCCCTCCAATTGCTCAACACCAAACAACCAATGCCCAACCCGTCCCCCAGCAATGGCAGCCCTGCCAATCTCCCTCTCTCCCCACCCCCCAGATTTATTGCTGAGCACAATGTCATATGGGATGGAATATTCCTTTGGTCAGTTGCAATCAGCTGTCCCAGCTGTGTCCCTTCCCAGCTTCTTGTGCTCCCCCAGCCTACTCGCTATCGGGGCAGAGTTAGAAAGGAAAGGCTCTGATGTTGTTTAAGAACTGCTCAGCAATAACTGAAGCATGGGTGTGTTATCAACACTGTTTTCATCACAAATCCAAAACACAGCAGCGTACAAGCTACCATGAAGAAATGTATCTTTATACCAGTGAGAAACAGTACAAAATGTTTGTAATTCCATTATAATCTCTAGAATTTTTTTGGCTCATGACATTCAAGCAGGTTTGTTTCAGGGCTGAGGCAAGAATATAGATTTATGTATAATTATGTATAATATGAGACATAAGTGTGTTTTCTATCACATTATTGTGATATAACCTGGCAGTCGGCTAAACACCACACAGCCATTTGCTCACTCCCCTCCCCCACCCCCTCAGTGGTATGGGTAAGATATGTGTTTTGAGATAAAGACAGTTTAATAGGACATAAGAGGAAGGGGAAATGGGTTAGATGAATGGACAGTGGGGTGGATAGAAAACTGGTTGAAGGACAGAGCTCAGAGGGTAGTGATTAGGGGCACAGAGTCTAGTGGGAGGTCAGTGATGAGTGGTGTTCCCCAGAGGTCAGTTCTTGGTCCAGTCCTCTTCAATATATTCATCAATGACCTGGATGAGGGGAGAGAGTGTACCCTCAGAAAGTTTGCTGATGACAAAAAGCTGGGAGGGGTGGCTGACACATCAGAAGACTGTGCTGCCGTACAGAGAGACCTGAACAGGCTGTAGAGTTGGGTGGAGAGAAACCTTATGAAATTCAATAAGGGCAAGTGTAGGGTGCTGCACCTGGGGAGGAATAACCCCATGCACCAGTACAGGTTGGGGGCTGACCTGCTGGAGAGCAGCTCTGTGGAAAGAGACCTGGGAGTCCTGGTGGACAACAGGATGACCATGAGCCAGCAATGTGCCCTTGTGGCCAAAAAGCCCAATGGCATCCTGGGGTGCATTAAGAAGAGCGTGGCTAGCAGGTTGAGGGAGGTTGTCCTCCCCCTCTACTCTGCCGTGGTGAGGCTGCACCTGGAGTACTGTGTCCAGTTCTGGGCTCCCTGGTTCAAGAAGGACAGGGAACTGTTGGAGAGGGTACAGCAAAGGGCTACGAAGATGATTAGGGGATTGGAACTTCTCTCTTATGAAGAAAGGCTGAGGAACTTTGTTTCTTTTTAGTCTGGAAAAAAAGACGACTGAGGGGGGACCTTATCAACACTTAGGGTGGGTGTCAGGAGGATGGGGCCAGGCACTTTTCAGTGGTGCCCGACAACAGGACAAAAGGTAATGGGCACAAACTTGAGCATAGGGTAAGTTCCACCTGAACATGAGAAGGAACTTCTTTACTTTGAGGGTGGCAGAGCACTGGAACAGGCTGCCCAGAGAGGTGGTGGAGTCTCCATCTCTGGAGGCATTCAAAACCTGTCTGGCCGTGTTCCTGTGCAACCTGCTCTAGGTGACCCTGCTCTGGCAGGGGGGTTGGACTAGATGATCTCCAGAGGTCCCTTCCAACCCTACCATTCTGTGATTCTGTGAAATAATAATAACCATAATAACAGAATATACAAAACCAGTGATGCACAATCCAATTGCTCACCACCCGCTGACAGATGCCCAGCCAGTTCCTGAGCAGCAGCTTCTAGCCATCTTTACCCCTAGCTTATATACTGACATGATGTCATAGGGTATAGAATATCCTTTTGGCCAGTTTGGATCAACTGTCCTGGCTGTGTCCCCTCACATCTTCTTGCGACCCTCCCCAGCCTCCTCGCTGTCAGGGCAGTATGAGAAGCTGAAAAGTCCTTGACTTAGTGCAAACACTGCTTAACAACAACTAAAACATCAGTGTGTTATCAACATTATTCTCATCCTAAATCCAAAACTCATCACTATACCAGCTACTAGGGAGAAAATTAACTCTATTACAGTTGAAATCAGGACACACTCAGAGAAAAAGAAAAAAATTAACTTCTAATTTCAGTGCATAGATGAAAAGAAGATACAAACTAAGAAGCTGTTACACCTGGAGTTGAATGGAAAATTCCATATAAACACAGCTCCAAGTTTGCAAAATAACTGAGCAACGGATTGTGATCTGGAAACTGACAGGCACATTGGAAATGATTAAGAAAAGAAGCAGAACTCCTGTAATGAATACTTGAAAACACCCTTGCTATCTTCAGCCTTTGTGTCTCTCAGGGTGTTGTCAGGGCCTGTGGGATCTCTGGAAGGCACTGATCACTGGGCAATTTCGGCAGGTAGGAAAGGGGAAGCCTCCCTCAGACTCTTCCATCTGCATTGCCTGAGCAAGCTGCGGTCTTGCTATATCAGAAGCTATGTACTCAGAGAATGTTTCCAGAAAGCAAGCAAGGGTCTTGTAAATATACAGGAGAATTCACAAGTCAAATGGAATACATAATTGCACTTTCCAGTTTTGATATTATTTGAATACTATTCTAGAATCGTACTGTAGTACAGCAGAAAGTTGGCAAGTCTTAAACAATAGGAAAGCATACCGTGGGATGGAGGAACTTTTTTTTTTTCCCTGAGGAAGAGTGAGTGTGTGGTTTTCTGCAGTTTGACGTAGCTGATTTACAAAAGATGAGATGACGTGGAAGAAAGCATAAGGCTTTCCTCCTGCATGACTCTGCAGGCAGACAGAGGGAAGATATGGAAGATACAGGTTTTCTGAGATGTTGGTCAGCTCTAGCCCCGGTACCACTTGCAGCTGCTCTGAATGGCACTGCTATTGTGTGTCTTTGACTCTATAAAACATGGATACTTTTTCTGCATGTCACTGCCTAGATTTGTGCAGCCACCAATATAGGGGAAGGAAAGCAAGAGGCAGAGCCTGACATGGTGCAGCTATGCCTACCCAGAGTTACTCTTTCCTTGAGAATTATTTAAAGACAGTATAGCTATAAATAATGTAAACTCAATTGATCACTTGAAAATCTGGTCCACTGATGTATTTAATGTTATAAAGATTGTTAATCTTACCATATAGCAAAAGAATACAGTATATCCAATAAAAAACATCACTTACTTAGATAATATTTAAGTAAGTGTAGTTGTAAGTGTACTTACTATCATAAGGACAGTCTAATTATAGCCCATTTGTATTATTTGGAATTATTTTTTCACCTGCAATTTTTAATGTGCAGACTGCTGCAAACATTATTGGTCTAGTTGTCCTCATATTTGCTATAATACCAAGCAATAAGTTAAAAAACAGCCTGAGTATCACTGTGTTGCTTTACAACCGAAAACTGACCCAAAATTAAACAGTCATCCTAAGCAGAGATATTTATTCTGGGAATTATTCACATGTGGTTTTTTTTTTTTCCTTTTTTATTATGACAGTTTAGGGATGATGGGCCTGGCTACAAAAATGTTGAGAAATATATGCTCAATTTTTAGGAGTATGGTATGTCCATGGGGCCAGCTAAGATGCTTGATAGGAGTTTTTATTTCCATCTTGGAAGAACATAGGATTATTAATTTTTAATCTCCGTGCTAAAATTTTGTAAGAAATGCACATTAAATTGTAATCTTTATAACAAGCATTCTGAAGAATCTACAAAACTGGATTGTGATGCAGTATAATTGAGATTCCATGGTTAGTCTCCCAGCTTTGGAAAGAGAAAATAAAACAAGCACATGTGGTATGATAAGACTGAGTGAATAGCATGCAAAGATTCAGAAAAAATGCTGAAGAAAAAAATGATCCAAGAAGCTAACTGCAAAATAGATTAATATGCAACATGAACAAGATAGATTTACAAACAGATCAAGTCAATCCAAAATAATACATTTTCCTGATATATTTGTTTTCCAGAAAAAAAAAAAAATTAGATACTTTTGGTAGAATGGAATGGAATGGAATGGAAAGGAATGGAATGGAATGGAATGGAATGGAATAGAACAGAACAGAACAGAACAGAATACAATACAATACAATACAATATTTCAGTTGGAAGGGACCTACAATGATCATCTAGTCCAACTGCCTGAAAAAATTCAGGGGTGATCAAAAATTAAGGCATGTTATTAAGAGCATTGTCCAAATATCTCTTAAAAATGGACAGGCTTGGGGCATCGAATACCTCTCTAGGAAGGCTATTCCAGTGTTTAACCACCCTCTTGTTAAATAAGTGTTTACTAATGTCAAGTCTGAACCTCCCTTGATGCAGCTTTGACATAAAAAAAAAAAAAAAAAAGGACATTTTTAATGAAGCTGAAGAGGATGGTGCTTAGTGTAAAAGTCAGATGGTGAAGAACTTGACCAAAGGGAGACTCAACACTAATGAAAGAAAAATTCTTGGGCTGGAGGAACAGGAGAGAAGTAGTTATTTAAGCATTAATTTGATGCTGCACTTATACTGATTTTTTTTTATTGATTGGGAACAAAAAGGAATAGTGAGTTAATGAGATGTCCTGATGACACAAAGACACTATTACCACTGAGTGAAACTGAAATAACTAGTATAATAAAGTTCATGAAAGGTCATTGTTTACATTTTGTCTACCTACTATATAGATAATCCAAAGTTTATTCGTCCTTTCCCTGTCTAGAATCCAGAACTTGTTTTGTTTATATATATATTTACTATTATATGACTGGGCTATCACAGAAGTGGATGAAAAGGAATATAAAGAAGTGCAAGTAGTAACAGTACAAATTTTTCCACACCCAGGATGATGATCAGACTAAACAGAGGAAAAGAAGATAGGTATATTTGCCAGTTACGTTGTCAATTTGAACCACCAATATGGACATGAAATAAGTAATTGAGATTCTGGAGTGCAACAGGCAAGGTATTTTCATCTAATTTTAATGGCATTTTACAAAGCCTAGGATATTTTTTATGCATAAGAATTTGTTCAAAGGTTGTCATCATGAAGTCATTCCACAGTACATTTACAGAAGGGCTATTGCAGTGAACAAAAGAGGGAAGAATAACTTACTGAATAGAACAAGAGAGCTTGGCAAACCATAGACTGGGAGAATGTATGACTACTCTCTGAAAGTATATCACAAAAGTCAATATCAGATAAAAGTTAGAAAAAAGATGTGAGCCCAAATGACAAAGCTAAAGGGCAAACTTTAGCAAAAGAAAAAGAGAGTTTAAAATGGATGCAATTTAATTTAGATTGAAAATAAGCAGATTTCTAACCATTGAAAGACTGAAATAGTAGAATATATTACAATAAGAATATTAGGAGCAAAGTCAATAAATATTTTTTGAAGATGGAAATATTAAAGTTAAGAAAGTTATATAATCACCTGCACTGGAAAGTCATTTGACTAGATGGCTCAGGATATTCCTTTTTCTTCTATGTTTTACTCGTATTTCTGAGCTTTTCATATCCCTCCTGTGTCCTCCTGCGCTATATCAAGGACTGTAACCAGTCAGGTACCACCCATAGGGCCCATCATGTCTTGTAGTTACATAAACCACACTTCTGAACCATTAAAAAGCTACAAGGTCACATTAGATGTGGAATCTGTCTACAACCACCAAGGTCTTCTACCTGTTTACCTTTTGAAATGTCAGAGCACTCTACTGTGTACTTCCCTAAGAAAAAAAAAAATCATTACAGATATTAAATAAATAAATAAATAAATGTGAAGAGTTGCGTAAAATCTACCTGAGGTGGATTTATTTTGTAGCATACTTGTGTAAATAAATACATGTACTGGTTTAATTTTACTCCTTTTTTTTCTCTTTTTATACTTCTATTCCTCCTAACAGCTAGTGTAAACCTCAAAAAAACCCTTTTAACCATGTTTACATCTTGGTTAAGGAAAACAGGAAAAAAGCAAGCGTAAATAATTTCTTCATGGAAAAGAGACTGATTTGTCTCTGTAATTTGTATGGACAGAATTTATGCAAATATATTTGATGTCAAAAACAAAGTTTGAATTTTGATTCACAGTGCTGTTTAAGAAGTTTAGTTCTGTGTATACCAATAACTTAAAATAACCACTCAAAATGATCATGTTTTAAAAAAAACTAGAATTTGATTCATAGAAACTTGTAACTGGATTTTTGCAGCAGTGAAAAGAATAAACAAGAGCCCAATGCAATATGCAGTAGTTCTGAAAGGAAGGGAATTATTATTATCCCTCTTTTAAAGATGAGATCGGGCATGGAGAAGTGGCATGATTTGCAAGAGGTCACACTACAGTCTGGTGGAGATGCAACCTTGGGTTTCTGACTGCTGTTAATACAAGTAAAAATTACACTGATAATGCAAGCGTATTTACAGTATGCAGAAAGTTCATCGCTCAGTCAAGCATTGCTGGAAATCACTGCTAGTGGGTTTGCAAGCTAATATTTAGAACCATTGTCAGAAGCATTAGTTTTTCACTTTGCAGCATAAAGAGATGGAGTGCCATTGTTCTTTTCACATTTGATCTTTAACAGATGACAGATCTTAGAATGAAGGAAAAGGAGATAGAAATTAATAATAATATTTTAAATAAAAGCCGTGAGATGAATGTGATTAGCCTGATTTAACATGTAAGGACTGAAAATTAATTCTGAAAGTCAAACACTTTGAACCGTTCCTTTGATGTTTTATAGCAAAAATCTTGTCAGTTTTGTAAGTTTAGTAAGCATTCACCTATCTTCAAACAGGTGGCTGTTGTCAAAAACTGGTCTCTGTTTATTTCCTGTTTATTTCTTATATGATTGTTTCTAAATACTGTACTGAACTAAGATCTAAGTAGAGGAAGACTAGTTACTGATCTGATTGTGAAGGAATGAAAATAAAACAGGATTTACCCAGTAAACAATTTGTTGTAAATTATTTGCTTAGCTATTCAACTTCTTCTAAGTGATGTGTGGTCATTCAAACACATATATGAATTCCTGAGGGGTGTGTGTGAAGCTTCTAATTTTTAAACATGAGATCAACTACAAATATCCACACTTCTTAATAGTTCACAATGTAATTGTGGGATTAATTAATATTGTAGTCAGTGTCGAGCCATTTGATAGTGAGAAAGAAAATTTGGAAGGCCGGAGCCCTAAAAATAGTCTTCCATATTATAAACCCAAATGCTTGGATCCTCTGAAGTTTAAAAACATTTTGCAAGCCATGCATTATGTTGCTTAAAACCATTGCAAGATTAAGTAGTAAATCTTTTTTTTTTTTTCAGATATCCTATCTTCCATGTGAATATTCTTCTTTTGACTTTCTGTTGATGTTCAAATTTTAAAACAAATGCCTGAGATACATCTTCATAATTCACTAGTCTTAGATTTCAAAAAGATTCAAAAGATAGGTGGTAATATATTACCCAGCTATGTAGCATTTCAGTGAAGCCATTGTAATGTAAATTTGACCTCAGATTTATCTTGAATCCACATAATGAAAGCTAGAACTTCTGTGCAAGAGAATAATGAAAAGTAAAGAAAGCGAATATAATCCAGATACAGTTCATAATGTAATTGTACCAAGGCAAGTGTCTTCCCATGATGTGGTTCTAAAACTTCAAATCAAGTGAAGGTCATCTTTAAGCTCTAGACATTCCCTAAAAACATTACAACCTCTATGGATGATTTAGTGAAACACATGTAATTCAGCGATTTCTTCTTTTATTCAATCATATTTTTAGTTTTAGCTAAATGCTACATGAAATATTCCCTAGCAACATTTTTATTAGCCTTATTTGACTTCTAGTTTCTTAACGACCTTGAAGACTACAAAAAAAATAAATATTCAGGAAGTAACTCTGTAAAATCAATTTGTATTATGTTTATATATTCCCCTTTCCATCATTGTACTTTAAAATTAAAAAAAAAAGAGAAAATATGCTATTCATACTCTTTTCATACATTCCTGTCCTCTGTGCTTATGTGTGTGTACAGTGTGTGTGTTTTACTAAAAGATTAGATAATTTGCTTTATGATAAGAAAACATAGATCCTCATATAAATGCAAGACATATTAATGTAATCTATAGACATGTAAAAAAATTACATTGTAGTGCTTTCTAAACTAAATTGGGTAACAGTTATTATATTTCTTGCTATTTATTACTACTACTACTACTACTACTACTACTATTGCTTTCCAGTACAAAAGATACCCTTCACAGAATGATGACATTGTGTGAAACTTATTCAGGTGGTAACTTGCACAGGTCACATTGAGTTATAAGTGGAATCCTACTTATTTCATGAATAAACACAAATAGATGAGCAAGTTTGCATTATGGGTTAACCACAGAGAAGTTTGAAATATGAGGCGATTGCTTGAAATGTAAAGCATAATTTACAAAGAGATGTCACTTACATTGTTTTATTGGAGAAATGCAGCTACAGTCTGTCCTATCACCCGATAGGAGTACACAACAGAAAGTTTAGTATTGAAGAAAGGCAGCTTAAGAGCAGGTAACATTGGATTATTTGGTAATAACAAAACATTTCCAATGTGCTTTGAAGCATAGCTATACCAGTTTGAGTACAAAAAAAAAAAAAAAAGTATAGGGGCAGTAGTAATGTACAGAGATGAAGAATTTCAGTCCATAAAATTTTATCTGATAATCGATATATAATTATGGAAAAAAATCAAGAATTTTGTGGTCAGCTTAATTAGAAAACTTTGATCACAGAATTTTATTTTTTTTTAATTCTGTTGCTCTGGAATTTTTTAAAAAATATATTTCCTTTAAAATATATTGATTTTTAGCTTTTTGAAAAGAAATGAACAATAAATAATTTAATTTCTGAAAGGTCTACTCAGATACTTGGAACGATAATTGGCAGAACTTGATTCTTTTAGTTCATTTTAACTTCACCTGAAACAAAAAATATTTCAGACCAAAAAGCTACCAAATAAACTCTCTTCTGTCAACTTCACACAGAATTCTGCATCAGTGCTCAGTTCCAATAATGGTGTATTAGTAATTTCACTAGCTGTTGCTAAATGGCCTGAGGATTGAAATGACGAATGTGAAAAGTCCTAGCAGAGTTCATTTTTTAATTATGGAAATTGCCTGTTCCAGAAAGTGTTTTCTTTTTCCACTTTACATACATTATGCAGCAGTGGGAATGTTCCTAATTTGGCACGGGTGCTCTCTGAGATATGTGTACTCCTGCTATACCAATTGCCACCTGAGAAAGGCTGTTATTAGGGTTTATAGAAGCCTTTTTGTAACAGACTGACATTTGATATTGATTGTCTTGTGTGTCTTTGTTGATGGAAAGGAGGCCAAACTTGTTTTTAAACAAGACAGCTGTCCCAAAAGAGGCAAGAAAATGTAAGTGCCTAAACCCTTGAAAAGAATGTGTGACCTGTGCAGACGTATTGTTCAAAAAAGTATGGATATTTGCCTTGTGAACCATTTCAGCTTTTTTAGACTAAAACAAGGTTAGCATGTATCTGAGATTTTATATAAATTTAGAAAAGTATAAATCCATATGCTTTCTAAGAAGAGACACTTTATTACAGCAAAGAAAAATGTGTTGATCTACACTGTAGTGATTAGACCATTTGTCAAATACTGTTACTGTTTGCGATAGCATTTACAGGTCACACTCACAAGTTCTCAGCTCCCATTGGAAACAGGCCTGCGAAATGGAATGTATCCCCCCGAGTTCAGGAGATTGATTGAAATGATTAATTTTGCCAAATTCTTTTAAAATTTTCTAAACCCCCTCTCTTTGCTGCACCTTTCAAAATACAGTATTATTGCTAAACTGAAAAAAAAAAAAGAATAGAATAGAATAGAATAGAATAGAATAGAATAGAATAGAATAGAATAGAATAGAATAGAATAGAATAGAATAGAATAGAATAATGGTGTAATGCATCTGCTTTCGCAGAAGCTTCTTTATAAAATTGATGTCTTCTTTAAAATATGCATGTCTCAAGAAGGGTCTTACTGCTTTTCTATGTCAGATCCAGATTGCAGAATGGTGCATCATGGAGAGCTTAATTATTTCCCAGCTGCCCTTTTTCACAGTTCTTCTTATTACATGTTATTGAAAAAGCTCAAAACTCATATTTCTGTATATTAGGATAAAATTATTTGGATCAAAAATGTATCTTCTGTTATTGCTGAAACAGCTCATATCTACAGGGAATGGTAATCCTATATATTATATACCATTCATTCCAAGCTATTCCATGTGCAATCCCCACTGCCTGTCTCATGTGTATTACTTCTTGAACATTAATTCCAGTAAACAAGGTATCTGCTCAGTATGTACTTCATGTGTTTTTCAGGGCAACATGAAGTTTGCTCATACTCTTTCTCTCATTCGCTAGCTTTGCTCTTTGAGTCAGGAGAAAGATGAGTGCGTGTGCCAGAAGCAGGGACCACTTACCTAAAATACTAAATTAGCTGCATCACACCCACCTTGAACCTCTGTATCTACTTTCAGCAGAAGGAATTAGAAAGCCAGGGTGATGAATCTTGGTGCTTAACTTCTGGCACTGCAGTATCAAGTATCACAAAATCTGAAATTCATTGTTGGATTTAGACCATGACCTTTAGAATATCAAGTGTTCTTACAGTCCCTGCTGCTGAGTGCATGAGTGTAAGCTCACTGATGAAAATGTGGTTGCCTGTAGTTCAGGGTAAAACTTGACCTCTTAGTTTTAAAGTGACAAGCCTGATGCTCAGTTCCAAAATGCTCCTGTGAGACTGCTGGATTGATTATCTTGTTAGCTTTAACAACAGGCAAATAGACTGCTTCAGAAATCAAAAATATCTTTTTGTCTGATGTACAAGAGTAAGAAATTGTGTAAGCAGATATCTTATAAGCAAAGGGTAAAATTAGTTCATAGATACCCATCTGAGAAATGTGATTTATACCAAAGCAAACCAAAACAAACCAAAACAAAGTGTTCCATTAACATACAAAATACCTCGCCAGGATTGAAAATTCACCATTATATGATGAAAGTAATGAAGATACTTGAAGCAATATAGGACATGACAAAATCAAAAATACAGAAGCATTAAAAACTATTTTGAAGCTTGCTTTCCTGTTTATTGTTATTCTTCCAAAAAAAATTGAGGTAAATACGCTCCAGATATTTAGTACCTTGTTTCCATGTTGCCTTAGTTTGATGATTGAATCTGTAACAACTTTTGACTTCGGAAAATTGCCCAGCATGTTTGCTAATTATGAGTAGTATAAACACTAACATTTATCGTTTTAGACAAGAGACAGTGCATGAGCATACAAAACCTGTAAGGCACTGAGGCTTTGAAGACTGAGAATAATCAGTATATACTTAATTTCTGAGGGATTCTTCTTATCTAGCTGTAGACATTGCAATGTGGGCTTCTCTGATAGATACTCTATTCTTTATTTTTATTTTTATACAGTTAGATGTAATTTTGATTTTTTTTTTTAAGTTCAATTGAATTAATGCATTTTAGATGTCTGCTTTAAAACAATACATTTTATGCTCTAGAGGTTCCTATTTTCCCCCAATAGCTGTAGAAGTAGCCTGAGGTATTAGCTCAGATGTCAAAATCTATGTATGATCTATGAATTCCTAACAACATTTATTTTAGGTAAGCAAACTTATTTAAGGAAATCTTTGTTTCCCATTCCCTTTCTTCCTTCTCTCTCTTTTTACCCAAGGAAGACGCTGATAAAATGAATATTGTTAAAGTTTATTACACACCTGGCAATGATACCACTTCGGATAGTGCTATGAGATTTCCAGATATCTGAAAGACCAGTGCCCAGAAATCCTAGACAATTAGGTATTGCATGTGCATTCCTTTATGATATTTACAAACAAAGCGTAATTCTATATTATATTTACAAACTCTGATGAATCCTAGCCAAATACTGACATGGTAATCATTCCATGTGTTCACAGTGAAATCAATGCATCTGGGTCATGCTAAAACTATTGTCTTTGCACGGATGCATTGTCCATGCACAGTAGGTGCTTCTGAAGTATCAGGCTTCTACAGCTTTTGCAAAGGTGTAATATCATCAGTTTGGATTTCATGAAACAGTTCTGTGGGACTTAGTCCTTCATGGACAAAAGTCAATGGCTTTTCTTTGTCTTTTGAAATTATGTTTTATTATGTGCTTTAGTCCAAATGTTAAGACACCCACACGTATACACTTTTGTTCCAAGCTTTTCCCAGTATGAGTCAGAATTTGACGATGACAAAGATAAGAACCAGTCTGCAAGGAAAAAAAAAAAATCGTTGCAGCAAGCAGAATTTATGCTTTAATCAGCATCTCCTTCATCTGCTGTGATTCACGCGTTTCGTTTCTGCTAAGTGCAAAGCAGTTTCACTGGAAAAGAAAATGACTGTTTTTCACTAGCTGAAAAACAAGTGGGGAAGCATTGCTGAAAAGTGTCCCTCCCTTTCCCAGCTATTTCATGGTACCAGAGAAACAAAACAAAATAAAAGAAAAGAGTAAAAGAAACACTTATAAACTTCCCATCTTTCCTTTAGATAGCAACAATTCTGTGTAGCCGTAGCTCTGCTCCATGGATGATTCCCTGTAAATTGCACTGCTGTGCTATCTTAAAACGTGCTCAAGGGAGTTAATAAGAAACAAAGTCTTTTGTTTGACATATGAGTTAAAGCGAGAGCGGAAACGCAGATAATGTGTTTTTTCCACATATTCAGGTAGTTTAAAGATTAATATGATATCAAATGAGACAAGGTATGTTTGTTTATGTGAGGTTTGGGTTTTTTTCAGGATCTGCATAAAAACAGAGCTTGCAATCAGTACAAATTCACCAAGTCTGAACAAAGTATTTGAGAATAAGAAAACATTAAGACCATTTCTTAATAATGATGACATTATTAAAAAATATGAAACAAGGTTAGAAGTGTTCTGACTTTCTGTTTTCTACTCCTTGCCCACAGGTAAAATGTTTTCTATAACGAGTAATGCCCTATTAGCACCGATCCACTCCATCCATCTTCGTTTAGCAGATCTGGGTTCATTGTAGAAAAAGGTAAGTTGAATATACAAGGAATGAACAAGTATAATCTATGTGAGAAACCATACCTTTTTTTTTTTTTTTTTTTTAACAACCTGAAATCTGCTTTGAAAAAAACTCAACTAGAAATTATGGTTTTTTTTTAGATTGAAGAGGGAAGATTGGCAGTATGACGGATTAGTATGTAGAAGATAATGAGGCTTTCTGCAATGCTATTTTAAGTGATAAAGTCCTGGCTTATTAACCTGGAATCGTAGGTGGGCTCGCTCTTGCCTTTAGAGTGTTGCAGTTGAGGGGGGGAGGGAGGAGGAGTCAGTGAAGCTTAATAGGTATAAATCCAAAAAGATGACAAGATAGTAAAATAATGATAGTATCTAACTGCTACGGTTAATAATAATGACACTAATAATAACCCATACATCTCTTAAAGTGAAAAAAAGCTGTAAGTGGCACAAAGGTTTTCTTTGTAATTGTCAGCTAAGTAGGTTAAGACAGGTATTGAGCCAGGCCTTGTTTGATCTTTCATAATTTCCATCCAAACAGAGAATTATACATCCAGGAGAACTATATAGGAACTAGGGTTAAGATTTAAAGACAATTTTGAAGTCAGATTACAGATGAATAAAGCCTTTGTTTCTCAAATCTAACTGTGGAATAGTAGTCTTTCCTACAACAACAGTCGCCATGAGAATTCCTTGTTAATAGGAAAAATATTACTGAATGGTAGGAAACAATCAATATTTTACTGAAGTGGGCCAAAGCTGAGTTATTTTCCAGCTGGAATATACTGAGTTCAAGGAAATACAAAAGAGATAGAATATCTAAATGCTGCTACCCTTCCTTTACATGAGGTATTCCTTCAAAGGTAGATTTCAGAGTATGTTATATCTAATGGGATGGCCAAAACCACTTTTTCCAAATACTGGATTTCATTTTTTATGTATATTTTCATCCTTTCATCCTTAGGAGCATGGAAGGCACCCTACTCTGGCACTGATCTAACGCTAATCTGTTTGAGGCATTCAGTAATACTGATGCATCAGAGGAGGGTAACGTTCCCTGCTATATCCAAGAAAAGGTATTGGTTGCAGACGGGGGGTATTAATATATAGGAAGTAAAGGGAAAAAGTGGTTAAGTTCTCTTCAGACAGTTGGTTTAAACCCTGAGGCAGGACGCCTGATATTAACACTGGCAAAATGAAAATCAGCCCAAAGAAATTTTGATAAGCACCTAAAAGTCCACCTGTCTCACTTGTATTTTATCTCAATGGTAGCACTTCAAACAAATCATTTGGAAATGCTAGCACCTTTTCAGTTTTTCTGAACAACAGCATTTATGTGAAGGTCAAAAATAGAATTTTAAACTATCTTAAGTGCAAGTATTACCAAAGTACAGAAATAACAAGAAACTTCTCTCCATTTACTTCTGTGTTATCTTAATTCACAGGGGTACAGGAAAAAACCTATACCACAGTTTTCGCTCCAATTTACTTTTAATCAAGAACCAGGGAAAGGAAAGGTAAGCTATGATTTCCCCTTTTTTCTGAACATAGATGGTACATTTTGTGACACAGTGATCTGGAGAGGGTGGAAGAGACTTCAGGACTTAGCTCAGGGATGAAGGATTCTCTCAGTAGGTGGGCTGTAGGAGACATACAAAGCACTTCCTCAGAGGCATAGTATGTCAGGATGTGAAGCACTGTTGAGATTCAGTGCAGCCTTATGACCCATAGAATAATTTAGGAAAGGCATTGTAATCCTAATTGTCCTTCACAGCAGTTTGTTTTTGGTGGTCTCAAAGGTACCTTTGAGCTAATCAGCCCCTTAACTCTTCTGCTGCATCTGCTGGTTCATTCATGCCTGTTAGACGTGCAGCACTGAATCTAACGTTTATGCTTACAAGGTCAACAGAATTGTTCTCGTGCAACCAGCTCATTAAACACTTGCAAAATCTACTTCAGAATATAATTCAAGTTACTTTCACTAAATACAAAAGACAGGGCGGGGGGCGGGGGGGGTTGGCACATAACAAGATGGGAAAGATAGTGTTATAAAAAATAATACTCTGCCATGCTGTGGGACAAAGCTGCTTACAAGCGCATCTGGCCATCAGCTGTGGGTGGCAGCCTCTGAAAATGTAGAGGCCAAATGTAGAGGTTAAGAATAAGCCAAATTAAGAATAAGAATATTATAGATATTCGTTACTAGTTAAGAAATATGTTGCAAATATTTTAAAATCTGATGCAGTTTCTTGAAGTCAGAAAAAGCAGCTTATGAATTTCTGTATGCTTATCTATGCTTATCTGACAACTCCTGAAATGCTTTCTTGTACCACAGAACACATATAAGTAGAGTTGTGAAACATATCTTCAGACTCTCTTCTTCTGTTTAAAATCTTTGTCATCCAAAATGTCCACTCTTAAGAATTCCAAAGTTATTAATTTTAGCAAGTTATGCACAGATAATTTTTTTAGGGAACTTGAAATAAATCCACTCACAATATAATTTCTATTTGATATTAATAAACTGGGGGGACAAAGCCCAGAGTTCTTCTAAAAGGATCAAATGGCCTTTGTTAGATTTTGAAGAGATTCCTAAATGGATTGAACTGAAGTAAATGTCTCCTTTCTGAGCCAACCTTTCAGTTGATTTGGCTTAATGAAGGAGATTAACTTAGTTCACTCACAAAGGTACTTGATCTTGGAACCTTTCTAAAGGACTATTCATTTTACATTCTGTAAGATGTATATTTATAACTCAGTACTGTTTTAAGAATAATTCTTTGCTACTTGCAGACTCAGAACAGTTTACTAGCATTATCTAATTAAAAGCTTACAATTCTCTTGTGAGAGGTAAGCATTAGTATTCTAATTTTACAGATGCAGAAAGCGAGTACAAAAACCTTTGCTTCTGCCCAGGACCACTGATTCAGTCAAAGAATCAGAAGAATATTCAGAATTCTCTGGTTTCTGACCACTAGTTTTCTTCATTCTAGTAACAGATTTACTGATGGTAGGAGTTACTTTCATTTCATAGGATATTCATAAGAAGCTCATCACTAGTGTACACATTTCCTCACAGTTTTAAATTTCACTGTATTGTGCCTTCTTCATCTTCAATAGGGACAGAAAGATTAACTTTTTCTAACTAAACATGATGGAACAAAAGAAAATGAAGTACTCTGAATCATACATTATGAATAGTTCACTCAGTCTGCCACACTACTTATACTTCTCTGTGAGTTTTATACCTCACCACCTCCATGCCTGAAACTCTGCACAGAACAGATGTCAGGAAAAAGAGAAAATACAATAAACAGGGAGCAACTACAGCATATACATCCTTGTAGGCTTTGCTATCAGCTTCACCTGAAAATAAAAGAAAGTGACAGATTGTGAGAAAACCAGTCCTGGCTCTGTTCAAAAACTTGCTAGAAAACCAAAAATACTAGGAAGCTGGAAAAATATTCTTTAACAGGCTTCCCAGTTCCATTTCACAGGCTGGATATTTCTGAGTAGCTTGAATAAGGCTCAAATAAACATACAGTCTTTTGTATAGGTTAATAAAAAATGCATATAACCGAAAATCTGGTCTGACCAAAACTTGTTGAGGTATGAGCATCATTTGAGTTCACTCTAGAAGAAATATCCTATTCAAAGAAAGGGAAAGGAAAAAGCTAAAGCAAGCGTGTGTCCAGACCAGGAATTATCTTGTACCTGCAGATGGCATTGTTGATCTTTCACAGTTTTGCAGGTTGCCTGAGTGACCTGATATGAAAACGTTCACACACACACACACACACACACAGAGGCAGCTGGGCAAAGGTATTAATACATAGATTAAAATAAAGATCTACAAAAACAGTGATAATGGCTAGGAAAAAAAAACCCATGCACTGAATATCTGATTGGCATGTTAGTTAATTAAAATTAACAAGAAGGAAGATCTTAAGGTCATATTAGGGATTACTTTCTGTGACAACTTTTCCAGAGTATTTCACTGTGGGAGGAGGTTAACACCCAATTTATTCATAGTCAAATAATTGTATTTAATCTATTGATGACACAAGCTAATGAAGGACGTGGTGACATGTCAAGGTGATGAACGGATAAATCAGATAAATGCATGAGCCTCAAATTTAAAGGCATATAGGGTTTTTATGGCACTGTATTGCTGTTTAGTGAGTACAGCAGCAAATGTACAGTTTCCTCTAGCCCACTGGTAGTTTGGCTAGGTCTAGCCTTGATTATTCTGCTGTTACAGGTCTATGCTGAGAGAAATGTTGGATTGCATGAAAAAGTTTAAAACGTTATATTCCACTTCTAGCAGTAATGTGTTTCACTTAATCTTAAAAATCCTGACTGGATCCAGCTGTTCAGTATTTTACAGTTTGGTTCACTATTTTACACTACACAGGGTAGTTACAAACTGCTAACAAATCAGAACTGCAATTGGTATTCTGTATAGTTGTAAATGACTGCATATCAGGAGAAAAGATGTGCTATAAAGCATATCTCACGCTGAAAGCACCTGGTACGGGTTTTACTCAAATCTTCAAAGTTAGTAAATTGTGCTTTTTTTTATAATACTCACAAATTTAAATATTAAGTGTTTTTCTTGTAGCAACTGTTGAAAGGGAAATTATTTATTTTGCTGTCTGACAGAAGGAATAAGTTCATGATGTGGATCTGTTCTGATAAGTGCTGGTATCTTATGAGTGAGGGTTTCTTAATTTTCGATTTTTCATCCTGGAACAACTCCTATTGATTTCTAGAAGAAAGAGAAAATTTCATGACTAAAAAAGATTTTTGTGGTCATTGTTTCAAAAATTTGTATTATAGCCACATATATTGAGAAAGAGGTTCATCCTACACAGTGGAGATGTTTAAACAATGCCACTAATCAGATATAAGACTAAACCTGACAATAAATAGAATTTCATTAGACAGTACACTACATGAATATAATTTAGAAATAGTAAATTTTGCATTGATAATAATTGAATTTCAGGAGATAATTTTGCAGAAGAGCAATTTGAAGAGTAAACTTTTTAGAGGTATCATCCATTGAAAATCTTTGAAAGCCCCATTATTCTGGCAGCTGTTGGCATGTACTACAGAACTTGCTAGGTTTTACTCTCTAGGTAAAAAGAAGAAAATGGCAAGCTTACAGAGAAGAAAATCGACATGAATTAACTTATTAGTTAAAGATAACTTTTCTCATGATCCAGTCATTTTAATAGCTATATAGGCTCTGAAGACATAAACTAGTACTGTTGAAACTCCCTGCGTTAGGTCTATTCCTGAGTATACAGACAGACTGCATACAGGTACCCTGAATCTTCAGAGAACTGTAGAGGTACCTGCAGGTCTCGGTACTTTCAACTGATTTCCTCCCTCCTCAGCAATAATTCTTTGTGAGAAGGGACTCAGGGCTGCTATGCTGGAAACGTCACTGGTACATAGGTTTTGTTTGTTGGGGAGGTCTCATAGAACCTTATTGATAGAAATCACTGTAAAAATATAATGAAGAAACTCACCAAATTATCCAGGCTCTGCTAGCTCCCAGGTGATGAAACCCACTTGTTGGTTTATGCAGGCTGTCACTAGTGAAAAAGTGATTATATACAATTTGTCTTTAAGTGGTCTTTATTCTCTGTTTCGTATATGGCTATAGCACTAAAATCAGGCTAATGAAGTGAATCATGTTTCAGGTACATTTTGAGAGACTTTAGGCATTTAAATCAACACCCTTGTTGGCTCATAGGTGAAAACTTAGAGCACATGTTTCAATTGAAGAATGTTAAACTGAAGAATACTGGACTGGTAATCCCCATTGTACAATTTCTAGGAGATGGTATTGGGAGAAAAGTTTAAACATCCACATATACCTTGAGACAACACAGTCACTCTTGAAAGAATCTGGAAAGGCTTTAGTGGAACAACTTCACAGAATTTGAAGTGCATATTAAAAATGCAGTGCAGTACTATGTAAATTCACTTCTGAAGTGTAGTGACAAAAGGGAGAGAGCGAAGAAATTAGAGCAGTTCAGATCGTTTTATTTTTGTCACTTCAGTTAAAACAACAGCACATCTGCTGTGACTTTGGACGTGAAAAATGCTAAGTGCTGTATTGCTCAGCTGTGTGGGGAAGAAGTAGAGCTCTCATTTGAGAAGCAGATACTGTAATTTAAGAACATATGATGTCATTATCAAGGAAAGCATTCAAAATACTGCATAGTACAGAGGCTGCTGCTGGAACAGAGCATGTATTGCTAGAATGTTATTCTAGACTGAAGGCCCATAAATGGGCAGATTTTCTTAATGTTTCTTCAGTGTAGATTTAGGTTCATAATCTGCCATTTTTGTAATCAAATAATATAAACATACAGATAGCTTTTCAATTCACCATCTGGGTTTAGTCTAATGATTGTGTAGCTCAGTGAGTGTGTCACCCTGTACTGCCAAGATGCATTGATGTCCACTGTATGTCTCATTTAAGAGACAAATCCAAATAGCAAATTCCTCCTGTTCCACTTACTGGTCTATGTCTTTAGTGTTAACAGGACCTTACATTGTCCTAAAAGACTGTGAGTGATAGATTGTCTTGCAAATAAGAAACAGAACAGGACTAGCAATGAGGAATTAGCAATCCAGTTTCAGAACTATATGTAAGAAAGCTTCAGCAGTGCAATTTTGAATAGCCCATTATTCACAATTTACATTTCTGCATAAATCTTTTCAAGTGTCTCAGGCTCTCTGCAGTGCCTGTCCACACAGTCTCAAAAACACTGCTGTTTCTCAGGGATATACACTGTTTATGGTGGATTCAAAATACTTTCTTGAATGGATTATATGTTTTGGAGAAAGCAGGTACAGAACTTGTTTTTCTGATGCCTTCACATTTGTGACTTATGACATTTAAT
Organism: Chroicocephalus ridibundus; assembly: GCF_963924245.1. Classification (NCBI taxonomy): domain Eukaryota; kingdom Metazoa; phylum Chordata; class Aves; order Charadriiformes; family Laridae; genus Chroicocephalus; species Chroicocephalus ridibundus. Next base: position 41,724,638 of record NC_086284.1, read on the forward strand.
AACCTGACCGTGGTTCATCCTATCAAATGTGCAGCAAACCATGACATAACATCAAAACATGTAGCTGAAATTTTAAATGCGTTCTTTGTTGGTTATGAGCTGGGCACAGGTACTGAATCCTGAACAGAGTTGAGAGCAATACTGCTTTGTAGTCACTGCAGTACTTTTATGAATACTTGTTTGTATCATTTAAAAAATTAGATGTGTTCTGTAGAATTGCTATGTCTTGCTTCTCAAGGCAGCACAAAACAGCAGTGTCAATATTTGTTAAGATTTCTTTTTATTATCCTGAATTATATGGAACTGTTGAAACAGATGATTATGAATTTTAAAGCTAAAATAATCTGCTGGCCAATGCATATGGGAAACAGTGACAGTCCTCTGTCAAAGCCTGTTTTACAGTATTAGCTATTCTCAAGAAAATATAGACAGGAAAATTAAAACAAAACAAACAAAAACAATAATCAATTGAGAAAGAATTTATCTAACTTTATGACCTAAATAAATAATTAATTATCCTAAAAGAATTGATTGTATGCATCCTCTGATCAGTGTGGAGAATCTTGAGCATATTCTAAACCACACAACTGGATGATTTATTTATTATTTTTTTTAATGGAATATCAGATATAACCTACTGGCACAAGATTTCAAGACCTAAAATCTACTGGTCTGAATTGATAGAGAGATTTCGTATTCAGAACATTCTAAAGTTACATATTTGGAAATTGCAGTTCTCCTCCCCCCCACTGCCTGGAGGAGAGAAAATGATTTTGTAAAGCTTAATCTTTCCTTTTTACTTCCTTTGCCTCCCACTGTTTGTAAATATTTTCCAGAGCTTTGGACTTAAATCTGTCTTTAATAAAACAGTACACAGTATTCTTTTTACCTGATGGCAATGATCTCATAAAACCTTTTCCATAGTTATGTCAGGATATCTCAAAGGAATGATTCATGAATTTAAATATGAGTACATCACAGATTTCATTTTCACATGAAAAAAATGCTGTTTGCAAAACTTCTAAGCTCTACTTCCCATAACGTAGTCTGTTATCTAGTCTAAATCACTCCATCCCATATACATTCCCTAGTGAGACCCCTGTTCTCTAGTGAAAGTGTATAATGTTTTTGAAAAGATTTATCCCACCTCTGCTCATCACTGATATGAATATTCAATGTTATTTTCTCCTATAATGAGCTCGGTAAACATTAGTTGTCAAAACTTTATATTTACAAACTTGCTAGGACATTCTTTTCTTTATTGTTCTCTCTTTTCAAGGTTACTAGCTTGATTCCCTCGCATGCTATTTTCTGAGTGCTGGCACCATGTCCCATTGCTTATTTAATTTGCCATAAATTCACAGAAGTTAAAAAAAGAGAAGACCTATTAGGTTATATGGTCTGCCTCCCTGTCCATTCAGGATTGATCCTTATTGTTCATTCACAAATGTTTTGATCAGTTTAGGATCAGTTAAAATGTTCCATGCACTGGGGATTCTGGCATTTATTACCTTTGGGAGGCTTTTTTCTGCAGTCTGATAGATTTTTCTTTCAGGAAGTTTTATTAAATGTTCTTGGTTTCAAATTGGCATATTCCCTTTCACTGAAATGTGGTCCTATTTTTCTCTCTTGCTTTAGTAGTCCAAGTTTAAATCAAGTCAAAGACTCTAAGTCACCTCATTTCCATTTAAACACTCTGTTTCCTTTGAACATTTAATAGTCTGAATTACAAAGCCTAGATCCAATGGCTTTCATTTTTTATTTTGAAATAGAATACTCTCCCATACTTTCTTGTATTGTCAGTTTCTCCGGTTACATGCTTTACAAATCTACTGTCCTTTATTTTCACTGATTTTACAACCACTTTATCTCATATGCCCTCTGCAACAGTTTGAGTTACTCAGATTCACACCTCCCAACTGGACTCTGAAAGTAAGCACTTTTGCAGTCAGTCTTAAAAGGAAAAAATGGAGTTCAAAATTCCAGAAGGTGCTAATAGGACTTTCTGAAGGTCTCGTGCTGAGCACTCTTCAAAGGCTTAAAGTAGTTAGTAAAGAAAGCTGAAAACCTGGGGAAATTTCAACAGCAGAATATAAGCAATTTTTGTCTTTTGAAAATGAGCCTTTAGTACAATCTCTAAAGACGTTTCAGCCAGGCAATGTTGAACTGCAAATTTCCTTACCTTCCTCTGCTTAGCCTGTGGTCCTTAAACTGTATGTAATTTGAAAGGGACAATATAGTTATTCCTCAGAAAAAATTCAGAATGACCGTTATAAACTTAAGGACTGGGACAACAGAAACCTCATACAGTTTGAAAAGGCAAAATGGGGGAGGTTTTGCACCATGCTCCGGAATGAGCAATCAACCAATTAGCTGAGTACTACTACTGGTGGTAGTACTCAGGAGTGGTTTTGGTGCATGCCAGGCTGAATGTGAACCAACAGTGTGGTGTCATTGCAAATAACACAAACCACAGACTGCAGTACGTTATGATAGTTGTGTCCAGCGGATCTAGAGAAGTTATCGTCCCTCCTTAGTCAGTGTTAGTGAAGCTACACCAGGAATAATGTATTCAGTTATAGGCCCCCAGTTGAAGAGAAATGGAAACTGGAAAGAATCCCACGGAGATATACCAAGATGTTCAAGAACCTAGAGTACATATCTGATAGAGACAGGATGGGATGGATGGTGTTGTTTAGGCTGACAGATAGGAGAGAGGCTACAGCGTGATCTAACAGTTGCTTACAATTACCTGAAAAGTTCTTATAGTGATAATGGAGCAAAACTTTTCTCAGTAACCTCAAAGCGCATGGGAGGTTCCAAGTAGACTTAAGGAAAAAGCTCATCACCAGGGGGCTAATGAACTAGAAATTGTTGTCCAGACAGGCTGAGAATCAGTCCCTGGAGTTTTTCAAGACGCATCTAGACAAAGCTGCAGCTGACATCATCTATCGTTGGTAAGAGGTCTCTTTCGAGTAGAAGAGGACCTCAACATGACATTTTCCAACTAACATTTTTGTGATTTTAAGAAATTTGGAATTTTGTGGTTCTGAGAAACCTAGAAATCAGAATGCTGACAGAAACAATCTGATGCTTCCTGAGCTTTTTGTTAGGAAGGATTTTCAGTGTGTTATCAGCACACTCCTGTCCTGATTTACGTCTGTTCACCTCCTGCCCTAAAGTATTGCCCTAAAATCACTATACTGCCAGAGTGATGGTCTATCTTGGGGAGCAATGGATGTGAATGTTTTTGTGCTTGTTTGATGCACAGGGTTTGACTTTAAAAAATTTTCAACAAAACATTGGTGCCAATGTGGACCCCAAATTAACTGTGAACCTAACCTACCTATTCCTGATGATAACTTCAGCTTTCCACATAGTTGTATAGGAAACTGTGATAATTTTAGATCAGAATAAATATTGCTGGTCAAAAAAACCCTCACTTTACTCACCAATGTATTTTAAAAAACAGCATTTTACTCCGTCAGACTTATCCATTTCTACAATAGCCACTAATGGTAAAATTCCCATTAACTTCAACGGTTTAGGATCAAGCTCTTAGAAGGATTCATTAAAAAGCAATAATAACAGAGGAAGAATGGGTCAACTTCCTAGTACAACATTTTGCCCTTTATATTTCTCAGCTTCTGTTTCTTTTTAGCAATAACTGATATTGGATTTCCTAAACATAACATAACCCCAGATGCCAGTGCTATTTTCAAGAAGAGGAATTTGCATATTTTAAATCAGGGAGGAAAGTAAGGAAAGTATATATGCTTTTCTCATTTGAAGTACACAAAAACTTGCATTGAGCCAATAAGAAAAGCAATAACAAGATAGCATCACAGAGCAGCAGAGAAGTCATCTGACACACATATTTAGAACCCAAAGTCTGGAGAAGGTTCTGTGATGAGTCTAGAGTAATTAAACGACAGTACTGATCTCAATGTCGGATGCAGCTGTGACATACGGAAGTGGCAAACATCTGTTTGTTCAAAAGCAAAACAAAAGCTTTGAGTTTGATAAAGGATATTTTCTGTAGTGAGTTTTCAGGTTTTTAATATCATTTGGAGAGATGAACTGGTTAGCTAAATTGCTGATTTCCCTGTTTAGTGTACGTGGTGTACCTCTGGTTCACATCTGGAAATGTAAGTTATAAAGCTGGGTATCATACTATATAATGAAATGATGGCTTTACCAGGAAACAAAAATACAGCATATTCTATAGCCTTAAAACTTCTATAGATGTTGGCTAATTAATAGTCAGAAGAAATTGTAAAGTAGTAGGAAAATATGAATCTGCTGAGGCAGAGGCTCTAAGTGACTTGCCAAAAGCCATACAGAAAGTCATTTTAAGACCCAAATTAGAATTCAGAAATTTTTGGCTTTTTGCCCTGCACTCAGTGCACAGCCTGCACTAGATTTGAAATTCAATTGGTGTTTCAACTAAAAATGCAATTTTCAAGGTTTAACATAGGAACTCTTTGAAATTACATTGATTTAAGATGTAACACAAAAGATTTTAATCCTTATCACATGTTTTTTTTGAGAGCAGCTTTAATGACTATGACAAAAATTTTAATGTCTTAAGACTTTTTATGTAAGAATGGCAAGAAACCACACAGAATACAGGAGATTTTTTAGATCATTTCTTTCTTTTCACTTGTGTTCTTCAAGCTCTAAAATAATAAACTTCCTTCTAAGAAACTTTTTGTAGGTTACGCTGGGAGCCATCATGAATTTGAAAAAGATGATCCTTGAGCTCTTTATATTTATTAAAAATGTTATTGAACACACAAAAGACATCCTGTTTAGAAACTATTTACATGAATATCTTTCTTCATGCTTGTTATGGAAAAGATGTGGATGAGAAAACTACAAAGAATACTTGCAGAGTAGAACCTGAGTAAGATTTACACAGAATTGAGGCACACAGCTTAAAAATTATGATAAAAAGTACAAAAATACCTTATAGTTTATAGCACGTGAAATTAACTTGTGCATTCAGTAGATAGATATATATATACGTGTAGAAAGGATATATATATATCCTTTCTGGGCTGACTGCCTTGCAGACAGACAGAACAGTTATCTCCCTCTGAAACCTAGTCATGGGACTCACAGTGCCTGACATTCTGTATGAGATAGCTTATCAAATATTCAGAGAAAACCTAAGAAGTCTCATGCAAATGTTAATAGAGTTACTTTTAAAAATTATTTCATACAAATGATTTTGCCTATTTTCTTTTCTATAAAAGCCTATTAACCAGTAAGCACTGACCTGGTGTTCTTTAATAAAACATTTCAGATTCCTGGGGCCAGTAAAAAAGACATCTGAAGAAATATAAATCTAGCAGTCAGTGGTGGAGAAATTTTGTACATACAACACCCATTAATAACACGTATGCACAGTCCCATTGTGTTCTGACCTTTTATATGCAACCTATGCGGCAAAATTGCACTTTAATAAGCTTTTATGCAACATAGAAAGAATGACTGCCAATTGTCCACTTAAAATGTAAACTGGGTATGAGGTCTGAGGCTGCTCGAACACTGTAAAATATTTGCCTTGCGTTCCTAAAAGAATAAATACTTTAACCTGACCTAATTGTGGTTTGTAAGAATTTCAAAAGGTTCTGAGCCATAAAACTAGTGATCTAAGAATTAGGTCTACTCTGGGTGGATTTCCTGTGGATACTCATTGTGATTTTAGTATCATTTTGTCCAAATTCTTACTGGCAATATAAAAAGTCTATGCCACAGAAAATAAATGTCTTTGTTTTGAAGACTGAGCCTGAGTGAGCATGTACTTTACTGACTGCAGGATTAAGGCCATCTTCATCTCTTCTCATTGCATTTCACGCAGGACCTGATCTAGAAGACATACTTTGAAAATGCCTCCTAAGTGAGTGTGGCGGGTTGGCCTTGGGTGGACGCCAGGTGCCTGCTAAGCTGCTTTATCACTCCCCCTCCTCATCTGGACAGGGGAGAGAAAATATAACAAAAGGCTCATAGGTTGAGATAAGGACAGGGAAAGATCACTCAATAATTACCATCATGGGCAAAACTGACTCAATCTGGGGAAATCAGTTTAATTTATGACCAACCAAATCAGAGAATATAATGAGAAATAAAACCAACTCCTAAAACACCACCCCCCACCCCTCCCTTCTTCCTGGTCTGAACTTTACTCATGATTTCTCTACCTCCTACCACCAAGTGTTGCCGGGTGCCGGGGAATGGAGGTTGCGGTCAGTTCATCACACATTGTCTCTGTCAATCCTTCCTCCACACAGTCTTCCCCTGTTCCAACGTTGGGTCCCTCCCACAGGAGACAACCCTGCACAAACTTCTTCAACATAGGTCCTTCTCATGGGCTGCAGCTCTCCATGAACTACTCCAGCATGGGTCCTTTGCATGGAGAACAGACACACAGGGAACAGACCCATGAGGTGCACAGGTCCACAAGTTCTGCCAGGAGCCTGCTCCAGCATGGGCTTCCCTCCACAGGGTCACAGCCTCCTTTGGACACATCTGCCTAAGCTGGTGTGGGGTCCTCCACAGCCTGCAGGGAGGATATCTTCTCCACCATTAACCTCCATGAACTGCAGGGTGACAATCTGCTTCTCTGTGGTCTTCAAGACAGGCTGCAGAGGAATCTCTGCTCTGGTGCCAGGAGCACCTCTTCCCCCTCCTTCTTTTCTGATGGTGTCCGGCAAGGCTTTTTCTCTCACGTATTCTCACTCCTCTCTCATGGCTGCTGTTGTGCAGTGTTTTTTTCCCCTTCTTAAATATGTTAGTCCAGAGGCCCTACCACCATCGCTGACTGGCTTGGCCTTGGCCAGCAGTGGGTCCATCTTGGAGCCAGCTGGCATTGGCTCTTTCAGACATGGGGGAAGCTTCTAGCAGCTTCTCACAGACCCTTGTAGCCCCCTGCTACCAAAACCTTTCCATGCAAACCCAATACAGTGAGCAATGAAAAAAAGGCAATCAGGGATATTCCTAATTCTGTAATTCCATAAGAGATATATTGGAACTATACTGAATAGCATTGACAAGAGGGTCAATTCTTGTTTCAGAGGCAGAGTTTGAAAAAGTTAAGAAGTTCTACTGGCAAAAACTGAGACACAAAAGGTATTAATGAACAGAAGAAAAGAGTGTTTCAAGCTCTAAATTTTTGATTGTAAGGACATCAGGAAAGAATCTTGGAATCTATTCTTAGCCCTGTTCCAATCTATATCAGGCTGCTTGCCTGGCTTCCAAAGGAGATGTGTTTCAGAACTTCAAAATTAACATGTTTTCTGAATTCTAGCTATGGTTTTATGCATGACTTCACTGCTGTTTGAGAAACAGAATGAATTTCTGAGGAAACAGGCTTGATCTTTGCTAACTAATTTGCTTCCATTTTTAATAATCCACAATTTATCCACTTAGATCATATTTAGGTGCTTATTCAGATATTTATTTCACTACTATATACTGGGGGCCACCCAACTGGAAAGGAGCTTGGCAGAAAAGCACCAAGAGATCCTGGTGGACACCAGCTTGAACATAAGCCAGCAAAATGTCCTTGCAGCAAAGATTATTAATGATATCCTGGGCTGCATTAAGAAGAGTATTGCCAGCAGGTCGAGGGAGGTGATCCTTCCCCTCTACTCATCCCTGGAGAGGCCACACATGCATGGACGGCTGTGTCCAGTTCTGGGTTCCTCAGTACAAGAGAGAAATCAACGAACAGGGAAGAGTGCAGGAAAAAGGCACCAAGATGAATAGGGGATTGAAGCATCTCTCCTATAAGGAAAGGCTGAGAATACTTGGACTGTTCAGCCTAGAGAAGAGAAGGCTCAGTGAACAGTCCATGTGAATAGGAAACACTTTTTGGCTGTGAGGGTGGATGAGTACTGAGGTTGCACAGAGCACAGAGGTTGCCCAGTGGGGTTGTGGAGTCTCCCTCATTGCAGATCTTCAAAACCCATCTGGACACAGCTCTGGGCAACTAGCTCTAGGTCACCCTACTTGACGAAGGAACCAGATGACCTCCAAAAGTCTCTTTCGACCTCAACCATTCTCTGATTTTGTAGTTCTATAACAGTGCAAGATTGTGATCTTTAATGAAAACTGATTCCAAAACATGTCTGGTTTTCTCGGGGGGTGGAGGTGTGGTTTTTTTTCTGGGGGGAGAGGGGTGTACTTCAGGAAAGGACATTACCATCTGAATTTTAAGACTGACTGCAATGCGACATGGAAGATAAAGAGATTTTTTTTGGTAAAAATTACATTTTCTGCATGCATACAGCAAGTAAGTAGTTGGGTTTGTTTATTTTTCCTGGTGGAGGAGATGTGTAGAGTACACCATTTACATATGTATGATAAGGTGAGGGCTTCTAAGGAAAAAGGTAAGTGATGAAGCTCACAGGTAGAGAACATAAGAATGATTCTGTTACAGAATGAGTAACTCATAGATCACAGGTTTCTGTGAAAGACGTTAGTCACTGACTTTGTTCTCTGGCTGTCCTAACATCCTGGGAGAAGGGGGTATGAAATAGCAATCAATCCACATCCTTTGGTAGAAGAGACCAGTTAAAAAGAGGAACACCAGAAAGTAACATTCATCTTTTTTTAGAACTGTATAGTAGTGGATTTCCTGCTTGTTGCCATAGAATCAAAACTGACTTTAATCAATAGAAAACTATTATTCAGTTTTTCAAAATTCACCTTTCTAAACTGTATCCAGGATTATGACATATATATTTAAAAGGTTTGCCTTTCTTTATGTCTTTCATTCCAGGTCAACTGGTGTAATTTAAAAGAAGAAAACATCTGTTATGCACCTATGGTAACGGATTAAAATTTATGTTCCAAGATTTAAAATTGTAGTCTTTGCTTTAGAGCAAATCATCACTGTGGAATTCCCTTTATATATTAGATTACGTTGCATTTTTCATGTTTTTTACATAAACAAAGAATTTGTCTATCAATCAGACATGTTTTTTAATAACCCTTTTTTCTTTTTCTGTCACTGCATTGGCTTCAATGTAAAATCAATGACAGCACTTAAAACTGCAGTTAACACTTCTAATTATCTTGGTTTTGTCAGACAACTTTCCAATTTTGTCAGACCAGTTTCTTTCCATATTCCAATTTATAAAGCTACCTGCTCCAGAAGTCTGCATGCTCTTCAAATGATAAACATTTCCAGTCTAGTTTACCATCATTTTGTTTCCTATTTTATGAGCTTTTGAGACTGTATTCCCAGAAAGTGTTACATGCTGCCTACATGCCATCCACAGTTTAGATTCTCAATGTGAAAAGTACCTTCCACTAGCTTTTAAATCAAAATTACCACCAGTGTCAAATTCCTGGTGATCAGGGCAATTCAATTATTTCCTGATAGCAGAATGACATATTCTCCTGACTATGTTTTTATTAAATACCTAAAAGCTATAAATCCCAGCAATTTGTCATTCTTCTGGGTAACAATCTATAGTGTGTCAAAAAGCTTTTAGTCTTTTGTTATAATAATAACCGTATTTATTGTTCAGTACTTCACAGTTAATGATCTATACATAATGCCCTCCAACACAAAGACTGAAACTTGATGCAGTTTAATTGTAGCTGCCTTGTATTACTTACGCAGTTTCATAATTTATTATCAATTTGTATTCTAAACAACTAAGTGTGATATTGTGCCTTGAAGACTGCTGTGGTGAACTTCCCAGGCTGATGAGACCAGCAACAAATACTGGTTTGACAGCTAAAGGCTAAGAATTCTGCTTGCACACACAGTGCATTTTCTTGTTAGCATTGAACGTAAAAACCAAACCATTGCTACTTACCTGTTTGTTCCTGTCACCCATGTGTTTTGCAGATGAGTCATTATACTCTTTGTCATCTACTTTTCCACTATTCAAAATAAGACCTATGGGCCAAATCCATATTGTACTCCAATACAGACACTTTATAAAATATAGAAAATACTATTATATTTGAGTATTAATTTTTGGTAACTCTAGGTATTTGACCTGACATATTTTTTTGTTTGATTGGGTTTTTTTGGTGCCAGTTGTAAAAGAGACTCAGGCCATATGCTTCCAAAAGCAAGTAATACTCTTATCTAATAGGCAATTTCTTCTCCAGAAGGCTCTCTCACTTCATGACTTATTGTATTCATATGTGTATATTTTATTTAGCAGTGAATTATTCTCCATGCTTTCTATAAGACTTTTGATCTTAGTAACCATTCAGCGAAATGTTGTTTTTTAAGTTTTTTAGATTAATATTCAATAACAATCTACTTTTTTTTTTTTGTTTCTAAAACATTCACAACTTGTACTTGACAGTGAAGTAGTCTTAATTTGTTCATTTGTTCTACTACTCCCACACTATTGTAATTCAGCTCCCATGGATTGTCAGCAGAAATCTATTTATCAGCTGCATCTTGTTCAACATATCATCGCAGGGTTCCTAAACAACAACAACAAAAAAATCACATTTCATTCCATTCTATCAGACCTTCATTGTCTCACAGACTGCAACAAAATTGATTATATGGAACTTTATATGACTTTCTCTTCCCCCACTTCTACTACCATATGTTTTCACTTGTTCACTTTTAATCAACCTCACAGCACATTCTGAACAAGCAAATTCCAGATTTCAGTTTGACTGTTCACCCCCTACAGACTATTAGCTGAGGTCTCCCTTCTACATAGTTTTTTTCCTATAGCTTGGATGTATGGAAGTAGTATATATAGAGAGATGTATTGTGCTGTCTATTTACTCATGTAGTTAGATCATGCTGGAAAGAAGAAAAGAAGGTGAAGAAAAACTTAACATGGAGAGCAAAGCCTTAAGGAGGAAGCTGAAAGACAGAAAAGAGAACAAGGCAGATACTCTCTATAAGACATTTTATATGAATCCTAAAGATATTAATACGATCTGTACTACCATTACCTCTGTCACCAAAAAATACCTAAGTAAAGAAAGTTGCAAGTAAGATCAAAGAGAAGGATGATGTCAAAAAGAACAGAAAGTTATAACTGGCATATTTAATCAATGTTTCTGATTACATTTACAAGAGAGGACACTAACAGCTTACTATTTGGCACTGACAGTAAGAATATCTTATCCTAGATGACTGCAGGGTCTGTGTGGCAAAAGGATTAAATTAATTGGAGAGATTCAAAAGCAGCAAATCTCTAGAATCAGGCAGTATTCAAGCCAAGTTGTTTAAAGCACAACAGAACCAATGTCACTCACAATGGACAGAAATCCAAAATAAAGGTCTCTGAAGGCTAAGAATGTGAAATGAGGAGCAAAAGCAATATTATAACTTCTGGCCACCAAAATACGAGCCTGATACATAGAAATGAGGACTGCATCTGTATATAATGTCTGAAAGGAAGTTTGCAAACAAAACAATGAAACATTCAGATCTGTTGATTTCTAAATAAAATATTTACAACAACAACAACAACAAAAGAGACATCACTTATTGTATTTTCCCTGCTTAATGCAAGTCAGATGAATTGTCTTCTTTTGGAGCCAACGTTAGTGTGCACAGAGTGACACTAACATTCTCTGCAGGAGACCTTCCACTCACAAAACCCAGGAATACCTGAAACCTAGCCCTTAATACCTCTTTGATGTGATGGATATCTCAAGATTTCTACCATGTAGAATCAAGATCTATTGCTTTAAGATTTTCAATAACATTTCACAAAAAGTAACATATAACTCATTATTTTTAAATTTCAAACCATTTGATGGAATTATTCCTCAAGGAAATCAGCTGATGTTACTATGCATCACCATTTTATTTCAAATTCATAAACCTGTATTGATTTTCTGTGGCATATAATATTTGGGTAATAGCTCAAACAAAATCCATCTGGCATGATCAGCTGGGGATGCTGAACTTGGTGAATCAGACTGAAAACTTACAATATGCTGTGTCAGTAACATAATATAACTATCCAAGAGGTAATAAACAAAGCCACAAAAGGAAAGAGGAACAAAATTATAATTTAAATTTAAAAAAAAAAAAAAAATCCCATGAAGCAACAAAATCAAAGTACTCTTAGAGTTCATTCAGTAAACAAAGGTACATAATAAAGAACTAGATTTGATGAAGTAGAATATTTAATAATTAATAAACATATAACCTGGCACTTGATGTACACAACTAAAGAAGACATTTGTTATACTAGATAAAGAAAGCCGATATTGCTTGGATTTTCTAACCTGTAGTCTAAGTAGCAAAGCAAGTGCTGCAGATACCTGATACTCATGAAGCTCCAGAACTGGGAGGAATACCATAGAACAATAGAATGTTTGAGGATGGAAGGGACCTTTAAAGGTCATCTAATCCAATCCCACCCCCCGCAACGAACAGGGACATCTTCAACTAGATCAGCTTGCTCAGAGCCCCGTCCAACCTGACCTTGAATCTTTCCAGGGATGGGCAATTAGGAAGAAAGTCTTTACTGTGGGGATGGTGAGACACTGGAACAGGTTGCCCAGAGAAGTTGTGGGTGCACCATCCCTGGAGGTGTTCACGGCCAGGTTGGATGGGACTTTGGTCAACCTGGTCTAGTGGAAGGTGTCCCTGCCCATGGCAGGGGGGTTGGAACTAGGTGATCTTTATGGTCCCTTCCAACACAAACCATTCTATGATTCTATGGTTCTATGACTTACCACCTCTCTGGGCAACCTCTTCCAGTGTTTTACCACTCACATTGTAAAAAATTTCTTCCTTCTATCTAATATAAATCTACTCTCTTTTAGTTTAAAACCATTACTCCTTGTCCAAAAGTTTGACCCCATCTTTCCTGCAGGCCCCCCTTAAGTACTGAAAGGCCTCAATGAGGTCTGCCCAGCGCTTTCACTTCTCCAGGCCGAACAACACCAACTCTCTCGGCCTGCCCTCATGGGAGAGGTGCTCCATTCCTATCATCATTTTTGAGGCCCTCCTCTGGACCATCTCCAACAGGTCCATGACTTTCCTGTGTTGAGGGCCCCAGAGCTGGACACAGTACTCCAGGTACGGTCTCACCAGAGCGGAGTAGAGGAGCAGAATCACCTCCCTCGACCTGCTGACCACCCTTCTTTTGATGCAACCCATAATATGGTTGGCATTCTTGTTCTGCAAATGCACATTGTTGTTTCACGTTCAGCTTTCATCTACCAGTATCCCCAGGTCTTTCTTTTAAGGGCTGCTCTTAATCCCTTCATAGTGTAGTTTGGGTTGGGAGGGATCTTTAGAGGTTATCTAGTCCAACCACCCCAGCAATGATGAAAGACATCTTCAACTAGATCAGATTGCTCAAATCCTGGTCCAACCTGACCTTGAATGTTTCCAGCAATGGGGCATCTACCACCTCTCTGAGCAATCCCCAATCTATATTGGCATCCCAACCCAGGTGCAGGACCTGTACTTGGCCATATTGAACCTCATGAGGTTCACATGGGCCCACTTCTCGAACCTGTCCAGGTTGGATGACAACCTGCCCCACAGGCGTGTCAACTGCGCCACTCAGCTTGGTGTCATCTGCAAACTTGATGAGGGTGCACTTTATCCCACCATCTGTGTTGTTGATGAAGATATTAAACAATACTGGTCCCAGTACAGACTTCTGAGGGACAACACTCATCAATGCTCTCCATCCAGATGTTGAGCCATTGACCACTATGGATACAACTATCCAACCAATTTCTCATCCACCGAACAGTCCATCCATCAATTCCAGATCTCTCTAATTCAGACAGAAGACTGTTGTAGGGGACCATGTCAAAGGCCTTAGACAAGTTCATATAGATGACATCTGTAGGTCTTTCCTTGTCAACCGAAGTAGTCACTCCATCATAGAAGGTCACTAGCTTGGTCAGGCAGGACTTGCCCCTGGTGAAGCCATGCTGGTTGTCTCGAATCACATCCCTGTCTCTCCATTGACCACTACCCTCTGGGTGCAACCAACCAACAATTCCTCATCCACCCAACAGTCCACTGATAAAATCCAGATCTCTCTAATTTAGAAAGAAAGATGCTGCTGGGGACCATGTAGAAGTAAATTCAGATAGGTCTGTAGGTCTTCCCTTGTCAACCTATGTAGTCACTCCATCATAGAAGGCTTTTCAGGAAGGACTTGCCCCTGGTGAAGCCATGCTGGTTGTCTCGAATCACCTCCTTGTCTGTCCTCCATGTGCCTTAGCATAGCTTCTAGGAGGATCTGCTCCATGATCTTCCCAGACACAGAGGTGAAGCTGACAGTGTGGTCGTTCCCTTTCTACCTCCTTTCTACCCTTTTTACAAAGGCATGCAATGTTTCCCTTTTTCCAGTCACCAGGGACTACACCTGACTGCCATGACTTTTCAAATATCAGGGAGAGTGGCTTGGCAACTACATCAGCCAAATCCCTCAGGAACCTGATCTTCTTTTACAGTGGGAGTGACTTTGCTCCCCCAGTCCCTACCTTGTAGTCCATCCACTCGAGAGGTGTGGGGAGAGAGGTTGCCAATGAAGACTGAGGCAAAGAAGTTGTTGAGTACCTCAGCTTTCCCCTCACCTATTGTTATCAAATTGCCAGCGTTGCTCATCAGGGGACAGTATGCTTCCTTTGACCTTCCTTTTCTGTTTGCCATACCTGTAGGAGCACTTCTTATTCTTTGCGTCCTTTGCCAAATTCAGCTCCAGCTGCACCTTGGCCTTCCTGACCCCATTCTTACACAACCAGGCAGTGGAATATCACTACATTTGCTTACACTTTAATGTTTGGGTCAATGCTAAAGGCAGAAAAGATGCATCTAGGGCAGTTACAGAACCTTTTATCAGAAATCAGAAAAATATTAGAAAAGTAGTTTCAGTATGAACCTCTCTGGTTTCATTTGAAGCATCAGTGAATACATATTCCTTAAGTCATAGGTATTGTTTAGAAAAATGAAGTTCAGTGGAATTCATCTATTAGTAAATAATAGGTAAAGAAAACTGAAGCACTATTTTTTTAACTCTTCCAAACCAAGTGGCACGCACCCAGTGAATAATAAAATAAGGATGCTATTACAAAAGTAGTTGGTATTTTATTGTTTTGGAAAGGTGTAGTTAGAAATATCAAACAACTACAGACACTCAGACGAGTGTCGTAAGCTGGACCAGGACACGTATGCAACAACTGCTGCTATGTTTGTATCCTGGAGAGCAGCTCCAGTTACTGGAATTTTATCTGGTTACAGAGGGGAAAAAAATAACTGTATGTGAAATGACTTATAGTTTACCTTTGCCTTACGTCAGATCTACTCTGTCAGAAATGTGATTATAATACATTCATACACAACAATTTTTAGTTTGGTTTTTTTTTTTCCTAAATTGATGATGAAGTTTAGCAGCGAACATACAGAGGATGGGACCTTTTTGAGAGCATTTATTTTAGCTGTCTTAAGCACTTTGCGTAGGAGACAGGCTATCTGCATGAGAAATCTGTTTGTTGATTACAGCGGGAATTTATATTTTTTTATTTAAGGTAGACAGACTTAAATTTAGGGACAATGATTCATACTTCTGCACTCCACAACAGTACTTATCTTTTCTTGCTTTCACTGAAGTTAGTAATTCCAAGACTAGCTACCATGTCTCAATTTGAAAAGGATATGACTACCTTAAAACTGTAGCTTTTAATCTTAATACTAGCAGAGCTGGAAGTATCAGTAAATTAAGATCTCTACTGGCACATTGCTCCTGTGCTTTTGTCCTATCCTTCACTTTTTATTAATCTTTTAGATTACCCATATGCTAAAAGAAAAATTGTCCAACCTAGTAGCCCAATTAAATTTATTACTGCTCTATTTAAAAGACTTCTTCAAATTGATATTCAAAACTTTTATTAAAAAAAATAATCATAGTACTGCATTGAAACATTTTAATCAGAAAATCATATTTAAGAAGTACTAAATTCAGCATAATGATTGGAGACTGTGCCATCTGTTCTCTGTTCCACAGGGCTATTGACCACTTTTGCGAAAGTCTGAAAAATAAAACGTAAGCATTAAAGCACTTTCATTCTAAAATAATTTTGCAACTTAGGAGCCATATCATTTACAATCTCTAAAAAGTCAGTTTTGTCAATTATAAGTGAATAACAAACTAAATGAAGAGTAAGATAACAGTGGATAAAACTTCTTTTTAAGTCATACAGAGCTTTACTGCTGACTAACCGAGATAAGATTTCTCTCAGTAGAAAGATTTCAGACACCAAAACTTAGTATGAGATCTTTTCTTGTCCCGATTTTTTGTTATAAAATAGCTACACAAAATTCAAACCAAAGCCTCAGCCCTAGAGGATGCATACCTTGGAAGAAACTTTTGTCTATTCAAAGATCTATTGATTTTCTTCATTGGGATGTTTCATTTTAAATAAAATTTATATGGAAAAGTAGAGAAAATACTTTCTTCAATTTAAATTCAAAGCTGCAGTCCTGAGGACACACAAAGAAATACACATAAGTTATTAAAATCAATGTGTTAGCTCTCAATTATTGCATTTTAAATATATATCCTTGCTTCAGAATATTACTTCAGAAATGAATGTAAACTCAAAGGCTTGTTTCCCCCACATAATCTAGTAGTATGTTTGAAATGCATAAAGTACTTCTGAACAAGGTGGTATATCCACATACAGTACTAGTGAAATGACATTCAAAGGCAAAGACAATTAGCAATTCTGCAGCACTGCTGAAATAGCTACTTCCATTTCTTGGACTGGTTTGTTTGAAACTTTTTACTACTTCTTTATGGTACTTCATTGGGCAGACACAAAATACATCCTAAAAGGTATATTGGTTTAGATAGGGTTGTATCTAATCTTTGTACATTTAAAAAAAATATTTATTCTAAAGCTACAGCTAACTGTATGGTTTGAGCACATAATTAATTTAAAGGCATATTTTTGTCATCTTCATTCCTGTTGCAGCTTGCATTTCCTTTGTTTTAGGACATCTTCACAAGGACAATTGGCACCAGATTTAAACTGTTAAAAATAAAATGTCAAAGGCTAAGGTTTTCCTCCCACTGAAGCCCAAACAAGGACAGGTGATGATATGTGTTTAGTACATCCTCATGGTTGCCTCAGGATGCAATCTAGACATGGATCCAACTACTGGGGCTGAGAAGCTCTTCTGAACTTAGTCAGAGAGCTGCTGAACCAAGAGAGCAATGAAATCTCCATAGTCTAACATTTAGGGTGATCAGCTGGGAAAAGGGACCCTAATTTCTGTTTGTGTGTCACATTTAGCCACAGCTCTGACTTAGATACCTGTTTTTTTAAGGGTAAAAATTGTAACTTTGGCATTCGCTGTATTAATTTATTTTAGTATTAGGTGCTGTATTATTTTATTTCTTTCTTTCTTATTATTTTATTATTTTCAATTACTTTTCATTGCTTCCAATGCAAGCTGAATAGTGCCACTTTTCCCTCCACTTTACACAGGGCGTCACATCCTGGGCTTTGCTGATGCTCAGGAAGATGTCCATGACACCAGGCATACACGCACTGAGGGAGACAACAGCAGCACCTATATGGGTAAAGTCATTCAGGCATAAAAGCAGAGTAGCTGAATCTTTTTTAATGCATATATGTACAGTACCAGACTTTTCCTCAAATGCAGTGCAGTGCCTTTGTCAGACAGCAGTACAGGAATGGTGCTATGATCTTCCGACCTCTTCCATAGTACTATGGAAAGAGTATAACGGTCACAGACTGCAGCCAGCCTTTTGAGGCCTTTGAGATGAAAGCCAGTAACATTACTGTTGAACTTGGTGTGAAGTGTTAATAATAGCATGCCAGTAATGCTCTTATTTTTTTTATAATACTTATTACTTTAAATGTAAAATACATGACATGCATTCAAAATACATTAAAACTAACAATTTTAAAAAATTATTAAAAAAGGCAGATTGTTTTATGTGCCAAGGTTGGACCTTGGGAAGGACAAGTATTTCCTTGGACAAAGAAATTCTGAGATCCATGACCTTGGTGAGCTGCAAAGGAATGTATTTTCTTTCACTGAGGATAAGGCAAAGCTGCATATTCTCTTGGCTTCTCTGATTTTCCTTTACTGGATTGTATGTAAAATTGCCTCAATATATTACAGCAAATGACACCTGAAGCAGAAATAGGGGATTCATAACATTAGCAAAGGGAAATAGATATGTGAAGAGAGAATAAAACCACAATGTACTAAGCATAATATTAAAACAATTACATAAAGAATTTGAAGGTAGGGTATTGTATTTCACTACTTTTCCATGCATAGATATAAGGATTTTTTTTTTCTAATTTCTCCTGTTAGCTCACTTAAAATTTTCTTCAAGATATAGGCAATTGAAAACTACCAAAGCGAGCTATTAATGTGTTTGAAAATATTTTTTTTATACTAGAGCTATATTATTCAATTCCACTTTTACTGAAGACAGTGAGTAATAGGACATGGCAATACAATAAGGGCCAAAAATTCGACCGATCCATATGGTTATTTTGGCTTTTGGGGGGTCTAAATCAGATTTTTGTAAAGAATTATTTTTTAATAATTTTTTTTCTTCCTGTTTGCCTCACTGTTATACAATATGTTTGTTCAGGGTTTTGTGTCAGAGAAAGAGATTTCTCTGCCACCGGCTTATCTCTGCAGACTAAGCTAATTAAATAAAATAGAATAGAGATTTCAACCCTAATAAATCTGACTCTGTATTAAGACACTGTGTCACTTTTGTAGCTCTTTCAATAAAGCCAGGAGGGATTGATCCTAAAGACTTTTTAATCATTGTGCATGACATTAGAAATATTTTTTCAATCCTACCCTATCAAACTGATTGTTTAAACATGAAAGTCTACATACCCTGTATTCACTGATATGAGTTAGTTTGTTAGTGCAAAAGACAACTGACAGACTATCATATAAAATTAATGTTATTTTTTTCTTTGAAATAGTGTCACAAGAGAGAGTGATTTTCACTGCTGCAATATTCAATAGATCATGAAATATAATCACAGTCTGTAACACAGAAAGTGGTGCCACACCAATAATATACACTGTTTTTCTTCCTGCTGATTTTACAAAATGCCACTCAAGACATGCTTGGAAAGTCCCTCATGTGAGTTTTACTTTTTTATTTCTAGTGTTGATTAGCTTCACATTACATTATATTTAGCTTGGATTCTATAAAGAAAAGCAAAACTAAGGTACGTGCTCACAAAACTACACACTGAGATACCAGTTGCATAAACTGTTATGCATTGCTTAAGTTTCAGCATTTAAATATCCTAAAAATGTTAATGATATGGCCATGTTAGATGTATTCATGAATCAATATTTTCAGAACTAGGGATTAATTCTAAACATTTTTCTTATGGTACTCATTATAAGCTTTGTGATGTCTACATTATATCTGGAACAAAGCAAAGAATATAATTCCATAGTCATTTTGTTTCTTATTAAGGTTGCCCATCTGAACACTGCAAGTAATCCTTAATATAAGACTTTTAAAGATTTTAGTCCTTTAAAATCCAGATTTCCTACATACACAGAACTGAAGCCAGAATTATAATTCTGCACCAGGTAAAGTTATCTTTCAAACCTGCAAACCAAAGTACCGAAGGTTTGTCCTTTTTTTTTTTTTTTTTTTTTTTTTTTTAATCAAGCTTTGCTCCATGTGCCTGGAAGCTATAGTAGCAAGAAGGTTGGAATGATATTCACAGTGCTGAATTGATGTTATTAACAGTTCTTCTGTTATCCTGTAGGTCACTTGCTATAGAGGACAAAGTTATAAATCTAGTGAGGATCCTTCAGACACTAAGTCAAAGGTTAAAACTGGCTATAGAAAATAAATGACTAAACTGTTCCTATGGGAGCTTTCTATGCACAGTATGTTGGTGGGATACGAGTTTCCACAGCAACAACAGATTCAATATCAGCTCTTAACACTCCTACATTATGCTATATTACCAATGATTCCTTGTGCCTAGCTAGTGTATTTGTATGGCCTCCTCACCTATTGTGGTACTGAAGATATTTTTCACCTCTACATGCTTTTTTTTAAAACTGGACTCTTAAGGTACCTCATAAGCCATAAGAGCTGTTGAAGTTATGTAAGTGACTGGCCTATATGCATCAGATAAACCAACATGTTCATGACCTTGGCAATTTCAGGAACAGTCTTCTTTACATGACAATGCATTGATTTTGAATAATTTCTACAAGGTGCTATTTAATGAATAATGGGGAGAGGAGCTGGGAAAGGTTTCATTTTCTTTCCTTTTTTCTTATTTATTTTTACACACATAAGAAATTTTTTCTGTGGTACTAGACAAATGTTTCTTTCTGCTAATATATCCTCACTTATTTCTCCATCTAGGTGTGGAAGGGTAGCCACTTATAAGCAACTTCAGAAGAGAGATTTCTGGGAATGCCATTATTTATATAATTAAAAGTTTGAAGATCTTTCAAACAATTTCAAACACTTATTTCACGCAGCATCTATCCCCAGAGCCTGCAGGTAACCAAGGCTAAAGATTTGTTACTGTGCTACACTATATCACCTAAAATCCTATTGCCAAAGCTGCTTTGCTAAGTGGGCATATATGAGGAGATGAACTTTTAACCAGAGAGCTTTCATTCTACATAAATAGAAAAACAGGGGAATAAAAAGGTATGATTATTCCTAGAGCACAGTTAAGCGAAGCAAATGAAAAGAAAAGGCTTATGACCTGTCTTGCTCCAGTTAGCAAACCTCTTAACATATGCTGAACTTAAAAAAAAAAAGTGTTTCTTATTAAAATGCATTTCTTAAGATATGACCTTGAGTGTGAAGCTTACTTCAGTTGCATGGCTCAGTCTGATGGTCCCTGCATAACATAAGTGCTTGGGTCGGGTTGGTGTGTACATTACATGGTTTGACTGTTGTACAAATCAAAATTCTCTGTTAGAGAGTGGCACTGAAAGTCTTCCCATGATCACAAAAGGATCTGTGTCTGCTGTATCAGAGCTCTTCTGCACAGCTCCATTTGTGGAGGACAAATAGAGAAATAAAGCACATGTAGTTGAAAAGCTTATAAGATTACTAGAAAAAAAATATATTAAAAATAGTACAAGCTAAATAGAAACAGGGATTCATAAATTATAATATTTCCCCTAAGAATATTTGCTTAGAAATCTAAATAGTAGGAAATGAGGACATTTCTTTGCAAAGATATTACACAGAATCACAGAATCACAGAATGGTAGGGGTTGTAAGGGACCTCTGGAGATCATCTAGTCCAATCCCCCTGCCAGAGCAGGGTCACCTACAGCAGGTTGCACAGGAACGCGGCCAGGTGGGTTCTGAATGTGTCCAGAGACGGAGACTCCACCACCTCTCTGGGCAGCCTGTGCCAGTGCTCTGCCACCCTCAAAGTAAAGAAGTTCCTTCTCATGTTCAAGTGGAACTTCCTATGCTCAAGTTTGTGCCCATTACCTCTTGCCCTGTTGCCGGGCACCACTGAAAAGATTCTGGCCCCATCCTCCTGACACCCACCCTAAGTGTTGATAAGGTCCCCCTTCAGTCGTCTTTTTTCCAGACGGAAGAAACCCAGATCCCTCTGCCTTTCTTCATAAGAGAGGTGTTCCAATCCCCTAATCTTCTTCGTAGCCCTTTGCTGTACCCTCTCCAACAGTTCCCTGTCCTTCTTGAACCAGGGAGCCCAGAACTGGACACAGTACTCCAGGTGCGGCCTCACCAAAGCAGAGTAGAGGGGGAGGATGACCTCCCTCGACCAGCTTGCCACATTCTTCTTAATGCACCCCAGGATGCCATTGGCCTTTTGCTGGCTCATGGTCATCCTGCTGTCCACCAGGACTCCCAGGTCTCTTTCAGCTGAGCTGCTCTCCAGCAGGTCAGCCCCCAACCTGTACTGGTGCATGGGGTTATTCCTCCCCAGGTGCAGCACCCTACCCTTGCCCTTATTGAATTTCATGTTTCTCTCCACCCAACTCTCCAGCCTGTCCAGGTCTCGCTGTATGGCAGCACAGCCTTCTGGTATGTCAGCCACTCCTCCCAGCTTTGTGTCATCAGTGAACTTTCTGAGGGTACACTCTCTCCCCTCATCCAGGTCATTGATGAATATATTGAAGAGGACTGGACCCAGTACTGACCCCTGGGGAACACCACTCATCACTGACCTCCCACTAGACTCTGTGCCCCTTAATCACTACCCTCTGAGCTCTATCTTTCAACCAGTTTTCTATTCACCCCACTGTCCATTCATCTAACCCACACTTCCTAAGCTTCCCTATGAGGATGCTGTGGGAGACTTCAACCTTGCTGAAGTCAAGGTAGACAACATCTGCTGCCCTCCCCTGATCTATCCATCCAGTCATTCCATCATAGAAGGCTATCAGATTAGTCAGACATGATTTCCCCTTGGTGAATCCATGTTCAGTGTTTCTGATAGCTTTCTTTTCCTCCACATGTCTTGAGATGATGCCCAGAACGAGCTCTTCCATCATCTTTCCAGGGATGGAGGTGAGGCTGACCAGCCTGTAGTTCCCCAGGTTCTCCTTCTTGCCCTTTTTGATGACTGGAGTGACATCGGCCTTCCTGCAGTCCCCAGGCACCTCGCCAGTTCTCCAGGACTTTTCAAAGATGACGGAGAGTGGCCCAGCAAGGACTTCCGCCAGCTCCCTCAGCACTCTCGGGTGCATCCCATCAGGACCTATGGACTTGTGGATATCTATTTCACCTAATTGATCTCTCACTTGATCCTCCTCAACCAAGTCTCCAAAGACTCCTGAGGCTGGGCTGAGTAGTAAAGACTGAAGCAAAGAAGGCATTCAGTAACTCCACCTTCTCCGCATCCTCCATCACCGTGGCTCCTGTCTCATTCAACAGTGGGCCCACAACTTCTCTGGTTTTCCTTTTGCCTCCAATACACTTGAAGAAGCCCCTCCTGTCGAGCTTGACATCCCTAGCCAGGTTTAATTACAAGGAGGCCTTGCCTTTTCTCATTTCATCCCTGCACGCTCTGTCATCATTCTTGTAATCTTCCCAAGTGGTCAGTCCCTTCTTCCACTTACTGTAAATTTCCTTCTTCCACTTGAGCTTTTTCAGAAGTTCCCATGCAGGTCTTCTGCATCCCTTACCCAATTTCTTGCTCTTAGGGATGCACCATTCCTGAACTTGGAGAAAGTGATCTTTGAATACCAACCAGCTCTCTTGAGCCCCCCTACCTTCCAGAGCCCTAGCCCATGGGATCTCTCCAAGCAGTTTCTTGAAGAGGTCAAAGTTAGCCCTCCTGAAGTCCAAGGTTGTGATTTTACTTCTTGTTGTTTTGTGAATGCTGCCCATGATCCTGAACTCTATCTTCTCATGATCACTGCAGCCAAGGCTGCCCCCATATTACAACAGTTCATACGGGCCGGTGAAATGGATATACATATACACAAGGCAGAACTAGAATCTTTTCTTTTGGTATGTTTCTTTTCTTTCTGAAAATACCTTGTATTCTAGTGGTGTTTCATCATATGACTTTCCTCCAAATCATAGAAGTTGATAGGTGATCACTGAAAATCACCAAGTGTGATCAAGGTACCAGAAGGACTATTTGACAAAAACCAAACCAAAACAAAAAACAAAACCAAAACCCAAAAATCTAACTAACCACTTTTAGCTTGACTATGGGCCAAATCTAGACTATTTTTCCAGTAGAGTCATTGATGAATGAATTGCTCTAAAAGGCACAGAAAGCAACCATATCAGCATACATTGTGGCTAATCACTAAGTTAGGAAATTAATTTTCTTAGCAACTATGGATAATAAAGGAATTGAGGTCATTGTAATTTCAAACATACCATGGAAAAAAATAGCTCATAATTATTTTGTTCTGTAACATTTTAGTCACTCTGAAGAAGTAAAAGGAGAATTTACTGACAAAAATTCCTTTTATAACTTCTCTTCCATGGTCATGTATGATGTGTCTTAAATTGAGCACTAGAACAAGCTGCTTTGGGAAGTGGTTGAGTGGTTGAGGTATTTAAAAGATGTGTAGATATGGTGCTTAGGGACATTGTTTAGTGATGGACTTGGTACCGTTATGTTAATGGTTATATTTGATGATCTTAAGGGTCTTTTCCAACCTCAATGATTCTAGGTAGCAAATCTAAGACAAAATTTAAGAGGAATTATAAATTTTTAACTGCAAGACAAAAGTTTGCATGTTGATACAATCTTCTCAAAGCTGCAAACGTTAAAAAATAAATGAAAGCTTTAACTAACAAATTTATCTAAAACACATAATTCAACTAACGGTGATTAATCGTCTGTACTGAATATTGCACACTGAAGTGTTATACATTACAGCACTTTCTAAAGTGGAAAATGTAGAATGTTAATGTAAAAAAACATATTCTGTGCCTTTCCTTCGGGTTTTGGTTGTTACATATAAGCTTATCTAAAATAATTAAATATTTACTTGGACAGAAAAAAGAATGACACTGTATCCTGATCATTAGTGCATTCATCTAAGACAATCATTCCATTCTTTTTTGTAACTAAGCACTTTACACAAAGTGGAAGAGAGTCAAGGAGAGACTGGCAAAGCATCACCACCACCATGTATCCTGATGAATATGACAGTCTTGGGGTATGTCGAGGATCTTGTCTTACAAGCCTGTCATAATTTGGCTATGGAAGAAATAGAAATTACAGTTTTCAGTGTACCCAGTGATTTTTCTGACAATGCATTTAAAGCAATAGGAAATAGTGAAGAATAAAAACCCCAAAACTATCAAAGCAAAAATCCTTTTCTGTGCTTTGAGACCTGATTTAAAAGCCATACATTAATAAAAAAGATCAGATAAAACCTGGAGGTAAGAATAAAAGCTTATGACTTCAGCTTATGACTTCCACCAGAACTAAGGGACTTTTATGTTTGGGAACATTTAAATGCTTCCTAAGTTAGGTTGTAGCTGACTTGACTTCTGGAAACAGAAGTATTGGACTTCAGTGTATAAAATTAAGTTTGTGGGAAAACCACACAATCAAGCCAACAAAAAGAGTTGTCTCTCGCTTTTGCCTTTTTTCTAAATCACATGCTATATTCTGTGTTTTAAGTAGAGCTATACATCACCTAATATTGCAAGCATTAATTTATTAAATCCTGTGGAAGAACTAGAAAAAAAAAATCTCACCTATAGAGGAGACTGAGAAAAATCCATCACTAAAATCCAAGATATTTTTTATGCTTTAAAGTCACATTTCAAAACGTATTCAGGCTTGCAAGCACAGTTTTGCATATTTTAATAATTCACAGAAGTGCTTCTTCTGTTCCAAAATTTTGGAATATCCTTTTTTTTTCGTTGTTGTGTTTTGTTTGTTTTTTGTTTTAAAAAAAAATATAAAGAAAGAAAGATGAAAGGAAGGAAGAAAAAGGGAGAGAGAGAAAGGGAGAAAGGGAGAAAAAGGAAAGAAAGAAAGAAAGAAAGAAAGAAAGAAAGAAAGAAAGAAAGAAAGAAAGAAAGAAAGAAAGAAAGAAAGAAAGAAAGAAAGAAAGAAAAAGAAAGAAAGAAAGAAAGAAAGAAAGAAAGAAAGAAAGAAAGAAAGAAAGAAAGAAAGAAAGAAGAAAGAAAGAAAGAAAGAAAGAAAGAAAGAAAGAAAGAAAGAAAGAAAGAAAGAAAGAAAGAAAGAAAGAAAAAAGAAAGGAAGAAGGAAGGAAGAGACTTATTTGCTATGTTCAAATCCTAAATTGAGCTGGAACAAGCTCAATCAACTTGTCACAGCTGATAATATATTTACTGTTCATTGTATTATAGCTTTCATTTGGATCTCTGATGCATCTGACCAACATGAGCCAAAAATTTGCAATCGAAACTATAGAGAAAAAAGTGTTTTTTTCAGGTGAAGATCAGTGTAATTCCTGAGAGTTTCAGGAATTAAAAGATAAAAATAGATCTTTATATATATATTAACTATATATATACATAACTATATATAAATATAAACTTCTGTCACAGACTTCCTGTGATACTTGTAAAATCCATTCTAAAGCCCTTATTCCATGTTCTTCAGTTCTTCTGTGTTTTCTCTGTTTTCTTTCATTTTTTTTCTTCATTTTCCAATACGAAGTGTCATTTCTTTGGGGCAGAGGTTACTTTTTCCTGCTTGATTCCTATGGAATTAATTTGACTTATGTGAGTTGACATTATTAGTTTTTCCTGTTACAAAATAGATAGTACAAAAAGCAGAAAAAAAAAAAGAGAAAAATGTAACAATGAATAGAAAGGAAAGGAAAGGAAAGGAAAGGAAAGGAAAGGAAAGGAAAGGAAAGGAAAGGAAAGGAAAGGAAAGGAAAGGAAAGGAAAGGAAAGGAAAGGAAAGGAAAGGAAAGGAAAGGAAAGGAAAGGAAAGGAAAGGAAAGGAAAGGAAAGGAAAGGAAAGGAAAGGAAAGGAAAGGAAAGGAAAGGAAAGGAAAGGAAAGGAAAGGAAAGGAAAAGGAAAAGGAAAAGGAAAAGGAAAAGGAAAAAGGAATAAGGGTGAGAAAGGATCAGGAAACCTGTAAGACATCACAGACTTGAAACAACCATGAAGACACAAAGTATGCAGTTGCTAGTTCAAACAAAGGTAATGACAGGTAAAACCCAGTAAATCTCAACAAATATTACTATAAAAGAAGATAAACCAAAAGATAACATATAGAAAAAGCAATAGAAATGTTTGGCAATTGGTAAAACAAAATTTGCTGTCATGGTCAGTCCCAGACTTACCACTGAAGCAAATGACGGATGCTCTCCCCCACCTGTCTTTCCAAGGAGAGGAGGGAGAGAGAGAAAGAGACTTTATGAGTTTAGAAAAAACTAAACTACTTTAATGAAAATATTAATAAAATAATAACAAAGAAAATAATTAAATATATACAATATATATGAAACTGTATCAAGCTCGCAGGATGATCATCACATCACCAGCAAGCACAGGGAAAGTCCCGGACTTTGAGATGGACTGGATTCCAGATCTGGATTCAGGAACGCACGGATCAGGATCAAAGAGAGAGTCCTCCTTGGATGCCGGCCATCGAAGAAAGCTTTTATACTGATGCAGCATACATGATGCAGATGGGATGGAATTCCCTGTTGGTCAGTTTTGGGTCACCTGTCCTGTCCACTTCTCCCCACAGGTGTGACCCCTCTATGCTGAAGAGCTCAGCCCTCACCGCTTCTGACCCTCCAATGTGGCAAATAACAAAGTGGGCTGACCTTGGTTCCTATGGCAATAAGTACAAGCAAGAGCCTACGAGCCTGTCTGCATACCATTTCTTGGCATAAACTATAAATATAGGTCTTATCAATCTGAGTGAACAGTTTCTGAACAATACACTGTTAATTTCAGCAAGTTTCAGAGAGTTTAAAGCAGCATCGTTAAAAATTAAAATTACTCAACAGAAAATTAGTTCTGTTTTACCTCAAACCAGGACAGTTCTCCTCAAAAGAATAAGAATATATTCATAAAAAGCAGAGCTTTGGTATCAAAGCTTATACAAAAGCAGAACTAATCAAAGGATGTAATACTTATGTAATTCTTGCATGAATTACGTTAATTACTTTGTGAGTTTGTCCACCATACTATGGATGAAACAAGTTCAGTTTGTCAGAACCAAAGATGGAATAAAGATTTTTAAAGAAAGAAGTGTACAGAAAACAATTGTTTAAGCCTAAGCGTTACAGAGGCACCCCATTCAACTGAGAAATTAAATGACCTTTTGTTAAAGGAAGAAACAAAAAATAAATCTTTCAAACCCCATGCACACCACTGAAACACAAAACATTTGTCTCTCACCTTAAGACAAAATATAAGGATTTTTTTATAAATAATACATTTAGTTCCAGATCTAAATTTGTTGAATTGTGAAAACTACTACAGATGTGCTGTAGCATTCATCACACACATCGAACAAAACAATTAATTACTAGGGGTCAGTTTTATTAAATTTGAGGCAAAACAGTGAGTTTCAGATGAGACTAAAATATAAAAAAGATGTAACTCATACACAAGCTGTGTAGTTTTTCAGGATAGAAATCTTTTAATTAGGTTGTATATATATTTTTTTTTATGTAGTAACTATAATGTATGTACATATGTATTATTATATTCTATATCTTTTTATTTTCCTTGAGTAATTATATAAAATTAAGCTTTCCTATTGACAGCCACCAAAACCCTCTGTCCTTGAGATGTTACATATACAAAACTGACCCTTGTGTGCTTTACCCTGAAAGATCTGGCTGATGATAAAACTTGTCTATAATTAGTCACATTTTCATTAGTTGTTATTTGCAGATGAATTTTAGGTGCCTTTTCATCTGTCTTTTATTAAACATCTTTCCTTTTTAGAACCTGTTTAAAATAGTGCTGTAAACATTCAAGTAAAAAGTGAATCTTTTTCTTCGTTCTGTCAAGCTCAAGTGAAACTTAAAAGCTGATGTCCTATTTCTAAAGACACAAAAAACCTGCAGATTACTAGGAATACACAGATCATGTCTGAACAAAATAAAATGCTCAACGTTATGCCTGCATAATGCTCACTGCCTGATACAGTATTTAAACAGTTTTCTTTTGTGATCAAATTTGAGTAGCAGGTATGCTTACTGTTCATATCACGGGGATGATCCGTTGGTGATGCCCACCCACTTTTGTGCAGTTCTGTATGCACTACAAAGTCTGAGCCAGGCAGTGTGCAGTGCATACATTCTGACTAAGATAAGCCAAGTGAAAAAAAAACTTCTATTTTTCAAAGTCTTTTATAACCAGTAAAGATTTAATCAGCTCCTATTGATTATATGGCACTGTGTCCTGCTTCTTAATGACTAAGTCTGGTAGATTTTCACTTTATCAATCAAGGCAAAGAAGTATAACGTTAAAAAACAGAGACAGCTTGTTTTTATTTAATACTGTAAAGAATATTAGTTTGGAGGTAGGGGAGCATAAAAATCAGTTAAATTTATAATCATCCATCAACAATCAAATTAAAACTAACGTTAATATAAAGTAACATATAGAATCCCAAGTGTATCCAGAAATCCTAACAGTTACTGCACATTTAACTTGTGCCTACAGTTTCATTTATTTCACTGGGAACAGTAGCTACTGAACAGGCAGCTAAAACTTGCTAGGATTTATCTCCTATATATGATTTATTTACTTACTTTTAAAAAATTAGCAGGAATATAGGCACTGGTGTTGCTGAAAGGCTTCTAGGCTACAGTCCCTGGTGACAGAACTGGATGGCAAACTTTAATTATCTGTTCTGAAATGCTATACTATCAACAAATACAAGAACTGTGGAAAGTAAATCAGTAATTTTCTAGCCAGGGTTATTTTTCACTCCTGGGACTACTGGCATATTGTTCCATGTCCAGACAAAATTGAAATTCAGTCAGTAATGTGCAAGTGTTTTCATATTAGGCTTCTAGGTGTCCCAAATTATTTAGCTCTAGATAGTAGTTGCTCTCTCAGATGGACTTAAAATCTCAAATGAAAGCTATGCTTCTGACAGCCAGGAGTATTGATATTTATATTTTAGATTTACGTTTTCATATGGAAAATTATATTCTGCCCCTTGCCTTCCTCACCCAGTTGCCTCCACACTGATTTATTTTGAGGATCAGTCTTTCAATAGGAATTTCAAACTCTTCAAATGAGATTGAGGAATTCTTGAGAGGACTGCTTTACACATTTCAGAATAATTTACACTGTTCAGAGAATGGGATGTCCAAAGTTATTTTCTGTGGAATAACTCTCAGCTGGGAAAATCCCAAGGATCTGTGAAGACAGCTGAGCTCAATCTCACCCCGAGTTCCCATAGTATCTAGTGGAGCAGAAATGCAATGTTTTCCAGAAATCTCTATCTTGCAGTTGGTGTGCAGTGGTCCATACCACACGGACTCATATCAGATCTCTTTCAAAGATCAGTAAAGAACTATCTCTTTCCCTGTTTAGTCTGCTCTCTATATCATGTTCAGCATACTATCTTTTTTTCTTTCTGAAGGAATATCTTTAAAAGAATAAAATTTACAGTATAATTAACGTTCTGTGATGTTTCCATTGATCATTGTTTTTCCAAGTATATTTAATATGCTTATCAAAAGGATGTCTAGCAATATACACCTAACTTTGTATAATGAATATTCTTTTATTTAGTTTTTGTCAATAAATTACTGTGTATGTGGCTTGGCCTTATTTAACAGTATCTCTCCAAGAAAAGAGGCTAAGTTCCAGCTAATTTTGAAAGAAAGAAAGAAATAGGGAGATACCTAAGGTTTATCATGGGGTTTCATCCCTGTAAAAAGCAATGCAGGGTATTTAAGCAGTCCCAGTGAGGGAATATTTTGTGGAGAGTTCACAGGATTACAGGAGACTCCGTACACTCCTGTGCAGCACTGAATGAAATTAAATAAGAATATTGAAGGTTGAAATATACATATGCATGAACATGCAGATGATGTGTGGTGAATTCTTCAAACAAATTCAGACAAACAAAATGAAACCAGCTGCTGCTACCTCATCCCTGAAGTATTTCTTTGGAGAGTAGCCTCCCTCTATCCATGTACTAAATTCTGAGTGCTTCCCAGTGGTCTTTACATTTCTGGCCTTTTAATGAATTTTATAGCAGAAACCTGATCAGTATTTTGTAGCTACTTGTTCCTTGAAACATGTATTCCGTTTCATTTGTTTGTGTCAAATTTGTTTAATTGGATTTATTTTGGATTAGGACATTATTTAGGTAGACTATGAACTGAAAACTATCCATATAACAAGAGCTGCCAAATATATCTTAATATAACTCCACCGAACACCAAAAAAATTCAAGAGGGATATATTGGGCACTTTACATGAAGTCAGTAAAGCACTCATGCAAGACTTCTTAAAAAAAATTACATTCTCTTAGTTTGGAAATGAGCTTCATATGTGACTGCATATTAATTCATGTTTTATTATAATTTTGGAAGTGTAGCATTAAAATAGAGACTGAGCCTCTAGCTTTTCTAACGCTGTGCTAATATATAAATTCTCTTCCTTAGAGAATTTTTTTTAAAAACAGAGACCACATAAAGAAGAGACATTAACAAAAGAGTTAGTCACTAGATATGAAAAGGCATTAGTGTCTCTATACAACTGTAATAAAAATGGAGGAATTCTGCCCTGTCAAACCTGATTGCCCAGGTTTTGACAGTATCATGCAGTTAGATGCCTACCCATGTTGAGGAGCACCCTCACTTTCGATGTGTAGAGGCCTGGTGCTCTCTGTACCTGGTGCTCTCTGTAGAAAAACAGAGAAACATTCTTCAATTCAACAAATCAAAGATTCCAGCATTCAATCCAAACCTGAGAAGACCCCTCTGGATCAAAGGAGAAATTAATCTACATCTTCAACTTCAAAGATCTACCCAGCACTAGGGACAATAGAATGCTCTCAATCTATTGTACCAGAGTAATAATTAAATAGTCTCTGGACCTGGAAATGAGAATATATAAGGGCTGTCTCATGTACTTGAGATAGAAACATTTCCATTTCCATGTTTAATAAATGCCTAGCTATTTTTCATTAGGAAATCACTGTCAGAAAATTCATTTAACCACTATAGTTCAGAATGTCTCATCTCAAGTTGTGCCAGGGGAGGTTTAGATCGGATATTAGGACAAATTTCTTCACTGAAAGGGTTATCAAGCATTGGAACAGGCTGCCCAGGGAAGTGGTTGAGTCATCATCCCTGGAGGTATTTAAAAGATATGTAGATGTGGTGCTGCAGGACGTGGTTTAGTGGTGGACTTGACAGTGCTAGGTTAACGGTCGGACTTGATGATCTTAAGGATCTTTTCCAGCATAAATGTCTCTATGAGTCTACAATTTTATGATTCTACAAATCAAGGATAAATAATTTTTCCATGCAAATTAGTAAAACTGTAATTACTGTAATTATGTCTCTGACAGTTGTCATTAGCTATTGGGGGAAGCTATCTGCAAGAATTCCAGCTGCAACTATTGTGTGCACTGAATGATACTAGGACCCACTGAACATCTGAGCAGAATAATGTGTGAAGAAGTCCATTTGTGTGACCAAAAGACAGACATATTTGTCCTTAGTAACTCAGGTAAAATCCTTTTAGTAGCATTAGATCAACAGAGGAATTAAAGAAATCCAAAGAAATTGCTAAATATTAGTGGGAATTGACTATTTTCTAAGGTTTAATGATGTGTTAGTGAGTGAAAAAGTGAGGAGACTGTAAAATGTTCTGAAGATATTAAAGAAAAAAATTAGCACATGACTTGATATTTCTGAGGAATAGTCTGGGGGTAGTATTACAGAACAACATTCAAATGAAAAAAGTGTCAAGAAAGACAGTCCTACAAGAGGGGATGCATTACTGGACCTATTGGTCACCAACACAAGCAAGCTAATTGCTGACATAAAGATTGGAGGCAGCACGGGCTGCAGTGATCATAGACTGATAGAGTTTACAGTCCTGAGGGATATGGGTCAGGCAAAGAGTAAAGTCAGAACCCTGAGTTTTAGGAAAGCAAACTCTTCAAGGACTTAGTCAATAGGACCCTCTGGTGCCCACAGGGACAAAGGAGCAGAAAAGAGCTGGCATTTCCTTAAGGATGCTTTCCATGGACTGCAAGAGCTCTTGATCCCCATGTATAAGAAATCAGGAAAGGAGGGAAAGACACTTACAGCTGAGTCGAGAACTGCTGGTCAAACTAAAGGGCAAGAAGAAAATGCACAAACCGGGGAACTAGAGACAGGTATCCTGGGAAGAGTATAGGGATGCTGGCTGATTGTGCAGGGATGGAGTCAGGAAGGCCAAGGTGCAGCTGAAGCTGAACTTGGCAAAGGACGCAAAGAATAATAAGAAGGGCTTCTACGGGTATGGCAGACAGAAAAGGAAGGTCAAAGGAAGCATACTGCCCCCTAATGAGCAACACTGGCAATCTGATAATAATGGGTGAGGGGAAAGCTGAGGTACTCAACAACTTCTTTGCCTCAGTCTTCATTGGCAACTTCTCTCCCCACACCTCTCGAGTGGATGGACCACAAGGTAGGGACTGGGGGAGCAAAGTCACTCCCACTGTAAAAGAAGATCAGGTTCATGACCATCTGAGGAACGTGAACATACAGAATTCTATAGGACCCAATGAGATGCATTCCAGAGCCCATGATGGGGCTCTGAGCAACCTGGTCTAGAGGGAAGTGTCCCTGCCCGTGACAGGGGGGTTGGCACTAGATGATTTTTAAAGTCCCTTCCAACTCCAACCATTCTATGATTCTATGATTCTATAACAATACATTGTTCTAATGAAAAGATGAACAAGCCAAAAAATACACAAGGAATAGAATGAAGGAGTTGAAACTAGATGACTAAAATGGAAATTTCAGAAAGGCTAAACTTGTCTGAAAGTATCTAAAAATGGGAAGACGATTAATAAGCATACACACACAGGAAATTCACAAATATTACTTTATTTCTTATATTGAATTTAGCCAGGATTATTAAGCAAATATCTAAAATGCAAGTTCAAAAATAAAAAGAACATGTTAATTCATTGATTTTATCAAATTTTACTTGGAAAAATAAAGGCATTTCTACAAAAGAACCTCATCAAACCAAAAGGTAATTATGTAAGAGCTAAATAAAATCATCAGCCATAAAGGAAAACTGGAGTAGGAGGCAAGGGTGAAACTTTCATTACCCTTTATATTCATGCCCATATGGGGCTGACATAGCAAAAGGATTATGATCGCTCTCAGTTTCAAGACAGAAACAATTTCAAAATGTGCAGCGCAATTGCTAGGAACTGAAGATCAGGCAGCAATCAGCCATAAATGATGGAGACCAGCAACTATTCTATTTTAAGTAATGAGGGAAGATGACAGAGAATAGAAGGTAAGTTGCATATTTTAGGAGAATTCTTTAGAGAAGTTAGGCACACTATACGATTTCAGCTTTAAGGGTAATATCCGTAGCTTTATTATTAGACACAATCCATAATAATCTCCCCACCAAAGTGGTAGATTCCCCAACATTGGACACTTCAAAGATTCAGCTGGACAGGGTGCTGGGCCACCGTATCTAGACCATGTTTTTGCCAAGAAAGGTTGGACCAGATGATCCTTGACGTCCCTTCCAACCTAGTATTCTCTGATTCAATGATTCTGTGATAACTTCTTACTAACACAAAAAAATGCAGAGTTGAATATTGTGTTGGACCAGTCATTGAAGACAATGCATGCATCTGTTGCCTCAAGTTTTTATTAGCTGTAACAACAGAAAACGTAAGGAGCAAAAACAATTTCACAGGTGAATTCCAGTAAACTCAGGAGGAGTACTAAAACCTGTCTTCAAATTACACCCTGTATTTATCATGGGACCAATAAATTGATCATTAAACTACTGATAACATTACAGCAACAAAACCTATGCTTTATTGAGGGAGAGCACTAATATTTAAAGTTTCTAGAGAAGCAGTAGAGGACCTCTCTGACTCATAAGTGCTCTAGTCCAGCTATCCTGTGAGTATTTCTCCAAATTTTTGGAGCCCCTTCTGTTAGACAGATATGCATGTGTATGCGGTCATGCACATGCAAATATCCATGCTCATGCTCTGGGGAAGTGGAACATAGATACTTGTCAGTTTTTTTCTTGGAGTACAGGGAGATAGAGGTAATATAAAAAATAATTATATTTTGTCTTGGGACAAGTTTCCTATTCCATCACCCAGGCAGTACTATAGATTTGTAGCAAAGTTTCTGTTTTAGATAATTAACAACTTTGGTGGTTTTGGTTTTTTGGTTTTGTTTTTTTTTTCTTCTTTTAAGTTTGAGAACTTTGAAAATCTGAAATTTCTCATCAGATGAGATTTCTGATCAGATAATACTGATCATTAAGCTTTCCTGCTTACAATCAAAGAGGGACATTCAGTAGAGTTCCCCCCCACCTCTATTAGTTATACATTTCTCCCAGACTGGAGCTGTGTTGCCAAACTGTAGAAGAAAGGTTGTGCATCTCCTGTAAACCAGTAGAAACATTCATCGACATTTCAAGGAAAGCAAGGCACACAGTTTAAGCTTATTTTTTTGGAATTACCTTTTTCCTTTTGAATTGGGCTGTGTAGAGCTGTTTTCTGAAGTGATGAGCATGGAGTGGGAAGGTAAAAGAAAAGGCTTTTCTTTGCCTAGCTGTATTTCACCATTGCAGCCAGTACTCATTTGTGCATTGCTTTGGGAACCTAGATCTCCAACGCTAATACGAAGAAGCCAAAGACAGACCATGGGAATTGCACATTGCAGTCTGCTAACTGACAGAGGAGGAACCAGAAAGACATTCAAGATGAAAAAAAATAATCCCTGGTGTGAGGATCTTGGGCATCAGTGTCAGACACAGCCATAAATTTAGCTTCTGCGGAGGCTTGCTAAAAACTACATACAGAGACAAAAATCATTCAGGGGATGAACTCTTCCTATTTGAAGGCTTTGCAGATGGTTGATTCTCTAGGTATATCACTTCTATGACCACCAGCTGAAGTAATGATGTCACTCACTTTGAAACAGCCAGTCAAGCTTGTTCTACTGAAGTCTGTGATGATGCCCTTTTATGATTTTTCAGCTTCCCTAACTTTTTTTTCTTCTCTTACATACACAGGTGGGCATTGAATGAGTTATTAGAGAGAGGATTGCTGAGAAAGAATTTCACATGATTGGGAAGTAAGAAAAAGAACTTCCTTCCCCCCAGGATGTATCTTGTCTAACTTTTTCTATTTTAATGTGATATTAGGCTCAATGTCATGCCAGGTAACAATTCAAAACTCCTACTAAAAAAGTTTGCTTCCACTATTTTTTTTTTGGAAATCTATTGTGGCGTTGCACAAGGTACTGAGAGTGTATCACGTAAAATGTTTTCTGTTCTTTTTGAAAAACAAAAGATGTAACTAACCTCTTAAGTATGTTTGTCCTTTGCAGTTGTTAAAGAGGTAAAGAAAATGAGTGTAGAACTCCCATCCTGACCAATACATTACATCCTTTCTGTTGAGAAATAATATGTTTTTTTTTTAATATTTTCACAGACATCAGAGATGACTGTAATTACAACATACCATGTTTGGGGAATTTTTCTTTCTTTTTCTTACTTTTTCATAGAATCATAGAATCATAGAATCTTCATGGTTGGAAAGGACCTTTGAGATCATCGAGTCCAACCAAACAACCTACAATCTCTGCCATAAATTTTTCGTTTATGCCTTGGAGTGCCACAACATATATAATATCCATATTTGTATCCCTCATCTGATTTATTTTCTTTGCTGTTTCATTTGCTGCTTCTTTAATGTTTTGCTTTGTCACACCTCAGTTTTTCAATAACTTTTAAACTTTTGGAAAGAGTTACAGTGATAGAACAAGAGTGTCAGTTTTCTTTATTTCAGTCAGTTACTTTTCTAAAAGTTATCAGACAACACATGTAAACTACAGAACAGTGGAAGGACGGATGGCAGGCAGGCATGCAAAAAAGACAGAATCTGTGTGCTATTCAAAATGTAGGCACTTGCAAAAAGACAAACAGCGCCCCGTCCCAAGGATGAGGAAAGGGGTAAAAGAAAGTAAAGCAAAGCAAAACAACAAATATCAAAGAATTCTACTGTAAAAACGGATACTTTGGGCAACTACAAGCTTTTCAGAAAATCTTTTTAAATAATGGGAGGGAAAAGGGAATAAATTCTCGTTGAAAAAAGGAAATTAACAAAGAAAAGCATAGAAAACAGCTCTGCTTTTCATTCCAAGTAGAAGGTTTACTCCAGTATTATCACTTGTGTGTTACTTTTAACAACCCTTTATTTGGCAATTGCTCACAAGCATTCTTACTGCTCTATAACATAAAGGAAGTGAGTTATGCACCTGAGAATGCAGAACTTCCCAAACAGGGCAGAATAAGGTGACCATTAAGCCCACTTTAACACTGGGATCATTCTGAATAAAGCAAGTCTTTCACATCTTCAAAATGCGATGGGATTTCTCCCACTGATCATAATATATCTTTCATAACCCAGAAGTGTTGACTGATAGATAAGACAGCCACTGGTATCTAGTGGGACAAACAAAAGGAGGCTCAGCAGACATTCCTGATGCCTCTCCCCTTGTGACTTCTTGAAACTACCAAAATTTTAGCTTTCTTTCTCATGATTTGGAGGCATAAAGTATCAATGTTGTCAACAAACTAACTCCCTATGGCACAACCCAGCAGAGAGGACTGTTCTAGAGAAAATGAACCAAGATAGGTGGGTCAAGGGGGTAAAAACAAAAAAAAACAAAAACAAAACAAAAAAGTTTTTTATTTTACACTTATTATATTAAAATGTAATGCAGAGATGGAATATAACAGAAAAAAAATCAGGGTTTACAGTGCATTGGGTGTTCCAGCTCCTAATTTATAGATATTAGAGATCCTTCTTTGCTTCTCATATTGGCAGTACCTACTGTGAGATAACTGCTTAATTAGTTATTGGCCTGATCATTTTGCCAATGAGCCAGACACAGTGCCTTGGTGAAGTATCTGCCGCTTGTTACCAAGCTCTCCCCAGCCCCCTCAAACGCAGCAGTTCTCTAAGCTGCTCCCAGCTGCAGCAGCAATCTTCACTGTGATAACCATTGTTTCACAGCAGCTGTGGGAGTTGTGCTGGGGGACTTTTAGTAAGCCCAAACATGTTCTAGATGGAAGGATTTCAAATGTCATTCCTATTCACCCAGGAGTTCATTCACATAACAACTTCTGCTGCAGGCTTATGTCCTGAGGGCTGTTATGCCATGAAACTGCCAGTATAAGCGGAAGATGAAGTCCTTTCATGAGCCCAGATGAACATTTGATAGTTTTGGAAGCTCGTTCCTGTGAGCTGGTAGCCCCAAGCATTTTAACTTACACACCATGGATTCAAAAAAAAACCAAACTAACAAACCAAAACAAAAAAACCGCACACCAACAACATTGAAAAAACCCCAAAACAAACAAAAAACCCCACAAAAAAATGTTCTATAGGAGTTGGAACATAGCTTTGTAGGAAAGACTCCAATTGGCGCATTGAGCCAGTGGGGGTCACAAGAAATTTGTAATAGGCAATGAGGGATTTCATGTTTTCCTAGAAGAGTAATTTCACTGGATAAAGTGATGCACCAGCAGTGTTACTTCCTGTAAGAGTGTCATATGACAGCCTATTTTTCTTCTGGAGGTATGGAAGATAAATGGAAATAAATAGATTATTACCTTTTGTTCACCTGTTGCTTTTACCTGTGAGGAGTTTGCAACATCTTTACCAGAGACCTGGAGGCTGAAACTGCATTTTTTTCCCAGGGAGAGGTTATATATGAAACTTAACACTTGCTTCATCTTAAGTCTTTTTTGCAAGTGGCTGATGATTTCACTGGTAACTCAGAAGTCTATTGGTCTAATCCTCTTCCAGTGTGTATCCAGAATGAAAGACACTCCAATGGCTCAATGTCCAGATGGAGATTGGTGGCAAAGTGGTGTCTCTCACCAAGCTGAGTAGTATGGTTGACAAGCCCGAAGTATGGGATGCCATCCAGAAAGACCTGAACAAGCTCAAGAAGTGGGCCCATGTGAACCTTATGAGGTTCAACAAGGCCAAGTGCAGGATCCTGAACCTGGATTGGGGCAAACCCTGTATGAATACAGGCCAGGTGATGAAGGAATTGAGAGTAGCCCTACCAAGAAGGACTTGGGGGGTACTGGTGGATAAAAAGCTGGACATGAGCTACAATTTGTGCTCACAGCCCACAAGGCCAATCACATCCTGGGCTGCATCAAAAAAAGTGTGACCAGCAGGTTGAGGGAGGTTATTCCACCCCTCTACTCGGCTCTGGGGAGACCCTAGCTGGAGTACTGCATCCAGATCTGGAGCCCTCAGCATGGGAAAGACATGGACCTGTTGGAGCAGGTCCAGAGGAGGGCCACAAAAATTATCAGAGGGATGGAGCACCTATGCTATGTGGACAAGCTGAGAGAGATACGGTTGTTCATCCTGGGGAAGAGAAGGCTCTGGGGAGACCTTATTGAGGCCTTTCAGTACCTAAAGGGGGCCTACAGGAAGGATGAGGACAAGCGATTTAGCAGGGCCTGCTGCAATAGGACAGGGGATAATGGTTTTATAGTAAAAGAGGGCAGATTCAGGACATGAGGAAGAAATTTTTTATGTTGAGGGCGGTGAAACACTGGAACAGGTTTCCCAGAGAGGTAGTAGATGCACCATCCCTGGAAACATTCAAGGTCAGCTTGGGTAGGGGTCTGAGCAAACTGGTCTAGTGGGAGGTGTCCCTGCTTATTGCAAGGTGGGTTGGAGTAGATGACCTTTAAATGTCCCTTCCAACCCAAACTATTCTATGATTTTGGAAGGAACTGGTCTTTCTGTGGTGTATGGATGTGTTAGAAAGGTGGAAACCAATGTAATTCATACCATAAGACTAAGCTATCTTTTGGACTTTCATAGTATCATTATACATAATGGTAAAAGACCCTTGCATAATTTAACTTGTTGTATACACACAATGTATGTAAAGTTAGTTTAAAAATATTTGTACTGTCTGCTTCTTATTATTTACCTTTCCACCTGAAAACAGATATGAAACTCTTGAGAACTCGGAACAGCCATCAAAAATATTGAGGTCAGGAACAGCTAATCAGTCTACCCAAGTTGTCCTTTTAATGTGCTTTGACACTTAGGAGAGATCTCAATTCTTGTCTCCTGTTTCAATGTTTAATCCTTACACCATTATGTCTCTCAAATATTGTCTAAGGGATCTGAAAGTTCTTTGCTAATGAGCAGACCTTTATCCCTTCCCTAAATGCCTAGTTATTACACGTTGTCTATGCAATAAATATAAAAGGATTAAAAAAAAAATCTCCGTGTCTGACACTAGGTGATACCGTCTTAATGACACAGATGCCATTTAGGGTATTTTTGCCTTTATATAGCAGATATATATTTTGGGAACATGTAGTTCCAGTGGTCCAAAATGGCACCTGGAAGATATTTAATAGTTATGCAGTGCTAATGATCAGTCTGCAAGTGGTTGCAATCAGTCCTTGATTCTCTTACGTTTCCCAAAAATAGATATTACCATAGTATTTGAAATTAGCTGTTTAGGTATAAGGGAAAAAACATCATATTTTTCCATCTTAATAGTCCATTCCCTAAGCAGATATGACCCTGTGCAATATTGAGGATGCTGCCAGTATCACAGGGTGGGATAATTTGTATAGCAGTATGGATGACAAGATATGGACTGTGAGAAAAGTAGGACTGCAGTTCATGGGGGGCTTTAGGGGCAGCAGTGAGGGCAGAATGTTGGCTGGTACCTTCACTTGCACTTGAAAGAACTCAGTCCCGATGGACTCTGTGTGTGTGCAAGTGTGTGTGTGCATGTGAGTGCAGGTCTGCAAAATTCTGCGGATTGCAGCTCCCTGCACTTTTTTCCCACTTCCTCTGCTTTCCCTCATCCTTTCCGTCTTGTATCATGAAGGCATAGTGTTTTCTGGAACACAGTCTTTTGGTACAGTGAAATCTCATTTCGTAACTGCACCATGTGCAGTCTAAGAAATGGTGGCATGGAAAGGGTAGAGTTATTCTCCTTTGCCATTAGAGCTGGCCCACAGCTTTCCTTTTCAACCAGTCAAATGAGATGGAATGAGTCCAGTCCTTCTAGGTGACTGTAGAAAACTGGGACTGTGTGGGAAATGCATGCTGGAAAGGAAGGGGCAATGAAAAAATTCATTGTGTATTCTGAAAACATCATGGGCTAACTCAGAAATGTGCCAAAAATGGCTTTGATCTTCTTCTACTGTGTTGATATACACATTGCAAAGTGTTTGGCACGTTGTCTAACTTGATTAACCTGGTGGACAGTGAATTCTGCTGCCTTCCCCTGTGTTTTCTTTCAATTCTCTTTGCTCAATGTAAGGAAGTGGAATCAGTGAGGCAGTAGAAGAATACAAATGCATACACTTACTTCTCTCTCCAAGCAATACCTTAAGATCCTTTCTGGGACCTCTTTTATCTCTTCCTGGTTTTCCCACAGCATAGGAATTCCTCTCAGACAGCCAAATATGCATGTGTTTCAGCAAGTCAAACTCATGGCTGTGCTGTATGGCATATGAACAGCTGCTGTGTTCACAACATATCACTTCTCCTCCTGGCTGCAGAACAGGACGGAGGCACGAATTGTCTGTGATTTCCTGAAAACTAGGAAGTTTTGCCTCTGTTTCTGCAGAGGACACTCTGACAAAAAACATCAACAGCTTATGGTTACTTGAGAGTCTCGATTACTATGTTAGTTGTTAGAGTTTGAATGCAGTTGTAAGCAAGGTTGCAAAAGTACGGAAAATGCGGTAAGAGTATGTATATGTAAATGTTTAGATGAAATATTTGGATGTGCCTTAGTGGGAGTGTGGGAATTATATATGCACATCCAAGATGTGGAATCTTGGAAATACGAACTCCCCATGCCAATTCTGGGCACCTGAATGCCATCAAAAATACTTCAAATTCCACTATCATTATTAAAAAGTTGATAAACACTGTATTTATACTGTCTATTTATACTGTCTGATTCACTCCTCACCTAAGGCTTTCTACCCATAAATGCTAAGGATGTTTAGCACCATTTTGTTAGGGTTTTTTTTGGTTTTGGTTTTGTTTGGGTTTTTTTTGTCCTCTCTCTTCAGTGTGTGGTAATTGTACTTGTGAGAACAAACTCTTTGCAAGAAGTGCTTAAAATTCACACAGGGTCCTACTATTTACTGAAAGAAAGTGTTAGTTACATGTCAACAAACTCTGTTAATGGAATCAGAGAGCAAGTTTTATTTGTTAGTGCTTTTTCTGTTTACACTAAATATTCAAATGATTAAACCATCTTTTTATAAGTGAAAATCCATTCTCTTTGCCCCATTGTAAAGACAGTGATATTAA
Organism: Chroicocephalus ridibundus; assembly: GCF_963924245.1. Lineage (NCBI taxonomy): Eukaryota > Metazoa > Chordata > Aves > Charadriiformes > Laridae > Chroicocephalus > Chroicocephalus ridibundus. The sequence goes on from NC_086284.1 coordinate 41,766,675, forward strand.
TATAATGAAAGGTGAGAAGATAGTTTACGTTTGTTGTCTACTAATTCAGCAGTATAGCTTCTGGAAATTTTTGTCATTTATTGCTGCTAAAGAATTTATAACCTGGAGAAGCTGGTGATAATGGGCTTTAAGCCTTACAAACTCCCCAAACCACTGGATTAAAGAACCTGCTGTATTGTGTGTAGTCCCTGAAGCACACTTTAATGGTTCTGCTGAAACGGTATCAATCATACAGGAACAGTTCCACAAAGTCACAGTGAGGCACTCCCAGATGGTTAAATGATTGCATTTTCTGAAATGTAATACAATTGTAAAACTATATCCAGGAAGCCTAACAATTAGAATCTTTGCAGCAAAAATTCTGCAATCCATGTTTTGCTTTGGTTTTAATTTCTGTAACTTTGGACTTATAAGTTTGCCGAGGTCTCCTTTTGATTAGATGTTTTCATTCTGACTTTTTTTTTTCTATGCTTTTCTAGTCATAGGTGAGAATTGGAAAGCAGGTATGATTTTCTTGTCATTTATGGGTGTAATCTTTTGTTGACTCTTTTTGCCCCAAACATGACCATTCATGCTGGTTATCAGCATATACTTTTAGTCTGGAAATTTGTCTTCTTTTTGTTACTTACAACAAAATTTGCATGCTTTCACAGAAAATATATTTAAGATTGTCTTTAAGGAACCACCATTGTTGGGAAAGTTATTTTTTTTTTTTACATTATTATTACCAGTAATAAAACATTGCAGATGGATAAAGGTCTAGAAAACTTTAATCTGTCAATTGAATACAATTCCAATTAAAAAATGAGTGCTATTTATTCCTTCCAGAAGCCTTTTCTGCAGCTAAATTCAAAGGTTACTCAGTTCAAAATTGCCTTATTTGTCACTGTGAATTGATACCACAATTATGTCAGACTGCAATCAAGTATAATCTCTGAGGGAAAGAAATAAACTGTAAAGCTCCAAAGCTACACGTTTTAGGAAAAAAAGTTGGAGATTGCCTCATTTTTCTTCTCAAAGATTTTGCATAACGTATTTAAATAACATGAGCAGATATAATCAGTTTAGTTAGGAAAAGTCAGAATTGGGATATCAGTTCACAATCACTAATAAAATATTTTCAGGCTGATTAGTTTTCTAATTTATTCTACAGTCCTGAGGAGGTTTATCCTTTGAATTCTAAATTCTGCAGATCTTTAAAACATGTAACTATCTCACATTTCAAACAATAAATGCAACAATAATAAAAATTACAGTCAGTGTAATTCTATAAATGGGCATTATGGTGTCAGAGAAGCTATAATCCGTAAATTTATTACACCAAACCTTCTGTTGCTGCTGAGTCCATGAAGTACATGAAAGAGAGTCATGTTCTCTTATACTACATAAGAGCACAGGAAAAGTGCTGGCAATAATGATTGAGTCTTATGTTATTTGAAGACATTTTAACATTATCCAAACTGCTGTGACAAGACTATATCGTTAAAATAAGAAGACCGTCCTATTTGATAACTTACTAATGTTGTTCTATGGCTTTAGGTGCTTCGAAGCTATTTGGTCCTTTTTGACCTGGATGCACCACCTCAAAGAATTCAGAAAGTTTAGCTAAATATTTTTACAGGATAAATGTAAAACCAGTCAGCAACACAGAGAGTCCACATTCACACTGGATCTCTTCTTCCCATAGGCTTTTGGGGTTTAAGTGGGGTTTTGTTTGTGTTTTTTTTTTTAATTTGTTGTTTGCTTTTTTTTCTTTAATGAAGGTTTCTTGTTTCTCTTAGCTTGTTTCTCTGTTACAGCAAACTTGGACTTTAGAGTATAAACCTGAGATAGCAGTAATGTTGGTCAAAACACACAGAAATTTATTTGGTATTATTTCTCTGATGATTTGGAATCTGCATCTTTCTTTAGGTATACAACACAATAAAAATATTGATTTTCAGTATATCAAGATTCTTAAATATTTTTCTTGGAATTCATTTGTGCATACTTTATTATTTTCTGGTTTAATATTTTGAAAGTGCACCATAGTTATTTTATTCTTCTAAGATATAAGTGTCTTCATCATCTTAGCTGTCTTAGCTGGAACATTTCTCTTTCTCTTTTTTTTTCCTTCATTTTTCTTTTGTTTGTGATGACTATAGTGCAAAAAAAAAAAAAAAAAATCTGGCTTGTTTTCTTCCTGAGGCTTCAACACTATCACGTCAGGAAAAAATGACTGAGTGAAAAAATAACTGAGGCAGGTATTTGTCAGCTCTTTCCATTTTAAAACCAAGGAAAATTTCTGTTATCCAGTGCTCCTAGAACACATTTCAGGACAAAAAAACAATCCTTACTAATACTGCCTTTTTTTACTTTCTAAATATATTTTTATAGACATTTCCTTCAGATTTTTTTTTAATTTTTTTTTTTTACATTTTAAAATGCTATTTTAAATTACTTACTTGTACAATTCCCAGTATTTAAAATATAATCTTGAAAACAATGCACATTAACTTAATTGATTTCAGTCACAACAGAGCGCTGGGTAAACATGATCATTTTTAGATAAGATGCTCACTTCTTTCCTACCTACTTGTGTCCTTAACACAGTATCTTTGCTTATCAAAGCTGCAATAGATTTGGACTTCTGGGGTACAAAAACAGTCATTTCTTGATTCCATGTTAGAATAAGACTTGAGTTCAACAGACACTCTCAGTTCCCTGATTTGCAGGGAAAGGAAACAGGCATGCATGTTGGAGGTTGTCATGTGCATGCAGTGCTCCAACATACACTTTTTGTAGACATAGAGGGGACCGGGAGCCCAGAGTATACTGCAGTCACTGCCATCTACTAAGTGCCATGTAAGAATCCAAAACCTAGTCATAGGGGAATTCTTCTAAAAGCAAATTTGTAGAAGTAATGCACAGGTAAAAAGGAAGAACCCACCTCCAAATAGAAACCCCTCATTAACTCTTAAAAATAAGTTTCTGTATTTAGTTAACACTGTAAAACAAACAAAAAGTCTACAAACAAAAGAAATTAAGAATATGCATTTTCTGCTCCTGTTGAGGACAGTAATTTTATTTGTACTCACTTCACTTATCTGACAGGTGGGAATTATGAGTTAACTATTCTATATCTGACTGAGAAGCAGGAACAATGAGAAGGCCTAAGTTTGTGTTTATTCGGTTCATAACTATACTCATATTTTCACCATATTTAGAAATCTAATTGCCTATATTAAAGGTCTGAATCTGCAAACGCTTAAGCATATGAAAAATTCTGCTTCAGTTAACACCTTGAGCAGGATTGCTTCCATATTTACACCTGTCATGACCTTTCTATCTGATCTTCATCTGCTTTTGTTTTGTTTTGTTTTTTCTAAAAGTTACCACTTCAGTAGATTTCTGCAAGCTTGTAAAGTTTTTCTTGGTATAAGGCACAATACCTCGCATGTTATTTTATATCATCAAGAACAGAAAAAAGACATCTTATACCACATTACACCATATTAAACATATCCCACCAGCAATTACTGTGAGAGATAGCATTAACCTGCCAGGAAACTTTCTTAACTGTTTCACCTTTTGCCGTGTTGAAAAAGAACCATACCCCCTGAAATCCTTCTTTTATCTCAACACTTTTTTTTTTCCTAGTCAACTACTAATACTACCTCTCACCCTACAGTCATTAACAGTCTCCAACGAAAGCACTTGCTAAGGACTTCTTGAAAGTCTAAATACAATATATTTGCTATTTTTCTCCTAATCCACATTTATGTGGATTCTTCACAGAGACTTCAAGTGGACCAGAAACGTAGTTTGCCTTTTTCATTTGTTTCCTATCCTCATTCTACTGTTTTACCTATATCTTTTATTATTGCTTCAACCAGCTTCCTAAATACTGAGTCAGGGTTCATTGTTTTGTAATTCCCTAAATCATCCCAAATATCTTGGTATTAAAATAGCTACATTGTTTGAACCTACAGTTTCTTTCTGTGCTGTCGCAGCTGTGTGACTGATTGCACATCTTTGTTAGTAACTAAGCTATTTCATTTTAAGTCCTCCTGAAGAACTCTCGGGTGAGAACCATCTGCTTCTATGAATGTTTGCTCTTTAATATATCACTTTGGGCTCCATCTGACTTCTCATTATCTAGCAACAACTCATCTTCATTACCTGAAGAGAGCAGTTCCAAAGCACATATCTTCTCAGCTTCCCAATGCTGGAAGTTGACACAAATCAATCATTTAACATCTTTGCAAGATGTTTCTCCTTAATTTCCCCTTTAATCTTTGTTAATCCAAGGGAATCAGAGATTTTTTTACCCAAACTGGTACAGACAAATTAACTTTAATTTGATTTTTTTTTATAATAATATTTGGCTTCTTTTTGTGTTCTCTTCATTCCTACTTTATATTCCAAACTTCAAAGGCATTTGCATTTTTTTTTGTTAATATCAATTTCAAGTCAGTATGCATGACCAATCACTCAGACTGAACTCCAAACATAAGAGAAATATCTACTCTCTGATGGCTATATTTTACTTCCTACAAAAATCCCACTGAAGAGCTTTGGTAGAGTATCTCTCCAAAGCAATTACAAATCTTTATGTGCTGCATATAATATGGTGACAGATCTCTATTAATAAACAGAAAAGGGAATAATTTTACTTCTTTGTCCTTTGGGCTCCAGGAACAACACCATAAACAACAAAACTGAGCTAACATGCAGTAAAGGTTTCTTTTAACATCCATAACTACATAGTGGAAAATCAAGCTTGCCACACATCTGTTATTTCTCACTTAATAAAAATATTCTTTTTGTTAATACATATCTAACAAAATTTACAACTTTGTCTGAAGCGCCTGCTCCATTATACATTTTCATTATATGAGGCACCAATAACACAATGTCAACCTTTCAGCTGAAGAAAAAAATGTTCCATATAATGAATTCCATCATTTTGGATCTCAAAATCACAGAACCTTTAGTATGCTGAACTATTTTACCAGTCCTGAGCATAAATATAACAAGAACATATACTAGGAATTTGTTGGGTTTAAATTGTTTGCATTTGGCAGAAAGAACAGGATGGTGGAAATAATACTCTGAAAAGAAACATTCTTTATAAATGCAGAGTTCTTTTTAATTAGATTTGTGTCTTCACAGATTCATTTAAATGATTTGAGAAATTTCATCTGATTCTTATGGTTTGTGTATTTGTATGTTTATGCTGGACTTTCCACTCTACATTATGTCTTCTAATTTATTTGAGCTACCTATTTGTATTTCTTAGTTTTTCTCTCTTTCCTGTTCAAGTTTTTATTTGCTGACATGAGGACTGTTTTGTTTGGTTGGTTTGTTCCCTTCTCTCCCCCTGCAAAAATCATCTGTTTAGTTGTCAATTCAGGGTGATATTCAAAAGTTTTCTAGTCTCTAGGACTAGTGAACCTGTCTTTCAGGTTGTCTGTAACCTCTAGAGAGGACATTTTGGATAAAAATGCACAGAAGTCAATGCAAGACATTTTTCCAATAAAAGCTGCCAACTTTTATAAACAGTCTTCTCTGCATTACTACTATGAGACACTTGGGATACAGAAACTGTTTAAATATACACTGTGGATTTGCACAGCTATTTGAAAGTGAAAATGAGTAGCATGGGGCTTGCAAGATGTAAAGGCAATTAGTGAATGACTAAGTCACAGAAGAGAGTTGTAAGAGAGCAAAGAGTGTAAATTATGTCTGTGGAGGCTTGAAGAAGTCTTCCTCACCACTCCAGAGTGACTCAGGTAAGTGTGTTCTGTATTCTGAATCTTAATACTAACTCTTAACTGTGATACACAATGAACTATTAGAATACTAGGATCGCTTGCTTATCCAAATTAGATTTTGATCACTCGGATTTGCTGAGTTTTGAAAAACCTGATCTAAGGCAGCCCTGATTTGAGTGTGAAAGAACTTGTATCAGTTCACTTTCCAGGTTTTTTCCAAACTCGGTTGCTTCATGACTCTTTTCCCAGCCTTTTCAAGTCCAATACAAAATCTGAAAATATTTATAATATCTAAAAATATCCACTTTTCTGAAATTTTTCGTTACTAATAACCTCCAGTGTTTTTCACTAAGTTTTTTTGTGATCAGCTCAAAAATCAGTACTTCGTGTCTCTTCAGATGAAAATGACAGAAAGATGGAACTATGTTGGGGATAAATATATATTTTTGTGTTAAAGAAGACTATACACAGAGTCCATGTGTTGTTTGGGATTCAGACGCACTGCAGGTGGCCAGTACCATCCAGGATGCCTGAGGAAAGAGAAGAGCACCCAAGTTTGTTTGAGAAATCCACCCAGAGCTGAGGGAAATTACAAAAGTCTTACATGATACTTATCTTTTCGGAGGCCAAAAAAAGATTCCTTAAAACATCTCAGATGACAGCAGACACCTATGTTTAGGCAACTGTATCTTATCCATGTTTTCTAATAAATGTTCATGACCAAGTTTTTACCCATTTTTTAAGAAATTAGGCTTAAAATACACACATATCTGTCTAAGAAAGCCAGAGAGTGACTTACCTAGTTAGGCCACAGTCTATTTCCTGCAACAGATATCTACTTCTGGCAGCAATCAACTAATAGGTACATGAGAATTCAATAAAATAGTAAATGAAGTTGCATAGATACAAGATAACGCAGTCTTGAAGAACCTCATAGTTTAATTTCACATTACCCCATTTGAAAATACATTACATTTATACTCATTCAAAGCTTAAATAACTCTATTTGATGTTGAATCAACTGTATTGCTCTTAATAGCTGGTGAACTTTGCATCAGTTAGTAACAAAGCCTGGATCACAAACAAGGGTATTTTAAACAGTATTTGTTAAAAACAAATAAATAAACATAAGCAGAAATGCTATGATATAGTATTGCCAGGTACCATCATGAAAACATTAGAAAGACACATTTGATAAGTGCTTCAAGTCCATTCATGAGCATGGGATGAATACACCACTTTTCAGTAATTGCCACAGTTTTATGGCTTGTCATGCCTTATAGAATCATAGAATCATAGAATGGTTCGGGTTGGAAGGGACCTTAAAGATCATCTAGTTCCAACTCCCCTTGCCATGGGCAGGGACACCTCCCACTAGACCAGGCTGCTCAAAGCCCAATCCAACCTGGCCTTGAACACTTCCAGGGATGGGGCATCCACAATTTCCCTGGGCAACCTGTTCCAGTGCCTCACCACCCTCACAGTAAAGAATTTCTTCCTGATATCTAATCTAAATCTACCCTCTTTCAGTTTAAAACCATTACCCTTCGTCCTATCACTACACTCCCTCATAAAGAGTCCCTCTCCATCTCTCCTGTAGGCCCCCTTCAGGTACTGGAAGGCTGCTATAAGGTCTCCACAGAACCTTCTCTTCTCCAGGCAGAACAACTCCAACTCTCAACCTTAAACCAGGTTGACTTCATGTAATCAAAGTAGTTAATTTTGCAGTGTGATACTCTTCCTGTCAGCTGTGCTTTTGGTTAAGTTGATATATAGGCCAGGCCAGATTGTTTTTTATTCTTCAGTTTATCATATATATGTGTGTGTGTGTGTATAAATATATACACATGCATATATATATATGTATGGAATAGGACAGTCCAACTCAACATAGTAATTAGATGCCTAACTTCTTTTGAAATAGGCTAATAGAAGAGATTTAAATTGATGGAACTCTTTCCTTCTTTCACACTTAAACATAATAGATTTACTCAGTAAAAGGTGTAAATCTGATCTAATGCGTTCTGTAGAGGATTATTACTCTTGGGAGGGGAATAATTAACATACCATCTATTGTTCTCATTCAATAGCTTACGTATATAAGAAAACAGGGTAAACCAGTTCTTATGAAAACTACTGTGAACATCTGTCTGGTTTTATGTCTTCTAGATTCCTATGCAGATAGATCATTTTCTTCCCTTCTTCCATTCCTCACTGTGCTGTAATATCTGAGAGCTTTCCAGTAACTACGGTTCATACACCCTGCAGTGATTGTAAAAGCAGTTCTAGTAGTACCCTTCAGCACTTACACCACTTCAACTGTTCTGCTCTGGGGTATTATGAACCTTGTTTTGCAGCACTTACTCAGGCAAACTTCTCAATGCCTTTGTTGGTTTTTAACCACATGACCCAAAATCAATGCATTCTTTTCACACTTATGGTGTCCTGACATCAGATATGGTTGCTTTCATTCTAACAATATTGCTACAATGAGTTTCAGCATACTTATAGTTCATTCTTTTCTGAATTTCTAAACAAAAAGAATTAAGTACTGTCCCAAGGCTACTAAAGATAACATATTTTCAGTAAAAACAATGCAGTGATTGCATAAAATCAGATTTTCACACTATGATACGATATCCTGCAGTCAAAGCCAAACAGGACTAACTGCTAAACAAGGCTGAACAGTAGGGAAGAGAATGCATTTTTCTTTATGTGAAACTAATGTTCCAATTATACTCATGTATTTCCTTTCTGATTTCTCTATTGTCCTAGAGAACTCCACAAAGGAAGTTTCACATGCAGAATTCAAAAAGATGTAGAAAATTCTTTGTGACTGATAATTAAATAAATTTAATATTCTGGATACTAGTCAACAGATATTGCACAAGAATTTAGATGTAAGCACTTTGGAAGTTCTCATTCAGGGCAGTAATTTTTCCTAATAACATATTTCTATTGCTATTATAAAATTGCAGTTCCAGAGAACACACTAAGAAACAACAAATACTACACAGGCTTTTTTTCTTTCTTTTTCTACTTTTTTTTTGTTTTAATTTTTTTCCTTCTCTTTTTCAATGCAGAATATCAGGCAAATATGATATCCATGTGGCTTGTCTCTTACCTCCTAGACAAGGTATACTTCATAACTCTATCTCTCTCTCATCCAAATCTCTTTCTTTCTCCTTATCATCTTTGAAATCTTCTATTGCACTCAAATGCAATTTTTGTCTGAATGAGGACAACAGGACAGAACCAGTAATGGCATGAGTACCCAGAAGCAATAAAGTATATAGCTTACTAACTGAGTCATGCCAACATGTCAAGTCTACTTTATCTCTTTCCAACACAAAATGCTCCTCAATTAACGTGCTTGTTACAGACTTTTGGAATTGGATATTACTATTCTTTGATATGAACCAGGAGACAGTCAAATCCCATCCACACACTTGAGTGATATTTAGTAAAACATCTAGCTACCATGAGCATTTTTCTTTCAAAATTTTAATTTGAAGCAATGGCTAAAATCAGAAAAGTACATAGGTAGTACTTCTGTCTGGGGCTAGTTCTAAGACATAGGCTTGCTCAGATCCTGAAAATTCAACTTCAATTGCTGCTTAAACCTGCAAATATCTAAATTCATGAGAGCTTCTGTTTCCCTTTTTGTTTTGTGTTGGTTTTTTTTTTTTTCCCCTCTAGTCATCCATATTTCTGCTCCTGTACTAATGATCAGCTGATCAGCTTCCAAAATGCAGCAGGACTTAGAATCTCACTTTTCTTATTCTGAATCTGTCTGTAATGCCTGCCCAACATAAATTTTCAATATCTAACTCTCATAAAGGACAAAGACAAGATAGCATTCTTCTTATCTTAATAGTTTAGCAAGTAGAGGGTGAGATCGAGTATAGAAAAACCAAATTGGGATTCACCTGTTCCAGCTATTTGCATCCAGTACTTACTAGTAGCTAGTCACTGGTAGATAATCTCCTTTTATAGCTAGTAGAGTTGTCTTCATTTTTAGAAAGCAATCTGATTCAATTTAGATGATCACCTTTGAATTAATGCAAATTATTCCTTTGGAAGTATGGCCTTTTTTCACCATGATTTCTAAAGAGACATGTAGGGGTCTAGTTTGTGTTTAGAAATCCAAATGCATAACAAGGGACAATGTATTTCACCTCTACATTGTCCTTCTCTGTCTTATTTAGAACAACGGAGAGAGGACATCTATCCCATGTGACAGATGATTGGTTCAGCAGTAGTTCTTAAAGTACTATGAGGTAAATGTCTTCTAATGAAGCTTTGGAACTTTTCTTTAAAGAAAGGAATATAAGGCTGAGGTACTTAATGCCGTCTTTGCCTCAGTCTTCAGCAGTAGGACCAGTTGTTCCCTGAATATCCAGACCCCTGAGCTAGAAGACAGGGATGGGGAACAGAATGAAGCCCCTGTAATCCAAAAGGGGATGGTGAGGGACCTGCTTCAGCACCTGGAGGTGCACAAATCTATGGGGCCAGATGGGATCCACCCAAGGGTATTGAAAGAGCTGGCGGAAGTGCTCGCCAGGCCACTTTGCATCATTTACCAGCAGTCCTGGACAACCTGGACAAGCTGACTGGAGGTTAGCAAATGTGACACCCATCCACAAGAAGGGCCGGAAGGAGGATCCGGGGAACTACAGGCCAGTCAGTCTGACCTCGGTGCCTGGGAAGGTCATGGAACAGATCCTCCTCAGTGCCATTACACGGCACATGCGGGAGAACAGGGTGATCAGGCCCAGTCAGCATGGGTTTGTGAAAGGCAGGTCATGCCTATCAAACCTGATCTCCTTCTATGATAAGGTGACCCACTTAGTGGATGAGGGAAAGGCTGTGGATGGATTTTTGCATCCACTTAGTGGATGGAAAGGCTACCTGGATTTTTGTAAAGCTTTTGACACTGTTTCCCACAGCATTCTCCTGGAGAAACTGGCTGCTCATGGCCTGGACAGGTGTACTCTTCGCTGGGTAAAAAACTGGCTGGATGGCCGTGCCCAGAGAGTGGTGGTAAATGGAGTTAAATCCAGTTGGTGTCCGGTCACAAGTGGTGTCCCCCAGGGCTCGGTGCTGGGGCCGGTTCTCTTTAGTATCTTTATCAATGATCTGGATGAAGGGATCGAATGCACCCTCAGTAAGTTCGCAGATGACACTAAGCTGGGCGGGCGTGTTGATCTGCTTGGGGGTAGGTTGGCTCTGCAGAGGGATCTGGACAGGCTGGACCAATGGGCTGAGGCCAATGGTATGAGGTTCAACAAGGCCAAGTGCCAGGTCCTGCACTTGGGTCACAACAACCCCATGCAGCGCTACAGGATTGGGGCAGAGTGGCTCGAAAGCTGCCCAGCAGAAAAGGATCTGGGGGTGTTGGTTGACAGCTGGCTGAATATGAGCCAGCAGTGTGCCCAGGTGGCCAAGAAGGCCAACAGCATCCTAGCCTGTATCAGGAATAGTGTGGTGAGCCGGACTAGGGAAGTGATCATCCCCCTGTACTCGGCACTGGTGAGGCCCCACCTCGAGTACTGCGTTCAGTTTTGGGCCCGTTGCTACAAGAGGCACATTGAGGTGTTGGAGCGTGTCCAGAGAAGGGCTACAAAGCTGGTGAGGGGTCTGGAGGACAAACCTTATGAAGAACGACTGAGAGAGCTGGGGTTGTTTAGCCTGGAGAAGAGGAGGCTGAGGGAAGACCTTATCACCCTCTATAACTACCTGAAAGGAGGTTGTAGAGAGATGGGGGCTGACCTCTTCTCCCTGGTGATAAGTGATAGAACAAAAGGAAACGGGTTCAAGTTATGTCAGGGGAGGTTTAGATTGGATATTAGGAAACATTTTTTCACTGAAAGGGTTATTAAACATTGGAATAGGCTGCCCAGGGAGGTGGTGGATTCACCATCCCTGGAGGTGTTTTAAAAAAGGGTAGATGTGGTACTTAGGGACATGGTTTAGAAGTGGTTTTTGTCAGGGTAGGTTAATGGTTGGACTTGATGATCTTAAAGGTCCCTTCCAACCTCAGCAATTCCATGATTCTATGATTCTATAAACTGGGTAAAGTTGGAGTGGTCTTACTGGGGCAAGTATGAGTGATCCTACAGTCTGATAGTTTACATAGTGACCAGATCAAGATCTGGACCCCTTTCCTGGTTTTACTGTTATGCATATATTCCAGTGGACCAGCTTCAAGAAAAGCAGTAGTTTAAAAAAATGTTTTGTTGACATCTCTGTTCTGAAGATGTCAATAGATACATATCCTCCTATTTCTGCTATTCCACATGACTAGTGGTTGCTCTCACCAATAGGTTATTATGTTTAAGGAAGGCCTCAATATTATTTTTTCAGGACTCTAGGAAAGGAGTCTGATCCAAGAATACAGACAGATGAATCCTCTCTCCTGCCCACAATTAGGAAACTACTGCTGTAAGGAGGTATAGAATAAGTCCTTCCCTTCCCCTTGACAATTTATTGCCTCCAACGTCCCATTGCTTAACTTAATCATTCCTGTGAAATAGACACAAAAGTTTCCTAGGGTATGAGTTGGTATTGTGAAGAAGTATTGAGAAGTACCCCAATAGAGTAGTGCATTAAGTCCTGAAGAGACGTAGAACTTGTTCAAGTTTTATCACTACACCAAGTTACCAGTGTACACGGGAACTGTTAGGAGCTTAACTTCTCCTTGTACAGATAAGCATTGATCCACATCAACCTACTACTTCAGCAACATATGACTTGGACAGCAGATTTCATAAAGTGAAAATATGCCCAAGAATTAGGCACTGACACGTCTAAAACCTTTTGTGGAATTAACCTAAGTCATTTGAAACTGCTTTGATAAGTTGTGTCTATGAGGAGAAACACCTTGCAGTTTAATGAGGTACCAAGGGAGGGAGGAAGATTAATTTATTTTTTTCAAAAAAGTCCAAAGTGCAATTGAGAAAAGGGTGGGAGGTCTTTCAATCATATTTTATCTATGGCTTTCATCAAAAAACAACTCTATATATCAAAGGGTCATGCCTCAAAGCACAAGTAAAAATTTCATTAACAGGGCTTACTGTAATGTCTATTAAGATCTGCATCATGCAGAAGAGAAGAAAATAGAAAAGGTTCAAACTGAGGCTAAAGAAAAACAGATTTTACTCTGATTAGGACTACACAAAGATACTACTTTAAATTACCTTTTTGGGACTTGATTTGATAAATTTGTTTTAAGAAAATACATCCATAAAGTCTGAACAGTTTATTTTATGACTACTCAAATAAAACATTCTAATATACCAGCCTCTCCTTGCAAGTTTCAAGGTTACCTACAACAGATTAGAGCTGTCAAGCCTCATGGTGCTTTTTATATAGTGCTCCTGTTAAGGTTTCTATGAAACCATTAGCCTTTTCCTTTGACATTTCCTGTTCTGCATGGCTGAATGTGTTTATAAACCACATATTGCTTTGAAGGTAGTGTAAGTAGTGTTCAGGTTAAATTAGTTGCTAACAAGTTACACTTATTGAATTGCCTTTGTTTACACCACAAAAGAATATTGTTATCCTTGGTGGTTTCAACAGTTTCTTTTCAAGTAGCTCATGTATAAGCATATTAATTATTTTCTTCTTAATAGGAACATTGAAAAATTGTGTTCTGGATGCTAATAATGCAGTTAATTAGTTCTTACACGTTAGTGAAGTAAGTCATAAAATTATTTTAAATATTTTTTTTTAATTGAGTAGGGAAACAATACAATAATTTCAAGGCATATTTTGCCTAACCATTCTGTAAGAAGATATCTATAGGGATAGTAATAAATTTCTACTCAGTATTTTGCAAAGAAAGGAATAAAGTAAACAATTAGAAAAAGAAATGTGGAAAAAATACCTAGGAAAAAAACCAATAAGACCATTAATACATACTACACTCTCATAGAATTATATCCACTACTATTTTTAAGCTCATATTTACAGTTGTCTCATTTTTACTGTTTTCTTGGACAAATGTTTTTATGCCCTTTCCCTCTTACAACCTTTAAAGCCAGTTGAATTGTGTAATTGCTATATTAATGTTTTGAAAAATAAAAATAAGCCTAAGGATTTTCCACAGATAGAATACCATAACTGTAACACTTAAATTCAATAGCTATGTAAATTCCATCAACAGAATTTATGCTCCTAAGGCAGACAGAATATCCCAGTGCAGATTGTCAGCTGCTGTAAACTGAATTTCACCATTTGATAGCCTGATGGTAATTTACTTGAACCAGACATCAGACCTCCCCTTGGTTAAGTTCCCTGAGACAGAAACATGTGATCTGGCTTGCAGTATAATGAAAATATGGAGATAATTCTGTTAAGCATTTAAATGACTAGTTCTCAATGGCAACTGTATACTAAATGGGTTGTTAATATAGTACATGAAAAACAGTGTATTTGTTGCTTTCATAAAGCTTTATGCTATGTGCAATACTTTTGGATAACTTTTATAACCCACCACATCTTTGCAAGAGGCCAGTTGGCTGATGTTAAAAGAATACATAAATTTTCTACATTGCTTCCTCTAGAGTATATGGCAAGAGTTCAATATTTGCAGCTGAGTCTATTTAGTAGACAATAATTCAGTGTGGAAAATTACACAATACATACAGGTTGACACAGTTTAACATAATTGACGGTTTACTGAGGGACATCCCAACTGAATTAGCTTGCACAGGGAATAGCTGTCTATCTCAAGGTTAGACTAAGGGCACCTATGAAACCTTGATATGCAAAGGTAGGGCAACTTTGTAGAGAGATTACCTCTCTCTTGACCTCATCGCAATAAATACGAAGCCTCATATATTCACCCTCTGGGCACTTAAGTAGCATAAAAATACAAACAACAAAATGTAAATGCTCCTTTTATTACGATATAAAGCTATCCTGTGAGATATTAAAGCACTCATAACACATTTGTAATGTTTCTAAAATGCTAAAGTATTATTTAGAATTTGACAGCTAGTTAGTGCAGCAACAGCAAGAACTGAAAAACACATAGCACCTCTTGTTCTACATTTATCTTAATAATATATGTACACTGTTCATATGTGAACCTTACTGCAGTAATATTTTTAAGTCTTTTGGCAGTGCATAAAAATGGTGGAAAGAAACATAAAATCTGAGAAACATAGGAAGTGTTATAATTTTGAAATATTTTGCTGTATTTTATCTATTGCTAAGGAGGGAAGGAGGATAGAGAGGAACCTTGGTCCAAGGTTTAACAGCAGTCTACATAGAAACCAGCTGTTATAGGGAATATGTCAGGAATTATTTAATTTGACCTTTTTTTTACAGAAATATTTAACCCGAGATGTGTGATAACTACCTAAATAGTAGGTGTGGATTAATGGAAAGTTTTAATTTTTCTGTTTTTAACTTGTTTGTTTGTTTTAATTTTTTAAATAATATTCCCAATTTCAGAATGTTCAGAATGGAATTTCAAATATTTATCAAAAAAAAAAAAAAAAGAAAGAAGGATTTTACTTGAAAATTTCAGCTATGAGATAAATCGAGGCCCTTACGAGAAGTCTATTTCAAGGGAAAAATATATATTAGAGTCTGTCTTCTCTGAACAGTAGTTTAAGAAGGATAAAAGATGTTATTGAAAAAGATTTAATTTAGTATTGCTTGCTCATTTTGAAATTCAAAGTTATCTGGAATGTTTGAACATATCTGGTCTAAATATAGACAATTTTAACAATTACCTTGAGAATGACAAAGGAAGTGAAAAAAAATTCAGGTGAACTTAGGTGACTGCCCATGAACTTTGGATAACTAAATACTTAAGTAGTTTAAAAAAAAGTATTTGACTGAATTATAATTTAGGATCTATTTTTTCATTACTAGTTTATATGTCACATAATGGCAGAAACACGGTGCTTATATGGAAAAGGGACATTCCCAAAAGAGATAATACACCCAAAAAGAAACATTATGAAGCCAAGTCTATGCCTTCTTTATGAGTTCAACTCAAATCACACAAAATTAAATGTTCAGTCTGCTGAATTGAATTGCACAACTTCCATAGATATCAATAAGACCAGAACTTCAGTGTTGCACTACAGTGAATAGCCAGTCTGGCATTTGTACTTAAAGCTTTGATGCAGTTACCAGAATGCGTCCGTGTAATTGGATGACTTGAAGAAAAAAAAAAAAAGTAAATAAAATCACAAGCCATCTACTCAGATGATGGCTTGTATTTTGAACCAACAATGTCCTTGCATTTTTATTATAACATAGCGTTTAAATCAATTCTCATAATCCTTTTCGAGATGCATTTTCACAAAGTAGCAACAAAGGTTTCATTACCAGACTAATGAAAACTTACTTAATAACTCTAAATCTACCTGCCTGGAAAACCTATTCTCTAATGGATAAAAAGCATATGTGTAACCACTGCCACCAGAAAACCTTTCAAAACTCAAAAATAGTTCTGAATAAAAACATTTATATGTACATGTCAGACTTGTGGTTTTGTGCCTAAGAGAGAAATAATACGTTTTAAATATGTGAAAACATGTAGGAAGTTTTACTTAAACAAACTTAAACTGTTGAATTTCAGAGACATAAATTTTCAATACATGACATGGGATTAGCAAATCATTTAGGTAATGCTTTTGTGAATTTCTGTGTGTGTACAGGGCAAATTAGAGAGATCTGATTTCCAAAGTCTTTTGGTCAAAAAAACCTATAGAGAATTGAGTATTACACATCCTCCAAAGATCCCTTCTAACCTAAATTATTTTCAAATCTATGACTCTATGAAAATAATGCAGTCTTAAGTAAAATAAACATTTATTAACTCCTGTACTACTCAGTTTCATGGAGTCTTAATGGTTGTTGTTGGAGAGTACGACCTTAAATACAGTCAGGCCTCTAGAAAGCGTCGTTCATGTGAGTCATTCCTTCTTAGTTATCAGTGATCACGCCAATAGTTATCCTGGAGTGAGACCCTTGTGAACTGTTAGGACAAAATCAATAGCTGAGGAATACATTTTCTGCATTGCAAGATTACTCAAAGATGTCTTAAGAGATCCAGGGACTAATTCATTCACCCTCTGCTGTGGGAATATAATCAGTTACTCATAATTGCAGCTCTTATGAAATTTTCCCTCCCATACTGAATTCCTGACTCAGCTGTACTATTTATTCAACAGAAGGATAAGGAGTAAGTTAATCAGCTCTCTCCAGAAATCTCTAAAGCAATTACATAATTTTTTCACATATTTGGTATCTCATATACAAAGAGAGGTGCTCAGTTCTAGACAATCCAAACAACCTTTGAGCTGTCTGCAGGTTATAGGTGCATTCACCACATATAAAGATATTTCCAATTGAAGGCATGAAGAGCATAATCAGGAATGCCTGTAGGGAGAATTAAGAAAAATCCAGACCAATCAAATACAGCTGAATAACTGTAATGGCATCTGCTAAAGCACTATTTTTTGTTAGATATTGTTTACTTCTCAATTTTTCTGCCTCTCCATTTCTACATTAATTGTACTAATATCAGCCTTAGAGATTCTGCAAAGAAAATGCAGCCTCCACCTACAGCTGTTACCATTTCTCATAGAATTGCATCTGGACATCTTACAAAAAAAAAAAGAAAACAAACACTTTTTTGTGGAAATACCCTTTACTTGACAAAACAGCTGAAAAAACTTCATAACAGTTAAGCAGGAGGAAAATAAATGTTGATAAAGAATGAAACCATGGGCAGTAAAAGAGCAAACATGACTTTTGCCTGTAGTGTGAAGTTAATTGGAGATTCTGATGCTAGAGTGTGAGCCAGAGAAGAGCATTCCCAGCACCAAGGTACTTCAGAAAAAAGTCAGAATTTATTCTGGGAAGAGATTTTCAAAGAGATTTTTCAAGTGTCCTTTAAGGCTGTATGCCTGACTTCTTTTTGTGCTTTCAAAATCTTTTCTCGAGTTACTAAAATGTTCAGATAAAACTCCGAATATACTCACAGGGAATCAGAACAGTGAAAGTATCATTTTACAAAATGAGTTTTCAGAGATTAATTTCTCTTTAAGGAAATTTCTGTTCCTGAGCACTAAGCAGGAAACCTCTAAATCACCTTCTTAGTCTTTCAGCTTTTCCCTGGTGTTTTCTGTCCACTCTTCAAATTTTAAGATCAAGAAGTCCTCTCTTTTTTACTGTCTTGAACAAAAGGTTAAGAATTTCTTTACTTTTGCTGCAATCTTTTCTAAATTATCTGTTGCACTTTTTCAGGAAAACAATACAAAATATAGGTGTAATATGCTAAATAAATGAAATAGTAAGCATCATCAAAATGGACTGAGTGAATCTTTAGCATAAGACATATTTCATTTCTGTAATCAAATCTCTTTCCAACATGATCAACATGATAACTATTCCTGACCATATACAGCAAAATCTTTCCTGATCTTGACAGATCTTTTTTACGAAATCCTACCTAATAACTTTCACCATATTCTTGAGGATATGTCAACATGACCTCCAAAAGTATTCTTTTACTGTGTCAAGAGCAAAGTCATAATCCTTGTCCATGTCCTCACAGTAGGATCCATTATTTGTTTTATTAACTTGGAGCAGACTTTTCTACCTTTAAATCTATGTTTTTTAGAAGTAATTTAATTTTGACTCCCTGTACAGTCTTTTCCATACAAAAGTCAACTTCTGGATTCTGAGAACGGCAATATCATATCAATACACTTTTTCCATATATATATATATATATATATATCTCCCTCCAAAACATCACAGAGGTGGTTTTGATTTATCAGTTACACTTTTCAATGAAGTGAAAAATATTGAGAAACCTAAGGCCTTCTATCATAGGCAGCAATTCTATTTATTTGCATTCCAGCAGCTTTAGAGACATTTGAGAGAAACATGTTAGCAAGTCAGTAAGTAGAATCTGAAAAAGAAGTCATTGAAAAAAACCACACTTGGGAGCGGGGAAATTGTCCTTTAGGAACAGTAGTGTCTCCTCCTGCAGCAGGATGCTTTCTCCAGGACCAATAACAGATCTCTGTTGGAGACGCTTCCCATGATCAGTTTAATCAAGTAATTTTGAAGTTCTCATGCATCCTGTTTGGACTAGGCAACTAGTTTTTACAGGCAAGCTGAATTTTTGATTCACAATCTGGCACCTTAATTCTAGTTTTCATATTAACTGGCGATGTACATATATATATATATGCATATGCGTGTATGCAAGCACACACATATAGATATATAGGTATATGTGTTACAAAATGTGCTACAATTGGTTTTACTTAATGAAAAAATGAAAGCATTCACAAATCCTAAACTTCTTCAGAGATTAATCTCTCTCAGTGTACAGGCATAAAAAATCAAACGCCGAAACCATATTAAAAGCGTCTAGTTCTTTCTTTGAGAATATCAAGATACTTGAAATGCAATTACAAGCTATAGTGTACTGCTTCCCAGGATCCAAAAGGTGAGTAACTGTTTAAACACATGGTGACATCTCCACAGGGATATGGCATAAAATGCTATTCTTCCTATAAGTGAGCAGCTCCACAGTTTTTATTCCTATCTCTTATTTTCAACTGTAAATAGTTTCTCTAATCTTATGTGCTTACAGGTTTGCTTTGATGGGAATTACATACACTAGATGCAAAAAATCCTGATGCCTCTGCAGGAAATGTCTCTTTCTTGTTATCTTGGCAGTAGTTTGTTTCCAGTGCACTAGTGAGGAAGAAAGAGAGGAATAGAACTGAGAGTGAGTCTTTACCTGTGCTGGTTAGCTGTGTGATTTTTCTTTCTGAGGTTTGCTGACAGCTCTGAAGCTGGGGTATTATTTTTGTGGGTATTCTTGTCACTAACGGTGCTCTATTAACTCTGGAAAGAGCAACATTACAGCTGGTGAGTATGCTTGCACTACCACACTTCAGAACTCAAGGGGTTCTGGTTTAAAGAAGCAATCAACTTAATTTTATGCCATTTTACTGCTTTTATATTTACACATTTGAGAGGAAGCTTTTCATTTTTTTTCACAGAGTTACTTGCCGGTGGCAGTAAGCTTGGAAAACATAGCTGTATCAAACAGCAAAATAGCTGCAGACCACAAGGGATTTCAAAGTCAGCTACATAAGCCATATCCAAGAACATGCTCTGCTTTTAAATACCTGTCTCCTAACTGAATCTATCATTTACCTCGTTAGCTGCAGCTATGTTCCTGTGCCTACATTATTCCCATTTTAATGTATTTTAGGTGGCCAGACTCATGATGACAAATTAAAACAGCTTTTATTTCAGCTTTTTTTAAATTCTGCATTTATTTTGTTCCATTTTTTGGTTTAGTGTCTCTCATATACAAGATTTTCCTTTTATCATAAGGTACAAGACTTGTAATTACTAATGTATTCATTTTATGTTTTTATTAAATAGATATATTTATTTATAAATGGATATATAAATATATTACACTGTATATAAAAGTAAAATTAATAATTATTATACAAGAAGGAATTCAAATAAATCTTAGAAACAACATGTTTTGGCCAAAAGACCACTGAATTACAACCTTGATTAATTCAGTAACTGGAGTGTATCTTCTACAAAAGTTCTTCTCATCTTCTGAATAAAATCTTGACACATTGGTCATCTCTAGACCTTTTTCTCAATATACTCCTGAATGCTGCTTCACAGATTGCATCACAGTCTGAAGAATCCCATTTGCTTTCCAGTGCAAATCCTTATGGTATCTCCAAGATATCGGTATTACGCACAGTGGCACCAAAAATCAGCCAGCGTGCTTGACAACTCAGAAGCCCTTGCTGCTTGTCAACCAACAAGTTATTACTATACCTGTACCATATGAGCCTGATATGCATCATGAGCACGTTGCAATCCACTAAGCTGTCCTGTATAAATCCATCCTAATATCTTAAAATTAGTATTTGTGCAAGATAGGTAAAGCAAGAGTCTTGAGAGATTAAGCAAGTAGGCAGATACATGCCATGTTTATAACAATGGCATGACAATGTTGACCTCTTGGCCATCTAATATCTTCAATTTCATGCCATTTTAAACTGTGTCAGCTCCAGAATCACACCAGTCAATCACTATTCACTGGACCAATAAGATAATAGTTTGTGTTAGGACCACACCCATGTGATGGATCATATTCACTATAGATAGCAATTTTTGTCTCCATCAACATTTCTTTAGAGGATTATGTTGTCACTTAGACACAGGATGATCAGTAGTGGGACAATTTCTCTAGGCTTTATCTTCATCCCCAGAGACCTCTTCAATGCTCTGCCAATTGTCTTGTACAGAACTAAGAGAACAGAGGTATCACAGGTATGTAAATCTGAATTTCCATCAATTTTATTTGCATATGATTCATCTCTCCTTAAAACTCCTAAAAAAAAAAAAAAAGAGTCAGAACCCATTACCCAACTCTGTATACTCCTTCACCACCATAACCCTCCATGTCTTCTCAAGGGGGCTATAGAATTGCCTTTCATTCACTAACACTTGCTTTTTGGTTTAGTGGAAATATTTGAACTGAAGGCTGTAGGACTTACAGTCAACATGCTCTTGTCTGCAAAAATAATATTTGACAATTATGGACCCAAAATATATGAAAGAGATGTAGCACTGAATGAAACAGGAGCACTGCCTCTAACTTCAACTTTAGGTCTGTTGTGTGTGAAGTCTATTAGGGCATTACAGTTATACAAGAGCCAGGAAAAAAATAAAAATCTTTTAATATTCACTGAAGTGGACTGAGGACACAGCCATGTAATGGATGAGTTTATGGATTATTAACTGAATAGAAGGTGAAAATAAATTGGAAGTCCAGCACCTGTGCACTTTGGATTTTTTATTAGAGTAATGCACGTGCTATAGTAAAAATGGCAGCTTAAACTTTACAGTGGTGGTTTTATTTGCTTCTAGGTTGGTATTTTTTTACACTTTGGTTCAATTAATGATAGATTATTACTCCTGACAACTAATATGACTGGAATGTCTTTCAAATGTAAGTGTAGGTTGAACTCAAAGTGAAAAACATATGAGACAGATCATACATACAGCTGATGTTGATACTGACATCTCTTCATGATTTACTTATAAAGTAGCTGAACATGAAGAGAAAAAAAGACTTGATATATAATTATCAGTTAAATACTTTGGAATTTTTACTTTCTGCCTTAATGTATTTTTCAATTGTAAATTCAATTTTCTTCTGAAGTGAAACTTTCTGTATTTAAATAAAAACTGGATGAATAATTGATCATATGACACCTGATAAATGTCATCTTCTTTCCAATTTTTCTTTGACAAGAAATTTCTCCAGTGTATTTGTATTTCGAAACGCTCACTAGATCATGTATAAATATTGTAATGTCTTGATAAAATTAACTTATCTTTTGTTAGAATCCCTTTTTTGAAATGTAGGCTGATTTGACTGATGATAAACCATACTTACTATATTCTAAGGCAAGGTGATGGCTCTTTAAGGAATAAGATTTCAGATTAAAAATTATTTTTCTGCAAACTCCCTTGTTGTGGGAAAAAGGGAACAAATGAGTGGATACAAGAATTTATTATTAGTCAAGTTATCTATTTTTTAACAATTTAATCAAAATACAACAAGAGTTTGTTTATCCAGGTGCAATGATACTAGCATTATAGCACGGATGATCTATTTTTTATAGAAAAAATTTATCAAAAATACATCAAAAAATGTTCTACATAAATGTCCTAGCATCTACACTTTTTCTCTGCTATTATGCTCGTCCTTCCAGTGCACCCTGAGTTCTAAGACTGACAGAGCTTGTTTTCATCAAGAATGGGGACTGGGAGTTTCCAGCGCCTAGTCAGTGTACCGAGTTCTCTGTTGGTAGGAGTATGGCCTTGATGGAGGGAGTTTCTTCCTCATCTGGCATTATTTTTGTGTGTTTTCTCACACAGTCTGCTTATGCAGTCTTTCTTCACTCACTTCTAAGTTAAAATATTCCTATACCTTAACTATTAGCTAGTCACTTAATAGGGTAGCCTGAACCACAGTTAACACACAGGGTCAATATTTATTACTTAAATGCTACATATACTTCTTAGACCTTTCCATACGTAGTATTTACAGAGCTAAGCTAAAACAGATTAGGCAGTAGACACCTGACCATTTGACAGCTTCTATAACAACTGAAACAAGCTAAAATCAGCTCAGGCTAAACCAGGTCCAGACAACCCTGAGGCCCTGCATTTTTAGAACAATACACAACCTGGAAAATTTCACTAGTAATGAAAATATTGTTTTTATTGGACAGCAGTGTGTATGCAACAACATACTGCTCAAAGGATAATAGAATATGCAAATGGTCTCAATCTTACTTGTTACTCCTCTCTTTATAACTTTAATTGCTACGTTCATGATTTGTGTACCTGCTTTACAGTCAATTGCCCATGGTGAACCTTATATTCTTTTCTGAATGAGCACTTTCCAGAACACGGTGCTGCAGTCCACCTATAAAATCTAGATACCTCATTTTCCCAAGTCCACTTTTGTAGTTTACCAAAATGAAAATGAAGATCATTGAAACATACTATTCCTGTTCTGTACAAGATTCTGATATTTCAAAAAAGGCATAATCCTGAGTTATTATGTCATATTTCATGAAGGACATTATTCCACAAAAAGAAAACAAACAGTGTCAAAAAAACCCCAGGTCCTTACTTGTTTCCATTTCACTGGTTTCAAAATAAAATAGTCTTTGTGACCAGCTGTGGTAGAAAATGCCAGACAAACACAGGTTTATTTACCATTCTGGCAAGTTTGTATCATTCTCAAATTTTATCAGCTGCAAGTCACTCTCCAGACTTTTGCTAGAAATATTGAGTAACACCAAGTCTAGTGCCGATCATGCTATATCCTTCCAGGAATTCAATGTTTTAGCATTTTCTGAGGTTTTTTCATTAACCAGCTCTTAATTGATGTAACATGTTATGTGACTGTGTAATGACTGACATTGCAATACAAGAAAATCCAGTAAAAAAAAAAAAAAGGAAAGCAAATGAAACATGAAAAGAACTCTTACACAAAAATAACTTAATGTTTATTTTCTTACTTCAGATCCTCTTTTTTAATCAGTACAAGCTAATGAGCACTAAAAAGTTTGAGAAGGACACTTAGGCACCTCAGTAGGTCTGACATTTCAGACTCCCATATTTGAAGACAGCATCTTATCCAATAAATTACCACTCAGAGCTTTCAAAAGCACACATGGATTGAATATATATGTATATGTTTACATCTCCTGAAATTTTTTTACCTCATGAGAAAAAATGGAACTTCGTACTTTTGCTGGGGAAAGGGTGACCAGCAGTGGGAAGTAGGGAATTTTCTCTTGCGTGTGTCTTTTATTTGAAACATATGAGAGGTAAACAGTACATTTTATAGTCAGGAACAGACTCTGCAGAAAGAATCAATTCAGCTTATGATATGATTCCTGACAAAGAAGGTAGCTAGGCAGTAAGATACCTTACTAGAAGAAGGTAAGTTTGTGTCTTCATGATCATGTAAGCCTAAACCAGGTATCATTCTTCCCTGGAGAAAAATCCTGTTCCCAGAGGAAATTTAACTCTTGACTTCAGACTTAAGCAGATACTATCAAATTAATTCCAGGATCCTTTGCCCAATTTTTGAACTACCTCTACTGAAGAAGTTTAGATTTTTGGTTCTGAGTAACTAAAAATGCAAGGTAGAGTAGGAAAGTGCAAAAACACCGGGTGACTGGATTTCCAACAGAAGCTGAAACTTTTTAGGACAGAGATAGCACCAGATTTTGTACAGAATGTCTGAGAACTTGTCAAAGAATAGTATTTGAAGGAGAAAAAACTCTCCAAGACAGGCCACCAAGTTAGTCCATAAAGAATATAGAATTCACTGTACATCTGCATTAACAGTGCACATCTGGAGTTTGACTACAAGTCTGCACCTTCTCAGATGATAATAATATTCATTGCCTATAGTCTTTTGCTGGTATTTCTCTTCACTCACTGAACACTCAGGTGCAGGAAGGACTTTTTATATTTGTATTCAACTTGCTGTTAGTTAGGGGTCTAAACCGTGCAGACTTTCATGATAGTTAATAGACACTCAACTGTAGGACCAGAAAGAAAGAAGAACCAGAAATGAAGAACCAGAAAATTCAAAAAATCCAAAAATAAATCTAGATAGAGAGAGATTTTTTAACAATATCCTCTCCTGGAGTTTCATATTCTTATCAGCTGTCTGAGGATTCTCTCATTTTGTTTTGGTTTGTAGTTGTTTGGTTTTGTGGTGGATTTTTTTTGTTGTTGTTTGGGGTTTTTTTTGTTTACCTCTGCAACCCATTATGAATTTGTCTCTTTGATGTCAAACCTGGTGGAATTTTTCTGTAGTGATGTAAAAAAATTTGCATAACAGGTGTCCATTATATTGTAGGACACAATAAGAGTCTTGTTCAGTCTAAAGATTTGCAATCTTACATGCTATTTTATATACTACTTTACGTGGTTGACTGAGTCTGAGAATGGTTATCGCTAACTGGTAAATGGGCAGTGTCCGGTGATTAATTTTTTACAAAGAACTTTCCTATTCTCATGCCAGAATATCTTAGCTAGGAATTGCACTCATGTTGGTGCAGGTGCTACATCAAAAGGTGATGCTCATTTTGTTATCTTCAGTGGAAGAAAAGGTATGCAACATGCATACATTGTGAGCAGTCACCATGACTGGTTGAATGACTATTATACAATCTAAATTCTTCAGTTCAGACGCATTAGTGTTCATTCTAAACTGTTAAATAATTTCACGGCATCCATGCAAACAAATTTGAAACTCACCTTAAGAATCATGACCTATATGTCACTACATTTACATATTTGTATATCGTAATGAATAACACCATTAATTAACAGGACTATAAAGTTCAGAATTTTCAGTCTGGGGAGACTTTTATTAACTTTGTGTTTTAAATAGGTTGCATATTGTATATACCATCTTCAATGTCATTTTACAGAATTAAATATTTATATTCATTGCAGTGAAGTTACTGCTGACTCATAAATTAATGGATAAAAAGTCCTCACAGTAAAATAACATGAACATAATTAAACTATAGAGCTTCTCCCACTTTTGGGTGACATTTTGATAAATTAAAATTGTAATTACTTCAACTTTTTGAATAGGGCTGACACTGGGCAGAAGCCTCGGCTTTTTCCGTACAGAGATTGCCTCTTAGTAGAAGGTGATTAGCCCAGTAGAAGGTTATTTAACTTTTATTACCTGGAAGATTACAAATGTCCCTACATTTAACTACTTCTTTTGATCAAGTAAAATCTCATTTCCACTACCCAGAATTGAAGTGATATTGGTATCTAACATAAGCAATAAATATTTCACTGTAGGCGAAAGAAATTATATTTCTGTTCTTGGCCAAGTTTTACTGAAAATACAATATTTGTTGGGGCAGCACATAGTAGAGTTTATCAATGTTATGGACACTTTCTTTTTTCTTTCTAGTTATAATTCCATATAGCTTATTGCATAATACAGACTATTTAAGGAGAAAGTGATAAGGTTATGATCATCTGCCAAAATGTGAAGTAATGAAGATACTTCACAATAAAAATGACATAAATAATAATAAAAATGTTTTTTTCTCCCTATTCTGCACCTTATTGTTCTTAATCTTTTTTTATTTGTTTGCCTTGTAAATCAAGATTGTTATGCAGAGATCAAAAACTGAGCATTTCATCTCAAAAAAATTAGTTTCATGAAAAATAATTTTTAAGTGCAAGAAAACAGGGGATGTTGAATAAAAATTTTTGGCAGCCTGGTTTTAGTACTTATCCACAATGCTCTCTGAAGTTCTATTTACTCATATTCTTATGCTGTGCATTTAAAAAAAAAAAGTCACTATGAAACAGAATTATATAGTATATAGACCTGGAGTTTGGAAAAGTCTCCAGCAAATTGTCATATAGCAATGTGCAAGACCTCCTGACCTAATCTGTTTGGGCTCTGCTCCCTAAGGGAACTGGGCCATGGCCAAGTAGGAAATTTCAGGGCATTTTTGGACAGGTCTTGGCCCACAGTACTGTCGCGTTAAAAAGGGTTTAGTTTTGTTCCTGTCTCAGGGCCCTTCACTGAGGCAGTTCAACATTTGCCCATTTCATCGCCCTCCAAAGGACTTTCACTGAGACAGTGCGGCAAAGTTGAAAAGATAGAATGATTTATTGAAGTGACAGGTATAACAGATTCGGAATTGCCATTGATAAATGCACTATCTGCAATAGGGCTAATATACTACAATAATGCTAGCAAAATAAATGAATAAATGAATAAATGCTATCATCCTGGGAGTTCTTCACCAAGAGGTGAAGGTGCAATGCTTACCAAGAAGATGTCCCTGTCTTGGTGGAAGAACAGCAGCACAGCTGATCAACTGTCCCTTCTAGGTCTCAAGTCTCTTCTGCATTGGAGAGAACTCTCTCCCCAGTAGTCTCCGCAACATCCCTTATATCCTAACCTTATCTGATCCCCTCCCTGGGGTGACATTTTTAGCATGATTTGGGTGGAGAGTCAGGTGCTATAGTCATATATGTTTAGCATGTTCTTCTTTTAGCTCATTATCATACTTAGGGGTGTCAAATTTAATATTCATTTTGTGGATAATTAAGCAAAAAGTCTCACTCCAGGCACCGTGGCCTTCAAGATTCTGTGCTGAAGCTGTTTATCTGCCTATTCCTGCATTCCTTCTCTGTGAAGCATGCAAAACCACAGGAGAATCTCACTGAAGTCTCCTGCTGGATCCATGCTTAATTCTTCCCAAAACTCTAAACAAACAGTTATGATGCTGCAGTCTTAATATTTTTTCATGCTGCCTTGCTCATAACAAACCTCTCTTTATGGACTTTATTCTATGGCTACTTGGCCCAAAATGCCAGTGAAGGAGCATCAGCTCCTGGTATAAATTTAATCAACTGTATATTCATTTACTTTGGAAATCCAATCCTGCATACCCAGTGTGCAGTTTGCAATGCAGTCACCCTTACTTGAATGAGTTAGAGTGGCATATCTAAAGTACAATTACTGTACTAAATATTGCAGAGGACACCGCTACCTGATACAAGAAATAAGATCTGAAGGTCTGCAGGCTGCTCTTTACAATCTAATATTCTGTGCTAGATGCATTGCCCTTCCCTTATTAGGTGGAAATTTCATTAGCAGCAAGGCAGATGCACTGAACAATGTCTCAAATGGAAGCACCGCTAACTCTATTTGCATTCACTACTTGGTCAAAATTCTGTGATCAAAATTCTCTGGTCAGAATGAAGCTAAGGTCTTCTTTTGCCCTCCATATCTCACTGCTAATGTGTGTCCTCTTACACATCAACATATCTTTTAAGAAATGCTGTTCTGGGCTCTTCCTAGTCAGTGAAGAGGAGATCTGCTGTTAAGAAGCTCTTTTTTTGGACCAACAACCTGTTTTGAAGTACAGCATCCTTTGGGGTGAATCTCCAGAGTCCCACAGTTATTTTTACCATTTACATAGAACCATGTAAACACAGTTAGTTTACAAGGAAATGCAATATTTTGAACTTAATAGATCTTCAGTTTGCTGCAGTTTGCAACTTGTAGGAAGTATAAAAAAGAAAGTGAAAGTGTAAGCCCTCAATTGTTTCTTGTGGCTTAGATGACTACACTGGCAGTTTCCTGGGAGAAATATATTAAAAATCTTTGTAGACATCCAGTATCTTTAGTACTCTTTAGTTGCCTTTGAGATAGAATGGCAAAAGGATTCAGAATCAAACGCAATATGAATAAAACTGAAGAAGTTATTCCATCAACTCTGAATTAATGGCTACATAAGAGAACTTTCTTTTATACTGAAATACAAACACCTGTTATGCAAGAGGTGGGTGGAGAGAGAGCATATTGCACCTCTTGCTAGTGTTGAGCATGTCCTGATTCATTGATTCTGAAAGTGGGATTTCTATACTCCATCTGCCGTATATTAAGTTGTTGGTAAGTCCAACAATAGAAATCTCAATTTAATTTGCCAGGAAATCATCCTGCAGGTAAAGAGAGAAATCCATAGCAGAGAATTTTATCTGCTTATTCTCTGCAATGAGCTTCTTCAAGATCTTAATGCAAAAAATGTTTATAGTTTGAGGAAAAAGAGAAGAAGCCTAGCTCTTGGTGGACAGTGAGAATATGCCCAGGCTGAATGGTACTTGAAAATGGCTTATACTTTGCTGCAGGAGACCAGTTAATTCCTTAGCTGAAATCAAGTTCAGCAATGACTTTCCTGATCGATGGATTTCTGAACTGAAGAGAACAACGTGGCTATAGCTTTGTTTGTCTTCTGCCTGCACCCTTATGCTCGGTCCTAAAAATATCTTCGTAGGATTGGAAATAAAGCAGTGTAGAATATTTTATTTCATCCACTTTTATGAAACATTTCATGAAAACAACATGAGGCTAAGCTAAGGATGGAAAGACAGCTTCAGCTTGGAAATGGCTTATTTTTTTTAAGGATAAATTAAACTATTTAAATTTTAATATAGGCTTATTATTTAATTATGTAAAACCTTTATACAGTTTGTTGTTTTCATGTGTTTCAGGAAAAGCATATCATCTTTATTTTGTATTGTGTATAGTCAAACCTTCATGAAAATGCTCACCATACAGATTTGAATACTTTTTTCTTAAATTGGTAATTGATTTTCTGCTTTTGTATCAAGTATCATCAGATATCTTCCACCAGTAAAACGTCTTTTGGAAGTTAATGGAATAAGACAATGTATAAACTGAAGTGCATAGGA
Organism: Chroicocephalus ridibundus; assembly: GCF_963924245.1. Taxonomy (NCBI): domain Eukaryota; kingdom Metazoa; phylum Chordata; class Aves; order Charadriiformes; family Laridae; genus Chroicocephalus; species Chroicocephalus ridibundus. The sequence goes on from NC_086284.1 coordinate 41,796,311, forward strand.
GAATTCATCTTCATATTATAGTATAATATTGCACAATGTTCAATAGTGTAGTTGAAAGTAGATTAGTTAAAATTGTACCTTTGATAGAGCTTGAAAAAATGACTTTGATATTACTATCATTAGCATAGATAATTATTTTAATCTCAGTTTATTTACCCTGTCTGCTCTCTTCACAGTGTTTTTTGGAGAAAATAATTCTTCTACTACTACACTCCATTGCAGGGGGGAGGGAAGGAAGCCCACAGTCTATCTATTGTCATTACAGAAAAAAATCGAATTGGTCTATGCATTCTTGATGAGATACTTTTGATGCTTAATGACTAGACTTCTAAAGAAGGAAAAAGTGTACTTTGGGTAAGGTTCATGGTTTATGGTTGGACCTCCTTCCCAAATCTTAAGCTTGGGAGAACCAAACCAAAACTAAACTTTGTTATTGGACTGATCTTGCAAAATGAACATTGAATGATTTATTGTAGATAAGAGAATTCCTATGTACCATTTATGAACATGTCTGTGTATCAGTTACTGGAATGCAGAGAGAGAAGCAAAGGATACAGGATAAAGCTGAAAAAAAAAATCTGGTAAAGATACGGTTTCTTAGTTATCCAATTTCTGCATTTATTTGTTAAAAGATTCCAGATTGTGGAAATGTATTTAGCCAACCAGTTATTGCTCAAATGCAATAACAAGTAAACTAAGTGAAATTGCCCTTTTGAATGAGTGAGTTTCTAATGTGATTCCTGGTGAACTACATTACCGGTATAAGGAAGGTTTAGAACTGTTAGTGTGGATGTATTTCTTCCTTCTCTCTTTCCTTTTGTCAGTACCCAACTGCATTATGAATATAAAAAGGAGTACATGCTCTTTCAAACATTCACATTTCTCTATCTTTGTCATTATAATCTCAATATATCTCATACAATTTTAGAATGTCTTTTAAAAAATCAGTGGAAATATACAGAAATATTGTTTAGTGTGATTAAAATTTAAAAGCATAGTAAAAAATCATTTCAGTAGAAAATTTTGTCACAAAAAAAAAGATAGTCCAAAGCAGAACTTTTTATATGATATCTGTTTCTGCTTTTCTGGCTGTTACAGAAAGATATATTTTTAATCTCCAAATTTGATGATTACTTCTTGTTCCATGTACAAATGCTTTGAGAAGTAGAATACAAATTGTGATTAATATAATCTAATTTCAACAGTGAGTTCCAGACTTTGGATTCTAAAAGAGGAAGGAAAATCTTTTGCAACTCCAAGTTCCAAAAAAGACCAAGAACTCACTTAGTCCCTGTGACTAGCGTTTTTAGGTTTTCAGCTTTCTAATCAGAGCTTTACTCAGAATATTTGGAGTGTTCTCTGAATCAGCTTAACTGGTTTTATCTACCTTAGCAACATCCTCATTGTTGAGCAGTGGAATATGGAAGACATTCAGATCACTGGGCACAGAAACATTGAGTCACGGTTTCTTATATGGACCTCAATCTTTCTTTGGTTCTCAACTTCTTTGGTTCTCACCTAAATCATTTCTGGATTTAAGCTGTTAAACACACATCCTCACACACCCCCACACACCCCCAAACAAACAAAATTAATGGGGGAAGAGGATACCAACAGGACTGCAGTAGGTAAGCCAAGGGTTGGCATGGCATCACCTGAGGGTGGCAATGCTAGTGGGAACATTTAGACTGCTCCTGGGAACACGGTGGGCTCAGGAGCGTATCTGAAATGCTTGTACACCGACACAAAGTACGAGAAACAAACAGGATGAACTGGAAGCATTGATATCATTGGTATTAGTGAGACTTGGTGGAGTGACTAGCATGCTTGGAGTGCTGAGATGGAGGGCTACAGGCTGTTCATGAGGGACAGGCAGGGCAGGTGAGGTGAAGGTGTCACACTATACATAAGAGGTTTGGTTGTACAGCCTTTACAGTTAGTGATGATGTGGTTGAGAGCCTCTGGGTGAGGATTAGAGGGACAGAAAACAAACGGGATGTTGTAGTAGGTGTCTACTACAGATCACCCAGCCAGGAGGTAAGCATGGATAAGTTATTCTATAGGCAATTAGGAGAAATCTCTAGATCAGTAGCCCTTGTCCTTATGGCAGATTTCAACTTCCCAGACATCAACTGGGAATATCATACTGTTGTGATGAGCTGGTCTTAGAAATTCTTGATGTTTGTAGGAGATAACTTCTTGTCACATGTACTCTGTGAGCCAACTAGGAAAGATGCCCTCGTAGACTTGCTATTTGTGAACACAGAATGACTCGTGGAAGACGTAATGGCTGTCTTTCCACAGTGACCATGAAATAGTTGAGTTTAAAAATTTCAATGTAAAGAGAAAGAAGGACAGCAGAGTGCCTACCCTGGGGTTCAGGAGAGCAAACTTTAAGCTATTCAGGGAGCTGTTTAGCAGAGTACCTCATAAATCTGGTTTTGAGGGCTTAGGAGTCAGTGTGTGCAGGTTACTCTTTAAGAACCACCTTTTAGAAGCACAGGAGCAGGCAATTCCACTGTGTTGTAAGTCAAGCAAGTGGGGCAGAGGACCAGCTTGGCTGAACAGGGAACTCCTCATGGACCTCAAGAGGAAAAAGAAATTCTATGATCTCTTGAAGAGAGGTCAGGCTTCGCAGGCAGATTACAGAGCTATTGTGCATATATGGAGGGAGAAGACACGCAAGGTCAAAGCTCAACCAGAGTTGAAAGTGGCTGGTGTTGCGCCAGACAACAAGAAAGGCTTTTTTAAGTATGTTAATCATAAAAGGTCTAAAGAAAACATTGGACTGATACTTGTTGAAGGTAGTCATCTGACTAATAAGGATGAAGAAAAAGCAGAAGCATTCAATCCTTGTTTTGCCTCAGTCTTTAATACTACTGACACACCTTGGGCTGCTTGGTTCCCTGAGTCAGAGGACCATGAGTATGGGAACAGTGGCTTTCCATTTGTGGACACTGAAATTGTAAGGGAGCAGTTGTATCAGCTGAATGTTCAAAAGTCCATGGGGCCTGATGGTATGCATCCCAGAGTACTGAAGAAGCAAGCAGATGTTATGGCAAGACCCCTTTTGATAATCTACCAAAGGTCTTAGGAGTCTGGGGAGGTCCTTGCTGACTGGAAGCTAGCCGATGTTATTCCAATTTATAAAAGGAGCATGACGGAAGACCCAGGGAACTACAGACCTGCTAGTCTAACCTCAGTTACTGGAAAAATTATGGAGAAAATTATATTGAATATTATTAAAAGACATTTCAAGGTCAATGCAATCATCAGGCACAGTCAACGCAGGTTCACAAAAAGAAAGTCCTGTCTAACTAATTTGATATCCTTCAATGATAAGGTCACCTGCCTAGTGGATGAAGGGAAGGTGGTGGATGTAGTTTTTCTTGATTTTATTAAGGCTTTTGATACTGTTCCTCTTATCATTTAAATACTGTAAAGAGCATGTATTACCTACAGTGGTTAAAGTTATTATTTCACAATGAAATTCAGAAATACTATCGCTGAGAAATAAAACTGCCCCATGATATTTCAAATGAGCTTTCAAGATTACAATGAGAGTACGTTATGTTGAAAGTCAATAATGTGAACTACTTCACTGTTGAATGAAAGTTTAAAAAAGCTTGGGAAAGGTCACCCTGTAACTGACATAAATAAGCTCTGTTTTGTGAGTGGATCCTTGGGAAGAAATGAAGTCAGAGTTTGAGTTTTGTTTTTCTACACATTGAAATTCAACTCAAATATTTCAGTAAATTGATAGTTTTGTTTTGTTTTTTCTCTGCAGCTAGGCTATAGGGACATTACAAATGTATTTTGTTTGTTAGTGTACATGGCTTGCATGTTACTTTAAAAATTTATCCGTTCTCCTTGTAATTGCAGCATACAGCTTATTTTAACCGAAGTTACACTATGAAGTCTTCAACAGAAATAAATTGCTTGTAACTATTTCCACACAGTAATTAATAATGAAATCAACAGTCACTGTTTTATCTGTGACTCTTCTCTCCTTCCAGAACAGATGTGGATAGCATTTGAGTCTGAAACAAATGACATTACTGAAAAAATTAAGATGGAGGAGAATTGCCATATCAAAATAATTGCATCTTGAGTGTCTCAGCATTGCGATAGAAGTTAGGGCTTACAGAACTAACTGTGGAAGTTTTTCCCGTGAGATGTTACAATGCCAAAAATGACTACAAGAATGCCTACTAAAAGAGGAACATTTTTTTTCCAAACTGACGGATATGAAACTGGTGTCCCTTAATTTTCCAAAAAACACTGGTTACCAATTCTAAGTAAGCTGGTGAAAAATTTCAATTAACAAGACACCTCTAAAAACATAATATGCAGTATAAGTAGCTGTTTCATTCAAACCAAATGTCTTACATGCATATTACAAAGACCTAATGCTGTCAGAAAAGGAACCATGCAATGTCTTGACATTGCCACTGTGCCTTTCTAGAGTGCAGTGTAAAATTTCAGAGCAGGGTCTTGACTTTTGTTTTAAGTCCAGTACCAAACACCTAGGAACAGCTATGCAAGTGAGACTTTTACAGGGTTGGTTTTTTGGGTTTATGGTTTTTTTTGTATTATATATTGTATCATCAATGTTACACACAATCATAGAAATACAGAGTCATCTAGGTTGGAAGGTGCTTCCTGAAATGGTCTAGCCCAATCCCCCTGCTCAAGCAGGAACAGCTAGAACAGGTTGCCCAGGACCATGTCAAAAACCTGTTCCAGTGTTTGACCACCTGCAGATTAAAAAAGTACCCTGTTGTGTTCAGATGGAATAACATGTGTTTTAATTTTTGCCTGTTGCCTCTTGTCCTGTCAGCAGGCTCTACTGAGAAGAATATGGCTCCCTCTTCTTCATTCCATCACATCAGATGCTTACACGCATTGCAAGATGCCTCTGAGCCTTCTCTTCTCCAGGCCAAACAGTCCTTCATCTCTCAGTGTCTCCTCATATGAAAAAGGTGCCAGTCCCTTAATCATCTTTGTGTCCTTTTGCTGGACTCACTCCAGTAAGTCCGTATCTTACCCAGCACTATAGATGTGGTATTACTAGTGCTGAGCAGAGAAGAATCACCTCCCTTGACCTGCTGCCAACTCTCTTAATGCAGCCCAGAATACCATTGACCTGTTTTGCCTTGAGGGTGGATACAAGAAAATATGTCTTGCTGTGTAGATCTGTTTACTGATTCTTAGGAATCTGTCAGGCACATGTGTAATATCTAATGTAAAAATAAATGTTGTGCTCAACTGGAGGGGGATGCAATGGGAGATCATTTGAAACAACTTGCTACAGGCTCAAGAGACTAAATGTTGCTCTTTGTTAGAGGAAAATATATTATGCTGGATCCAACAGCCTGAGATAGGCTGCCACTCCATGCCCGCAGGTCCAACCAGGACAAGGCTGGAGTTGTTCTCAGCACATGCATGCACATAGAGAAGAAATACAAACCTCATATATATAGGAGCAGCCTGTCACAGGCAGACATTCAGAGCACCCACACCAAAATAGACAGCACCAATAATCTCATCCTGCTCCTCTGCTTGGCTGATCAGGATGGAGGTCCAATAGTGAGAATATATATACATATGTACAAGATGGATCCTTCCAGTAGCTGGGCTCAGACAATCAGTCCACCCAGAACCTGGCTGCTGGATCCCAGTCTCCCCAGTTGTTGGTGCCTGGACATATAAGACCCTGGAGCTGCAACCCTACTCCAGTTGCTGCTACAGACTGTCACAGACACACACCCACACCCACGAGTCAGATGGGACTTCCCTGGTCCCACAGCTGACCACCTGTACTCTCACCTGTAGGGACACACAGGCACTCTCACACCCAAAGCTGGCCCTCAAACAGTCATCCCCTGGCTCACAGATTACTTCACCTATTCGCCACCTCGTCCAGCTTTATCTTCATTAGTGATCACACACTCCCTTGCACGCCAGCACTCACCATGGACACGTGGGCCCTCCAGTCCATAGTGTGACTCCAGTTGCTGCACTCCCTCCTCCTTATATGCACAGATGCACACAGAAGAGAGTTCCTCACTCAGTAAAGAGTTAGAAGGGAAGTTAGTAAGAAGATAGGACAGACTGTGCGCCCAGCAAACTGTCTACGTGTGATCAGCTCTTTTTTACCCCCCTACCTGTCTATTTTCTCACACTAGTCCCTCCCCAAATCACATAACCTCTGCCCTCTTCCCATTTGGGGTTCCTCCCTTAAACTTCCTAAAACAAATCCTGTGCAATCGTGAATGGCTCTTCCCCTATGCAGCAACCTCCTTAGTCTGAAAGGTGGGCCGAAGAGATGCTTTTGATATCTCATCTTGATGGGTTTCACACGTGAACAATGGGGCTGGTGGCTTTACTGGACCAGTCCTGGAAGGCAACTAGACAAGGTGTTTGTTCCTCTGGAGTCCTTGATGTGGTATCCTGCCTACCATTGTGCACCTCTGTGCTCCTCTGGTCTTGTGGAGATAGGTATTTGATGGATCAACCACTCTCCTGTGATGATGGGTGTGCATGGAGTCCAGTGAGGGCATTATTGAGAAGAGAAAAAAGAGAAGAGAAGAGAAGAGAAGAGAAGAGAAGAGAAGAGAAGAGAAGAGAAGAGAAGAGAAGAGAAGAGAAGAGAAGAGAAGAGAAGAGAAGAGAAGAGAAGAGAAGAGGAGAGACACTATTTCATTTGGAAGGGACCTACAACAATAATCTAGTTCATCTGCCTGACCAAGTCAGGGCTGACCAAGTTAAAGCATGTTGTTAACGGCATTGTCCAAATGCCTCTTAAACACTAACAAGCATGGGGCATTGACCACCTCTCTAGGAAGCCTGTTCCAGTGTTTGACCATCCTCTTGGTAAAGAAATGTTTCCTAATGTCCAATCTGAATCTTGCCTGGCTCAGCTTTGAACTATTCCCACACGTCCTGTCACTGGATACCAGGGGCAAGTCTCTCCACTTCCCCTCCTCAGGAAGCTGTGGAGACCAATGAGGTCACCCCTCAGTCTCCTTTTCAATTTGGTTTCCCCTCCTGCCTTGTCCCTCTGAACACCCTTGTGGGTGCGCAGATGGGCTTTTATCATATAACCTGACACTCCTGACTCATGAAAAAGTTTTCTGTAGACGTCAGTAACTACAATTTTAGTTAGAAATCAAGAATTATACTAGTCACAATGTTCCTTTATTGTCTTATTAAGTTTAGTAAATTTGTTTCATTTTTTCCCCTGCTTCAAGGAGGACTTCTGAAATGTCTTCTCTTCACCCTTTCTGCTGATATGAGTGCTTATGAATTCCATGGTTTCGAGGAAATGGGCAGCGTCTTTTCCACAAATTTTAGGACCTCCAATGGCTAGCTACTGAAATGTATCTATATCATCAAGTAATACTTGAGTCATACGTGTCCTATTTGTTTTCCACAGCCTGAACACCAGATCTGTTCTATGTTTATAAAGGGAAGTAACAAAATTTGTCAAAATCCTATAATAATGAGAAGCCATTATTCAAATAGAAAGTTTATTCTATTTTATAGGTGTTGTAGCCTTAGAAAGGAATGGTATATCTATCTTATACTAAAGATTTATTGACATTAATATATGGAAATCACTTTAAGTTAATTTGGATGACTTTTTGTTTTTAAACATTTTAATGAGGCTAAAACTACATTATACTTTTTATATAATTACTTGGATAGATTAGTTTAAGCCCTATTATATAGATGAACCATGCAAATACATTTCTTGTTGTAACATTACAGGATTTATTAAGAACAGAAGTATAATTGTTTATCTGCCTGATTAAATTCTTTATTACACTGGGTGGTTTGACACATCCACCCACACTAAATGCATATACACACGTAAGCGCATGTATACACTTAACACGTACATTTGGTTATTTCCATAAACATGGCTATGTTAATATGTGTCAGTAATCTAGAAAAGATATCACAAAGAACAATTGTCTTTACCTTATAAAAATTTTGCTGTCATTAAGAGGTATCCTGAAGAAATACTCTGAAACTAATTTACCCAAGAAGAACCTTCTTCAACAAGATTAAGTAACGAATTGTAGATTGAACACAAGCTCATTGGTATACACTAAAACAATTGGAAGTAATATTTGAAAGATCACATTTGGAAAGTTTTTAGTTTGTGAAGTATTTTCACTACTGCTATTTTCATTTCATTGCCAGACATGGTTCATGAATCAGATCCTTTCACAGACATGGGTTGTGCACAGGTTATAAAATAGATGCGTAATATGAAACCTCTATATACCCAAGCATGCGAGCATATCTTTATCTTTATTTCTTTTTTTTTTTTTAAATGAACTCTTTTTTTTGCCACCTGGGAGTTGCTTTGGGATAAGGTGTAAGGAATCTCTTTGAAATCTTTAAATCTCTAGCCTAATTTATGTATTCTTCGCTAAAAATGTGTCACTACTATGATGGTTCCTCCCTTAAACTGCAGACACTTGTAAATTCACAAAGATAAAAGTTCAAACCAACAAAATTAATCTGTTTAATCTTCCAGTTCTTACAATATTCAACTTTCAGTCAGAGTATAATGACTAATTGCAGACTTTTTCTAAAAAACAACACTATTTTATACTATTACTATTAACTTAATTAAGCTCTAATGACATGAACAACTGCACTTAGAGCTCTTTTCTGTATACCTACTTTATCATAGCTGGATGTTTTTTTCCCTAGTTTTTTATCTTTTTGCTCTCAAATATTAATACAAATTCTGTTACACTAAATCTGTTTTACAAAATCTGTTAATATTTTACAGATTTAGCTTCTAATGGTGGGAGGCTCATTCATGGTGGCACTGATGAAAAAATTTATATTGTTACTTGTACACCTCTAACACACTATCCCTTAATGACTTATGTATCATGAACTTTATAAAATACTAGGACAATGGTTTATGAAATAAGAATGTTTTCAATTTAGAAATTTTACTACGTGCCTAAAAACTTAATGATGCATCACATACTTTCAGTGGTAAGCATATGCTTAAGAGGTCAAAAAATGAAGAAACGCCTACCTATTCTTGCACAATAAACTTGTCCAAATAAAACTATTTATTATTATTTAGGTCCTGGAGATAGGATTGGTTTGAGTAAACTTTAGCTTCTCAAAATTTAGGTCTGTACACTAGAGCTGGTTTGTGGATTTTTTTATTTTTTTTTTAATTCTTTCTCTAGTCAACATAAATACGTCTCTAGAGACTTATTTACCTTAGTCGCTTATTTTAAAATAGGGTAAGTATATTAGCTTAGACTGAAAGTCTATATTCTAGAGATTTCATTGTAGTAATAAGGTGGAAAAGCAGATACTATCATCTTATTGCTCTTGAATATTTGACTGTGTTTTTGTAATCATACAATACTTATTACTAACATGTATTACGAACTTGTGTAAAAAAGTCTTCAATCTACTTTCCCATCTTTATAAAAAAAATCCAATTTTAAAGGGTTATGAGCATTATTTAGAGAATAATTTGACTTTTTATACTACCATTGTGATCCATATACTACATAGGAATGAAAACAAGGTTATAGTATAGCAGCGTGTGCTTTGTCTGTGCTAGTAAGCGGTGCTCTGCAGTAGATCAGGTTCTGTAGAGTGAAATAGGTGGTGCTGAGGAACTCCTTTCCACATCATAGACATTTAAGTGACTATAATTTGGTCTAGCTCTGGACTGCTCCGACATCATTAAATGAGGTGCTTAACAAAAGTCCTTCGTCCACCCTTACTGTTTTGAAAAAATACATCAATCATTCAAGATTCTGTTTCCAGGATTACTGTTATTAGATAGTACAATGAAACAAGATAATTTCAAAAGTTATTCAAAAAGGAAAAAATAAGGATTAATCAGTATCATTTAACTCATAAAACAGGAAATAATAATTAGAAAATGATTACCAGTTACCAGTTCAGCCGTATCCGATGATACCCATTTTCATGTGCTTAATGTGCTCCTTGAGTCCTGTATTTTATTACGCGAACAAAGAAAACTTGAAAATGTCACTTGAAAATACTTGCAAGCGTTGTCTAGAAGATTTTTCATAATACATTTACTGAAAAAAGCTTGATTTACTAGCAGCATTACATATATCTTTTTTACTAAGACTAAGAAGTAGTCCATCTTTACCCTTTGATTTTTAGACATGACTTATTAAAATCCATCCACTGTAAACATTTTAAAAAAGGTTTCAGTTATGTTCTGTCATTTTCCTTTTCATTTATAAAATTATTATATTTGCCTAAAACGTGTACCTTATTGTTTGTTATTCTGCATCAAAGAAGATACAATTGGCATAACCATCAGGAGTGTCTCTTTATCTGGAAAACAGAAACGTTATATCTACTTTCCAGCATATAGTTGCCAAAATATACTTTTATGTCTTTTTTCTTATTTTCATAAAGTGATTAAAAATGTAGCAAGTCACCCAAACATTACTGCAACATTTTTGTGTATTACATTATATAAAAAGTCTGTGTCAGTACACAGAAAAACCTATGCAAACATAAAGTATGGACAAACAAAAAATTGTATCAGTCAAACTTTATTCTTGTTGCAGCAAACTAGGAACTAATATGTTAATATGTACAGGCAGGTGTTTCTTTGAGATATTACTTATTTTCGGTTTATTTTGCTGCAACTATAACCAAGGGCAAACATAGTCAAAAATATTATTAAAGTCACTGACTATGAAAATGGTTTATTCAGATATGGAACCACTGATTTTCAGGGACAAATAAATGCCATTTTTTTTCTATTGCAAAAAAAGATGGACAAGGAAATAGTTATAGTTATTACAGGTCATGGAAAAAATAGAGTAGGAGATATTGTTAAAGACAGGGGGCTGCTGATGAATGACCAGTGTAGCTGCTACCTACATTTTGCAGAGTAGCCTACTGATTAGAATGCTGTAACATGCAAAAGGCAGTATGTATATGTTATTGCCTTGCAAAACAGCGTTCAATCCAGCAGGCTTTAGAACAGTTAAAGGTAAGGGTGGGGTACAATTAGAGGAAAGAATTGTCTCCACTCTTATGGAAAACAGAAAGTTGGGAAACTAGTTTCAGGTGTAGGGGGAGAGGATGCAAAAAAAGTACTTGACAGATCTTGTGCTAAGAACACTGATACTCTATCTGCCTTTTACACTAAGATTTTATTGGTTATAATGCACACATTAATTTTGCACAACACATCAGTCTCTCTTACTAGATACCAAAGGACAGAGATTAGATTTTGCTCATATCTTGTCCATTCATTTTTTACTGTGATTAGAGAAATAATCATTTATCTTCTGGTGACTTTCAGTGAAAAAGAATTGCCTGTCCCGTTTTTTGGGTAGTTTTTAAAATGTCTCTTGTACCTCATTTTAGGCTTTACATTCATACATTCAAGAAAACATATGGAGGTACTAATGCATAAAGAAAACTCATTAAGTGTCTTTCTAGATGTTCTATGGAACTCAAAGTGGTTTAAACCATTGCCTAAAATAATTAACATCAGAAATATGTTGAAATTTTTGTCGCTGTAAGAATCCTTTCATCCCACTTCATGCATAGCTTTAATATTGTTGAAATGTTATTTGAGTTCATTCTTTCCTTTCTCTCCCTTCTCCTTTGTCGTGGTTTAACCTCAGGCAGCAACTAAGCGCCACACAACCGCTCACTCACTTACTCCCAGCAGGATGGGGCAGAGAATCAGAAGAATGAAAGTGAGAAAACTCACGGTCAGAGATCAAAACAGTTTAATAATTGAAATAAAACAAAATAAAATGAAAATAATAAATTGTAATGAAAAGGGAAATAAGACAGAGAGAGAAATAAAGCCCAAGAGAGACAAGTGATGCAAATGAAAACAATTTCTCACCACCAACCAACCAGTGCCCAGCCAGTCACAGAGCAGTGCACCCCCTGCCAACCTTCTCCCTAAGTTTTATTGCTGAGCACGCCATCGTATGGCATGGGACGTCCCTTTGGGTCAGTTAGGGTCAGCTATCCCAGCTGTGCTCCCCCCCGAAGCTACTTGTGCACCCCCAGCCTACTTGCTGGTGGGTGGGGTGGGATGAGAAGCAGAAAAGGCCTTGACTCTGTGTAAGCACTGCTCAGCAAAAGCAAAAACATACCTATATTATCAACACTGTTTTCAGCACAAATACCAAACGTAGCCACATACTAGCTATGAAGAAAACTAGCTCTATCCCAGACAAAACCATCACATCTTTCCCTTTCCATTTCTCTTATGACCTCTTAGGCTGTAAGGAAAATTTTCACTCACCTAGCATCAACTGGGAAATGAGATGAACAAAGTGATTGGCTTCTGAAACATTTCTTCAAAAACATGCAGTTCAAATACATGAAAATTGCTCACTTGCCAAATACGCTGATTTGATGATGTGGAAGTTTGCTTATGTATGCAAGCAGGACTTATCATTCTGCCCTTGCCAACACCTTCTTGGTGCTTGTTCACTGCAGAGTTGCTTGCTTTTATGTAGAAGCAAATTGAAATAAGAAAGCCTCACAATATTTTTGCAAAATGCCAATCCTGATTTGACTATGCAGAATGTAATCTTTGTTTTGGTTGGAAAATAGTATTTGTACAGACATTTTTAAATCATGCAAATCTCCAAAGAGAAACTCTTTTTCAGAGAATATAGATATCCTTGTGTGAACAACTGTATTTGTTCTGGAAATGTCCACCCTGTTGTCCTGGTTAAATAGATGTGTGACATTTAGGAGGCAGGCAGAAAATAGAAGAATATTTTAAATTCACGGACTTTCTTGTATATGAAGAAATACACAATCATTTCAGCAGAATTGGAAGAGCAAAAAGGAGAAATAATAGGAACACTCAAAGAACAAAACAAGTCTTCTGTCAAGATCCAACTTTTGGCATTTAAATTGTGTCCCACTACATGGTGTGTGGAAAGGCAATGTCTGGATAAATACGCTTTACATTTCAGGTTGCCCTAAACAATGCAGTGCAGTTTTACAAATAGCTATGTCCAAAGTACTGCAAGAAATGAATTTAAATTTAAAGGAGCTCACTGTAACCTTCAAAATTAGGACAATACAAATGAATTCATTCCCCCCCCCCTTTTTTTTTCTTTTGTGCTGTTCCTTTTTTTTTTTTTTGGTCTTTTTAACATCACAAGGAAGCAAATGTGTTTACTTATTTACTTCTCCCTTCGTCAAGCTGCCCATTTATCAGCATGAAATGCTTCATAGACCTCATTCCAGAGACAGTAGAACATGGAGTCAGCTGCTCTCTGGGATTTACACTACGTTATGTTCACTGTAGCTTCCAGAGGAAGGAACTGAGGGCACAGCCAGGGCCAATGATGAACTAAAACATTCTTGTTCCCAAGAGTTATAAAACATAGAGTTTCTTTTTACTTTGGACTTTATTTTTAGTATTCTCCACTTTTATTCTGATAATTTTTGTGCCCTATAAGCAGTATATGTCATATAGCTATGGAAAACTAGTACATAATTTAGACTTGCACAGATTGAAGGACTGTGTGTTGGACTCAATCACATGGCTGATGTCATGGTCTCCCACTGAAACAAAGAATTTTATACGTTTATGTTAAAGATGCATAGATTGTCTCCTACTTTATCAACTCTTTCTACCCACAACTTCGAAACTCCCATAGCCAGGATGAGTGTGCCACCTTACTGGGCTCCCTGCTCAAAGAATAGTTACTAAAAGCTCTGCTTACACAAGGTTCTTCAAATAATGGACCAGAACTGAAACCTGGAATGCCTGCTAACTAGTAAACTAGTAATATGAAGAATATGAAATAGTAGTGAAATAAAGAAGAAATTACATTGTTATTTCATCCAGTGGGGGAATAACTTCTGAACTTTTGAGAATACCCTTGTAACCAGGAAGACAACATGCCAACTCCATCTATCCCTTAAAGAATCAGAATCATAGGCAGATGTAAGGGGTGTGGTGGTTTCCTTACCAAGTCTAGGACAGCTGGCCATTACACAGTCTCAAGTCTCAAAATGCTGTGCAACACCTGAGCTATGCAGGAACTGACACAATTACCTCCTTGTAGTACTCTTAATCCTGAAACTACTTTTAGAATCAGGTAGATAACCTATATAGTAATCCCAGATAGAAGATATTAGAGTAACATCTTTCTCAATTCCTTGCACTTGGGAGACAAAACCTAATTTCAATTTCCTTTTTACCTGAGAGAATTAAAACATGCACCTCCTACTCCTGTTAAGCTGCAAATTATAGGTTAGGCTTTAAATCCTTTTTGAGAAAAGCTGCACCACTTTAATATTAATTAAATATTCACTGGGATAGAAAAAGAAGAATTTTGATCTGTACAGCCTTGATTTAAAAAGGGGGAGACACATTTTTCATTTTACCTACTAATGAAAATTTAAGTATTATGAATTAAATATTCACTAGAACAGCACCTGGGAGGCAGATTTCCCCCATGACAGGTAACAGCCCTGACCATTTGGTTAGAATTTCACGATGTGTCTTACTCCGTCTTTCTCTGGAACATTGTATATTTAATTATTACATGCAAAACCTAATAGTTTGAAGGAGGGAGCTGAAAATTCCCACTCCTATACGTGATAACCAGCTGGTTAGTTTATTCATCTGGAAGAGCAGTTTGACAGAATTGAAACCCCTCCAGCAAAAAGGAAAGTGGGTTTAGGGCTCTGAATTTCTGAGTAAAACACTGGGACACCATCATCTTATCTTGCTTTGACTTTTTGACTTAGGAATGCTGAGAACTCCTATCAGTTTAGGTGCCACAATCAATGCAAAATTGTGTTGCTTGGATTGTGTGTGTGTAGCATCTTTGTGTTTGTGTATCAATTTGCCTGTTTAATCCTAGGTATTGCTAGAAGTAGGCATTTAGTCCTTATTTATCTTGGAGTCACAGAAGCAAAGTAAGTGACCATCCATTTAGCTTTGTGGTGCCATTACTAGATTATTAACAATACCATAACTAAACAGTCTAAAGCTCAATGAGCTACAATGTACAATGTAATCGTTGTCGTAAGGGTATGGAAACATCCATTAAGGCATGAATAACTTAACATGAGGAAGGTCAGATGCTGATGTCCTCAGAATAACCTTACAGTTAGTGAATAGTTGAAGATTGAATCTACATTTTGGTATTAATTTTGATATTTGGTCACTGTATCCTTAGGGAATACTCTTAAAAAATATCTTCCTGCACTTTGGGGGATACTGGTCTGGTACAAATCCAGTCAACTCAGTAATTGCCTGCAGAACCACACCAACAGTAATGCCACCATGTGTCTTACCTTGTATTGCTGAACCACCTATTTCCTTATTTTCCTCCTCATCAGCTCAGCAGACAGGAAAGCAGAGGTCTAGCCATATAGGCAAAGGCTACTTTTTCCTCTGCTGCGCTCCTCAGATGCGTCAGAACTCTGGAGCTAACCTTGCACTTGTGAATTAAATGATCTTGGGATCGTTTCCAGTGACTAAGGACAGCTAATCCATGCCTGTATTATTAAATTCTACAGTCCTACCATGCTAGTTCTCAAATTGTGCCCACGCACTCTTTGAGAGAATACTAGCTGGCATAGACCCTAAATCTGAAACGAATCTTTCTACCAATGTAGATGACGTAAGATCCAGGGCCTAGAGAAGTTTTGTGTAACTGACTAATTTACCTGTAGTCATGTAGCCATATATATTCCATAGTCCTGGCAAGGCACTTGTCATATATAATGCCTTCAAAATTTGTACAAATAGTATGGAATAATTTATTAGTACTTTTTAACCCTGTCAAAAATTCTTTATGATACTTAGATACCTGTGAGTATCAATTTATCCAGAAATTATAATTTCACTAGTAATGCATTAAAAAAAAATAGAAAATAAACTGACTTTGATCAGAATTTATCGTTAATTTATACATTTTTCTAGAGATCACTCCAGATCCATATCGCTGTAATTATTACACAACTTCAGCTAAGCCCCAATATATGTTAAAAAGTCAGCTTTGCTTGCTTTGTCTTGATTAATTGTAAAAAGTAAGGGTAAAATAATTCAATAAATCAAAGATCTTGTAGAACATCTTGTGAAACGGTAGGAATAAAATAATTTAAAAAAATGTATTAAAGTACACATGATGATCGACAGACATCTGGGAGGGATGCTAAAATCACTATGGTATATTCAATATTAACTTTTATGGATTACACTCTCTTCCCTGAATTTCCTCTTTAAGAAATAATATTGAGTCCATTTTACCTTTTCTTATATCTTCAGGAGAACTTATTCTATTCTGTTAATTATAAAACTGTCCAGGGTTCTGCTTATTCAGGTATTTATAGCTTCTATCATGGTGTTTCCCAACTTGTAATAATTTATTCTTACAGCACCCTTTGGAGTAGGTATTAGTAACTTTTCATTCTGATGAAGCACTGAAGACCTTAGATAGCATAAAATTAAATACTGGAAGTCTGAAGAGAAACAGGTTGATGACTTCTGCCTTACGTAAACACATACAATGTGTTCAGTTGTTACTTTAAAAAAAATAAACAAAACCACAAACCAAACCACAAACCAAAAAACAAACCCTGACTTTCTTGTTGTTATGGATTAATAATGTTTTCTTCCTGAAACTTCCTCCACCCTTTGTATCATGATTAACTCTTCCAGTCCTCACAAATTTACATTGTGTATGATGGACTGTTATTGGAAAATACAAAAATTCCATGAGGTAAGAAAATTGAAAAATTATCATCTCACTTACAAGTGTTGGGTTTGGGTTTGGGTTTTTTTTGTTATTGCTGTAGCTATTTTTGATAAGGATAGCCAGAATATGAATCAATTACTGTTATAATTTGTCACTGTTCATACAAACAGAGATCGTGTCAACCAGTATACTTATGCAAAGGTTCCTGTGCTTGTTCTTACTGATATATTGGATGCATTCAACAGTTAATAACCACACAAGGAATCTACTATAAAACTAATGATTTTACCGTTACTATTTCATAATCCCCACTCCTTCCTTGGCTCTGATTTCCCTGTAGTGCCAACATCTACCCAGCCCTAGACACCCCCACCACCCCCACCACCACAGCCTGCTGCCCAGTTTCTGGAGACCATCAGGGGTGGCTGGGACCCTTCACCCCCCAAAACAGCAGGATACCATGCTCCCATACCCCAAGTCTTCCATGCCATGTCCCTTTCCCAGGCAGCTGTACAACTGTACTTGACCTGCCTGTGTCGCCTCAGAAAGCCCTCCGACAGCCCACAGCAATTACATGCCTCCACAGCAGATCCCTTATGAGCCCAGATGTCTGTAAGTTTTGAGGACACACTTCACTGTGAGACAATGCCTGGAGGACAGTAACAGGTGTTACTGTCCCTGTCATGAGCCCTATTTGTGGCTCCCCTCACCCTCTCCATGGCCAAGGACCCCATTGCAGCCCCTTGGGACCATCATCTCCTACCCCAGTGATGCCTCAGCAGGGTCATTCTCCACTTCTCCACAGCCCTGCCCAGCACAGCATGGGCAGGTACCTTTCTAGTCTAGTTCTTTTTCTAAAAATTATATTGGTATTTTATAGTGTGGAGCAAAAGGACAATACACACAGATAGCCTTTAGTGAAGGTAAAAGAACCTTCACCCTAGTTGAAAGCCTATGGGATTAAAAAGGAGGCACCAATAGCCTTTTCCTAATTATTTAAGAGAAATAACTTCTTTCATTATATTTCTCTCAAAACACCAGTCTGATAGATGTACTGTGAGAATGACCCATCATTCGCAGTGAGAAAAGCAAGTGAACATGTGAGTTCTGTTCATCACATAAGTAAATTGAGTAAGATGTCCAGCTACTCACCTTTGTCAAATTAAAGATGATTCCATCCATGTACAGAAACAGAGTTTCTAAATATTTGAGTAATTCAAAAAAAAGCAATTCTTCTTAAGATGGCTACAGAAAGTATGTATTTCCAGTTAGTAGAGGATACAAGTCTTTAAATCCTGTGTTTTGTACTTAAATTCCTATTTTTTGTTTAAATTTCATATTAGGTGGCTGACTCCTGTTGTGAACTTTACTCAAGCTTTAAAATTAGGGTTTACCGATACTTAGGGTTTAGTACGAACCTTTCTGCCACCAGCTAGTATATCCTAGCATACTGTAGATGGAATACTGAAGAAGACTTACATACTAAAAACAGGATTAGGCGTACAAAACTGACACTAGTCACTTAAAAGAACTAAGTCTTGATCACTCTTTATACAAATTTATTTTAATAAAGTATTATAATAAAGTATTCTAAATGATTTTACAACAACTTTTACTTATTCAGATAATCTTTGTAGTTTATTTTACAACAATAATAAATTTTAGTATATTTCTGAAGATACCTTCTTTTTTCTACTGATGTGTTTTCCTCCCTTTCTGAACTGTGCTTTGAAGTTGCATGGTGGTCCTTTATTTACAAGTTACTGGTGTCTTCATATACAGCTTTATTTTTTCTTGCTATTATGATAGCTCTTTATTCTGATTCACTGCTTCTTTCATGTTAATAGTGCATCAGCAGTTTCTGTGACTGCAAGAACACTGCTTTACATGTTATCAAATGGTTTTGTGATGCTACTGCAGATGGTCTTTACAAAAGTTTATCAGCTTAATATTCATCCTATTTTCTGTTCACTGTGGCTTTGTTAATTTACTACAAAGTGCTGGAATTTTACAGGCTGTTTAAAGGAACATAACCGTAATAGTTACGTCTTTCTCTTCTTCATAGTTTATCAAATGTCCTCATTGCTGATTTAATAACTTCTTGAATTTAGCCAATGGTGACTTCATAATATGAACATGTCCCTACTGCTCAATGCTAACTTCCCATTTCCATTTTCTTCGTGCACATCTGTGAAACACACAGTACAAAACAGAAACTAGGTTTGAACCTTCATCATCAAGGAATTGAGGGCAGTAACAGGCCTCAATGGCCCTGACCCATGGGAACCAGTGACGCCACAGCAGGGCTGGTCTCCAGCTCCTCACATCCCTCCCTGCCTGGACATGGTCCTACTGCCTTGCACCTAACTGTGAGCCCACGTCCTGGCCGAGCCTAAGCCTGTCCCCTTCCCCATGGAGGTGCTCGATCCCTGGGTCTGGGGCTGCCCCAGTGGTCCCAGGCTGCCCTGGTCCTGGCTGGGTTGGTGGGATGGTCCCTGGCCTCTGTTCTTTAAGGATCTGCCACTTTCCATGGCACTCTGACACTAAGTTCCCTCTTGTTCAAATCTTGAAACCCTAAATTTGAAATTTGAATTTGAAACCCACCGGCCCTTCAGCAGTCAGCATGTAGAAGTAGCTGTGTGTTGGATCTACAGACAGTGTAAATGCATTTGCATGGACTAGCTTGAGGATTACTGTTCCAAATACTGGTACAGTCTCTTGAATATTCTTTGAATTCTTGATGTCACTCCCTCTACCCAGGGGGGGAAGAATTCTTGTTATCTCTAGAAAGAAGCTTTAATTTCATAAGTTTTTAAGGGTGTGCTTCCTTAGAGAAGAAGAAAAAGAAGAAAAAAAACTGACAAAATGCTGCTAATACAAAGTTAAAATCATTTATTGCTAGCAAGTAGCTGAAGCTGAGCCTCACTGTGATTATGCAAAACACAGGGAGAATTAGCACCTTATTGATTAGTTGAAAAGAGAAAGCTGGCAAAACTAAACACAAAATTGCTTGCAATCATTTAAAAAGTAATTCAAAGTAACTCTCAAATTTCCATTCCTTCCCTTTGGGGACTTTCACAGAGTTTTCTAGTTACCTATCCACTCATGTCGACTATACATTTTCTGCCTTACTTAGTCAGGAGTCTGTCAAAGTTCCTAAAGCACCAGGTGTGCAAATGTGTCATCTTTTCTCCCCTAACTTTATACTTCTATATACTGAACTAGCAATCCTAGTCTCCCCCTATGATCAATAGAATAAAAAAATACTTCTGGGGAGAAATTAGTGTACCCTATTTCAGGCAGCTACTTTAAGATGAAATGAATCCCTCTCTGAATATATCCATATCTATCCCTTGACAGTAATGGTTAACTGACTATAATGATAGCCTGCAGTGCCTAACTCAGATGTACGTGTGCATTCCAAGTATCTAGCGTTAAGAAGTGAATCCCATCTAAATTCCTAGAGAGTCTGCTGAGCCAGAGCTAGATCTATGAAATGAAAAAACCCAACATCTATCATGGTTGTTCATTCAATTTGCAAATGAAGTCGCGTCATATTGATTACTATCTGTACAGCAGTTCAACTGCTTTTGAGCCAGTGACTTAGCCTAGAATTTGATGTGCATTTCTTCAGCCATAATGCTAGTTCAAGCAGTCCTTCTGCCTCTGTGGACTACTGTTTGTAGCTGCTAGGGCAGCAGAATGAATTGTCTGTGAAACAAATGGAAAAAAAAGGGCAAAAATTATAGCCTAATTAGGTGCTCAAAGCAACTCAGAGACCTAATGATGTTCAGATAGAACTCCGAAGTACTATGAAATGGTAGAGATTTGGTCTTTGCAACTTGTCTTCCATATAAGATTGGATATGAATTTCAGGAATGTAGTCAGGCATCTCTATGAACGTAGAAGTGAAGTTTAAAACTACTCCCTGATCTTCTGCTAGTCCCAGGATTATTTATTTAACTTTTCTCACTATAAAATTATTTATTTAAGCGTATGGTCTACAAGAAATCAAATTAAATTCACCTTAGAAGTGCTGAGTGTTGTATCCCCAGTATTTTTGTATGCTTGTGCTTTGGTAAGTATGATAAAAATACTCAGACTTATAGATGGAAACAATGCAGATGTCTATGCTTCAACAAGTCTTTTATATTCATGACTATTTTTCACTAATGCATGAATTTTTTTGAACTTTGTCCTAGGAAATATTAACTATGGGCCTTTCCAGATGATATGCAGATCAAGATATAGAAGATTGTTAAACAAACATTATCCCCAAATCCGTAGTCTTTATATAACTACAGTCTATAAATTCGAAGTGCAAAATCACACTTGACTTCATGGAGGAAGTTGGGAGAATGTATGTTTCTTCTTCCCTCTTTTTTTGTCCTCAAAAAAAAAAAAAAAGGAAAAAAGAAAAAAGAAAGTCATATGACATACGTGGAAAGTCTATACTGAGGATATCTATAGTAATGATATTATGATATACAATCTATACACCTCCATTTTCTCTAGAAACAGTATGTGTTACCAAATTTCCTGCAAGTAACTACCAGATTCTCTGAAAGAAGCTTATGACTGAGCAGCAGTGTAGCTTGAATTTATTTACAGCAACAGAGTGCAATTTTTCACCAAGCCCTCTTCCTTAGTATTTCCTTTGTACCTACTTTGCTGTAGTATGCTTCCTTTCTTTCTTAGTATCTCTGCTAATTCTGATTCTCCTATTTTCTTTTCTTTTGGAAAGCGCTATTAAGGGTATAGTTCATCTGAAAAGAGATGTGTGGGTCATTGGAAGTGCAGATAAAAGCTGGGCTATATACCTGAAAGTACAGCAATTTCTTTTCTTTTTATTTTCTTTTTTTTTTTTAATTTTTTCTGACGCTTATAGCACTCTGGCACAAACTAAATGAACAGAAACAAACTTTTACAGAACATATTCAAGTCACATAACTTTCATCACAGTTTAATTTCACTGTAAGCAATTATTAAAATTAAGCCATACATCAGAATCTTATGTGCTCAAGTTCAAGTGCATTTTCAACTATATTAAAAGGATAATGCTCTGGATACATTTGAATGGGTCTAGATGTTTTTCCTCATTAAAATACATTTTAAAATAAATTCATTGTTATCTTCAGACATCTAAGAGTGAGTATAAATTGTACAACAATATTTAGTTTTATTTCATAGACTTTAGTCTATGCCATTTAAGTATAAACAAACAAATTGATATTATAGTTTATTTTTTCCTTCGCTTACCTTCTCTTTACACATTTTATAATTGTCTTGCAATTGTTTCTTATAATAACAAAATAAAACTGCATACAAATTAACTTCACTAACATTAAAAATTAACTTTAATTTTGTCAGAATCCCTAAGGACTGTGTTTTTATAGCATGTTAAAACACGAAATTAAGCTCTGTACTAGCTCACAGATCTCTTATGAGTGCACGATCTTTATTGTATGACAAAAAAAAATGCGGACAAGTATTAACTTTAAATACTGCTGTTATCAAAAACAGTACTATGCACGATGTTAAGTGCATGCTATTAATGTTGCATATAGTTGCTTTAGTTGAACAGTAAAAGTCACGCTTCAAAATGGCCAAGGAGTCTAGCATTTCAGCAAGACAGAAAATTCCAACCGTATTGCAAGTCTGTATAACATACTAAAAATGGAGGCATGATTTGACCTATCTGATATAATGTACTTTGTTTTGTAATTGCAATAGCTATCCTATCTGAAGCAAACCATTCTTCATTTCTCCAGTCTTTTCCAGAATCATGTATGCACAATGTAACTCTAGAAATTCTATAGATGGATGAAAATCACGGTAGACTGCAGGATTATAAAGGTCAAAAATGAAATAGATTTTGGTGGCCTTGTTTCAGCTTTTGTGAATGGTCTCATGTGGCACAAGAAAATAATGAGCAGAAATATTTTGCTAGTATGAGCAGTTTAGCTGTTGATACAAATTAATGGGCTTTTAAAAAGAAGTCGCTTCTTGGTCAAGGCAAAATAGCATTCTATGTAATCTGTCCTTGGTATTAAGTTCAGAAGTGGAAAACATGAACCGGAACATAAAGGTAGACACTAAAAGTACAGCTGTCAATACTATCAGAGACTTTACTACCATCTAGTCTCTGAAAATAAAAGTTTTTGCCTTCCTGCAGGAGACATAGTTGCTCATGATTTACGTTTTCATGTTTATCACAAGTCAAGGGTCTGAAGTACATTTTCTTACACCTTTTCTCAATTTATAGAGGAGTCAAGCCAGTGTCATGCTACAATGCAATGAGACAGGTTATGAACCATGGGGGCCTTCAGCCTGCTGGGATTTTAGAAACACCTACTAATTTCTTATCATATTTTTTACTTCGGTTCCTTCTCTCATTGTCTTTAATCTCAAGAGAGAGAGAGAGATGAGGTGAGGGCTAGAGAATGGGAAAAGTAAGAACTTTAAAATTTGCCTGCTTAATTATATACCTTGAGCTAAGGCTCTAGTTACAGTTTTTTTCTCTCTCTCTCATTTTTTACTCCCTGACAGCTTGCTGTGGCACTGGGCTTTGCAAATATGTGAAGTAGGAGAAGAATGACACCTTTGATAGGTGCTTTTACTACAATTTATGCTGCAATTAACTCAATATCACATGAAATCCTTATTTCTTCCGATATTTCTTTCTCCACAACCTGAGCATAATGATTTCTAACAATATCAAAATTTACTTTAATTAGATGAAGGAAAATTATTCTGTATCACCATCACAAACAAAACAACCAAAAAACTCCAGTTCTCCCCACCCCACGCCCCACCACCAATTCTCACTTTAATCCAGTTTATCCTTTAAATAGAATGGTAGAATGATACTCAGTGGTATGCTTGTTGGACATGAATGGATTTTATGTTCTATCTTTTTCTGTACAAGAAAACAAACCACAACTGTGAAGGCTGTTCACAGTGAGAGCCAGAAACCTTGACAGCTATGATCTGCACCCAAACAGTACCCAAGAATTTTTCTGCTCTTTCTGACAACACTTCTTCTCCCTTTCCTCCTTTCAGTCTTTTCCACTACTGTAGACCTGCAAAATACCTCTCCAGATAATGCTAGAAGTTGATAGGTTTTGACCAAGATCATCTCCTTTTGGCATGTGTCTTTGCTTTCTCACCCGTTGATAGAAGAAGGAAGAAGAGTATAACAATATGTGGAAGGAGAGTGTCTGCTCCTTTAAGAGTATCTGGTATTTTTCACAATTTCGGGGGGAAAGAAAAAAAAAAAGATAACAAGAAAAGGAGGAAGCCATAAACCTGACCGACAAATGATAGGGGCAGCTGTAATGAGAACCAAGCCCGTTCAGTCACAGTGATTGTGGGAGTGTGAAAGTATTTATTCCAGTGAGCTTATCTCATTGGGAACTTGTCAATGGGGAAACTAAGGGAAAAGGGGGAAACCAGAAAAAAAATATACAGACATAGACCTGACAAAACTTACATGGAAACAAACTTTGCCATTCACACTCATTGATGGGCTATCCACAAACTATAGGTGTCACTTCCAGGAAGCTCAACCTGGTCTTTGCAACTGATGATACTGTAAACCAGTGGGACTCTGGACTGTGAAGGGTGCAGGAATTGATAGAGCTGTACAGACCCATGGGGGACATTCAGGAGATGGGAGAGCAGAGAGGAGAGAAAGGGGGTTAGACAGAATATAGTATAAAAGGGGCCTGTGACATGTTTTTAGCTTTTGGAGTATATCTATGATGCCATAAAAATACTGCTTGCTCTTTATTTTCTCTTGTAAACAACGCTATCAGAAAGACCATCTCTAACTAGATTCATATCGGTCCAAATAATGATACCAAATAAATAGGAATGATAATTTTTTTTCAGAATACTTAGACCGTACTATACTAACAAACACATATACACCACACTGTACTAGTACTCTAAAAGGGAAAAGACATAGACTTAGACACTGAAGCACTGACGTGATTGTCTATACTATTAAACTGCTGCACACGCTGTTTTGTTGCAAAAAAATTCTTTCCCAGGCAACACACAGATGAAACTGTTAGTTTGGATGTACTTATACTTATTCTCGGATGTTAGTGTGCATGGGCTGATACTGTGATAGGCTTTAGCAAACTTAACCAGTCATTTGAGTATGGTTTACTATTTATGTGCTGGGTCATCATTGTATTTTACAGAAATAAATCTGAAACTGCAACTTTGTTTTAACAAAAGCACATATGAAGTTGCATGAAATAGTCTAAAGGAATTAGCTCAACCTAGTAGTTTAAAAATTTCAACATATATATAACATATATATGATCAGTCTTGAGGTGGAGATAGCATAGCTAAAGCAAAAGTGATAAAGCTAGCAGTGTGGCACATACTGTATTCCAGAAATTAGGCAAGTTTCCATCTGAAAGACTTTGACACAACTAAACTATTAGTAATGATCAAGTTTCTTGAATCACTAAGTATTTTTCTTAATACCAAAAAAATAATCAGTTAAAAAGGGAGTTCTTACATTCACAACCTTAATGACAAAACCAACCTTTCTTAAAGGGAGGTGAATTGTGGGATTGAGATCTGTTTAACTGGTGGACATTTAGTTCCATGAATACACCACATTTCTGTTTGTTGCCAGTGAATGCAAATCAGCATTTCTATAACTTTGTTTTAGTTTGGAATGGAGGAAACACATTAACCGCCAGGTAATGAAAATGTCACCTCAAATTCTTCACATGTGTTCAAGCTAATTTCTCTCCAATGCCAGTGAATTGTAGTGAGATATATTTCATCAGATTCATTATCAGTTTATTTCTGGAATCAAAATTAGGATTATTCAAGTGCAGTGTCTGAAAATGTTTGATTTGAAATTCTAATTTTTGTCTAATCTTAAGAATCATACAGAATCTATGGAAAGGCTGTAGTAGTAATATGTCAGTCATTATAAGGTATAATTCAGTTGGGAAAATGGATTATTCCTCAGGCAATGCAGCGATCCACAAATTTCTATGAACTGATTAAATATTCCCCAAGGGAAGCTCCAGAGGTATGAAAAATAGTATTTCTGAGTTAGCAGAATCAAGGGCAGGCATCTTCCTCACAATCTTTACTACGGAGCTATGTCATTGTACTTATTTTGGAAGACAAGAGAATGCTAAGCAAAATAACTGGTATCTAACTAATGTCTTAAAATGGTTATTCTTCTACAGCAATAACCTGTTGCAGGTTATAAAAGAGCAATACTAGATTTAGAGCTTGAGTTTTTTAAAAAAAACATAGAACTTTTATTATGCTTTTAGACAATTTTAAAAATTGTTTCTTCTGATTTTCAAAGTAATTAATATTTTCTTTTTTACTGATTTGACTATTAACTGACTGCACTGATGCAAAAGAAAATCAAGAATATGGTAGCTGAACAAAACATTAAAGAGTTACTCAAAAAAGGAAAACATAAATTGCATGTAAATTGTAACATAAATCCAGATCTGTTAATGCTTTACTTCTAGTCCAGCACTACACATTAGATGTTTCTGATAAAGGGGGATTTCTGATACAAGGGATTGCTTGTATCAGAAATAGTGTGGCCAGCAGGACTAGGGAAGTGATTATACCTCTGTACTCAGCCCTGGTTAGGCCACAGCTTGAATACTGTGTTCAGTTTTGGGCCCCTCACTACAAAAAAGACATTGAGATGCTGAAGCATGTCCAGAGAAGAGCAACAAAGCTGGTGAAGGGTCTAGAGAACAAGTCTTAGGAGGAGTGGCTGAGGGACTGGGGCTGTTTAGCCTGAAGAAAAGGAGACTGAGGGGAGACCTTAATCACCCTGTGCAACTACCTGAAAGGAGGTTGTAGCTAGGTGGGTATCAGTCTCTTTTCCCAGGAAATAAGTGATAGGACAAGAGGAAATGGCCTCAAATTGTGCCAGGTGAGGTTTAGATTGGATATCAGGAAATTTTTTTCACCAAAAGGGTTATCAAGCATTGGAACAGGCCATCCAGTGAAATGGTTGAGTCACCATCCCTGGACATATTTAAAAGATATGTAGATGTGGAACTTCGGGACATGGCTTAGTGGTGGACTTGGCAGTGTTAGGTTAATGGTTGGACTCCAAGATCTTAAGGGTCTTTTCCAACCAAAATGATTCTACAATTCTATTCTATGATTTAGGTGGTGTGGATGCAAGAACAGAACCACGTCAATCAGTGACATATAGTCTAAAATTTATTTAATAAGCAGGACGTGCATAGTGGGTGGATAGCAATTGCAACTCCCAGATTTCTATTCTACAACACATGCACATTTCACCATACCAGTCAGGGTTGTGGTCCCTCCAAATCCAGTTTGGACCATCAGCATGGACCCAAGCAATCACGATGCTCATTGACTAGGCAACATGTCAGTTCCTGGTAATGGAGTGATCCATCAGAGTGGTTCTGCCTTAGGCTTACCCCCCTGCATGGCATTGGGCAACTGTGGATGCACTAGAATGTCACGTCCCACCCTCGGGAAAGAAGGGGGTAAGTGACTTCAGATTCATAAATCCCCAACGGCGCAGACTAAGGTGAGATAAATCTCAAGGTCCATATACAAACATTTATAGTTCCCAAAATGGTTAGTATGGGTCTTAACAAGTCCATGATAATTGGTTAGGTATATAACAAATTATGGCAAGTGATGAGGTATGCATTGTGTTACTTAACAACAGGTATAGGACAATTTATGGCAAGTGGTACTTAAGGTCGTACTTAAGGTTGTTACTTAACAACTCTGTTACTTAGCAATTCTAAGAGAAAAGAGAAACCAAGGGATAGAGAAAGGAAAAGACAGAGAAAAAGACAGAGATGAAGAGATCACCGGGCCTGGGTCCAGCGTCTTTTTCAGGGAATCTTCCCAGGCATAATTTCTTCTTTCTTGGAAAAATCTTCCCAGGTACAGTCTTCTTTCTTGGGAAGAAACTTCCCAGGCACAATCTTCTTTCTTGGGAAGAATCTTCCCAGGCACTATCTTCTATTGTTTTGTCTTTGTTCCCTCTCTAGGGGCACTTATTTTCCCCTTTAATGTTTGCTGAATTAGCACCATCCACCCCCCTTGCTGAGGACAGCCTTGTCTCAGGTTTCTCCCCTTTCCCAGGTGACGTGTAGCATGATTTGGGTGGAGGGATGAGTGCCACAGTCATACATGTTTAGCATGATCTCTATAATCTTCATTAGCATATGCAGGGTGTGTGCTTTCATATGCAATTTGCGGATAATGAAGCAAAGGTCACTCATCGGACACAATGGCCTTGAGAACTGAGAACTAGCAAGCTCACCACAGGAGTGGCAGAACTATTCTGTCTTCACAAGACAGTTCACCCACACTTTCAGGCACCAGAAGTGTTAGCCTTATCAGTTCTTTGAAAGCCAGGTCTGCATTATTTATTTCCTTTCGAGTGTTTGAGGCATTCCATTGAAGGCTTGGAGGGCCTTCTGCCCCTCCTCAGGGAATTTACAGTCAGTCCCTTACAATGCCCTCCATTCCCAAGGTGCTATTGTTTTAACTGTTTACTTCCATGTGCCAAATTGTCAACAAAAGCCACCAAAAGCCTCTCTCACACAACTCCAGGCCGACATCTTTGATTTTTTCCATGTGTTAACAGCAATTAGTTATTGTCACAAAGTTCTGTCATCTGGTGTCATGTTCCAATTATGTTATAAAAAGTGTTTATTTAGCAACACCTGCATAACAGAATTAATTTCTTGTTTCTTTGTTTTTCCATAAATTACAAGATATATGCAGAAAAATTGATCTACGCAGATATAGTCAGTCTCACCTATCTGAACATGTCCATTTGGCTAGGCTTCACCTGTGACAAAGCCCCAAAATTTTTGTCTGGAAAATTTTGAAGTGAGCCTTGGTGGGAAAAGTTTACACAGAAGTTCAATAACTTCATGTTTCCTTTACACACTGAGACATTTATTTGTATTACTTATTTATTTATGGAATGATAACAGTGAATTTAATATTTACAATATATTTATCATTTAAAGTTTATATATATTAATCTGTTAAAGAAAAGTGTGGCTAAATAGCATTTAGTTAAGATTTTATTTTGGTCCCCTGGAACCTCTGAGTTTTAAGATCCTTAAAAAGAAGGAACTTCAATTTTATTCATTAGTTCACTGACTAAAATCAGGTAATAGACACACTGAGTTTTGTCCTCTGTTTCAAGAAATATATAACCTTCTGTCATGTCTAGCACAGTGACCCAATTATTTCCCTTTAGATACATCACAGTGTGTATTTATGCATGTTTGTGTAGAGAGGAAAATAGGAAAAGGAATCTTAAGTGCAATTGGTTCTAATTAACACCAGAGTGATTCACAGCATTTACATTCTATCTTTCAGGGTACATCAGGACTACATTGGGTCCTTAAACATTTGAGGATTTGAAATATCATAGCAACTAAAAAATAAACTATTTTTTCTCCAAATATTAAACCTTGGGAAATTAAAAAAAAAGGCAGGGCCTTTTTATTTCAATGCAGGGTATGAGAGTTCACAAAAAAAAAAAAAAAAAGGAAATGTGAAAGATAAGGGAAATCACTTTTATTTCCAAAAAAGATACTGAGGGGTATGTTTTTTCCTTAGAAGTGTAATGATTTGCTCACTGAATTTGCTCACTTGATCTTTTCAAGGATCCTTGTTTAAAATGATAATCTGATTAAAAAGGATCTCTCAAATTAAACTCATACACAGTAAAGCTGAAACATCACCTTCCATTACAATGTGACTAATAGGTAGCTACTGAATAAAAAAAAGTGTCTTGTGTTTCAACAAATTTCTGGTTTATTTCCATTTCAATTTGTTTTCCTTCCTTTCTTTTCTCTCCTTCCTTTTAATCACTAGACTATAAATTTTATTTTAAGTTGGAAAATAACTTACAAACTATGTGGTAAGTAATGACACTGAGACAAAGTAGTTTAGGATCCCAGTTCCTTTATTTGAGTATGCTATATAGTTGGATAAGACTCTACTGGATGCATATTCAAATGCTTAGTTTTTGGTTATGTGAGTTGCTATGATCTTTAAATTATGAAGAAAATAATGAATGAAGGTAGAAAGAGCCAAGTCCACCCAGAAGAAAAAAAGAAGTGTG
This sequence comes from Chroicocephalus ridibundus, assembly GCF_963924245.1. Classification (NCBI taxonomy): domain Eukaryota; kingdom Metazoa; phylum Chordata; class Aves; order Charadriiformes; family Laridae; genus Chroicocephalus; species Chroicocephalus ridibundus. The sequence continues at coordinate 41,826,224 of NC_086284.1, forward strand.
ATTATATATTGTATAGAAGAAAACCAGTGAAAACATTAATAAGCGATGAAGTGATTTAATTTTGACCTGCACAAATGCCCTCACAGATCTTCTGTGCCTACTTAATTCATGTACTGTGTTGATGTCTTGGTCGTTTTATAGCTATTATATTATTGATGCACTGATGGCTTTTAGAAAATTGATCATGTTCTCACTCCTCACTACACACACAGGTAACCCAAATAACCATTCCTGAAAAGTAATAAACCTTAAATGTGAAATTCTAACAATAAATGCAAAAATTATAACTATTTATAAACACCTCATATGTAATGAGACAGATTCTGTTTGGTAAATGCCCAGTAAGCTCAATAGCGTAAATTGAATTATTTATGTCTGTAGTCGTCTTGATATCATAATATCAAAGTACCTGGCTTTTGAATATATACTTACTGTGTTCCTAAAAAGCAAGCTGAAGCATGATTTGTATTATCAAACCATTTTACTGTTTTATGTACATATAGTACATACTATACTATACATAATGAGGTTCTGAAGAATTCAGAAAACTCTAAGATTTTTTTTTTTTCTGGGAAGTAGTGGAAGGAAGTAGTGAGATCATCCTGAACTCTCCAGACAGCAGAAACATCAAAGCAATAAAAACAAAATTTTGGATAGTCATGCTTCTGATTTTAGTGGTGTATGTATTTCAGTCAGAACTTAAAGCACTGTGGGTCAGATTGCCAATACCCTACAGGCTGTCTTCTGTAGCTGAAATTGTAAACATCATTATCTTTTCAAAGGAGTTCAAATATGACAGTCATTAACTTTGTGCATCCAGCACTGCGTGTTAATTTGAGAGGATCAATATATGTTGCAGCAATTTTGCAGTGATTTTACTTCTTATTTTAAGGAAAAAGTCTCATAAATATATTAACTCTTCCAGAGTGTGTAATAAATAAATATAATTAAAGCTAACAACAAGTATTTTACAGTCATACATAAACATAATGAACTTTATAGTCATAATGCAATAATCAGAGCTAGAGTTAGTGGAAGTGAAAATAAAGAGATCAATTTAAGAGTTTTAATAGAGACAGGGTAATTCAGGTATTACATATAATGACATGGTAAAATTCTCCAAAATTTAAATTCTCAAGTCCTTGCATGGTGTACAGTTGTTTTCCAGCAGAATCCCCACACAGGTTCCATGCTAGTACAGGTGAGTTTACAAGTTATGCAGAGACTTCAAATATTCCTCAAGGACTTCAGTATGCCTTATAATCTTTTATTCATGCATATAAAGGAAGGAGGCAAAAAATATGTCTGAGATGTACATGTAAGCAGTTTGAATATTTTTTTTATTGTTGAAAGTGAATCTATTTCTAAAAAAATAGGTTTTGGTAGATTATTATTCAATTTCCATTAATTGTACTAAAAATCTACATCTGCATCACATTGATTCTGACATCTTTATCAAAATTTCAGTAATAAAAATGACGGTTTTTAACTGAAAACAGGGACTTTGTAAGAAAACTAAAAGCAATGTTGCAGTAAATTAGTACAAAAAATGTTGTGAGAAATAAATCCAATCCAAACTAAGTGGAAAAGAAAACAATGCTGAATATTGCAAGATGATTTCTCTATTCCTAACAGCTTCGTATCTTTGTATTTCCATTCTTGAATAGCTTGATGTTCAGTTTCATTAGAGATGAATTAGTCCTCTTCTGCTTTGTTTTTCGCTCATCACTATTTATCCCAAGATCAATAAATTCCATTTACTGAGAATCTGAGTATTAGAATACCAAGGTTATAAAAAGACGTATTTTGCAACTGCAACTCATATTTCTTTTCATCCAACCTTATTCACATATATAGTGCTAATAACCGATCCATTATTAACCTTGAGAAAAAAAAAATGATTTATGCTTGTAAAAATTGTTCTCCTAAACAAACAGTGCAAATTAGACAAAGATGTATACTTTGAGGATCACTTTTTTTTTTTTAGGTAAAAACATGGGTAAAATTACATAGGAAGGAAATTGATTCTTACTATTTTCTAGACACCTGACTGCCAGAGTAACATCAACAGATGTTAACATAAACAATAACTAAGGCACAAATAGAGGCCATCGTTATGTAATAGCAACGATTAATTACATGAAGCAACATGCACTCTTTCAAAAAGATTCAGAACTACTTTGACATATCATTTTGAGCTCTTAGACTCAGTTGAAGGCCAGAATTGTAGCTTCAGTGACAGGTTGCTGACATTTATCTTACTCGCATACAAATACTTAGAGAAAACAAAACAAACAACACTAAAACACTAGAAAATGAAAATTAATTTATTTTCTTTGACACTGTAGAATCCTGTGTCATACAAAGAATCATATAATTGTTGGTAGTGTCATGTCCCACCCTCAGGAAAGAGGGGGGTAAGTGACTTCAGATTCATAAATCCCCAACGGCGTGGACTAACGTGAGATAAATCTCAAGGTCCATATACAAACATTTATTAGTTTCCCAAAATGATTAGTATAGGTCTTAACAAGTCCATGATAATCGATTAGGTATATGACAAATTATGGCAAGTGATGAGGTAAGTGTTGTGTTATTTAACAACAGGTATGGAACAACTTATGGCAAGAGATACTTAAGGTTGTTACTTAACAGCTCTAACCGTTACTTAACTCTTAAGAGAAAAGAGAAACCAAGGGATAGAGAAAGGAAAAGACTGAGAAAAAGGCAGAGATAAAGAGATCACTGGTCCTGGTTCCAGCGTCTTTTTCAGGGAATCTTCCGAGGCATAATCTTCTTTCTTGGGAAAAATCTTCCCAGGCACTATCTTCTATTGTTTTGTCTTTGTTCCCTCTCTAGGGGCACTTATTTTCCCCTTTTATGTCTGCTGAATTAGCACCGTCCACCCCCCTTGCTGAGGACCACCTTGTCTCAGATTTCTCCCTTCTCTCAGGTGACGTGTAGCAAGATTTGGGTGGAGAGACGAGTGTATAATCATATATGTGTAGCATGATCTCTATAATCTTCATTAGCATATGCAGGGGTGTGCGATTTCACATGCATTTCAGAGATAATGAAGCAAAGGTCACTTTTCACAATGGCCTCAAGAGCAAGCTCACCACATGAATGGCAGAACTATCGTGCCTTCACAAAACAGTCCTCCCACACTTTCATGCACCTGAGCCTTATCAGTTCTTTGAACATCAGGCCTGCATTATTTATTTCCTTCTGAATGTTTGAGGCATTCCATTGAAGGCTTGGATGGCCTTCTGCCCCGTCTCCTACAGGTGGTTTGAGGGGAAATCTGGAGATCCGTATCACAGATTCATAGAATCATAGAATGGTTTGGGTTGGAAGGGACCTTTAAAGGCCATCTAGTCCAACCCCCCTGCAATGAGCAGGGACATCTACAACTAGATCAGCTTGCTCAGAAGTCCATCCAAACTGACCTCAAATGTTTCCAGGGATGGGACATCTAGGCAACCTGTTCCAGTGTTTCAACACATTTATTGTAAAAAAATTCTTCCTTATATCTAGTCTAAATCTACCTTTTTTTAGTTTAAAACCATTACATTGTCCTATTGCAACAGGCCCTGGTAAGAAGTTTGTCCCTGTTTTCCTTATAAGCCCCCTTTTAAGTACTGAAAAGCTGCAATAAGGTCTCCCCACAGCCTTCTCTTCTCCATGCTGAACAACACTAACTCAGCCTGTCTTCATAGGAGAGGTGTTTCATTCCTCTGATCATTTTTGTGGCCCTCCTCTGGACCCGCTCCAACAGGTCCAGATCTTTCCTGCACTGAGGGCTCCAGAGGTGTAAGCAGTACTGCAGGGAGGTCTCACCTCTCCTGACCTGCTGGCCATGCTTTTGATGCAGTCCAGGATACAGTTGGCTTTCTGGGTTGTGAGTGCACATTGTCAGCTCATGTCCAGCTTTTCATTCACCGGTACCCCCAAGTCCTTCTCCTCAGGGCTGCTCTCAATCCCTTCAACTCCCAGCCTCTATTGATACTGGGGGTTGCCCTGGCCCATGTGCAGGACCCTGCACTTGGCCTTGTTAAATCTCATGAGGGTCACATGGCTCTACTTCTCAAACTTGTCCAGGTCCCTCTGAATGGCATGCCATCCCTTAGGTGTGTCAACCACACCACTCAGCTTAGTGTCATGTGCCAGTTTACTGAGGGTGCACTATGTTGTTGATGAAGATATTAAACAGTGCTGGTCCCAATGTGGCCCCCTGAGGGACACTACTACCAATCTCAACCTGGAAATTGAGCCATTGACCACTACCCTCTGGATGAGACCATCAAACCAATTCCTTACCCACCAAATAGTCCACCCATCAGATCCTTACCTCTCCAATGTAGAGATATGGATGTTGTGGGGGACCATGTCAAAGGCCTTACAGAAGTACAGACAGATGACATCTGTAGCTCTTCCCATGTCTACTGATGTAGCCACTCTATCATAGAAGGGCACTAAGTTGGTGAGGTAATACTTGCACTATGTTCTAGCACTAAAATAGGGATCTCTCTAGTACATCTGCTGAGGCACTATCCATGTAGCTATGTCTGGAAAATCTGTAGTGTTTGTTGGCTTTTGTTATATCATCTACTGTGAAGATTTTTGACTTTATCATTTTCATAACTGCCTTTCAAATGGTGCAGGCAGCTGTTATACCTCGCTGTAGCCTCTAAACAAGCTCAGCTCCTCCAATAACTCCTTGTAAGTTCTCTATATCAATGTAATGTAAATTTATCTGTCTCACAAACTGGGTATTATTAAAATTACAGTTATACCACACTGAGGTAACTTTTAAATTTGTGACCTGCTTTTATGTGTGTGTGAGCTCACAAGCAATCTTCCAAATAGTAGAAGCTCTGTGTTTGTTAGAATTGCATGTACCAGGTAGCTGAAATCATACAATATTTGTCAGGCCAGGACTCCTCACACTTATACACCTAGATAGAGCCTAGTCACTTCTCTACATAATTAACAGGTCTCCAATGAGCATTTTAGGCATTTGGGTGACGTGAATCCAAACTCTTTTTCTCTTAATGACTCTTCAAAGAGGCTAAGATAATGAAGTTCCCCATGTAGAATGCACCTTAAGTGCCTAAAATTAAATAGAAGGCAGACTTAAGTCCTTACTGAAATGTCTTAATACTGAGTAACACACAGTATTTTAATGCACAGTAATACACAAAAAGGCATTGATAAGGAAAGGATGGATAATTTCAGACATTTATTTCTAATTACAATAAAAAATTGGCGAGATATCTCACTGCTTGGGGTATTAACCACTTTTTTATTTCTTCTTAAGTTGAAGATGGTATAGTAGAAAAGAAGACAAAAAGTATTCATGCTGCTTTGGGCTCAGATAGTTATGTGCAGAACTAGGTTTTAGGTATTTTATATTAAAAAGTCATTAGATTTAATACAAAAATTAATAACATGGCAATCAGAAGCCACACATTTTTAAAAAGTGCCTATATATAGTTTTCATTTTTAGTCCATTTTTATAGACCTACTCTTGTAATTGCCCTTTTCCAGAGGGATTTTATTTTATTTTTTTTGATCAAAGATTTAACTTGTCTGTACAAAGTAGCTTGTAGGATGATGTCAAGTTAACCTTCCTAAAGGTAGAAGGGTTTTCTTTGTGTGGCTGGTGGTTTTGTTTTGTTTTTTAATTAAAAGTTGATCTTTCATACTGCACAACCTGGAATCATGAGGAATGTATATTAAAGATGGATAGCATCATTTATGTCTTAAGAAAGAAAAAAAAAGTGCTATCTTTGTAGGGAGCACAATCTTTAACAGGATGTAACATAATTAGGTACAAACTGAAAATATGTGATGCAGCTCCTCAAAGCATATAAGAAGCTTCTCAGCTGCAGTGAGGTTCATTTTGATCCAAGTTTTATCATTTATCTTTAGTATCTAGTCTAAGTTCATTTTCTCTCTACAGTTTGTGAAGAAAAGTCAGAACCTGCAAAGAAGGTTCATCCTGATTATGTCTGACATCTTACTTAGGAAAGGACAAATCACAATTGACAACTATCTTAAATTAGATACTATCTGTTGGATGACCAATGTTAAATGAGATTCATCTCTCCTTCAGTCTGTGGATGGTTCAGCAAGGAATAGGCAAGAGAAAAGCACCAATTTGTTGCTTCAAATTAAACAACACATTTCTCTATATGAAACAGACTGGACCGCCCACTTGTCTAAGAACAATAAGATTTTTTAAAAAAACGAACCAAAAAAAACCCAATTCTATGCCACCTATTGAAATAGCAGCTGAATGGGTTTTTCAGGATCAAAATTTAAGTGTCTAAACTCCTTTTTCTGTCTGGTTCTGATAATGAGTTTATTAATCCCTTACTAAACTCCACCTGGTCCCTTAAAACATTTTATCAGATGAAGCTATTGTTAATTAGTTTCAAACTAACTTAAGACCTCCTATTATCATTTTGTTACTTACCATCAGTTTCTGCTTAGAGTTCAGAAGAGAGTTTTATAACATAGCAATGGCTAAGTGCTTCCAATTTACTTTTATGTCTTAATGCATTTCAAAAATTTCCGGTGTTAACATAACTAAGAGAAAGTTGAACACAGAATGACAGAAAGGGAAAAAAAGAAAATTGTCAAACAACAGGCAGAATCTTTTATGCTGAAAAGTTCAAGTATATTTACAAAAGTGATTTTACCTCTGTGTCCATTTCTTCCCTACTGTCAGGCTTGCAATTTAGCTTCAGATGTGCCATTGTCATTTTTCAGCACAGAAAGTCTAACAGAGGCAGGACAATAAAAAGGGGAAAGAAAAAGAGAGGTCAAGAAAATTCAAGGAAACTAGTTTCTTTTATACCTTCAACAAGTCAGAAACATGCTTTTTATACTAGGTGATAGGCAGAGGCCTATTTTCTTCAAATGGCCATGTCCTTTTAATAGCAGAAACTCAATGAACAAAATGCACATCTCACTTTTATTCTACTGTGATATTTTCAGCTAAGTAACAAATAATTTATGTTCTTTCATAAAGGGAACATATCATGGCAATGAAAATCTTCAGAGAGTCTTTCACAGATACTGCACATACATTTTACATGTCCTTATTGAGCTTCCTATAAAATTGGCACCTTTCATTGATATAATGGTCGTTCTTAAGCACGGAATAAAAAATTCTAGGCTACTTTCATGTAACTTACTTTCATGTAAATGTAGGAAAACACAGTGAAGGTATGTTGGCTTTTTTAGACTTTGCACAAGTATACCAGGAGTTCTGCATTTGATGGTTGTTACTTACTCATGATACTTCCTTTCTTAATTCCATTTGCTATCCAAAGGTATCTATTAGCAGCTTAGGCACTTATGGTATCCAAGACATCTGTAATTGACAGATATGACATGTGACCTAAATGAGATCTGTGCTTTTATGGAGCACTGATTGTAAAGCAGGTGAGATAACCTAAGGTATCTTACCTAGCATTAGGCAACTAAGTTTAGGCAAACAAATCAAATCCTTATTTTCAGCTTCATATATTTACATGTTGGGAGGTGGACACCTCAGTGGTTTTAATTAAAGAAATTATCTTCTTTTAGGTGTGAATAAAAGACTGAAGATCTTTCAAGGATTTGTCGTGGTTTTAGTTGGGATAAAGTTAACTCTTTTGGTAGCAGCTGGTACAGTGCAGTTTGGAATTTCCAGTTTGGAATGAGAAATACTTTTGATAGCACACTGGTGTTTTAAGTTGTTGCTAGGCAGTCAAGGCCTTTGCTGCTCCTTATATCGCCCCGTCAACGAGTACACTGGGGGTGCACAAGAAGTTGGGAGGAGATACATCTGGGACAGCTGACTCCAACTGACCAAAGAAATATTCCATGTCACATGACACGATGACATATTAAAGCTGGGGGAAGAAGGAGGAAGGGGGGACATTCAAAGTTATGGCATTCGTCTTCCCAAGCAGCTGTTATGCGTGATGGAACCCTGATTTCCTGGAGATGGCTGAAGACCTGCCTGGTGATGGGAAGCAGTGAATGAATTTCTTGGTTTGCTTTGCTTGCGTGCATGGGTTTTACTCTACCTATTAAACTGTCTATATCTCAACTGACGATTTTTTTCTCACTTTTACTCTTCTGATTCTCTCCCCCATCCAAACTGGGGGGAGTGAGCGAGCAGCTGCATGGTCCTGTCTGCTGACTGGGGTTAAACCACGACAGACTGTTAAACTCACATTTTTTACTTCCAGTGTAGGCAAGAAGCAAATAAAAAAGACACATCAATCTTAGTACTTAAATTCAGGCAGAACACTGAGAACCAAGGGGAAGAACATGGCAAATGTTAACAAAGACTTGTAAGTCTTGGGAACGTGATTAAGTTTCTAATTAAACTTACCTATCACAAAATATAATAAATAAGCCAAGCAAGTCATAAAAGTAAACCCAAGTGACTTACTTATGTCATTGTATTTATATTTCTCAACCCCAGTATGCTTCTTGTTGAATATTTAGGACAACAGATCCACCTCAGATTGGCTGGTCATCGAGAAGTCTCTTTGAAAATAGTAGTTCCTCAGAGGTACAGTTTTGAACACACATTTTGTTATATTCTGTTAAAAAAATGTAATTAAATTCTGCCTTGTTCTCAAAATGTTACTCATTATATAAAAGAGCATTAAGGATTGAGAACAGACCATCTCACATATAGAAAAACCTGTTTCTGATCTTCACCAATTTCATATCATTATAAGGCATTTTAGCCTCTTCCAGCTATGTGAAGTGTATCAAATTGCAGATTTTTCTTTTCTGCTAAATAAGAAATCTGTTAATACCTTAAACTTACTTGAAAAGCAAATGAATAAACATTGAAGGAAAATGTCCACTGACAAAGCAACACAACTTGATATGTAATGAAGACAATCCAATAATCATATCTCAGTGATGTGAACCTAGTTTTGAGGTGTTTTAGTCTTAAAAGGACTTTTTTCAGAAAAAATATTTTATTTTATTAATGCTATGGAAGCATATGTCATATTCATTAAGAATGTAAAGAACAGTAGAAAAAATTATATAAAACTAATATATAATATCATAGGCATTGGTATGAGAGGTCACAAGCTGTATATCAGTTTTGGAGCAGATACTTCTTCCTGTAGTAATTAAAGTGTCTGCTGGAAATACGTATAAAAATGTTTTGGTTTTTTTATCACTGTAATGTCAAAGTAAACACATGGTAGCCATCTTAGTTTTTATAAATATTCAGAATATGTAAGCTGTTTTCATTTAAAATTCTGAATGTCACATTTAAATTTTCCTTCTTCTGAGAGATCTTATAGCAAACTGTATTTATAGTCCTGATTCCAGCAACATTTCTAAACCGCGCATTTCTCAATATATCTCTGAACTGATGATTCAGTTCATTTCTTATCATGCTTTCCATTATAGACGCCCTATTTCAAAGGATTTTAAACATCAGGATAAAAATCTTTACTGAGTTCAAATGTAAGAGATATTTTAATCTTGGAAATAAAAGTTTTGTTAATAAAAGTGGTTCAGGTTTTAGGACAAGCCTTCACAGAATGCATGTAATTTAATATTTTAGAATAGAATCTTTGGAAAAATAAAATTCATTAATTTCATTTGTATGTGGTACAATAGTGCCTCAATCATATTTTATACTATAGGTAGAAGAAATGCTTAGAAAGTAAAACTCATATGACTACACATAACAATAGTAATAATATGAGGGACTCAAATATCTACGAAACGAAAGTTAAGCAAAACAAGCAAAGGCTTCTAGACACCAAATTAAATTAACATTAAGAAGAGAAAAGTAATAAAGAGCACTGAAAGAGAAAACAAGACAGTGGTATTGGAGCTCGTCGACTACTGTTTTGGGTGTGATTCTTCACATTTAAGTTTCAGCATGTTCTACAGATATCTACATCTATACTCCCTTCCTCATGAATGCAGAAAAATAGGCAATCTTACAATGTGATTCACCCTGCCTGTTTTAAACACCCACTTAACAATAGGATGAATCACATCATTGTAAATATGCCTGTTTTTCTCCAGTGACTACATAGGTAACCTAGACTAACTAACCGTGATACTGATGTTATACTGTAAACATTCGAATTTGGGCAGATGATTTTGGATGCGTTCAAGGCGTAAAAGTGATTTCAATTCCAATTCAAGCCATATGTCTTGTTAAACTTAAACTTACACACTGGAACCTTGATCCCGCAAAGCATATATTGCGTTTCTTTATATTCGTACTGTCATTAGTACAGATTTTTGAACTCTGTTTGAAGTGCCAGCAGCGTAGAACTGCTCTGTAATTCACTTATAATTAAAACTAATACTGAGAATAAATAAACCAAGCATCTCTCACCATTCTCTCTCTGAAAACTTGAGTAAGAATCATTCTTGTATCTGACAAATGGGCTCCACATAAAACAACACCAGTCAAAGAACAACTCCATATTTCTTTTTATTCGTCAGCTGCATAGATGGGACTGTCTCAGAGTAGATCCTTGTGTATTGAATACTGAGTGTATAGAGGAGACTGATGGGTACTACTGAATGTTACTCAAGACCCTAGTCAGGGATATCCTCCGTGTTTTGAGGTATTTTCTCTTGATCAACATAAAGTGGTTTCCCTGTAAGTGAACTACAATGATTTCTAGCTTCTTCAAAAATTAGTGGAGAAAAAAATAACTAAAAACTCTCAATCATTCTACCAAGAAGGAACTTGTTATTATTGTTAGGCAAAGGTGAGTGCAACCATATATATCTTGTCATCTTTTGTGAGGAAATAGTCCATTGTAAAGGGAAACAATAAGTGTGTGCTGCAGCTATGAAAATTTTAACAGATGATTCCTTCTTCTAATAGATTACAATTTATTTGTAAATTAAGAGGCACAAGATGTCTAAAAGTGAACATGAAAAAAACAGTGAAATAACACCTATTGATATGGTAAATTTCTTGTATACTAACAGTTGTATATTTAATATTTTTTATTAAAAATATTAAAAGTTAAAAAGTTTTTTAATAATTTTTTAGTGAAACTCAGAAGTTTTGCTTTAGTCTGTAGTAATTGTTGGCCTTTGCATTAAAATGAAATGTACTTGAAAGACAATGTATTTATGGTGGCTAATGGATTATGCGAGCAAAACTTCTCTTACAGTCAAGTATGTTTTATCTGAAATAAGAATAGTCATGAATATAACAAAAAGAATACAAAAAGTAAAGGAAAGATTAAATACTTTAAATCATTAGAGAAACACTTTGTCTACCAACAATTCTGTAAAACAAGCCTGTATGTTTGGCCACTTGTCTTGTACTGAAAATCACTGAATGAAGCACAGGAATCATTTAGTCCCTATGAAGCTCAAATCAAAGCCAATCGAAAGACTCATCTTGAACTTGACAAATTTACCACATCTAATCTAAAAAGATATAATAAGGAAAAATATTAAAATACAATTTTATATTTATGCATTAGAATATTTATTTATCTTAAAGCAAGTATTTCCGTTGTTAAAATGAAGAGTTTTGAGGTTAATAAGTCTTCCTAGAACTCTGGCCAATAACAGAATTTAAATAACATAAAGGGACATAAATCTCTTGTGCAGCTTTGCAAGCCTTTACCATTTCATTCAAAAGGAATTTTCAAGCAAAGTATGACCTTGAATCACTTCCAGGAATGATCTGAAAGGGAAAGTGTAGCTCAAAATACTGATAAGTGAGACGGGATTCAGAAATAAAAAAAAGAAAAGAAAAAAAGAGAAATAATGAAAATGAGTGAATCTTACCTCTTTAACTCATGTCAGTAAGAAAGAGGTGAAATGTGAATTTAATGAGTATTGTATTAGATTTGGCTTGAGTCGAGAAGATGAAGAAACAAGGAAACCTTTGGCTATCAGGAAAGGGAACTGACAATTAAGAAAATCAACATAGCTATGAAAAGAAACTAAAGGCAACTGAAGAAAACAGTACAATAACAAGGAATTAATTTAAAAGTATTTTGAGCAATACAATTATATAGATTAAATATATAAAGCTGTACTGCAAAGTATATTGCAAAGATGTAGACAAGAATTATAAAATCTTAAGTGTTAGGATAGCTTATTTTGATATTTTTGTGTTGCTAATAAAACTTCAATGGTGTGAAAAGAATAAAAAGCTATGAATGGTGATTAGCAATAAAGCTGAAACTTTGCTGTAAGCCTACCTTCACAGGAAAAATAAAGTCTTTTCGACAAATGAGTACTAATCTAATTGAATCACACTACCATCTATTTATTGCTTCCAAAGATCAAGGCTTGTTTTAAAAATCTACACAGTATTTGAACTGGAGGGCTATAGGTGACCAATGACACTTTAATTAGTTCAGGCTCTGGATCAATCAATTCTTTGCTGGTGCCTGACAGCTCAGATGCATTCGACATTATTGATCTTTGTCCATTCATTCATCTTCTCTCACTCTAAGTTGTTTGGATTCCTTAATTCTTTGTATTTTCACTGTCATCTTTCTAATCACATGCAAGCAAGTTGCTGCAATAGATCTTCATCTGCTTCATTTGTTCGTTTCTGTGACATTCAGTAGAAGTCTCTTATTAAAGTGTTATTTTAAAGATTATTCACATGTGACATTGAGGTTTTTTGTTGATCAGAGGTAAAATCTGTTTTCCAACATTGTCTGTGATGGCTACATTTCTGAAGGGAACAATTGTTGCTGAAATATAGTATTGAATGATACCCTAAGTTTAGGTAAGGATCGCTTTCTAAATGATCACTAGATCCTCAGTTTGAAATACAACTCAAAATTAAAATTTCTTCAGCAAACCCTGATTCTTGTTATGTTCTGAATTTTAATAGGATGACCAAAAACCTGTTACCTGTCCTACGTCAGTGTTTGACTATCTCTAGTCCCTCGTTAGAGAACATCCAGTGCACATTAGCACTGTTCAGAGGGAAGTTTCATATGGAAATAAAATATGTGGAAACAATTTGTTGAATATTATTTGTAAGAAGACCAGAAAATACTTACTGCCAAAGTCAGAATATCTATTATCTATGCTCTAGAAGAAGTACAAAATCCAATACTTTAAATCCAATATTTTAAAAGCTAGTCTTCATAAAATTATGTTAAAAACCCCTATATTGCAATCCTATAAAAACACAGACTTACACTGTATATAATGCTCTGACATGATAATAGCACTTTCTATTTCTTTTTAAGAAGTAGGAAAATTATCAGTATTGATGATAGACAAGGAGTATCATCTATGACAGCAGTTTTTGTGTTCTGATACAGCACAGTATTGCTTTAATGTTGCCTTAGTATTGTTCTGAGTCACACTATTTTTTTTCCGCTGCTTATACTTTTCCCATCTTTTCCTTCTGTTCTAAGTGATTACATGCTCAACATACAAGAATAACACTTCAAAGATGGGAAAAACTTTCATTGATATCAGAACCAGATAGTTCTGTTAATAATAAGCCTCATTAGGCTACATGCAAGCTTTCCCCAGCTACAAAGCATTACAATATATGTCACTGAAAAAGCAAAGAAAATAATTAGGACCTTATCAGTTTCTTACAGCATGACTCTCAACTCTCAAGTTATTTTTAGAACAGATGCAAATAAAGTCATGACATTTAAAATAAATATCGAAGAAAATTTAAAAGAAATTAATAAACCATAGCGTAGTTGGGAGAGTGGGGGAAAGACAAACAAAACCACAGTACAGATATCCACTTGTAGTTTTAATGTCAAGGAATTTTCAGGCAAAATCACTAGTGATTACACTTGTTTCTCATCTTCATTTTGTCTGTGTATGTATACATATACACACACAATAATGTATAATGTTGCTATAACCACTGATGCCTTACCCTGTTAACCTTTAGAGCTGGGCAAAACAAATCAGATGTTTTTTGACTCTTTTTACAACTGCTACCTCAGTCCCACTAATGGCATTGAGTTTCTAATGTTCCAGTAAAAAAATTGAATAATTATTATAAGTTCTTTGTCACGTTTGCTACTTGCCTTTATTAATAACAAAGAGAAAGAAAGAGAAATATCAAACACACACGTGTTACATAGGATTTTTTTATAATCCTTTCTTTATCAGAAAAATTTAGTGGTATAAATTTAGGAATCAGCTTCCCTGCTTGACTCTGCCTGCAGCCCATACATTTACAGAACAAAAAGGCAACATGCTGTAATAAAGTTTTGATTTTGTTTCAGTATTGAATTCTTTTCCTGTCACAGGTAAAAAAAAATTAATTTGCTGAGTTATCCATTAGACTGAAGTGAATCAAATTTCACATATGTTGGACGGCAGTGGAAATCTCAAAGAAAACTAGATATAACTACTGAGAGTGTACACTGTCCTAGTGGGCCAGGGCAATATATACTATCTTTTCTTTGAAGCAAAAATCTTGGAAGTCTTCTAACCATCTTCCATTTTAAAGAAAAGAAGTATCTCTAAAGCTGAACAGAATCTCTTAGTCAAGGGGAATATTTTCTCAACATAGAACAAATATGGATGCTTTTTTTACTTTAAATAATATGCAGTTAAAAAAAAAACTTTTTGGAAATACGTATTAGTGTGTCAGGAAGAAAAATTTAGTCCTCCATGTTGATAAAGGCATGAATAACTAGAATAGTACCTAACCCCTGTGAATAAATGCACAGACAGACATGAAGTTAAGCAGATAGGTAGATCTGCTTCCTACTCACCATTTTGAAATTTACCTTGGAGTCTCCTAGAAGACTGTGCAGGATTGTAATCTATTAAAGCAGTAAATAACATGACAAAAATGTTATGACAGGAAAAAGTGTTCTAGTGCTGTGAGGTAATATAAATAATCAAATTGGTTTAAGTGTTTCTGCTGCAAGTGCACAAAGTCATATAAATGTATTTAATGTTCTTCTTTTATTAAAATTCACCTCCTTTTGAGGACTTTGGAACTACAATGATGTCTGCTCATAAATATTAATGAGTGTAACACTGAATTACTGTAAACCTACTTGCAGCATTGCAGCTAAAGCAATCTTAAGATGTGGAAAATAATTAATCAAATTAAATTTCCTTTTACAGAGGTGCCATATTACTCATTTCTATCTTGCAAAAGAGAACTCCAGTCTGATAGACTAATACGGAAATTATTTATTTTGGACTAAGAAGTGGATTTGAGCTGTACACCAAAGAACACAATAATGCTCATAGAAGAACTACATCTGTCTTCTTAGATTGTATTCTCAACTTTGTAATTACGAGTGTTTGCTTTCATTTCCATCCTTTAGTAATCTATTCCCAAACTATTACAGGAATGAATAAAAATAAATAACATAACATAACATAACGTAAAATAACGTAACATAACGTAACATAACGTAACATAGTCTTTCCTGCATTATTGTGCTAACAACATCCTGTTAAAATTTAGCATTATGAGACATAGGATGGTCAATGAATAGAGAAAAATCGATCTGTTTTAAATCTAACACTAACAATCTGTACAGGAGGCCTAGAAGAACAAATCCAAGAGGGATATATAGTAATGTAACTGGCCAGACTTAACAATACTAATAAAACTTATCAATGGGTTTGGACAAGAAAGTGCTAGGTTAAAGAAGTTAATCTGTTTGGGGTTTGGGGGTTTTGTTTGTTGGTTTGTTTGTTTTTCTCCAGATCAGAAGATCATAAAAATAGATCTACTCCATTTCAAACCAAAGTATTTTAAAACAAATTAATATAGGTATGATTAGTTATTAAAAAAGCTCAGGACTAAGAGATCAATAAGTCATGGATTTTGCATTTTTTATGTTTTTACACGCTTTTCATTCCTAGAAGGTTCATTAACCAAATAGCTCCTTAAATGACTAGTTACGGGAGGAGTTTCTCACTAGTAATATGTGTCTTATTGTTACAATACGATGATACTGTTATTACATGACACACACAATATTTTAAAATTTAATGCTCATTGAGCCTTCATGCTTTCCTATGGTCAATAAACAAAACCTTAATCAACAGAGCAAACTTTACACTGGATGTCCTAAATCTATACATTTTTAAAGACTTTTGATTCTACCGTTTCACACAGCAGGATTATATAAATACACTAGAAAGAGACAGAGAATTATATTTTAAAAATTAATTAAAATGTGACAGCTATTCCTGGGGTGCTTTAGACTTCATCAATAAGAACTTCATACATAGTGAAGTGTACTTTAGTGCTGCTCAGATACAAACAGGCAAATAAATTTATATATAGTCTGAGAAACAGATGAAAAAAAATTGCTCAGTTTATCTCAAAAGGAAAGTCACAATCTTTTCCCTCAGCATTGCCTTTTCTTTGGTTTTTCTATCCCTCCCGTGTCCATTCTGTCTAGTTTCATTTGCTTTCTCACTTAGCCTGCCTATCCCTCGTTCACTGCTCCTTTATCTCTACAACCATTGGCCTGTCGTTTAGAGAAAAGAAGTGCCTTGGTAACATGAATTTGGAAACAAGAGTTTACAGCTGCCAAAACTATCATCATTCCTATTCAATGTTCCTTTTCTGAGTGATAGGTCTCCACATATTTAAAAAAAAAAACAAACATAAATGCAGATTTTTAAGATTGTCATTACTTTTTATGCCACGGTTTCATAGCTAACCTAAAGATGTTTTGTAGGAGAATCAGAGAACAAATGGAGATTGTGCAACAATGGAGACTGCACATAGGTGCTGGTCTGAAGTTAACTGGTATGACTGTACACTGATGGATTACATACAACGATGACAAAAAGTGTTATTTGTCTTAAAATGCTTCATGAACTTTTCCTCATACTCCTGAGTGGAAGCTCTTGACAACTCAAATATTAATTAACACTCCACATATATTTACATACTGAAAAGAAACCATTCTTTCAGTATGTAACTGAAAATCAAGTACTATGTTTTATCAGTTTTATAATGTACAACAGGCAGCAATTTTATAATGTCCTCATACATGGATCAACAAATTTGATAAGCTTCTAAATAAGAACTATGAAATTAATTTTCCGCCGACAAGAAAAAATGATACAGCGGGAAATGCATTATTATATAGCAGTTTTAGTGCAAAGCACACTGCTTCACATTCATGGACAGCTGACAGAAGAAAGCAATTCTGCATGTATTCCACACAAAACCTTATGCAGCTGTTTACTTTTCTTGTTCTGCAAGGAGGGAAGGGCTTGTGGTACTAAGAATATGAGCAAAACAACTGTATTACAGTGCAAGTGTCACAGGGCAAGCTTTTTCATGACAATCAAAAATAAAAATATGCTTTGGATCTTGTTCTTAATAACAATAGGAAAGAGAATCTAGTTTCTTGTGCCCCAGGATCTGGGAAATAGAGGAATATCAGAACTAACCATTATCCCCAGGTAGCTAGAACTATTCAAAATATTTGTATTCAGTTACTTCTAAATAAGTATTTTTGTCTCTGAATTATAAATGTTTATAAAAAACTTTTTTTTCTATTTTAAAATGCATTGTAAACACCTGTAATTCTAAATTAATTTTTGAAAATATGGAATGAACCTCTGTATCAGAAAGGCTAAGGACCTTCTCTCCATTTCCATGTTTTTCTTCACTTTGCAGTGCAGTCACAAACTCTCTGGTTTTGAATGCTCAGCAAGGTCTGGACTCTGAAAATTTGTCAGGTGAGACCTGAAGACCCTCCTGTTCAGGCTGAGACTTGCAAATCTCACTATTTGACAGAAAGATGGGTTGTGGTGAACTCCATCTGGTCTCACAGTCTAGTCTGCTTGGGAACCAGGGATGCAAAGGCCGCTTGAGAATTCACCTCCTCTGCAATGTGGACACACAGCTCTCAGGAAGCAGCCTAACTGCTTCTTCAATTAGCATAGTTTCAAAATAATTAAAATGCAATATCTGCATAGAATTATTTCACATTAAACCCAAGTAAGAAATTATTTTATTTATTAAATACATTATTTCACTGCAAAGAGAGAGAAGGAACTGTTACTTTTTCACCTATTCACCAGTCATTTGCTACATCATTTAATTTGGACTTGATGGCAAAGTGATAGCATATTAATAATAATAATTAAAATATAAAGCCTATGCACAAATGGCCACACTTAGAGTGAGGGTACTTCAGAATAATTTCTCCATAGTAATATCCCATTAGCTGCAAGGGAGTTCCTTGTACGTGACCTCAGTACACTTGTTCTCAAGAAAATTAACACACAGAGAAAAACAAAACCTTTGGTTTCAGTTTTGTATTTTCTTTCACAAGTAGGTATTTTATAATTCACCTAATGGAATAAAAGAACACGTCAGTTGCTTACAGCGACACTGCTCATGCATATTATAATGAATCTTAATTATGCTTATTTGTTTATTCCATTTATGAACTATGAAGTACAGAAAAAAAATGAACTGTTGTTTAGATATGTGCTTAAGCACAAGCACATATTCTACATTCTCAGAGACTAATTATGAATCAAGATGGATTTTGATAGAAGTACAAAGTCAAAGATTAGTGTCAAACCAGATAATCTTTGTTAGGAATTAACAAACTAGAATCCTGTATTTTATGATTCTCATCAGCTTCTGGCAGGTTTATAAATGACTGTGAAACTGTCAGTGAAAAAAGCATTGTATGAGAAACAAATAACAGGAAAAATCAGACCATTTGAAGTTTGTGTACTCCACGATCAAAAAAAACCAAACCCACAAAAGCAAACCCAGAACCACGGGGAAGTTTTTTCAAATAATAATGGAGCAAAGCAGTGGTTAACCTAAAAGATCAGAGGTCAGTCCCTTGAATAGGAGTAGTACTTAAGTGTGTTTATTAAAAACAATATTTCCTATTGAATTCAGCAAGATGAGTGTATAAAAGCTATCTCACACAATTCAGAAATAGCAGGAGGAGAAAGAGATGTTACTCTGCGATGCAGCATTTCCTCCATTAAAGAGAGTGCACTTCCATGCGGTTATCGCTGAAATGCACAAATTTTCAGTCTGAAACACAGACTGAAATTGCAAGAACAAAAAGTATCATGGAACTCTTATTAAAAGTTACTTGGTTTTCATTTTATTCTTCATTTTTTAAAAGAAAAAAATTATGATGAATAGCTCAAATTTACTTTTGATGCAAAAGCAATGTATCCATGATTTCTTAGGCATTAAAACATCATTAACTTCTACCATAGGAAGATAGTTAATAACTCATTAATTTTTTCAAGGTTTGAAATAAGTCAGAAGGCAGAAAAAAATATTCCTTATTTTAAAAAAAAATGCTAATTTAGTTCCTGATTTTCCACTCAAGAAAATGATGCATTTTCTAGAATCATGTCAGATGTAGTATTTTTTCTTCCATGCTCCTATTTCAGAGAGTAGATAGATGATTCAGCCTTGATTTATAGATCTATTTCCTCTTTTTTCTTCTTCTTTTTTTTAAATTTTTTTAATTATAATGTCTGAGAAATAATAAATTTGGACCCAGAGTACCTTATTCCTCTTGGTCCTCACAATTTTAGTACTGTTATATATTAATAGAAATACATTTTTTTTCATAAATCTATTGATTGTGATAATCATAGAATCATAGAATCATAGAATGGTTTGGGTTGGAAGGGACCTTAAATATCATCTAGTTTCAAGCCCCCTGCCCTGGGCAGGGACACCTCCCACTAGACTGGATTGCTCAAAGCCCCATCCAGCCTGGTTTTGGACATTTTCAGGGAAGGGGCACCCACAGCTTCTCTGGGCGAACTGTTCCAGAGCCTCGCCACACTCAGTGAAAAATTTCTTCCCGATATCTAATCTAAATCTACTCTCTTCCAGTTTGAAGCCATTACCCCTCGTCCTATCCCTTCATGCCCTCGTAAAAAGCCCTTCTCCAGCTTTCTTGTAGGCCCACTTCAGATACTGGAAGGCCCCTATAAGGTCTCCCTGGAGCCTTCACTTCTCCAGGCTGAACAACCCCAACTCTCTCAGCCTGTCCTCATAGGAGAGGTCCTCCAGCTCTCTGCTTATCTTCGTGGCCCTCCTCTGGACTCACTCCAACAAGTCCATTGCCTTCCTACACTGAGGACTCCAAAGCTAGATGCAGTACTCCACGTGGGGTCTCACCAGAGTGGAGTAGAGGGGCAGAATCACTTCCCTCAACCTGCTGGCCACGCTTCTTTTAAGGCAGCCCAGGGTGCAATCGGCTTTCAGGGCTGTGAGTGCACATTGCTGGCTCATGTTGAGCTTCTTGTTAACCGACACCCCCAAGTCCTTCTCCTCAGGGCTGTTCTCAATTCATTCTCTGCCCAGCCTGTATTTGCGCTATTTCATATATGAGAACTTTGGAGGTTTTAAGTTTACAATTAACAGTTTATTTATTTAAAAACTTTATTTATTTAAATACAAAAAATGCATTATTCTGATAAAGTGAATAATCCACTTAATTTCAAAAAAGTTATTCTACTGCAATTTTTGACCGGCTGCAATTTTTTGTTTTGCATTTCAGAAATATATCCTTGTTGTTCTTATTTTGCTATTTTTCAAGAGTAACTTGTAGTTTTGTATAGCCATGTTTTCCTGTTGAGTTTCTTTAAAATACATTTAGGTAAAATAGGAAAGTGAAGAAAGGTAACTAATAAAATTGCCAATATCTGTCATATCTGATCACACAAAGGGCGATCTCCTGTTCTGCGATTCTGAATACATTCATAGAATCTTAGAATAATTCTGGTTGGAAAGGACCTCTAGAAGTCATCTGTTCATACCTGCTTAAAAGAGCGAAAATTGAAGCTGGAACCAGCTTCAAAGTTTGATGAAGTTCTCAGGGTCATAGCAATGAGTCTTGAATATCCTGAAGGATGACAATTCCATTACCTTACAAACCATCCTGTTCCAACAGTTGGCCTCTCTCACTATGAAAAAAGAAGTTTCTATCTAATTCAGGCCAAGAGTAGGAAACAGACCATGCTTCTAAATGGTAAATTAACATTGAATCAGTAGGATGCATTATGCATCACAGAAGAAAAAACCCAATCCTTTCCTGGTTCAACACAGTCTTTGCCTTAATTCTTCTCAAAGACTCCAAGATTTAAATGTACAAGTACTGAAGTACAGCTACAAACATTGTTCTGCCACATATAATATCATAGCCACTAACAAACAAAAGTTTAAGAATTTAAGACTTATTTAAACAAATAATCCATGGTACACATGAAAATTTTAGGTTTTTTAGATAATTTTTTTTTCTTCTGGATGTTAGAAATATCAGCAACAATTACAGAAAGAGAATACAAATTAACTAGTGGTTTAGAAGAATGTGGGACATAAAATGCACACATTAAATGAGAGTTAAAATTCTTTATTTTCTGAAAACATGAACCCACTCTTGGAAAAGCACAGTGTCAAGAGAAAAACTGAAGATAAAAGCATCAAAACTTTAGACGAAGAGACAGAACATACTTGTAGCCTTAAAAAACTAGTAACATGGCTTTCACAATAATTTGTTCTGACATCTGTGTCAAGGCAATCATTTGGGCTACTCAAGTATTTAAAGTTTCAGTGCTTAATGTTTTTCTACTGGTAAGAGTGGGCTTTAACAGTCCATTTGCTAGTAGGATTGCACCACTGAGGTCAGTTTTTTGTAACTATGAAAATGTTTCAATATTTTTAAGAGTTTAAGGTCAATATACTCAGAGATTCTTCATCAGAATGTCACCATGTCTAATCCACTTGTGGATATTTTTTAGTTCCAATGTCATATGGTGAATTGTTGGGCAAAGTAGAAATAAAACCCAGGAGACATGACCCCATATCTCTGCTTTATCAGCTGATCAGTCAATGCAGTTTGACAGAGTACAAGATGAACTACTGAAGTTTACTAAACAGAACTTCACCATTCTCATAATGTTCTGATCAAGATCCAGAAAGTGATTCAATTTCTTTCAAACTCATTCAAAGCAAAATAAAGTGCATTATTTTAAACTATTTGTTTTCTTCTCTTCACAGAAGCATTTATGCCAACATGCCAAATTTCCAGAAAAAGTTTTGCATTTCAGTATGCATATATTCACAGTAAACAACCCTCCTTTACACTGCCACTTCTTTTTACCTTGTCTCCTGACTTTTTTTGTCCATTTAGAAGATAGGTAGTCAGTATCATGTATTTATTTAATATATGTGTGTGTGCGTGCACAGACAACAGAACTAAATAATATAGAATTTGCTTGACTGGTTAATCCCACAGACAAAAGCAAACTCTTTGCACACATATATCAGTAATGCCAAGAAACGGCAAAAGAAATCTGCTATAATATTACACTGACCTGCATCATGAGACCGGCTGCATCATTCCAGTGCAGCTGACAACCATTTGACAAGTGGAACAAAACGCTAATGACTAAGCATATTGTAGGTGACAAATATTACTCTGGGGTTCCTGATCAAATTTCATCCATCTGCCCAGCTATTGATCTGATATCAGACGTAGAACTAGTGAAGAACATTGAATATTTTTATTTTGTTCAATGAAATATTTCAATACTAAATTACTATCTGAAAAATTACTTACATATGAACATTTCTTACTCACATATGAACATTTCCAAATTTGTCATAATTGATACACTTGATCTGATACTTTTGGATCATTTTTACTATTACATGCATTTAAAGCAGACATCATCCAAAGCTAACGATAATGTTCATATTTATATACACACACACATATATTGTTTTACTTTGTTGACAAAAACATGACATCGGAGATGCTGAAAATGAATGGAAGAGAAGTTATATGATATCTTCTACAGGTATGTAGCTTTAGACTGATTTGATTATACAAGCAATAAAACTTTAGCTAGCTGCTGGTTACAGCCTTACAAATATGAAAAGGAAAAGTTGAATATCTAAGGGATTGACTATAGAAGATAAAGTGGTGTAAATCACTGTAATTCATGAGTGTTAAAGGTGGTTGGTGTCTGAAAGATCTGTCTTTAGTGTATTTCATGAATTTGATGATACTCCCTGATGAGGCTTCTGTAGCCATAATCTAGTGCCTGTTGGAATAAATGAAAAAAACAAACAAACAAAAAGAAAACATTCTGTCTGAAACATGAAATGTAAAAATATCCTAATTTTCGAAATGCACATGGTTTGGCCCTTAAACAGCTGTAATTAGACTTCATGTAAATTTGTGGTCAAAGGATATAGCTGAAAAAAATGTGGACTCATGTTAAGTACGCCTTAAAAATTATTTGTGTAAGTGAAAGTATGTTCTTTAATTGTACTTATTTTGATGTTTAATAGGTATATTTCTGTTGTAGAAGTTTCTGCATATTTAAACACAAAGAAAATCATAGCATTTGAGTAGTAGGTTGCCTAACCGGATCTTTTAAATACCTGAAAGAAGAGAATTTTTCATGGTCAGTGCAAAAGTAATGTAATTACACTGAGGATTTTTTCTTCGAACTCATGACAATAGAAAAATATATTAAAAAGGCCAAATTTGAAGTCTGGTCTAACCTCAGCCTATACTGTCATATGAGGTTATTCTGTTATTCTGGTACAGACACAGAACTTTGAACTTTGACGATCTCCTGTTTATCTTTCCTGATCCTTTGTTGCCTGCCCCTCCTCTCACTGGTCCTTCACTTGATGGCTTAGTGCCTCCCTACAGGGTACCTCCCACGGGTGAGGCCACCAGTGTCCACAGCCTAAGAGAGAGGCACCAAGCATTTCTTGCAGCCTGAAATCTGGATGGTTGTGTTCTCCCTTAGGTCCATCTGGGTCACGGACTCCAATGTGCTGGAGTCATGCCCTGTAGCACACCACCACATTGTGCAGAACTGTATTGC
Organism: Chroicocephalus ridibundus; assembly: GCF_963924245.1. NCBI lineage: Eukaryota > Metazoa > Chordata > Aves > Charadriiformes > Laridae > Chroicocephalus > Chroicocephalus ridibundus. Next base: position 41,850,101 of record NC_086284.1, read on the forward strand.
CTCGAGCACCACCTCTGGGCTTCCTCCCACACCACCTTGTGTGTTAACTGCTAACTTGCTGTTTGCCAGTGCTGTTGACATATTCCTGTGGTCACTACTGCTCTGAAGCAGCAGCTGTGGAAGCGCTCCCCATCAAACAGGAACCTGTCATTCCCACATCAAGGAAGCCAGCTGAGGTTGAAGGTGGGCTCACTCACAGGCAGGAAGCAGCAATCAGGAGCAGAAGCCCAGCTCTGCGAACGGCAACCAACCCTTTGACTACTGCCAGATCCTGTGCAGAGTGTACCTTGAGTTACTGGGGGATGTGGGAGGATAACATTCCCCTCCTCAATTGAGAGGCTGAGAATAAGGACTCATAAGGATGCAAAATCAGATAGTTTACATTTTTAAAAATATTTAAGAGAAAGCAGCATGTTCTAATGAATTTGAAATATTATTGTGTTGCTTATAGCACATAAAATGCCTCTACAAATTCACTTTGTCCTTGTCTGTGCTTTCCCTCATGTAAACTTGAAAATTTATTTTCCTTTATGAAGAATACATTTTTTAATTATTTTATTTTTAGCTGACAGAGTTGCAGCAGGGGAATGAATGACCTTCAAAGCTTTCACTCTGTATCCATGATACAGTTTTCATTCCCACTAAATGCAAAAGGGACCTGTGGAAGATGAGAGCCCAAATGAGTAAGTGTGAAACTGTTAAAGACTGGCAGAGCTGGCAGAAGAGGTGAAAGATGTGAGTTCTGTTGTTTCTAGACAAAACCCAGAAACTTTTTTCTCATCTCTAACTAGAACATAAACCATTGTCAACGAAAGTAGAAATGGTTGGCAGCAGCATACAAAAGCATTTCCCAAAGCTACTACTAGCAATTTCAATACATTAACCGGAGACAATAATAGACAGCATCTTCAATTTGAATAGACATTTTCTGGGCATTCAAAGAACTCTGAACAAAGATGTAAATACTACTGAAGAGCTGTGAGGTATAGCAATAAAAAAATAAATACTAATGGAGATTATTTTTGTCCTTTATTTTCCATGGAATGTATGAAGTCGACTTCTTTCTGTTAGAAAAGGTTAATGTTACACTTCCTCTTACAATTACAGGAAGCAATAAAAAATATTATTTTTTATAAAAGCCACACTATTTCTTATATTGTTCACATTTTAAATTTTATTTGTAAAAAATAACTTGATACAACTAAGTTCAGAGTAAATTTAAGTCAGAATCAAAGGAGAGTTTAGTTAAACATTCTTTTGAAGAATTTTCCATGAAAGACTCATTCTCCTTCATTCTCCTTGAAGACCACAGGAGGCAGTAGGAACTTTCCAACTAACTGATGGGTTTTAGAGCAAGCTGGTATTGTGCCTATTCAAGTTGCTGGTGCTTAGCAATAGAAACAGATTTATAATTAAGTTCTTCAATTAGTATATTATGACTAAGCTACAAGAAGAATAGCTGTTTAATCTGACTGTTACTAAATGCTGTCACAAAATTGTGGTTTTTTTCACTTGTGGATATTCACAGTAGTCTCTTAGAGTGTTTTTTTTTCAAAGACATAAAATTGTGTATCTATTTCAGTGTCATTGTTCCTTTAGCTCTAACTATTTCTTTATATAGCTATAATTTGCCACAATTATTTCTTTTTCTTTGAGAGTCTGGATTTCTTTTTGCTGTAGTATATATAATATCCTTTTCCAGAATAACTAGGTTATTTTATAAAGCTAAATATACATTAAAAAGGAAATACCAAACACCGTCAACCTACATAAAATTGATACAAACAAACATATACCTCAGTGTCCTTAGGTATAAATAAATGGTAATAGAACTAGGTCCAAAAAAATTAAGAGGTGAAGTTTTCCCATGTTTTCTAGTTTAAATATACTTTATTTTCCAGGAGCAAAAAATAAATAGATGCAGCATTCATGATCATGGAGATATGTTTCACTCTGCTATATGAGGCAGAGTGATGGCAGGAGAAGAAATGCATGTAAATGGAGGACTGAGACAAACTGGGCTTCTGCAGAAAATTTGAATCAAGCTAACATTTAAAAGCAGATAGCACATGAGTAGAAAATATAAGGTGTTTGTCTGGTCAAGGTGGTGACGCAGACCTACTGATGGCTGAGCAACACATGTATTTACAATTTTGTAGCCCACTGCATCAGAAACAAACAGAAGGAACTGGAAGTCAGTGTGCAGTTGCGAAGCTGTAACGCCATTGGGATTACAGAGACATCTTGAGATAGCTCGCATGGCTGGAATGTTGTGATGGATGGATAGAGACTCTTCAGAAAAGACAACCTAGGAAAGTAAGAAGGGCAGTGTGTGATGTAAAGGGATTGCTGGAATGCAAGGAACTATCCCTTGGGACAGGTCATGAGACAGTCAGGAGTTTATAAGTAAGAGTCAGAGGACAGACGAACAGAAGTGATGCCAAGATGTGTATCTGATATGCCTAATTAAGAAGAGGAAGTAGATGAAGCCTTCTTTAGACAACAGGAAGAAACCCCACAATTGCAGGATTTGGTACTCATGGGGGACTTCAGCCACCTGGACAGCTGCAGAATGAGTAATATGACTGTGTATAAACAATCCAAGAAATTTCTGGGGTGCGTTAATGACAATTTCTGGACGTAGGTGCTACATGATCTGACCAGAGGGGATTTTGTCCAGGCCCTGTTGATGCAGAAAAAAAGGAAAGAACTAGCTGAATACATAAAGGTTTACAGCAGCCACGGTCAACAAAGATTGTGGACAGAAATGAGCAAGACATATTACAGTCACAACCATGGAATTTTGAAGAGCAGTTTCTGGTTTGTTGAAAGAGCTACTTGAGAGGATATCATAGGAAACTGCCCTGGAGGGTCAAGGGGCCCAGAAGATCTGGCTAGTCTTCATGGATGACATCTTCAGAATACATGCACAGAAAGTAAGGCAGGCCAGCTTGGATGAAGAGGGAATTCTTAATTCAGCTCAAATTTGAAAAGGAATTATCAAAAAGGGAGAAACAAGGATAGGCTACTGAACAGAGTCAGAAATGCCAAAGCTCAGCTGAGCTGAAAACTGAAAAGGATGTGAAGGTCAACAGGATATGTTTCTGTAAGTACCTGAGCTGCAAAAGGAAAGTTAAGAAAATGTGAGCTTGGTCCCCAGGTGGACTTGCGACACAGTGACAAAAGGCATGGAAAAATCCAAGGAGGTCAAACACTGGAACAGGTTGCCTAGAAAGTTTACGGGGTTTCTATCCATGGAGATATCCAAAACTCAGCTAGGCACAGCTCTAAGCAACCTGCTCTAAGTGGACCTGGTATGAGCAAAATGTTGGACCAGATGGCCTCCATAGGTCTCTTCCAATGTACATGATTCTATGAAAATAATTTTTAACATTCTAAGGAATTCTTTAGTTCATAAACATATAAACCTATAACAATTGGCAGTTACTTCTGTTCATAGATAATCTGAATGTATCATTACCCAAGTTGCTTAAGAGTAATGAAGAGGAGGTGATAAACTCTTTAATGAAGTTACACATAAAAGAAATGGTACTTTTTTTTATTATTATTATTAATGTGCTTTACCAAATGCTGCTGAGAGTGTATATTTGAGGGGCATTCTAAGAGAATTTTAAGCACATCTATGTATAAATTCTGGTTTCTGTTCTTAATCATCACATTTGCTTCCTTCCAGATCTGAAAGGAAATGTCTATTTTTATTGCTTATTAAGAAATTTGGAATGCTACTTTAAATATTCAGTATTTGTATGGAAATTTCCTAATAAAGTACAGATTTTCTGTTTACATGTGTATGCAGAAACCTATATATGAAAGCTATGATTGTTTTTTTTCAGACTAGGAAATGGACATGTACAGTTAAAGCAATTATTCCATAAGTAACAGAATAATTATAGAATTTAATTTGCTGCTTACCTTGTCACTTCTTCCTTCCAAAAAGGAAAAGAGAACATTTCTATTTTGTTTCAAGATCTTGTGTAAAAACAAGGAAAAAGAACAGCTGAACTTCAGTGGAAGTTATTTTCTATTTTTATTCCTTTTTAGATTAATTTTCTGGCTTATGTATAGAATTACTTGAATTAAATTTCTGAAATTAATAACAATCTTTTACAATAATGCAATTATATTGAACTTCCTGATACAGAAATTTCCAGGATTTTTAACCCTTTAATATTTTGTTTTAAATAGTATCCATCATGTTGGCTTTGGTTCTGATATTTATTTACAGTAATAATAAAAAAGGTAATTATTTGATGACATGACCATGTCAGGACACTTGAATTACTAAAAAAATTTTGAAAATATGGAGCAAATACAACAATAGAAGGTTCAAAACTGATGATCATGTAGGAATTTGTCCTTTGAAACCTACTTATAGGTATCAAATTATGTAAAGATATTAAAACCACTTTGCAATATTAGCACACAGAGGAAAACAAGGTCTTAAAATGAAAGAATCTGCAACTATGACACAATGATGAGAAAACAAAAAATAATTACGGACAATTGCAAAGGGCATCAACTATATCAGTAATAGAAGCACTGGTTCATAAGAAAATGTTCAAACTGCAATGCAAGCAGTGAGGGAGGGTTTGACATTTTCTTTTTAAACATCACCATAGGTATGAAGTTCCTCTTTATCCTTGTCTATAAGCAAACCTACCAGGATCTGAACTTTCCCGTGAAGGTGGTGAACTCATAAAACTACATTTAAAATGGAGTATGTTTAGTTATGATACAATTCACTATTTTCCATAATACCTTTTCAAGTATCTGATCCTAAGAAATCCCAGACTGTGCAGCTCCAGCTAGCAGAGATGCTCATGGGTGCTCTTTTATATGCTTTCCTGAGTCACAGTCAGATTTCTGTTATATATTTTCTGGAGACCAAAATGGATTTTAGCCTGAATTCTCCCTCACATCCTCTTCCCCCTACAAATATCTCTGATATCATCCCACTAAAAAGTTAAGGAAAAAACTTACCGAACTTTAGTGATAAGTAATCTAGAACTACTGTATCAGAGTTAGGACATTAAGAAGCATAACACTTTTCCAAATTAGTGCTGCAGTGAAAAGTTGGTATGCTGGGATCTCATAAAAATCAAAAGTTCCTTGAATTCCAGTAAATTAAAGCTCTGGTCTAAGACCAAAACCATGCATTTTGATTCTTGGTCGTAGAACAAAGGACACTTTGATTCTCAAATTATTTAGACATAAAATTGCCAGATCCAGAGCCCATAAAATTACTGAGAATTTTTTTCACGTGCTTTGAATCAAACATTTAAGCATATCATGCCTTTTTTTTCTTTTACTTCATAGTTTGTCCTTGCTTTCTTTGTCCTTTTCTAGTCACATATTGTGAAGGGTGCTCCAATCTAAGTCACACTATATTACAAAAATAAATCATAAGGCTACTGTGAAGCTTTATGCAATGTATTCTCGCGCCTATTCATCCAATTTCCTATTAGTGGGGAAAGAAACAGTAGGAAAAAAGGCAGAAGCCTCTTAGCAGATGGTAAACATTTATATATCTAACACATCAATTGGTCAGATTGTAGAAAAAAACACTCTGTGCAGGTTTGCTAGTCAGAAAAAGTCAAGGCTACTTTGCTAGTCAAAATAAATCTTCCAACTGGATCTGCTTATGTTAAGATTACTATGCAGTGGTAGTAAATAGATCTTAGCTCGGAAGGCTTTACACCCATGTCTTCTCACCTGCCAGGAGAATGCCTCATGTACCAGGACAGTTTTGTAACCACAAGAACACTCAGATGGCTTGTCTCTCTCCTTATCCATTTCTGTATCCTAAGAAATATAAAATCCTGGGAGAAATCCTGTATTGGAAGGACAGGAAACAGTTCCAGCTTCTGAGTCATGGTTCCAAAGAGATATCTGATCTTATCTTATGCAACAAACAGCAATATTATTATTTAACCTGTCGTTTAGCGCTCTAGCTGTTGTGTATCCCAAACTGAGAACTTAACTGTCTCCACACAACTTGCATGCCTAATTGGCTTTTGATGATTTTTTTTTTTTTTTTGAGAGAGAAACAAATGTTTTAGGCCAAGTTCAGCTCTGAGAGCAAAAAGATATCTGGTGGTCCCATCTTCAAATTTTTTCTATATAGAAATCAGCCATATTTCTGAGGGAAAAAAGTTGAGGTTTTTTTATCAAAAGAAGGAGCAGAGGAGAAATATATTTCAAACTTTAAAATCTCCTTATAAATAAGGACAAAGTAATGCTCCAGAGAACAAGAATTCATTCTTCTTAACTTTTTCTATGTCTTTGTCCATCTCTCCTTTGAATTTCAAATGGTAATGACATTTTCATGAAAGCAAATTTTTTTTTCTATTTAACAGTTCTCAATGATGGTACATCAACTGAAGTAATAACCTGTACTGTGACATCAAAGCCATTTACTCGTCAGCCAGCTGTAATATTACAAACAGATGATTATGACTAGCTGGGGTTATAATAGTGCAAGCGAGAAAGCTCTTTAGAAATGAAACCTATGTTTATTCAAATATCTTTAATATTAAAAGATGATGATGGAAAGAAATAGTCAAAATTGATTCTAAATATAATTCTTATCAAAGTTGTTTGTCAAGCTGTAGCTGGTGTCTAGCAAGACTGTATACCACGCTTTCTGCATAGCTCTCCATTTGGATCCTTTTTGAACTTACAGTTTGAAAAAAATAAACATACTTTTTGCATTGGCAATCAGTAGGAAGCTATTGTTTTTACTTTCCAGACAAAAAACCCAAACAAAAAAGTTTCTTCCCCTGAAAAAAAAGAGGTCAAACAACCTCCTTCATATAAATATAAAAACAATGTGAACACCAGTAATTCATGTATTCAAAATTACTACATCGTGTCGAAACACGTACTTGTTTCCAGAAACATTTCTATGACAATTAGAATGAAATAGTAGGGATTATTTTTATTCAGAGTACTTTTTTACAGTGTAACATGCAAACAAATTGCTTATTGGTATTTTTCTGTGTTTACGGTAGTTTCCTTAATTTCCTTTTCATTCAGTTATTCTATCTATCATGCCAAGAAATTGTAAAATTTAACTGAACATGGTATTTTAGTTCCCTGTAGAAATGGTATGCAGATTACAAATGGTTGATGGTGATGATGATGAGTGATTTATCTGAATGGTATGCTGGAAATCCTGAATCACAGTGATATAGAAAGAACCATGTTATTTTTCAGTGTTTCCGCAATGTATATCTCCATACACAGAAATATGTCAAGGAATGAAAATGGGGATAATGTTCAGGTAGGAAAATATCTTACCCGCCCTAAACTATATCCCAGAAAAGTGTGTAGGTCTTTGTGAAAACAAAACAAAACAAAATAAAACAAACAATAACACCACCACCACCCTCCCCCTGCCACGTCCCCCCCCAATAAACAAATCACTGTATAACATTTGTTTCTGTATTTGATTTGAAATATGGAAAAAAACTTTCCAATATACACAGAACTTTACTTTCTGTACTTTCTTGTTAGGTATTTGCACATTTATCCTGCCAGACTGCATATAGACCAATAGCCATGGGCTAATCCACAGCATCACACATTTAGGTAGCTATATAATCATCAATTTTATATACTGGTGGGAAAAAAAAACCAAGAAAAAAAACCCACCTCAATCTCATGTTAATTAATTTCATTTTTTCAGTCTATCTTTAAAAATACATCTTTTCAAAAACCTTTCTAGAGGTATGGTATTACATGTCAGTAACTATCCAGGCAACCTACAGAAGAAATAACTTTTGAGTGAGTACAGAATTGCTAAATTTGCAGTCAGAACCAAATTGTGTTAATTACCTTAATAATACACTTGTAATTTCTTTTCTCTCCACTCCTTATTTTCATTTCTATTTTTATATTAGTGAAAATTCATTGGATTGTTCCTTTTTAAATGGGACATGTAAACAACAGGGTTTTATTTTATTTTCCTCACTATTGAAAAAGATATATGAAAATGGCTACAGAAAATACATTAATTGACATTTTCAGTCAGAATAACTGAATTTATCAAGACTTATACCCTGAATTTAAAGTTGAAGTAGTTTGGTATAAATCTGCACTTGAAAAAAACAGATAATTTTGACAAACTCTAAATATTGATTTTTTAAGATTAAATTCCTCTTAATTCACAATAAAAAGAACCCATCCTATTGTCAATTACATTAGTGAAATGTAGAGAAACTAGTGGCTTCAAGGACACTCAAAACACATACAACATTGTTTAAAAAGAACTGCCTCATTGCCTTATCCAAAAAGTAGGGAAAAAACAACCCTACCAATTTTAAATTAAGAAGAGATATTATAATTTGTTCCCATTGGAAGTCCTGATGTGTGTGAAAATTTTTAGTGATTGCAAAAAATCATCTGCCTGACCAGCAAGGTACAGTCTTAGCTCAAGACCAGATATTTTAATTTTGGTATAAAGACAGAATTATACTATGTAATGTAGTGTATAATAAGAAGCAAGCAGAACTACCTTATGCTAGGTTCAGTCTTGTCATCCACAGTTGGAGGGTGACTGGGTATTTTGTGATCAGGGTTCTAAAGAGTAACTGTGTTTGGCAAATATTTTGAGATACTTCTCATGTATATCACTTGGTATCTCTTTTTTTGGGTCTGAATCTCCTCTGTATCCTCAGTGTCATACCATCTGTCTCATTTTAAGAGGCAGTGAAAACATAACTCAGAAACTAACTGGAATTTGGGTAATGCACCAAGTATTTACTGAACAAGTCTATAATTTTTTGTGTTCTAACAAAAAGCACCACTATGACTGTTTCATTTTTATCTGCTTTTAGCAAGTAATATTCACTCAAGTAATATTACAAGCAATGGATAAAGAACATTGCTATTAGTAGCTGTACATGCAGTTCCCGGAAGAAACATTCTGGCATTAAGCATAAAGGTTATTGGAAAAAGACACATATAAGTCAATAGGATTTCTGTATTTAAAGCAGACAGTATGAAAAATAGTACTTCTTAAAAAAAATGCTAGTCACTTTTTTCATTGTTTTCATGTTTGCTTATGTTTTATTAGATATCTGAAAGGAAAATTCAGATCTAGAGTTGAATGAGAATCCAAGTTTTCAAAATTTCAGTGCTCATATAATACCCAAAGGTACTACTGGATCATTTATTACGAAAGCAGCCAAAAGTAAGGTATCTCTCTTCGTTTTCATTTCCCCAAAATCAGAAGAGTTCCTGAAACAGTGCCTGGTTAAAAATAGTTTCCTACTCTAATTAATGTGGTCAACGTTGGCACTGAGTGCTGAGTTTTTAACCAATAGATCAACTTCCTTCTGTGCCATTTAAACTTGCCATAGACCATAATAAGATAAGAAGCTTGGGTTTTGTTTTTTTTTTTCTTTCTCTGAACAGAGACTCCTAACTATTTTGGGACACTGTTTGTCTTTAAGACTTTGAGAAATACAGTAACAGAGAGTTTGCAGAGTAACTGAGAGTCTGAATATTAATACATATGTGCTTTATGTAAATTGAAAATTCCCTAGAAAGGGATTATGTAATATGGCCAAAAAGACAACACACTTTCCATGTGGTGAAATCAGATCAAATCAGTTAAAAGATGGGCTCCTTAATTCTGACACTGAAACTCCAGCACTAGGAACAAAAGATGCTGTCCCACACTCTTCATATTCTCATCTGCCTTAGATCATTTTCAAATATTAGCCCAAAGAAATCCAAGTTTTATTTCGTAATGATTCTGATGGGATGTCAGCACTTCGAACTGACGATATCTAACACAAGTGTTATGTTTATGTTTTATTTTCATTATTAAAGAGAAATGGCATCAATATGAAAAAGATACAAGTACAAACTTATCTCAAATTGAACAAACAGTTGCTACATTCCCTGTTTTTATGGAATTTATGTTCACCTTCAGGAACAATAGAACAATTTAATGGAGTCATATTTTTTCTTAAGGGACACATCAACTGCAGCAGCTTTGATCTGGTGTCAACACTTGGAGACATAATGAAGACTAATGTTGACTAAATGTCAAACAGAAAACATTTAGAAAAATGGAAGTGATCAAAAAAAGGTCTTCCATTGCTCTGTGAGATACTTCTGAGTTTTACAGGTTCTCTTGTGGATCTTTAGTTTTATCAGCATGCTGAACAGATTGCTCATATCGTATATGCCAAGTTCTGCTCTGAGATGCACACATGGATGTCTCAAATACCCTAGAATATCTCAAATAGTAACAAACAGCTATGGTTAGGAAGCTGAATTGAATAGCTATCAGATATACTTTCAGAGCTCAAGCATTTGATTTACATGAGGATACCTGCATTTGGACGCCCACATTTTGCCGTCTGCACTTTGGGTTTGAGTCTGCCCTATAAGACTATCTCAGATATATTTCTGTTCTTATCATTATTCTATTTTTAATTATTTCTAGTTACTCTGTAAAATATAACTTTTGTCATTTTTTACTGACCAGTCTAAGCATTTTACTAGTGTAGGGATTTCCTTCTTAGAATAAACTTTTAATCTCTCTTTTCTATCTTATTTTAGGGTCTCCAAGACAAGATTTAAAATACAATATACAAATACAAAATACAATACAAAATAAATCCAGCATTTAAAAAATAATCTTGTAGATAGAAGGGAAGTTTATATAATTATATAATAGTAAAATATAATGATACAATGGTTTGGGTTGGAAGGGACCTTTAAAGATCATCTTGTTCCAGTCCCCCTGCCATGGTCAGGGACACCCTCCTCTAGACTAGGTTGCTCAAAGCCACATCCAACCTGACTTTAACCACTTCCAATGACGGGGCATCCACAACTTGTCTGGGAAACCTGTCCCAGTGACTCACCATCCTCATTGAAAAAAATGTCTTCCTTGTGTCCAGCCTAAACCTGCCCTCTTTCAGTTTAAAACTGTTGCCCATTATACTGTCACTACAGGCTTTTGTAAAAGATCTCTCTCCATCTTTCTTATAAGCACCTTTTTAAGTACTGAAAGGCCACAATAAGGTCTCCCTGGAGCCTTCTCTTCTCTAGGCTGAACAACCCCAACTCTCTCAGCCTGTCCTCATAGCAGAGGTGTTCCATCCCTCTGGTCATTTTTGTGCCCCTCCTCTGGACTCACTCCAACAAGTCCATCACCTTCCTACTCTGAGAACTCCAAAGTTGGATGCAGTACTCCAGGTGGGGTCTCATCAGAGTGGAGAAAATCACCTCCCTCAACCTGCTAGTCATGCTTCTTTTGATGCAGCCTGGGATATGATTGGATTTCTGGGCTGTGGGCACACATTGGCGGCCCATGTCCAGCTTTTCATCAACCAACATCCCCAAGTCCTTCTCCTCAGGGCTGCTCTCAATCCCTTAATTCCCCAGCCTGTATTGATACTGGGGATTCCCCCTGCTCAGGTGCAGGACCCTGCACTTGGACTTGTTGAACTTCACGAGGTTCACTTGGCCCTCATGAGGTTCACACCAGTCCATTGACTATGGCCTGAAACTAAAGAATCTGCGTAAAAGTCCCTTTTCACAGATCTGTGAAATCATCAAGTATATTTAAATGAATTTTGCCATGCCTACAAGACATGATATATCAAAAAATATTTCTGAATGGAATTAGAAACTTTGTACCCTTTCAAAATGAAGCTCTGCTTAATTCTCAGAAATTGAATACTAAACTGTTTCAAGCATTGAGTTAATATATTCGGAAAAGCTTAAAATATGTTTTGACATACAGGTACAACTCTACCACCAGGTTTAAACCACTGGGAATTTTGCAGTGTGGTTTTGATACCAGATTAATTTTTGCCTAGTGATACTCTCAGTTCTATTTCATACTTCACATAAGAGTTCCTTGTACAAATTTTAACCTTCATGTTCTTCTATAAAGTGGAAAGTGGCTATTTAACCATATACTTGTGTAAATAAGTTTCACTCTCCCAGATATTCTAATATATACAGAGTAGAAGTATGTTAGTAATATAACGCAACTGATTGTAAAGAAGTTTAATGAAGATATTGCTTTGCTTTTATTGCAAGCAGACTCTTGTAACCTTATAGCAGTATCCCAATTTAACTCTATCTTACACCAGCTATTTGGCTATGTATTGGCTATGATGCTTATCTCTATGTACCTTTAAAAATACAAAAGTCTCCAAATTCCACACTAGTCTAACTTTATATTAAATTGACGGACTTCTAAGAATAATTAATGTACAATAAACCCCTATTAATTATGTTATTGTTTTCTTGCTAAAGTAGTTTGTGACAGACAATTATATTTATATACAGATATATTCATGTATTTATATGCTATATATATTTATATATAAATATATTTATATATTTATAGAAAATTATGTTATATTTGGAACCCTTTTTAGAATTATAAAGATTTGAGTGTTATTTTCCCATTGACTTTATTGGGAATTCATTTCATGGGTAAACAGTAAAATACCTGAAAATATGGTATGAAAGAAATACGCAGTAGAGCTCAGAGATGTAAATTACCATCTTATTAAAATTAATTATGTAGAATTGATTCTTATAGTGCAATTATTTCTTTAATTGGGGTATCACTATTTTTATTTCTGAGAAGTCTGAACATAATCAGTAACTTCTTTTTTCTGTAATGTAAACATGTATGGTAAAAAGATATATTCTGAATAAAATATATTTTAGAATAATATTTTTACATTGTATGTATAACCTATGACTGAAAATTTTATGCATTTTATGAATTTTTCCCTTGAAAAAGAAAATAAGGAAGTCAAAGAGACAGCAAGGGAAGGCACTCACAACCATAGCTAACATGAAATATAAGAACAGCCAAATTGTTGCTGCAACACTGTTTTTTATGTGTGGTATCAAAAAATATTTGTCAGATGCAATGTTAAGCAGCAAAAGTCTGTTGAGTATTAGAGTGCCATTAGATTAATTTTCATTACCATTAAATCTAAACAAGTATTTATTTTTAAACTGTGAATAAAATACCTTGTATGTAAAAAACTCTCTACATCATTCACAGGATCTTCTAAATATTGTCATTAGTAGTCATCTCTTTTCATACAGAAACAAGGTGAAAAATAACATAATGTGAAAACAAAACAGTGCTAAGCCAATAGGATTCATCCAGAGCAATGCCTTTGCACTTAAATTGGCACCTGAGTAAAAAATGTGTTCTTAGATATTCCTCCAGTTGTCCTGGACTTTGGCTCCTAACACAATGCAGTTGTGAGTGTTTTTAACTTTAAAATTTACTGGTTGCCTAGAGTTACATTTCTATATTTGTTTCAAAGAGCTTCACCACTGATACGGTTAAGTACTTCTGAAGTCTTTTTTTCTGCCTGGACACTAATGGGATGTACAAACCAGAGGTTACTCTCATGAAACCTTTCCAGATTTTCAGTCCACTAATAAATTTAGACACCTTTTCAGTAAGGACATTTCTGGTCTTCGGACTAATGAGAACGAATAAAAGCACAGCTGTGGGCAGGAAAGGTGTTCAAGAAGAGTTACTACTGCTCGGTGACCATTACCTCCAAGTGACATTGCCTCAAAGTATAAGTGTATGTTCCCACCATCATAACCTCTCCTGGTCAGTGAATTCTGAGTTCGGACTAGATAATCTTCTGAAGGCAGACACCAATGATTTTAAGATGGCTGACTTTCAAACATCACTATTTCAAGCACTTTCTGTGAGCTCTTAGAAGTTACATAAAGAACATATGTCTCTAGGTGTCTTTCTGTTCTGTATGCCTGCAGATTTTGCCATTATTATATGTCCTTTCCTCTCTTAGCCCTATGAGGAATGCCTTGGTTAGGATCAGGTAACTCTAAGGTGTCCATTTTCTTTACTAAATCTAGCAATTTATTCAGCTTAACAGCTAAAACTTGAGCTCTAAATTTTGTTTTGAGCTCTAAGTTTTGTTGTATGTTTGGTCTGTACTTCATTCTATGTCCCTATAGTTCCCTAGTGGTGTTATTTTATTTAAAATGCAATCTTCTGCCTGTAGATACAATACTACTATTGTCCCCAGAGTTAGTCTGTCCTTTTCTCATTCTTATAGTTTTCCTGGATCTCAGGACAAATCCTCTCCAATGGCCTGACTTCAGAAAGAATAGGATTTCTTCTTTTCCTTTTTCTATTCAGGTGAAATTATTTTTAGATCTACAAGGTCAATTCTACTGCTTTGAACTTACAGTTAATGTAATACATGAGAAATATCAGAGGAAAGATTGGCTCCATGGATCAAGATGTAGCATCTTTCCATCAGCTAAAACAGATGAAGAAACATGTTATTAGCACCCACCATCTGATGTGCCAGGGATGGTAGATATACATGTCATATTTGTGTTGATTTTCTCAAATCATTATGAGATATATAAAGGAACTGAAAGATGTTTTTATCAAGTCCAACTGTACAAATCAGGTTTAAAAAAACACAACTATAATTTCCTCAAAAACTGAAACAGAGAGAAAAATCTAAATAGCAAAACTACAGAGGTCAAAAAATTATCATTAGTGCAATAGAGGTATATATGGCATATCTATTCATCTCAAAGGAAAACCGAGGGGCAATTCCATGATTTAACTTTCCAGTACTCTAATCAGTCATCAAACATGCATGTTTTTTCAGCATGAAATAAAGAAAACAAAACAAAAAAAACCCATACCCAGTCACAGCAACAAGCAAACATTCATAGCTTTAACAGCTGACCTAATCACAAGAGGCTACTTTTCTTTCAGTATGTCTAACATCCACCTGAGGCACTGCAGTAACAGTTCCCAGCTCCCTGTCATCCATCTCAGCTTTTGTGTTACTTCTGTGCTGTAGGCAAGTTTAATAAAACAAGAATTTAGGGATTTGAATTAATTATATTTTAAATAGTTAAATATTTGGTTACAGATTAGGCCCATTCAGTGTTCCCTACTGTTCTATTAATAGTGTTCTACTCTTTTCCTTTTAAAAAAAGGAATAAAGGAAAAAAAAAGAACCAAACCCCAGCTTTCTTTTTGACTTATCACAAAGTCTCAAAACAATTCCACATGGATTAGAGGACGGTCTTAGCTAAGAAAAAATTGCATAGGTTTTTTGCCAATGTCACCTCAATTACAGTCATCAGTGTTTTCACAGTAGGACAAGAAAGCTGGTGATAGGTTTACTTTCCCCAGGGTTCATTTTTCAACTATAGGGTTGACATGGATACATCTAAAGTGATTGGACTAAGATGCCAGTTTTCTATTGGGAAGTGAATAAGAAATTTGCTACTACCAAGTATGACCTCAGTCATCTCTTCCTAGTAGTAAAAAAGATTAATCTTATGAAGTATAGAGAATCATATTTTTTTTTAAGTTCATACTTTCATTATCATGTGCATTTAAAAAATATTCCAACTGAAAGTTCCACTCCACCATGAAATCTGTAGTGTAGATTGTTGGAACCATATATTTCCAAATGTACCTGAAATTAACAGTAGTCACAATAGGGATTGGGTGGGGGTGGGGTGTCAGGGGAGGGGGGGGTGGGGAGTTAGAAGAAAAAAAAGCGATATAAGTAGTATTTCATCTCTTCCAAGTCTCAACAGAAACCTGAATTCCTCCTTGTCCTCTGAATCGAATGTAGACACTGTGCAGGATATACTGGGTCTTCTGGGAAAGAAGGGGAAAGAATAATTCTCTACAATAGCCAACAGTCCAATCTGTGTAAAGCCCTAAAATGCTTTTTTGTATTTCTAAGACTGTCTGTAGCATCAGGTTTGAAAACACCATAGAAAATAGCTCAGATCCTTCAGGTTACAAACACCGTAACTTTTAGAAGATTTCAGCATGAATACTTAGCAGGCAGGCAGGAAGGACTAAATTCTGTTATTTAAAGAAAGACAACTTTATGTGTAATCCTCTTTGTGATACAGTAAGATATGCAAAATATTGATTTTGTCCTGACAAATATAATACCAAAGCCATATCTGATCTGTATCATTTGGACCAGACACTGGAGGCTAATCAGAATGAATAAATCATAGAATGGTTTGGGTTAGAAAGGACCTTAAAGATCACCTAGTTTCAACCCTCCTGCCAGGGGAGGGGACCAGGTTACCACTAGACAAGGTTACTCAAAGCTCTATCCAACCTGACCTTGAACAAATCCAGGGATGGGGCATCCACAACTTCTCTGGGCAACTCACCACCCTCCTAGTAAAGGATTTCTTCCTAAAATCTAATCTAAATGTGACTTCTCAATTTAAAACCGTTACTCCTTGTCCTATTACTACAGAAAGTCTGTTCCCGTCTTTCCTGTAGGCCCCCTTTAGGTACTGAAAGGCTGCTATAATGTCTCCCCAGAGCCTTCTCTTCTCTTCTCCAGGCTGAACAACCCCAACTCTCTCAGCTTCTCTTCATAGAAGAGGTGCTCCAGCCCTCTGATCATCTTCATGGCCTTCCTCTGGGCTCACTCCAAGAGGCCAATGTCTTTTTTTATGTTGGGCACTGCAGAGCTGGATGTAATACCCCAGGTGGGGTTTTACCAGAGTGGAGTAGATGCAGAGAATCACCTCCCTTGACCTGCTGGGCACGATTCTTTTGATGCAGCCCAGGATATGGTTTACTTTCTGGGCTGCAAGTGCACACTGCCAGCTCGTGTTGAGCTTCTCATCAACCAAAATCTGCAAGTCCGTCTCCTCAGGACTGCTCTCAATACATTTTCCAGCAAACCCGTATTTGTGCTTGGGTTTGCCCTGACACACGTGCAGGACCTTGCATTTGACCTTACTGAACTTCATAAGGCTTGCACTGGCCCACTTCTCAAGCCTGTCAAGTTCTGTCTGGGTGGCATTCCTTCCCTCCAGCGTGTTGACCACACCACAGAGCTTGATGTCATTGGCAAACTTGCTGAGGGTGCACTCAATCCCTCTGTCCATGTGTCCTGGTTTGGGGTGAAGCATAGCCAACTTTCTGCTCAGTGAGAGAGGCTCTTGCCTTGCTTGCACTTTTTGTTGTGGCAGCCAAGGTCAGTTGCTTTGGTTGTTTACCCTGTGGAGGAGTTGTAGCTGTGGGGAAGAGTGGACAGGTCAGGTGACCCAAAACTGACCAATAGGGTACTCGATCCCATCTGCCATGCTCAGTATAAAAGCTGAGGGATCAAACGGTGGTTCTTCTTCAACGGCTTGGCTTTTTCAATAGCTCTCTTTCTACAGTGACTGACATCTGAGGAGGACCCTGTCAATTCATCTACCTTTGATCCCAATCCATGAGTTCCTGAATCAAGATCTGGAATCCAGTTCCCATTCATCAGAGTCCAGTCTGGAACAGCCCAGGATATGATTGGCTTTCTGGCCTGCAAGTGCACATTGCTGGCTCATGTCCAATTTTTCATCCACCAGTATTCCTAAATCCTTCTCCACAGGGAGGCTCTCAATCCATTCATCCCCCAGTCTGTACTGATTCTGGGGATTGTCCTGACGCTGGTACAGGTCCCTGCTCTTGCCTTGTTGAACTTCAAGAGGTTCACATGGATTCACCCCTCAAGTCTGTCAAGGTCCCTCTGGATGGCATCCCTTCCCTCTAGTCTATCAACTTCAGTATCTGAAGGAGGACTACAAGAAATCTGGAGAGGGACTTTTTACAAGGCTATGTAGTAATAGGACGAGGGGTAATGGTCTCAAACTGGAAGAGAGTAGATTTAGATTAGATATCAGGAAGAAATTTTTCACTGTGAGGGTGGTGAGGCACTGGAACAGGTTGCCCAGAGAAGTTGTGGATGCCCCATCCCTGGAAGTGTTCAAGACCAGGCTGAATGGGGCTTTGAGCAACCTGGCCTAGTGGGAGGTGTCCCTTCCCATGGCAGGGGAGCTGGAACTAGATGATCTTTAAGGTCCCTTCCAAACTAAACCATTCTATGGTTCTATGATTGTATGATAACTACACCACTCAGCTTGGCGTCATCTGCAAACTTGCTGAGGATGCACTCAATCCCACCTTCTGTTGTCATTGATGAAGATATTAAATAGTATTGGACCCCGTAAGAACCCTTGAGGTGACACTATTTGTTAAAGGTTTCTGCCTAGGCATTGAGCCATTGACTAGAATTCTTTGGACAGAGCCATCCAGTCAATTCCTTATCAATCTTACAGTCCATCCTTCAAATCCATATCTCTCCAGTTAAGTGTCAAGAATGTTGTGTTGGAACGCGTCAAAGACGTTACAGCAGTCCAGGTAGATGACATCCATAGCTTTTCCCTTGACCACTGATGCAGTACTCCTTCATAAGAAGGCTACTAGATTAGCCAGGTACAGTTTGCCCTTGCTGAAGTCATGTTGGCTGTCTCTAATCACCTCTCTATCATCCATATGCTTTGACGTGTCTGTTCCATGATCTTACTGGACATGGAGGTGAGGCTGACTGGAAAGTTGTTTCCATTTCAAATGCCATGAGAGTTTGCTAGGTTTTAGGTAACTAACTCAAACTCATAGGCTGGATGATTATTTAATTAGTCTCGATTAATTTCCAAGTATTTTGAAAAATTATTTCACTGTTCTACCAAATGTTTGGCTTGCCACTGAAGTAACAAGAAAAAAGATAGTGGACTCTTAATTGATTTTTGAACTTAAACACTATAAAGTGGGCAAGCTGAAATTAGTAAAAAAGTTTTGGCAGAACTGGAAAATTAAGCAAGCAGCCAAAGAACTTACATGGCTTTTTTTTTTTTCTTGTCTGCATGTACTTTTACACAGTAAGGATATGCTAAAGCCTCAGATTTTATCTTTTTTCTCTCATTTCCACTATCCTCATCGGCTTTTATAGTCTTTCTAGTGTGAAGCTTCCTTTATTCTTCTTCATTTAATAACTACTAAGAAAAGTTGTAATGAGATTTTTTTTTTTTTTCCCCTGAAGAATTGGAAGTATAAGTGTTAAAAAATGAAGAGGAACAAAGTCTCTAAAAACTCCTGCAACAAGCTTCAGCTTCCTTTTTTGTAAAAAAATAAATTATTTAATTTATTTATTCCATTTATTTTTTTGTTCAGCTATATCATTGGAGGCCCCACAGGACTACATTCAACCATTCATGATCTATTTCATTACAGCTTTATTCCACAATTTTCAAGTAACTTTGATTTATTTCTCTTTGAAACAAAAAGGGCTACAAACCAGTAACATACGATAAATTACTGTGTATTATCTTTCTATCACTGTTCATCTTCACATTGCTCTAACCTTGAGTTTTAGAAGCCAAAGAGATGAACTAAAAATGACTTGGGGCAGTGGGGGAAAAAAAAAAAAAGAAAGGACAAATTGTTAGAAAATAGATAACTTGCTAAGCTATCCATTTCAGTTCATCTTCCAAATGTGTTCAATGTCACATTGCTTGACCTGTTAAAAAATCAGAAAGATAATAACCACACATACTTTACAGAGAGGAAAAGAACCAAGAATGTTCTACTACTTTTGGAAAAATCCATAAGTAAGCAAAACATAAATTTGGACAATAATTATAACTGCAAAAATCCAACCTCATACAAGATCAAGAGATGACAAGTGATCCCTCTTTAGGCAGGCAGACAACATATAGGACATCTGAGACTATGTGCTAAATACCTAACCTGTTCAAATATAAGCAATAATTGTGATAGTGCAAACAGTCCAAATACAGAAGAGCACAGATTTCAGTTAAAAGTGAAGACAGCTACTAAAGCTAAAGACCTGCACCTTTTAAAAATTTATGAAGGAATTATATATTCACAAACTGAGTAAAACAGATTGTCTACTCCTTCGATCTCATCTAAGCAAACTACACTGGCTTTCCAGCCTTACCTCTCTGATTAAACATATCTGTTTTCTCTCTAACAATGATTAAAGGAAAATTTTACTACAGTGTTACTCATTTTCCCTCAAAGATCCATCCAGTGAAGGAACAGATTATTATTAAATAAATAATTTCCCAAAGATGCAAAACAACTACAGGTGGTTATGCAGAGGGTAAAAGTGTTTTATGGCTCCAGTCTTTAGAAATATACCACCTCAGGTTAATATGGAATACCTATGTAGCAGCTCTTCCTTTAGTCTTCACAGTGGACTTTACCTGTTCTTCCAGCAAAGGATTCTCTGTGTCTGTAGAGGAGATCAGGTGCAGTCTTTGATGCTTAAAATGCTCTAGAATGATTTATTTTAGTTGTTTATGCAAGCTTAGAAGGTTGCAGAACTGGCTGGGGGACTCTGATGCATTTGTATACTACAATGCACTAAATGCTATGTAGCATAAAAACTCCCCCTCCTCCTCTAACTCCATCATTTCAGAAGGGGAAAAAAACCCAACAAACAAAGCAAAACAAATAGATAAATAAAAATCTGAAGCATGGAATCAGCTTGTTAAAAACATAGTTATGAATATTTTTTTCTAAATCTTCTCTTACTCCTCATCCATTTTCTCTACGTGGCTTTTATTGTAGTGACCTTGTCCTACTACTTTTTCCTATTTTGTTGGTTTTGAATTACTTCCACATGATTAATGGCATCCCTACTTATAGGAGTAAATAAAAATAAAAAAGATCCCTTAAAGATTTGGTAAAATAAGCCACAAGTTAGTACAGTCACATTCAAGGCAGTAACTAAATTCTGAACACTTGAAGTTAAGGATTGAATTCCTGGAAATTACATGAAAGTTATGATTCTTTTATAAAAAATGGTGGTACCTGATAAAAAAGTTGCTTACTGCCCGATGCCAGTCATAGCCAGTTCCAGACAGAACACCAAAGGACACACCACAAGGCACAGCCCTTCAGCCAAGATGGTTGTGCTCTGGGGAAAGCATATTTAAGAATGGAAAGAACACTGGAAAAACAGTGAGGAGTGAGGAAAAAAGTGTGAGAAAAGAATCAGCCCTGCAGGTACCAAGGTCAAAGAAGAACAATAGGGAGGTGGTGCTCCAGGTGCTGGTGCAGAGATTCCCCTTTAGCCTGTGGGGGAGATCATGGTGAACTGCAGCCTGTGGAAAAGTCCTATGCTGGAACAGGGAAAAATGTGAGGTGGAAGGAGCAGCATAGGAGATCTTGATATTATAGTATCATTTTCCACAATGTTCAATATGTTCCACAATGTTGGCTGATGTATTTGCTAAGCTGGTCTCCATCATATTTAAAAAGTGATGGCAGCCACAGGAAGTCCCCAGTGACCGGAAAAGGGAAACATCACACTTATTTTTAAAAAGTGTAAAAAGGACGTCCCCCAGTTGTGTCTGTTTTGCCTGTGATGGTAATAGTAAGTGATCTTGCATTTATCTTCACCCATGAGCTTTTCCATCTCATTTTTCCCCCCCCATCTTGTTGAGGAGGGGGAGTGAGAGAGCAGCTGGGTGTGCGTTTGGTGCTTTGCCAAGGCAAACATACCACAATTAGAGAGACTTGGTGCTCTTGGTGGGTTATTTTATTCTTTTTTAGCAAGATACAGCTTTGTACCATTTTGTGGCAAAACATTAATTTCTCCCTTATTTCATCTTAAAGCCACAGAACAAAAAAGAAAAGCGGGAAGCGTATATGAATGATAAATAGATCCCTGACACTCATGGTTATTCCTACTACTTTTCAGGTGGGAGAAGGAAATGCTACAAAACTTTAATGCATTAAAAATGCATCCATAACATCTCAAATATATTTCTTAAAGAAACGGTTTCTAAATTAGACAATAAATGAGCATGAGTGAGAAAAAGGAGAAAAATCTTTATTGTTAAGGTTGAATTAAATGAGTATGTAGCAATCAAGAAGATAAAAACATTTTATACACAGTAATTTACATCTGGACTTGATGATCTTAAACGTCTTTTCC
The DNA here is from genome assembly GCF_963924245.1 of Chroicocephalus ridibundus. NCBI lineage: Eukaryota > Metazoa > Chordata > Aves > Charadriiformes > Laridae > Chroicocephalus > Chroicocephalus ridibundus. Next base: position 41,871,970 of record NC_086284.1, read on the forward strand.
AACCTAAATGATTCTATTCTATGATTCTATTCCAAAAGGAAAAATAAATGGAAAAACTAGGGAGATATAAAGTTGAATAATACAGGAGTAATTTATCCTGATTTGGTCTTAATGCTAGTTCCAGTGAAATTGGCATTAAAATACAAAACAAAAATCCTGTGATTTAGATACAGTCAGAATAATACAGCTTCCTGTATGAGCTGAGATAATGGCATTCTCATCTTGCCCTATGGAATCTGAATGTCATGAATTCCTGGTTTGAAACATAATTTAATAAAGGTCACTTACCAAGGTAGAAAACGGGAGATAAGGAAAAACCCTGCATAGCACATCTGGTTAGGATGAACTGATCTGACACAGTTATTAATTATCACGGATGCCTTAGGGTTGGAATAAAGCTGTCAACTCAAGAGCAAAATGCTTTCCTAAAGTTAGAGTCTTAAAAAAAATGCAATAAACCCAGAAATGTTCAATCAATTCTGCCAAATATCTTTTCAGACTCTGTGACAATATTAATGTAAAAGACTTAAATGTGTTAGCAAAGTCTTAACCAAACGGGAAAAAAGATTTTTATCTGAGATAAACTGTGTTTGATTCAGATGAAATAACTTTGTATTAGATTTATGAAGGCAATGACCTAAAATATTAGCTAACATTTTAGCATTCATTAAAGAAATCTATTCATATAGGACTTGGGACTTCGGTAGCTTTAGCATACACAATGATTCAGCTAAGCTGTATCTATAGTATTTGCTCAAATATATCACTCCTGTTTTCAAACAGCATGGGCTGTTGTGGATAAAAGCAGATTGTGGAACAATGTAGGGATGTGGAACTTATAAATCATATCTGCACAATTATTCGTACAGTCCTGTGTAATTAATGTAGTTTAGTCTTGACATTTTAGCCTGGAAATTTTCATCAACTTGGTTTAGATGGTATCTGTAACATTATATTATTTTATAACATTATATTATGCTATAACATTATATTATGTTATAACATTATATTGCCCAAAATATCTGTGATATCATATAGGAAATGAATATGACTGTGCTAATGGTACTTACCCTTTGAGTAATACTCAACCTTGGCACATAGCCAGACAGGAAAACACTTGGGAAGGCAGGTAGGTTGGTAGGCAGATAGGGGTCATGACATCAAGGTAAAAGGTTTGACAGGAATAGGCCATACTGCTCAGTGAGTTATAAGGCTTAGTTTACTGTTACTATCAGTACTGACCATATAGATCAAGAAAATAAGGAAGGGAAGAAATGTGTTTGTATAGTTGCTTTTACTTAGTAATAAAATGCATTTAACATTTGGGCATATTGGTGATTCTTAATGAGAAAGGTATATTTTAAAAACAAACTTTCCTTTACATATTCTTTGCCTGGATGTCTGGGAGCTTTCCCCAGAATTGCACTTCGACTAGCCTAATTGGCTATGTCTGTATTCAGCTGGGGACATTCTTGGACCCTAAGATGAAACTTTAAAGCCTAGATGACGCTTAGATACATAAACTCTGTTTACACCTAAAACAGGCAGGTCACACCAAACTCTTGGGAGTGTGGTATGACCTGCCTGTATTATATATATTTTATACATATATATGTATATAAAAAAAATAAATATATATATATTACCCTCCACACACATTATCTGCGATATATAGTGCCAGTTAGTCTGAGCAAAACCACATGTGGGATCAGGCTAACTGTTAATAGATATGACAGTTTACGAGCCAGTGCTTGAGTGCATGATCTGACACTGGTAGGTGTGTGAGTGTGTCTTTTATTTGTTTTTAAATGGTATAAGTGTGTGATATCTAAGACTTACTGTATGCTATTTGAACCATTCTGCTCAGATCAGGCAGCTTTTAAAAGTTATCGTGCCACAGTTAAGTACTCCTTTGGCAGCCTCTCTAGATCTTATCTTTTAAGATTTCTTTATGAAAGCTTGAGCTCTATAGATTCATAACAGCTGAGAGATGGAAAACTGTTTTGATCGCAGAATCACAGAATAACAGGGGTTGAATGGGACCTCTGGAGATCATCTAGTCCAACCCCCCTGCCAGAGCAGGGTCACCTAGAGCAGGTTGCACAGGAACGCCTCCAGGCGGGTTCTGAATGCCTTCAGAGATGAAGACTCCACCACCTCTCTGGGCAGCCTGTGCCAGTGCTCTGCCACCCTCAAAGGAAAGAAGTTCCTCCTCATGTTCAAGTGTAACTTCCTATGCTCAAGTCTGTGCCCATTACCTCTCGTCCTGTCCCCGGGCACCGCTGAAAAGAGCCTGGCCCCATCCTCCTGACATCCACCCTTTAAGTATTTATAAGTGTTGATAAGGTCCCCCCTCAGCCATCTTTTTTCCAGACTAAAAAGACCCAAATCCCTCAGCCTTTCTTCATAAGAGAGATGTTCTAGTACCCTAATCATCTTCGTAGCCATTTGCTGTACCCTCTTCAACAGTTCCCTGTCCTTCTCAAACTGGGGAGCCCGGAACTGGTACTCCAGCTGCGGCCTCACCAGGGCAGAGTAGAGGGGGAGGATGACCTCCCTTGACCTGCTGGCCACTCTCTTCTTGATGCACCCCAGGATGCCATTGGCCTTTTTGGCCACAAGGGCACATTGCTGGCTCATGGTCATCCTGTTGTCCACCAGGACTCCCAGGTCTCTTTCAGCTGAGCTGCTGTCCAGCAGGTCAGCCCCCAACCTGTACTGGTGCATGGGGTCATTCCTCCCCAGGTGCAGCACCCTACACTTGCCCTTGTTGAATTTCATAAGGTTTCTGTCCACCCAACTCTCCAGCCTGCCCAGGTCTCGCTGTATGGTGTCACAGCCTTCTGGTGTGTCAGCCACCCCTCCCACTAGAAGGATGTACTGCTTCACACAACATCTTGTTAAGAAGATGCTGTTGATAACAAAGCTGTTGGAGACTCAAAAAGGAACTACGCAAATTCATGGAAAAAAAAAATCACAAAAGATTGTACCATTTATTGTGTGAAAAGTGACTAAACTACAACTTGATGGAAACTTTGCTATGTACTTCCCTGTTCTCATACCCTATGCCACTGATCAATGCTGAACAAAAGTCACCAGGCCAACAAGTATTTTGTTGACCTCCCATTACCATGCTAGTATTAATAGTCATCTTGCGATTTTTATAACTATACATATCAAATCTTCACAAATGGTTTAAATTGACTTACTTCAGATCCTACGATATTCTGCTGGTGAAAACTTAATGCTGTGACTGTCTTGTTTTGTGTGATTATCCTTGCATTTGTGTTAAGAACTTAGACAAAGCAACATTTTTCATTAACATAATTATAAATGATGAAATAAAATGTGACAAACTTTGCAAAGCTAAAATGCAAAAAAATATATACTGTGGAAAATAATTGCTGAGCTATTTCATCATAACAATTAAATTCACAGGACAAAAACATTTTCCAGACTGCCAAGCAAATAAATGCCTATAAGGACATGCATCAATATAGGAACTGCTGGGTTGGTGTTTTTTGGTTTGTCTTTGTTTGGTTTTGTTTGGTTGTTTTTTGTTTTTTTTTTTTGTTTTCTTCCTGAAGTGGGACTTTAATATGTTTGGTTACTGAGGACCTAAAGCTACTCTAAAATGGAGAGTGTGGTCACCATATATGATAGGATGTATTTGTAAAACTAACGTAATCATCTGGTCAGCATTTTGGGGGGCAGCTCTCTTTTCATCAAGACCAACTCACTAGCTCAAACACATCATTATTTTATCGATGTGATTTTACAAGTGGTGTTACAAGTAACCTAATTAAAAACTGAGTGCATTTATCACCTAGGCAGGCTGAGGTGTGATAGTCTTCTTGTTGTCTCTTGTGAACAAATTAGAAGTGATAATTCAAAGCATTTTTAGTAATACTGACAGGGTGGGGATTTTTTGCCTACTTCTAGCCATATTAAAACCACCAACAAAAAAACCCACACTACATAAATATGTATGTTTATATCATGTGTGAATATTGAGAGTTCCTGCCTTTTCATTTTGGTTTGGTTTCTCCATTAAATCTAAAAGGAATGAAACTGTATGAAAGGACAGAGTAAAGGCAGAAGATGAAAAATGCCTATTCTGAAGTTCATTTATGACATTAAAAAAATAAGATTATAATATCATCTTGCAGAATTGGCTTATTACCAGGAGAAAATATTTCTTACTCTTCAGTTTTTCATTTTTCTTTTTGTTTTTTTTTTTTAATTATTGTTTGTCTCCAGATTCTGTTTTCACTATTATAACGTTTATAAAGTAGTGGTTCCTATGGAACAAGTACATTGAACTTCTATTAGGTGAGATTTTTTTTTTTGCATTTATACCATAATTTGTGATACATGTGTTGACTTTATATCTGTTAGAGTCTCCAGCAAAATCAGAGGCAGGACATCTCTGAAAGATTGGATGCAGTATAGTCTCAATGGAAGTGGAAGGAACATCCCATGCAGACATTGCATTATAAGCAGAAGAGAAAAATAGTTTACGCTGGTTCTTCTTTAGTGCATTGAGAAAACTCAGCTTAGAGTTTATGTGTTGACAACACATTTTCCATAAAATTCTTTTGTCAATCACAGTTAGAGTCAAAATTCCAGGCTAAGGACACCTTTGATTTGACCCATAGCATAGCAGTCATGTATAAGACAGAAGCATGTTGTCACAATTTGAGCATTTGAACAAGGTAAGAGCAGTTCTAAACTCTTGTACTCTTAACCAATATTACCCACAGTCCAGCTGCTAAACCACAAACCTTAACTCGTTCAATACTATGCCCCCATCCACTGAGAAAGTACAAGTCTGTGGAGGGGCAACAGTGAGATTTAAGTTATTTTGATTCAACAAGCATCAGGCATAAAGTGAAATATTACTGAAGTGGCTCCAGCTGCGATGGTGGTGCTTTCAAAGCTTTTTCCATTCACTCCTGGGGCACATTGCCAATTCTTTTCTCCTTTTCATAAGCTGTCAGAAAGTCATGCAAGTGTACAGTGTTTTATATTTACTACAAGGTAACAGTTAGGCAGCTGAAACCCTTTGAACAACAAGTTCCATAGTATTTATCACAATTAATTAAAGGGAAAGAACAGAGTGGAAACACGTGTAACCTTCATCAGGTTCAAAGAGAGTAGGTTGATTTTTAAAGATTTTCTTACTGTTCCGAAAACCAGATCATAGGTAGTTCAGAGAGAATTAAGGCTCTTTTAATAACAAATGAGAGATTTTGAAGCTGTATTTCAGCTACCCATCAAACCCCAGTTCCCCTCCCCAACTTTTTCCTTATAATGCTTAGCACTTACACAGCACTTTTCATCTTCAAAGTGCTTCACAACACATTAACTAATTAATCCTTTGAGCACCCCTAAGAGATTAGTAGAAAATGATGTGATCTCTGGCAGCTGTGTGAGAGCCTTGAGCAAGGCAATGAATCCTGCATCCAATAGGGATTATAGTCAAGGTCTCCTGAAGTCCGCAGCACCCTGGACTTATATTCTGTTGAAAACTTAAAGAAAATGTAAAACTATTTAAAAAGTAAAAAGCCACATTCAAAAGGGATAGGTGGAACTGAAGGACATAGTTCAAATTTACAATCTGGAATAAACTTACTATTACTCCCTAAGGAGTATCTCTTATTCATCCTATAAAATCTATATACTCATATAATAGGATCTTTATGTACCTATAACTATCCTGCTTGAGAAATTAGAGTCCTAGCTTTTGTCTAAGCCCTGCTGCTTACATTTACAATAGCAAAGTAAGCAGGACAAGGGTACAGGATTCAGCACTGGCATGTACTTCTCCATAATGCTAAAATCTTTGTTCAATACCTGCTGGCCCTTTTTTCTAATGCCAATTTATACTCTTATAAAAAAATGAAGCTTTGTTGTCAGCGACACAGTTTGAATGCAACCATTGTATTCTGAGAGGTAAGAGAATTAATTTTATAGGAATAAGTATTTCCAAACCCCAAGACTAGAGAATGAACCCTGATCCAATTCTGTTATTAAGTTGGATGACATCCATTGCAATAGTCATCCATTGCAAAAGCATAACAATACCATAACAATGGCAAAGGTCCTGAATGCCTGACCTGATGCTGAGAATATTCTCGGTGTACTTCAAGAGGGTTGCTTCATGAGAGGTTGTCATAGCTGGAGGAGTGGCAATCCACCTTATAATAGCCTGACCACTTGGTTTTGTAGTCATGCTTATATCTATATGATCTTCTCTTATTTTACAGAAACATCAAGAGAAGGAAAGGAGGTAAGTGATTTCCCAGAATACTCAATAAAGTGGTGGTTACAGAGCACTTGTAAAATATCTGGGTTTTAAATAAATCTAGGTTTACAACTCCCAGTTCTAGCATGAGTGTTCTGCATTAAAAATATCATCCTTTTCTTTCTTGGAATAGTGTTGGAAATACTGAGTCTTGAACAAGTCTTGCAGAGCAAATTAGTAGAATTCTGTCCTGCAAGGTTTTTTTCTCAACAGTGAATTTTGAACAAAAGGAAATTTTTCTTGAAGACTCATTTTTTGGGTTGTAGTCCCCAGAGAATGGCAGGAACTTGGATTTCCCTTGGTGCTCAGTATTTCCTACTGGCTATCTCTAGAAAGCTCTCATACAATCAGTTTGCCCCTCTGAAATGCCTAGCTCCTCTCATATACTCTCCAGGGAGATTTAGATACCTACTTTCAGGTTTTGAGTTCAGTGCTGAGGGAGAAGCACCTAAAATGTAAATACGTGCTGCCTGATGACTGCTGCTCAGTCATCACATAACCTCCTGCGCACGTGCAGCTCCAACTAATGCCAGTGTTCATTGTGCTTCAGTTTGTTCAAGGGACTAAACACAAATTCAGAATGCATTATACTCAGCTCTGTGAGTTTGTGTTTAGACATGTACTTTTCTCACATTCTTTTCTCCTTTCTTTCTCTCAAGGTATTGTATTTATTTATTGGATATAAAATACAATTTGCTGGATGGTTTTACATGAACATAATTGTCTTCATTCCTACCAAAAAGCATACCATCATATCACACCACACCATACTGTAAAAAACGTCTTTACATAAGAGTGGTCAGACACTGGAACAGGTTGTCTGGAGAGGTTGTGGAATCTCCATCCTTGGGGGATATTCAAAACATGACTGAACACCATTCTGAGTAACCTCCTCTAGCTGACCTGCTTTCCAGAGATGACTTCCAATCTCAGCTATTCTGTGATTCTGCTTACAGTTTAGAATTTAAACTGGGCATTTTATGAAGAAAAGGAGAGCAAAAGACTGCAGCTTATTCTGTCACAGAGCTTAGTTCTAAATTTGGTGTTTTGGTTTTTTTTTTAATTATTTATTTGTTTATGATCAAGTATGTCTGCGTTCTAATAAGATTAACTCTATTGACTGCAAATGTAGTTTTTCACTGAGTGTAATGAAAATTGAGACAAACAGCACACACATAGAAAAATAAATTGTAGACAGAAAACTTGTTTTGGCTACTGCTGAGCAGTGCTTACACAGCATCAAGGCTGTCTCTCCAACATACCTCCCCCTCACCAGCAGGCTGGGGGTGAGAAAGATCTTGGTAGGGGACATAGCTGGGACAGCTGATCCAAACTGACCACAGGGATATTCCATGCCATATGATGGCTGCTCAGCAACAAAAGCCAAGAGAAAGGAGGAAGAAGGGGACACATTTGTTATTTACGATGTTTGCTTCCAGAGCAACTGCTATGTGTACTGAATGCCTACTTCCCGGGGAAACATCTGGACATCGCCTGCTCATGGGAAGTAGAGAATAAAATCTTTCATTTTCCTTTGCTTCTGCAGGCAGCCTCTGCTTTTGCTTTATTAAACTGTCTTTATCTTGACCCATGACTTTTTTTCCCTCTTATTTTCTCCCTCTCCATCCTGGTGAGGCATGGAATAATAGAGCAGCTTGGTGGGCACCTGGTGCCCAGACAGGGTCAATCCACCACAATGCTTAAATCTAGAGTTGAGTTTCATATCAAGTGTTGAATTAATCTTCCTTTCTGGAACGAGAACGACTACTGTCACTGCATAAGACTATAAGCATCTCTTTTAGGGCCAACAGGTTTTATTTTATTTATTTTTACTGTGCATCCCAGATTAATGAAGCATACTCTGTACCTCACTAATCGGTAGGAGTAAGAAACCAAACTTACTTCACAGTAAAAAGTACAGAACACTGACCTACTTAAAGAATAAAATTGATTTAATTAAGTGTAAGCTATATTTTAAAATTCGGCTGCTATGAGTTTTTAGTGTTAGTCTACTCTTTTACAGCAAGAAAAAAAGAGCTTAAAGGTTAAACAGGTTAACAATGATTTTTACTGAAGATTTCTCAAAATGCAAAAAAAATAAAATACAACACAAATACAAAACACACAGCTCTATGGTAGACTGCTTAAATTATATGAGACTATAAGACAAAGCTTTATATGGCAAGAAACAGATGTAACATGCATAAACAAATTTTCAGATAAGGTTATCTGATAAATTCTACTTTTTTCCCTCCTGCCTAGCCAGGTTTCTTAAAATTTATGGTCTTACACATTGTAAAGCGTAGCAACAGCATTACCAGATAGTATTCTTATCCTGATTAAACAACATGTTTTTATGTGTTTAAATAAGGCTCTTTAGCTTTTTTTTTCTCATTTTTCTCCTAAGAAAGCAAGCTAGTGAAATATCTATCAGGTCAGTTTTGTTTATTTTTTTTTTTAATATATTTCACTGTATTATGCTATTGATTACTGTAAGAAACCTCTTCCATTTTAAAATAACTCAGATAATATTTTAGGGGTTTTAATGAAGCAATTGTCCATCTCAGTCTCCAAAAGGATCCTACTGAAATTGACCAAACCCAATAATATAATTGCAACTAAACTGTAGTGCAATTTTTAGCAGAAGTATTTTATCTTTTGTTAAAAATAGATTCAGGACAACATCAAATATAAAAGAGGTCCACATGTGAGTTTTGGAATCCAGAAGTTTAAATTTTGGTTAGGTAATTTTGTTCACATTTATTCACTTCTTGGACTTCCATTTTTTTTCTCCAGCATACATACGCTTTATTTACATATAAAGAATGGATCTTACTGGAACATGAAAATAAAACAGATAAACCAAAAAAAAAAACCACAAAAACACCAAAACCAACAAGAAAAAACTTTTTTTTTTAATCTAAAGGCAGAATATTCTCTCTTTCTACATGTAAACCATATGTCTGTATAGTTGTTCAGCTCTCCATAATGAAATACTATCTTTCTCTTTCTCACAAAATCCTGTTTCTTCCCTGTTTATTTCTTTTTGGATCAGCTGGTGTTTTGAAACACTGCATGGGGATATAAATTTAATAGACAGATGTCCATTGGTTTAAACACTGAGTTAGAATCCAAGGTATTCAGTTGCTGAGAAATAAGATTAAAAAAAAGATAAAAGCTTCTAAATACCTCTGAAATTCCCTTTCATCCTCTGGATACAAATCTAATGGTTTTGGTTCTGACATGAAGGATGATATTTCTAATGTTTATCGCAAATTAATTCACTAGAGGAATGTGACTGACAGTGTACTGCCAGCGGTCATGACTTCCTACTCAGGGCTGCCACTTAACATCTTGTTTTATTTCTTAATAAATAGAAAACTTTTTCTCAGTTTGTGATTATGTTCCCTCCAGGGAAACATACTTAGCCTTTCTGTCTGTTTAATAAAGAAAAAAACAAAATGATGATTAACTATTCACAATTCCCTTCTATCAACTAAATAAAAATAATTTCCATGCAATTGTTTACTCCTAGTCTGCATTTATTGGCTGTAGTACTCTTCCTTTTTCATGGTCATTGTGTGCATGTCTGGATATACACATGGGTGTGTATACACAACTTGTGTATACCTACCGCCTCTGTTCTCCCAATATGTTTTTAAGGACGCACAGATTTTTGACTCCTAATGCAACAGAAATTATACATAGTACAATTTGAATGCACAGTACAGGTAATCATATTCTGAGAAACTAATCCGAAATGAACACTGATAATTTGTAAATGGAAAATTATTGGCCTTCTATCTTTCTATTCCTCCTTAAATGTGTATCTGTTCTTGTTCTTTATTTACGCTTTAAGGACTAAAATGACTTATGAAAGACCAAATACCACCTTGCCAGATAAGTATGCAATCAAAAAAAAGTGGCAATGTGGTGAGGCACTGAAATATGAATTCAAATTCTCCTTGGTGTTGGAAATAGAGTGCCTCTATTTTTTAGCATTGGGTACTTTTAATAAAGCAGATGCCTTGTCCGGAAACATACATGCCTCACTGCTCTCCCCTGCTGCTATCTATAACATCAAAAGAGGGGGAATATTTTAAGAAAGCAAAAGAAGGAAAATAGAAGAATAAATGGCATGCCTCTGTCTTCTATAATCAACTAATTTTGAAACCCTTGACTGTGAAGTGAATGAGAATCTATTACTGCTATCAATTACTCTATGAACTTAAACACTGGAGGTCTGCATTTTGGTGATATAGGAATATAATATGATAAATACGTCAGAAAAAGAAGTCCCTAAGCACTTACTCTGGTCACCTAGTGTAGGTACATAGATTTAAAATTAAAATAAAAAAATGATATTGGTAGTATCTGATTCTATGTAATGCCTTGCATTAATAATATTGGCTCATCAGGAATAAAACTTGATCTCAGGATTCACCACAGTCTCTAAGACTAAACCTACAACTTCTGTTAGAAGAGCCTGCGATGGGTATCTCATGTCTTCAAAGAAAGTACTACAGAGAGGAAGCAATGAGGGTCAGTCACTGAGCACTTTCTCCAGTGCTGGAAGTCTGTAGAACACCTATTGTCCAGTGAGGTTTGCTACTTTTCTGTAGTGGGTCTATAAAGTTACAGATATTGCCAAGGCTCACCCAGTTTTCTGAATATTATTCTTGCTGCTCATCTGTGTAGGCACAAATGATACTGATAGGATCTGCTTGAGAAAATCAAAGGTCAACATATAACTCTGTGGACAAAAAGGAGGGAGTAAAGGTCCCAAGTAACCACCTCATCAGTCCTTTCAGTCAAGGGGAAGCACACAGGTAGGAGCAGACAACAATCAGCAGACGAACACTTGTCTGTATAGAGGTTGTCACTGGCATGATCAGAAGCACTAAGACTTGGTAGAATGGCAAGACTGCAGAATGGTCATGGATAGGTGTAAGCTATTTAGGAAAGTCAGGCATAAAAGGAAAAATTTTAGTCCTGTTGAACTTCTGAGCTCCATAGTCCCGAGACTATTAACCAAAAATGTGTTTGTTGAGAGCCTCTGGTCAAGGTGAGAGAAGGGAGTTACACTGGTGATGTGATAAGATTTGTTCACTTCACCTGATCAAGAGGAAATAGTAGATAGGGTGCTTTACAAACAAATAGTAAAAGTCTCCTGATACCAGGCCTTCATCCTCATGGGAGATCTCAATCGTCCAGATATCTGCTGGGAATTAACAAAGCACTGTGCAATTTAGGAAATTCCTGGAGTGAGTCAGTGATGGTTTCCTTTTGAAAATTCTAGAGGGGACAAAAAGGGGTAATATTCTACTTGACTTGCAACTCAGAAGTAGAGAAGAAACAGGTGAATGTGGTCAGAGATAGCAGCTTGGGTGGCAGTGACTGCGAGATGGTAGAATTCAAGATCTGGAGGGATGCTGGTGTGATAAACAGCCTTGGTAAGTCTTTGGATTTTAGGAAAGTACACTTTTGCATATTTAAGGAATTTCTACGCAAAATCTCCTAGGAAGCTTCCATGATAGGGAGAGTGGACTGACTTTTAAAGGAAACTTTCTGAAACCTCAGGGATAAACCATCCTGTTGTGGAGGAAGATGGAAATTGACAGAAAACGCACTTGTCTAATCAGGAAGAAGTGAAACACAAAATGTAAGCATGCTGATGTGAAAGCATGTACAGGAAACAAAGGAGGAGAATAAAAATATTGCTTTGGTATTTAGGGACAACATCAGGAATAACAAAGCTTCATTGGAGCTAAAGCTAACTGAAAACAGAGACAACAGGAAGGAATGCTACAAGTGTGTTAGTCACAAGAAGAAATTCAGAGGAAATGTGGGTGTGTTGGTGAAAAGTTGGTACAAGTTACTGATGGGCAACATGGGAAAAAGCTGAAAAGATCAACACCTTTTTTTCTTCAGTCTTCATTCATACTCAAATCCAGATCCAAGACTTCTGGGGATATCAATATGGTTTGGGAAGGAGAGGGATAATCAACAGTGACAGACAGTATTTGGGAAAGCTGAGTTTATTCCCATCCATAAGCCCAGACAGGATATATTTGAGGATGCTGAAAGAACTTATGATTTGGGAAATATTCTGTTGATTAGAGGAGGACTCTGACAACTACAAAAGGCTTCTTCAGAAAGAGCAAAAAAGAGGAACCAGGAAACTGCAGACCAGTCAGCCTTAGCTCAGTTCCTGGAAAGATAATGGGTGTTTTCCTCTTAGAATCCATTTACAGGCACCTGAAGGAAATCAACACAGGAAAATCAATCCAGTCTTAGGGATAGTCCTTGTTCAGTCAGGAGGTAAGACTAGATGATCTCACGCAGACAAAATTTCTGTGACTGTATGACTTCAGGTTTACTTCTCTTCCACTCATAAATAGGTTCATTAGCTAAAGCAGGCTGAGATAACTCATCCTAAAACACAGAACACAAGGCGATTACTGCATTGGGGTAGCAGTCTTGAGTTCAGTCTTCATTATCTATAGCAATTATGCATTTATAAATACATTTATTTTACATTTTCATTCTCAGAACTTCTACCAAAACTAGCAATCCTGCTCCTGCAAAAAAATACGTAACCATCTTTTCCAGGTAAATATATTCAAAAAGAGATGATATACTCACTTTCCATTTGTTTGATTATTTTCTTTTTCCACAAAAAAATCTTCTTTCATTGTCTCTTCTAATGTTCTTTGTTTTGCTTTTGAAAAGTCACTAAGATACTGGATAACTTGTAGTGTATTAGGGGTCTTATTTTCCTATGGCTGTATGAGCATGCACCATGGAGATAGTATTCAGATGATTTGAAGAGCACAGTTTGAGCTGTGCCTTTAGAAAGGCAAGTATAGCAACACTCAGCTATTCAGTATGCACGATGACATTTTAGACAGAATGCTTGACTTGTAGTTTTTCAAGTGCTGCAGATTTAACGTTCCTTAACTAATACCTTTGCTGGGACATAATGTCTTTTGTTGTCTAGAAAGACTATAAATTTTTAGGTGCATTTTCTTTTACTTCACTGCAATATCAGAAACAATAAGCACAATGTTTTGAGATTTTAAAGACCACTGGTTCAGGGCAGTGGGATTTGAGGATGATCCAAATCAGATGTCTGAGGCTGTGAATGCTAATCCCACATTGCTATTCAGGTGGTCTCTAGAGTGTCCAATTTTTCTTAGCAGTCACTAGTATAGATAACTCCTATGTAGTGTGTTAGCTACTGTAAATTCTGTGAGAGATGCAGAAATCAGATTTACTTCTCACTTCAGCCACTTCAAATCTGGTTTATTGCATAATTGAACATATTTTTTTTTTTATTAAACAAAAAATAATAAAATTAGTTATACCACTTTCTATCTAGAAAGCTGAGAAACGGTCTGAATAAAGTATTTAAATCTTGGGTGTTTAAAATTCTAAAATTGATTTATCTTTGAAATATTCTAAAGCCAGTGCTTTTGAAAGCATCCTGTGCGATTTAAACTCAGCAGGTATAAACTAGTCATCTAAGGTAGTTACTAAGAATTATACCAGCTAAGAATTTTTCTCTATTTTTTCAAATACACGTACAAAGAAACTAAACACACACCTGCTAGAAAAGTAAGCTGTAATATCCCTGTACTCAAACACACACTGAGGTTGAAGCACTGAGTGCGAGACTCATACAGCTGATTCCTGCCTTTCACTTCCCCGTATATCCAGCTCATGCAGACTAACAGAGGGATCTTTTCTGCTCTGCGTATTTTTGTATGAGACAGCCTGTCACAGAGTTTGTATATGGAATAGACAAAAAAAAGGAAAGAAATACAGGAGCTGTAGCACTCTACTTTGGCAAGGGTGACCTGATCAGAGAAGAAAACAGAACCGCCCCCTCCATGGTTTTGTTCTCAAGTGACCCCATTCAATCCCACTCTATCTCATGACCAATATCATTAGATGTGTTTGCCACCACTGTGTCAATATGTCACTCAGAAAGTAGACACTTGAGAAGGCTCGTTAAGACATATAAAAAAAATAACACCTACATCTGAAAAAATCCCCACATTTTTCCTCTGCCTTAAGTGCTTACCCCTCAGGATCAAAGTATGAGTTTCACCTCTGCCATTGATCCCTTTTCATACATGATGCCCAGGGTTTAGTGTACTGAACATTTTTGAAACCCCAGAGTAGTTAGAGAAAAATCTTTTCAAATGTAAGCCTGAGGGTGCTGCTCAAGGATATACAATAACTAGTACCCTGGAGATTATAAATTCACATATCGAATGCTTGGACATTACTCACTCCAATTATCTATAATGTTCGTTTGTTAAGTTAAACAACTATGACAATCAGCAAATTTCACAAATTTGCAAAGTTGTTTCAGTTTGGCAAAAGAGAGGATGTCTAAGGGGGGCAACCATAACAAGCATATCTGCCTGCAAAGTGCATTGATGTCACAGGCTGAGCCTTTCCTTTACTATTGTATCTCTAAAATAGAAAAATCCATTGCAGAAGAAAAGGGCAGACGCTGACTCTAGAGGAAGAAAAGCCATTGGGATAATGACAGTCATTATAGTTCTGGCCTATGGATCTGTACCTTGAACTATCTGCTCCAACTGTTTTTCTGTTTTGTTTTGTTGTGGTTTGGGATTTTTTTTTTTTTTTTTGTCACAGCAAGAAGAAAACACAAAGAAGAAAATGTAGCTGCAGAGACCAAACTTGGTAGTGACAATTCTAATCTCCATCTGTACTTATCTTCAGATAGATGTTCTAAATAATTTTCAAAGGCTTTTTCAAAACTGGGAAAAGGCTAAGTAGACAGTGGAAACATTTTATTTCCTCACATTCTACCAGTCACATCTTCCTTACAAACCACAGAATTTTAAATCAATTATTAAGTCATGTAAAAATAATTCCCGATGACCTATTCATACTGTGCGCAAACCAAAGTCTTCCTTCAGGGGAAACTAGACTGTTTTGTATGGTCCTTGGACAAGCAATAACACAACATGTGGCCCACTTCTGCAACCCTTACTTGAACATGACTTCCATCAGGTTAATGGCAAAACCCACTCAGCTTCAAAGAAACAGGAACACCCCTAAAGATCTAGCCTCTTCAGCTAAATAGCTCATCTAAAATCCCATCACGTTATTAAAGCTTTGACTGTATTCCTACTCAGCTATGCAATTTTTCACTTCAGTGATGTTTTTACTTTTTCTTCTTGCAACTTTTTAAAGTTGCAAAGCATCAACACTTCATCTGCTCTTACACTGTATTTATTACCTATGTCCACTTCTTTAATTAACTAATAAATCTAAAAATCAGTTATTACTGATTTTTGGTACTTCATTAGATTACCAAGCTTCTACTGTCAGTGGCTATCAGTGTAATTAAAGTACAAGAAACTCTACAAAAATGCTATTTTACCAATATTAAATAAAATACATATCATACTTTTAATGGCCATATATTTCAGTTGGTCCTGTAGTTAAAAAGTACAATGCCATAATGTTTGATTTTTAAGGTTTTTAAATACCTTGTCAGATATGTTGTTATAAGTTCAGTCATGATTTTAGAGGAAAGCAGTTAACATTTAAGAAGATGCACAGTGTAATACATCCTAGGAATTACATCTCAGTTTGAGTGAAAATCTTTTTCTAAAACTATAAAGTTAACATTTTTAGCATTTTTCTTTTAGCATCTCCATTTTGTCTAATAAACCATTTCACAATTTAACTCCTTTTAATAATGAATTATACCATCAAAAGCCTAGACATCCAAGAAGAAGGCTCTTGTGGCTAAGGTTAGTACGTTGACAAAATGAGACACTATTATCCTAATAAAACCACAAATGTGTTTCTGGGTATTCTCACCTGTTTTGTAGACAGACTTTCCAACAGGTATTTCACTGTGGCTGAAATGTTAATTGTTATTAAGGAATATAAACATGAAACTATAAGCTTCCAGATTCACAGAATGAAAAATCAATAAACAAATTATCATATAAAGAGAATCTTTTAGGGTCATTAATTTTACATATTTGGTAATGCACACCTAGGGTCAAAAGGCACTGGAGAGGATTAGTGAAATAGAAAAGACAGAGACAGATATTCTCTCAACATTGACCACCTGGATGTGGCCAGTTGTGTTTGGAAACAATAAGGGATATTTTGTAAAAAAAAAAAAAGGATTACTTCTTTGAGTCCATTATGCAGTCTCTGACAGCATCAAAAATAGTTCATAATCCAGCTGTTAGAAAGCTCCCTTGATATCTTTGGTGCTTGTAAGGAATTCCCTATTCTGCTTGATTATCTCAGGGACTTAAATCCATTCTTACCATACCATAAATCAACGCCTTGGGGTAGGTGTCCTTTGAAGCTGTTCCAGTTTGCTAAAACAATTAAAATTTAATAAGATATAAAATATCAGCAGGTTTTAATAACATGAATTATAGGGAAACCTTGATTAAAGATGCTAATAGACTTACCTTCAGTAAGCCATAGCGTGCTTTGTTCCCATGCTTGTGGTAGACTTTTTACCCCTATGGGAGTTGAAACATTCGAGCTTGAAACCAGTTCAGCCCATAGAGGCTCCAGGTTAGGGTTTGACTCAGTTGCCTTAACTGTCTAGCAACATTAGAATCAGACACACAGACCTAGCAGAAACCACAGAGGAGCTACAAAAAGCCCTTACAGAGACACAGCTGATTGTCAGTGAAATCCTTTAATCATTTGAAACAGTACATCTGTTTCAGATAAGTGGCACAGTTTAAGGCAATTGAATTGAACCCTTTCTTCATGAGCAAATACATAAATTAGACACTTCCAAATTTAAGCTTTTAGAATGCTGAGGTGAATCTTAGACTTTATGTTCATGCTGCACAGAAAATGATATCTTCTATTGCATGGAATACAAAATATTTAATATAAAGGGAGATTTGCATTCCATATATAATTGATTATAGTTGTGGGTTTTTTAGTTACTCTTATTTTCTCAAGTATGAACAAGAAGTACATACTAGAAGGCAGGTTTTAACACGAAGATGTAGCCCAAATGAAAATTAACTGTGGAAGCACAGGAAAAGTGAACTATTCCAGTTCCTTTTGAATAGTCAGCAGAGGTACAAAAATACAAAGTAGCTTATGCAGGAAAAGAAATAATTACAGATAGTTGGAAGTAAAACTCAGCAATTAACTCAGAAGCAACTTCTAATTTACTAAAAAAGTGTCTTTCATGTTTTTCAAAAAAGATAAGAAGTGTTCCTAAGAATCAGTTTCAGAAAACAGTATCAATTTAAATACTCAGGAATATGGGGAAAGAACCTGGTGACTGACTCAGGAAGCTTATACTAATTTATATAAACATTCAAGAAGTCACAACGCAAAAAGAGATAATGCAAATAGAAAAAAAACCTGCTAAATAAGGTATATGATATAGAACAGTCTCTTGAGATTCCAGTATTTTGCACTCATGGATACCCTATTAATTTCTTGAGAATGGAATTTTTTCATAAAACTATTTTTGATCAACTGAAAATTAAGAATTAGAGATGCAATGGATGGGAGAAGCCAACATAGCCAACATTGGTCAACACAGACAATTCTTTCCAATTTTCTACTCAAGTTTGGGACCACCAGTCTTCCTGGATTAATATCCCATAGATAAAGACATTTTAAGAAAAAACCAAGTGTCATACCTTTCTCCCAAACTAGTGCTTTTAACAGACAATGCACTACAGAATATTCAAATCAGGAAATTCTTCCATAATAGATGCTGGAGAATCACAGTCCAACTCTAAAATTATGGTAGTTATTATATAAACAGTCCAATGACAGATTAAGAAAATTATAGTTCTTTTTTACTCTTTAATAAAATGCATTTTAGCTCTTATGAAAGCAAAAAATGTTGTTTCCCGTTGCAGTAGGTTTGTGTTATACATGGACAAAGGAGTAGTCAAAAAAAAGCACTGCTATCATAAGAATGCAGCTAAGTCCAGTAATGTTAAGCAATCAGAAATTTTTTTCAAACATTGTATCTCTGTTGTTTTTGTGTGTGGAAGATCAATACCAACAATTATTTAAAACAATCCAGCGAGTTTCAGATTAACAGTAATGCTCTACCATATGCTTGTCTGAGAAAATTGTTTTCTGTATCTGACTCGACTTCTGTTTTAAGATATTAAAAGTCTTTATTCACCAAGTGTACTGAGCTAAGAAAAGTTTGCATTGAGAATGGAAGCATACAAAATGTTTAGCAATATATACTTTCCTCTGTCAATTATTTGGAGATTTCTTGGTCACCTTTTTTTTTTTTTCTTTTTATGTAATCCAATACATCAATTTCCCAATGAATTTTGGAGTTCAATATTATTATGGCTAAATTATTGCTTGCTGTTGCTTGTATAGTGCCAACAATACTTTTTTTCTTCATTGTAGCAGACGTTTTCTACATGTAATTGTTATAACATCACACTGTGATGGGTAATTGCACTATTCATTCCCTACCTTTGGAACACAGTAAAGGAAAACGCTGTCTGTTTTTGCTGAGACTATGTTCCAGATCTCCAAGGCAGTAAACAAAAGCACTTTTCTGCATTCACTTTACCATATTTCTAAAATAATTAGGTTGGGAATCCCATTTTAACTACAGTTACATAAAGAATACAGAATGCCCTAAATGGCCATACTTCCCTGGCATAACTTAAATGCCTGGTGGAGTAAAACTATGTGGCAATTGCATAGAATCCCCTCATCCATTACGTAGAAGTGTATCAAGGACACTGTGATATCATCCATACTTGCAAGTGTACCTGTCATCAGTTGGTGTAACAGCCAGTTGAGATGTGATGACAGTGGCACTTTATTAGAGCAATCCATCAATTTCTCTGGTAGACCCTTCTTTCTTCTAGCCTGGAACTAAGGAAATTGAAGGAAAAAAAATTACTACGTTTTGTTTTCATAAACAACCCAAAAACATAACATTCCTTCATTTTGTTGTCCATAATAAAACTTAAAGCTTCCTTATATGATATTTTAACACTGATGTTCAATACTTCAAAAAGCAAACAGGACTCAAGATATGCTGAAAACAATTTTTAGTTTGTTTCTTTGCAATTTCCAGCAATATCTTCTCCTGGATGATATTGGTGTTAGACGCTGGAAAACTGCAATTTCATCAGGTTCTGTTATCCTATCGGTACTAGCAATGCTTGATAAGGCTGTGTGAGAATCATTACATTCTCAAGGCTCCTGTGGTTTCATGGAACTAAGACAGTGGCAATGGGATTGATGGGAACCTTCTAGTCATGATGGAATGTTTCTTTGCATTATTTAAATTTTGATTTACTCCTACATAATTATGTATTTCACAGTCAAGATGAATCAATCCATTGAACAGATAAATGTCAGGCTGTAACTGGCAAATAAGTTTCATAGCAAAATAGAGACAGGCTCTTAATTTTAAATTACACTGAGTATTCCACAATAACCATCTTCAACATTAGAATCCTGCACAATACTACATTTATATTCCATTAATGTGCACATATAATAGACCAAAAAATACCCCCAAATACTTTCCATCCATAATGTACACTGCATGAGGGACAGAATTTGGAATTTATAAACCTATAGCAATAGGTCACACACATTTCCCCTATAGGAAGGTTCATACATAATCCAACACAAATCGTTTAGAGTCGTGAGAATGACAGGTACATCTGTGGTTTTGTTGTTTGGTACAATAGGACAAAAATATGAAAAAAAAAAATTAGCATCAAATAGCATTGAACTATTGGGAAATATTTTCCTTTTTTGTCCACCATTGGAAAAATTTAAGGAAGACCTTCCTTTCAGGGTGTGCACACAGACAGGTATTGCATCCTTTCCGGATGTATAAATAGAAAATGAATCTTTAAGAAAGGAGTTACATTCATGATGAAACTGGAGCTCATGATGCAACCTTTATAGATAAAGATTAGATCTTTTCCAAATGCTTATTTCTTTCAAACTATGTTCTTTGTCTAGAATCCCACTCATCACAGTTTTAAATTCTGTTGACATAAGCACATGCTTAAAGTTAATTACCTGAATTCAGGACCATTGTCTCCCCTTGCTATGTAGTAGGAGGAGTAATGGAATTTGGCTTCTGCAGCTTTCCTTACTTCTTGCTATGCCGTCTCCACAGATTTTGCCTAATCTCTTCATTATTAAAAAACTGGGTTTATGTTGAACTAACAGACTGGCTCCCAGCTTCAGAAGCTAATGGAATGAGTTCTAGCTTCCCTTTACTGCTGATAATCTGCCTCAAAAACTGAAAAAGTAATGCTCTGGATATTCTTTTTCTCTATTGCACATGTTTTTCTAAAATGAAAGAAAGAGAGAGAGAAAAAAACAAACAAAAAGGGTTTAGGAAAACAGGAAAGTGACATTGTTCTGTTTATGGGGGTCTGTTCTTGCACTCCAAAAAATTCTGGATGGGTTTTTTATTCAATGTTTTTGATACTATTTTCAAGTTTGAGATACAGAATTTTAATTGTTTGATGTTGATTACGTTTTTACTACGTGACTGGCAGCAGCTACTATAGGTACAACTAAGTTTTACTTTTCTGTGTTAAGGATCTATTAGCAGGTCTTCCATGAATGGAAATATTGTCTTCAATGTTTACAGTATGAGCTAGTCACTTAAATAGCATTCTATGACAAAGTCATGACTGACTTTCTTACCTCCCTCTCCCTGGAGTGTTATATTTTTCAGACTTCATTATAACTTAAACAGGAAATTCTATGCAATATTGTACTTCCTCCTCTATCTTTGATATTAGGCAAAATGTGAGGTAACCTAAAAAGTCAGAACATAATTTTTTTTGCAGAAAGAATTTGGATGAATCCAGGTTATACAGGAAAATACAGTTCTGTTGCAATTATTGCCCCTAAGAGAAAAAAAAAATAAAAAGGTTTCATTAGAACTGTGGCCATTTCCAAGAAAGACACAAGGCAGGTGGTGACAATATTGATTAAGTCAGTCTTTGTTGTAGCCTTCTGGTGACTTGTAGGGAGAAAAAAAGATCTAGGGAATTATTTTGTTGCCTTAACAAAATGTCTAGAACCATTTCAAAGGCCATGGGCTATCTGAGTCATCTGCCCAGGTGTGAGATGTATGTGTATTTACAAACGAAGTTTTTGGATCAACTCTAGCTGCATAATAAGTCAATATTTCAGTTAATATTCCAGCCTCTGATAGGAATCAATTCTCCCAATCTGATAGAAAATCATACAAGTTAAACGTCCTTCACTTGCTGGTCCATTAGTACTCACATTTTGTAATGGGTAGTAAAATATGACTTAGGACATTTTTTGGAACACTTTTTTAATAAGCAAAAATCCCTCAATGGTTGTTTACATTCCAATGTTTGAGAGGCAGTACGTCTGCTTCAAATTCTATGCTTATTTGCAAGAGAGAAAGACAAAGAAAAACCCTTTTTCCCTGGATATAAAACATTATTGTAAAGAAAACACATAATTTCTTAATTTTACACAGAAAATATATAAACCTTGAAATCTATCTTTGGAATACCTTTTTGAAATTATAAAAGTCACTTGTAGCATCGTTTCACACTTGAAATACAATCACAGCGACCCATACTTAATAAGATGTTTCTACTACAGCACACAGTCAGTTTAACGGGTGGTAATTTCAAGTAACTTTGATAAGGTTAGGTCATAGTTTGAGTGAGTTAATCTGAGTTCAATGACAAATGAACATGCTGTGTTAACTGGTAGAAGCATGGGAAAATCAGAGCTAATAGACATTATTTTAACAAATTGCCATTTTAAATCACCTTCCTGAGGGTCTTTAAGCAGGATTTCATCAATTACATGCTTACAGCTCACATTAGTGATACACATTAAAAAATTTCCCACATGAATAATTTAGAAAAAAAATTGACTATCAAACCCCTGTGTGAGTTAGCTCTTGTCTATTTAAGCAAAGTTTTACTTAAATGATGCATGACATGCAATATTTCATAAACGTTCCCTCTGAGATCACAAAGACAAGAGAAAAAAATGTCCTTGCAATGGTTCTATATTCTTTCATGTGCCTTTTAGTTTTTCTGTTGTTTCACACCTTGGCATCTTTGCTGATTTTGTTGTTTACTTCTCAGGACTGACTCACTTTAAAAAC
Organism: Chroicocephalus ridibundus; assembly: GCF_963924245.1. Classification (NCBI taxonomy): domain Eukaryota; kingdom Metazoa; phylum Chordata; class Aves; order Charadriiformes; family Laridae; genus Chroicocephalus; species Chroicocephalus ridibundus. The sequence continues at coordinate 41,894,457 of NC_086284.1, forward strand.
CTTACTTTCCAGTAGCACTTCCTTTCTTTGACATTTTCTGTGAAGTGAACGGAGGCACAATGTTTCTAATAAATCAATAGCATAAGAATGGAAAGTGGTAAGAATTTTTTGTCAAACAATTTTCAATAGAAAAATGTCATTTTTAAAAAAAAAAAAACATAACACTTGTTTTTCCTTTAATAACAACAAATTTCAAAAGCTACCTGAAAGAGAGTGTGGAATAAGTTTACACGATGTGAAGATAGCTTTTTTCCATTTTTCTTAAGAACAAAATTGGGTTGTTTCACATCTTTTCAGGGGGCGGTGCAGGGCTGGAGGCGGGCAGTCAAGACCCAGAACACATAACAAAGAACTAAACTGAAAGATTTTACCAAATTCTTAGTTCAGATTACATTTAGGAAAGTTGAGTTAAGCTTCCTAGTGTTACTGATCCAGGAAGGAAACCTGGACCTGTCACATCCGTCAGTTTCTCATTTCCCTAGGCTAGTCATTATATCCTGACATGGTTCCCTATTTGAAATAGTAACCTATTAGAGCTCCTTTCAGGAGTCTCTTTCATAAACAAACTGAGTCTATAACCCTGGATTTTAGGGATTTATAGCATTGCGGAAGGATGCTGACCATGGGGAGTGTTTGTTTTAGATATGTTGGGGGTGGGGAGACACCAAGCTAAGGAGAATATTCAATCTTTTCACATTGAAGCTCAGCACTCAGACATAGTGACATCTAACCTTGCAGGCCCTCCATAGCTTCCAGGATGATATCCAAAATAGCAAAGGCACTTAGTCCCAGATTAATTTGTAATCAAGGCACAAGGGTTAGGAGTTTAGGGAAAGAAGCACCACTGCCACAAGGGAAGAATCATTGCCAGAATGCCATCATGCAGTGATTTATGTTGGAGGTGGGATAAATGATCTTCTGGAGGGCTTCCCTCTATTTACTCCAGATAAAAGGAGCTTTTCACAAGTGTAATTCTGACTCCTCTGCTGTACCAAATTCCTAAAGTTAGATTAATTTCACCGAAAATGATTTGTAGAAGTACACTTGATTGGGAAATGAGAATCTTGGACCTAGAGGAACAATGAGTGAGAAGAAACCTAGATCTAGTTTACTGGTTATACAATTTAATTTGAAATGGGGATTCCTAAGTTTCTAATATCTACTTTTTTGATAGTTCAAATCTTCTTGTATATTGAAGTGAATTATATATGTGAACCCCTCTGGATTATTAAAATTCAAATTATTTTACGTATTCCTCTCAGTAGATGCAGTAGATTATTTTCTTTTTTGATATTATTATCTTTTCTTTTTATTATTTTATTATTAATATTTCATTAAAGTAGTTTAGTTTCTTTTAAACTCATAAGGTTCTTTTTCTCTCATCCTTCTCTCCCTGAAGGGAGATGCTTTCTCTTCTCTGTAGGGAAGAGAAGTAGAAGAGAGCATCTGTCATTCGTTTTAGTGTCCAGCCCAGCCCAAACCATGACAGATTTATTGACACCCAACATGGGGCACAACCGGGGCTCAACCAGGGCTCTGACAGACCGCCTGAATAGTTTGAATTCTGGCTCGCTCATTTGAGAGAGTATCAGGTTTTTTCCTATGAGAGTCTTAAGGGGTGGAAGTTAGACAGCTCACATCTTGTCATTCTTAAGTGAAATGTTATATCACATCTTCAGAGAGCTTTGCTTAAAGTTAATTGATGCAACGCTGCTTAACCTGCTGAATGTGTTGTATGGTTTATTTGCTCTTTGTGTTTGTATGTGGTGGTTTAAACGTACTATTCTGCTGTGATTTTTGATGCAAATCTATAATATGATAAATTGGATAATGGCTTTACCTGCATATCTCAGGCATCGTGTAATGGATCCTATTGCTAATTGAACTTTCTATTTTACCTTGGGAAAGTTTACTTCGCCCTTTAATGCTTATGACAAATTGACACCACCAGAGTCAGGGCGTGGAAACCTTTCGGATTTCAGAAATGATTGTTACTTTCTTAAAATCATTATTATATTGTTGATTATCCTGAATGTATTGAAGGGGTGGTTTGATATTAAATCTTGGTGTAGGAGTAGGTGTTATACTCCATACAATGCTGCTACTCGAATCCCATGAGCCACTCCGCAGCCTGTACTAGCACAAGCCTCTCCACTGCCCACACCAGCACAAACCACTTCACTAGCTGTACCAGCACAGGCCACTCCACCACGTGTACTGGCACAAGCCACTCGACATGACATCACCTATACTGCATTCTCTATTAAGTCTTCATCAACACTCACTCAAATGTGGATATTTTTGAGATTCATTATAATTTAATTAGGACAATTCATTGAATATTTTATTCATATTTTCAGTATTAAACAGTAACTGCTTTCAGTGAATTTAGCAATAATAAAACAGTTTTAACTACCATGGCCTAATGAGTAATGTTTTATGCAGTAATACATATTTGAAAAGTGAAAGATAAAATAAGTTTTGGCAATGATATCTGCTTATGCATGTCTATTACTAATGTAAAATAATGAGATAAAACTATTTCAAAAGATTTTTATATATATATAAAAAAAATAAAGTATTAAAATGAAATGTCCATTTCATATAGAATTCTACAGAAACTTGTTTTCCATTGTCAAATGAAACATGTTGTGTAGTGACATTTTTTGCCATGAAATGGAAACCATTTAAATTTTGATCAGCATTTTTGTGGGTTATATGCCAGGGACTGGAGTGTATTTTATTTTGCTTTTTAAGTCTTTTTACATAGATTTTGCTTGCAATGATTGCTAAGATTCAACCAGCAGATAAGGGAAAACGTTTTAACAGAGGAAGAAAATATTGCTTCAGACAAGAAATTCTTTGTCAGTACACTTAGAAATGTAGATTCATTAGAGTGGTCATCTGCTGTTTCCTGTAGAATTCCTTCTCACAAATGAGAAAAACCTGCTTTGTAATATCTCGGTTAGTGATAACCTTGCCTGCAGTGATCACAGTATTGTGGAGCCTGGGATACTGCTAAGCATGCTGAAGGTTAGTACTAAAACACAGGGTTTAGATTTTAGAAAAGCAAACTTCAGCTGCTCAGAGCTCAGTTGCAAGGGATTCCATGGGAAGCTTCCATACAGGATAAAGGAGCTAGCAAGTGCTAGGAGTTTTTCAAGAAAGCTCTCCTGGAAGCACAAAAACAGTTCATCCCCTTTAAAGATAAGGGAACTAGGCGGAGCAAGAGACCCCCTTGGCTTAACTGTGAACTTCTGAGTCTGCTCAAAACAAAAAAAGAGGCATGCCAGAGATAGAAATCGGATGGATACCTGTTGAGAACTACAAGGGCATTGCCAGGGTGTAGAGAGATGCAGTTAGAAAAGCAAAAACGCAGCTCGAATTGATATTGGCCAGAGATCTTAAAAACTACAAGAAAGGGTTCTTCAGATACATAAACAAGAAGCAAAAACAGAAGGAAAATATTGTCCTGCTGTTAAACAGGAGAGGTGAATTAGTCACCAGCAATGCTGAAAAGGCAGAGGTTCTCAACACTTTCTTCACCCCCGTCTTCACTAGCACTGTTGGGCCCCAGACCTTGGGAACAACAATCCAAGTTGATGCAAATACAGATCCACCATCAGTGAAGAAACAGTTGGTATTTGAATGATTACAGGAGTTTGATCCATACAAATTGATGGGCCCTGACAATATCCACCCAAGGGTGTTAAGGGAACCGGCTGACATCATTGTGAGGCTGCTCTTCATCATCTTTGAGAAGTCGTGGAGATCGGGGGACATCCCAGAAGACTGGAAGAGGTCTAATGTCACCCCCATCCACTACAAGGGCTTAAAGGAGGATCTAGGAGGTTATAGGTTCATCAGTCTTACTTTAGTCCCTGGGAAAGTTATGGAATGAATCCTCCTGGGGGCTATCACAAGTCAAATGAAGCAGGCAACTGGGAAAAAACAGCACAGATTCACCAAGGACAAATTGTCCTTGACAAACCTGATTGCCTTCTATGACAAGGTAACCTGCTTAGTTGATGTGGGGCAAGCAGTGGGCATTGTCTGCCTGGATTTCTCCAAGGCTTTCGACACAGTTCCCCACAGTCTCCTCCTAGAGAAACTGACACGTTACAGTCTAGACTAGTGGTCTGTGTGGTGGGTGGGGAACGGGTTGACAGGCCACACCCAGAGGGTCGTGGTAAATAGCTCTTTTTCAAACTGGGAACCTGTCACAAATGGGGTTCCCAGGGATCAATACTGGGCCCAACACTGTTTAATATCTTCATAAGTGATCTGGATGATGGGATCAAGCATACCCTGAAGAAGTTCACTGATGATACCACACTTATTGGGGAGGTGGACACTTTGGAAGGGAGATACACCCTGCAGGAAGACCTGGATAAGCTGGAAGAGTGGGCTAACAGGAACCTTATGGAGTTCAACAAGGACAAGTGTCAGGTCTTGCACCTGGGAAAACATAATCCAGCAGTGCAGCACAGGCTGGGATCTACCTGGGTCAGGAGAGAATCTGTGGAAAGGGTGGGGGGGTCCTGGTGGACAACAATCTCAATATGAATGAACAGCATGCTGCAGCGACAAAGCAAGCCAACAGGATGCTGGGTTGCATTTACAAGGGCAACACCAGCAGAGGTAAAGAAGTCATTATCCCACTCTACTCAGGGCTTATCAGGCCACACCTGGAATACTGTGTTCAGTTTTGGTCCCCATATGTTGGTATACAGAAAAGATGTGGACAGGCTGGAGAGGGTCTAGAGAAGGGCCACGAAGATGATCAAAGGACTGGGAAGCCTGCCCTGTGAGGAAAGGCTGAGAGAACTGAGTTTGTTTGGCCTTGAGAAAAGAAAGCTTAGGGGTCACCTTATCACCACATTTCAGTATTTAAAGGGTGGCAACAAAGAAGATGAGGACCACTTTTTACAAGGAGTCACGTGGAAAAGACGAGGGGTAATGGGTACAAGACAATGCTGGGGAGATTCCAATTGGACACAAGAGGAAAATTTTTCACAGTGAGAACAATCAGCCATTGGAATAATCTCCCTGGGGAAGCGGTGGATTCCCCAACATTGGACACTTTTCAGATTCGTCTGGACAGGGTGCTGGGCCACCTTGTCTAGACTGTACTTTTGCCAAGAAAGGCTGGACTAGGTGATCCTTGAGGTCCCTTCCAATCCGGTATTCTATGATTCTATGACTCTATGTTAAGGAAAAACTGTGAGAGGACCTCAAGTTGGCCACATAATTGTAATATACCTGCTGTCACTTTTCATTAAATAAAAATCATAGAATCAGAATATCCTGGGTTGGAAGGGACCCACAAGGATCACCAAGTCCAACTCTTGACTTAACACCAGGCAATCTAAAAGCTAAACCATATATCTAAGAGTATTGTCCACTTTTTGAACACTAACAGTGTGTTTTATATCTCTAGTGAAAAAAAAAAATCTCTTTCTGTGCATTAATTTAGAGTGTTGGCTACATATTTGTTCCTATTTTCTAATCTCCATATCTTGCTACTCTTTGTGGAGGCCCTATTGTCTGATTTTCTCTTTTGCTTATCTCCTCTCACATTGAAATCCAGAAGCTTGTCACATCCATGCATGTTCAGCTGGTGTCAGGGAAAGCATACTCACTTCCCTTTCAGAGAGTTTCATCTGACCAAGAATACAAAAGCTAAGAAGCTGCAAGTAGCTGCTTTCTGTTTTGCTGCCCATATATACCTTTTTGCAAAAATATAACATAGTCAATTCAGAACAAACAAGTCAAAACGAATACCATCAATCTGATGAGTTAATCATGTAAATCCAAATACATAATTTTTTAGACTTAGCCGAGTAGTATTTCTGAGAAACATGTATCAGCAATCTTCTCATCTGTATACATAGAATAACAAGTACCTCACAAAATACATACTGAAGCAAGCATCCATCAATTTCTTAAAGTCACTGTACCAGAACGAGCATTAGAATAATGTTGGTCCTAAATTTATTCCCATTTACATTTTTGTCCCAGAAGAAACCTTCATTGACTGAGAAATGTTCATATTAACTTCTTTTTTTTTTCTTTTCTTTTTTTTTTTTCCCCCCTTGTTCTGGAAGTCAACATAAAGAGCTGCTGTTATCAGCGATATGTCTGACCTCTTCACTTGATAATGATATATGGGCAGGTCAATATTTGCTAAGCACTATTCATTAAAATTGTATCTTCAGGTAATGAACTTTATGGCCCATTAACAGTTTAAATAATATTAAAAATATGCAGTTTAAATCCCACATTAAAAAAATAATTAGAAATGACAAATGTAGACAGCTAGGATACTGTTGATTTAAAATTTTCCCCTTAGGAGTCTTTAAGTGGAACACAGTGTTGGGAGGTGAAATGCAGGGTTTGTTTAAAGAAATTTATTTTAATTTATGTTCAATCATTTTATGCTACTGATAGTGTCACTGGCCATTTCTATAAGAAGTTGCTTATCTCAAATTATAATGTAGCTTCATAACTGATGTATTTTAATTTCTTTTTCGTTGTTTGGAGAATATTGTACCTTATGGTAAAAATGTTTCACTTTCTTCATCTTTATCTGCCCCTGCCTTTTAAGAACTTCAGTATTTTCTTCAAAATATTATTTAAATGGAGATATATATATATATATGTTCTGTTATCCCTATTCTACAGAATTATTTTCTCATGATCTGTGTATGGGTACTGCTATGAGTTTAATTCCTTGCTCTGTTATGCCATTTATATAGTATCCCATATAGGGATGCAATGCAGCTCTTTTGGACATATTATGTTTTCTGTGCCTTTCCGTCTTGCCTCCAGGCTGAACTGCAAGGAATTCACAAGACAAGAACACATTTTTCAAAACAATACATTCAAAGGAATGATGGAGGAAAAGACTGCAGTGTCTTACTGGGTTTGGAGACTAACTGATGAACAGAAAGAAGTTAATGTCAAAGATGATAGACGATTTCTCTTATAAGCTCTCTAGCTTTTTTCATATATGCACTGAATGGTATGAGAGAAGTATTCAAGCCTAACTTCAGGCACCTTTTTGAGCAACCCAAGTCAGAAGCATAGCTGCCTTAGGTTTGGTCTATAATCAATAGTACCTTTAAAAAGCAATTTATATCTTGAATTTCAAACACTCTGATAGCCATATTAAAGATTATGCCTAAGCTACATAACTCTTCATTTCATTTCTTAATTTGGTCTGGCAGCAATCCTGGAAAACAAGGAAAGTTCAGCATGAAGAGGTATTTGCTCCATCAGGCCCTAAAGACTGAGTGTACAATTTCTGGTTTGAGGCTGGCATTTTTCCATCTCTGCCTCCAGTTCCATCACATAGCCTGTGTATGTTAGCATAACTAACAATGAATTAACTTAATTCTAGGTGTGACTCATGAAAATGCAGCACATAACCAGAATACAGAGTTGTGATGCATCTTTTCAAGGATACCTTGATATAGTGCATCCTACTACATTCAATCAATTCATATCATGATGCATTTATGATGAATTAATAGAATACAGCCAGCTTTGTGTCTGAGGTATCACGAAAATTCAGAAAGACATAAAATACCAAAGTGCTGAAGTGTTTAAATTGATTTGAATTTGCGATCAACCTCACTCATCAAATGCGTAAATTACTATGACAAAGATGTAAGTGAATAATTCTAGAGAGTAACCAATAATGATGCCAACAATAATGGAACAGTTTACTGCCTCACCAGCTGATAGATTTAAATGCATTAAAAATGGGTGAATTTTGAAGGGACCAAGATCCACCTTAATGAAAAATTATCAATTATGTGAACAATTACCTTAAGTGAGGCTTTGAAAAAAGATGTCAGTGGGTCAGTGGCTAAACGAAGTTCACCAGATTATATCTGCTCTGTATTTCAATGGGTTCACCAAAAAGGCAAAAATAGTATCACCTGAACTACAAGAAAGGGCTGATTCTGACCATAAAAGGCACTCTGGAAGAGTAACAGAATGAGAGAATACAAACTTCCATGCGATACAGGTACAATCTACAGCAAACTCAAAGATCTTATTTCAGCGTGTTTTATTTTAAGCACTTACTTACTCCTGTAATGTGAATCATGCCTTTGGTTAGGTTACATGATAAAAAGGTTATCTTCACACACAAAAAGAAACACAGGGGAATAATGGAAAGTGGGGTAACCTGAATGATACCCTCATATGGCTATTACCAGGCCCACCATAGGAGTAGTCTAGCCCAGACATGTGATCAACCCATAAAAGGCACATCTCCACACACACAAAAGGCACACAGAGGCACAGTGGCAAGCAGGCTAACCTCAGCATCCCCATTTAGAAAGAAAGCCCTGCCCAGTCCCTCCTAGGGCTGTCCACAGAGAATCTCAGTCTCATGGTTCAGGTAAGAAACCCACCCTATATGTCACTGGCAGCAGCTCTCCAGAGCACCTTTTGGACTGAGGAGGTTCACTGTCTAAAGATACGGAACTCCTTACAGGATGCAGAGGAAGAACGTCTGGGGATTTTACAGGGTCTATTATGGGATATTAGGGGAGGAACTGAAGGCAGGGGAAAGGGATAGATAAAAGACCTTCTACTATGGAATAACTGCATCAGTGGACAAGGGAAGAGCTACAGATGTCATCTACCTGGACTTCTGTAAGGCCTTTTATACAGTATCCCACAACATTCTTGTCACTAAATTGGAGAGGTGTGGGTTTTAATGATGGACTGTTAGATGGAAAAGGAAGTGTCTGGATGGCCACATCCAAAGAGTCCAAGGAGTTGGCTCAATGTCTAAGTGGAAACCAATAATGAGTGGTGTCCCTCAAGGGTCCATGAAGGATCCAATACTGTTTAATATCTTCATCAATGACATCGAAGGTGTGATTGAGTGCGCTTTCAGCAATTTTGGGGATGACACAAAGCTGAGTGGTACAGGTGATACACTAGAGGGAAGGGATGACATCTAGAGAGAACTTGACAGGCTAGAGGAATTCATCTGTGCAAATTTAATGAGTTCAACAAGGCCAAGTGCAGGGTCCTGCACCTGGGTTGAGATAATCACCAGTATCAGTACAGACAGGGGGATGAATGGATTGAAAGCATCCCTGGGTACTTGGGGGTACTGGTGGACAATGAGCCAGCAATGTGCATTTGCAGCCCGGAAAGCCAATCGTATCGTGCACTGCATCAAAAGTAGTGTGGCCAGCAGGACAAGGGAGGTGATTATCCCCCTGTGCTCTGCTCTCATGAGAACCCAGACCTTTTATCAGGGCCTGTAGTGGCAGGACAATAGGAACGGGGTTTAAACTGAAAGAAGCTGGATTTAGATTGGATATAAGGAAGAATTTTTTATGATGAGGGTACGGAGACAATGGAACAGAGAAGACATGGATGTCCCATCTCTGGAAGTGTTCAATGTCAGGTTGAACAGGGCTTTGAGCTCAGGAGGGTGTTCCTGCCTATTGCAGGGATGTTCGACTAGGTGATCTTTAAAGTTCCCTTCCAGCCCAAACCATTCTATGATTCTATGATCTCAGCAATTTGTGGAGGAACAAGCATGGGAAAACAAAGGATAAAAGGGCCTGTTTCTTGTAGAATTGTCTGGTCAGTACACTTGTCTGTCCATGCCTTGTGCCTGATCAGCACAGTGCATCTTGTCTTCTGATTAAACTCCATTTCTAACTGTTTTCTTGAGTGAGGGACTGTCTCTTAGGGGTGTGTGTGTGTGAGGGTCAAAATACCAGCATATGGAGTCAGATCAGGGGTCCGTATGTTGGTGGTGTCAGCACCTGCAGTGAGTGTGGGTCTGCGAGTGAGTGTGGGTCTGCGAGTGAGTTTGTGAGTACTAATGAAGGGCAAGCTGGATTAGCTGCCAAGGAGGTTAAGTTGCCAGGGGGAGTGGTTGGGTCTCTAAGAGTAAGGCCATGGGAGGAACTGGTTATTGGAAGGGAGGCTTAGCCAGCTGCTGGAGAAACTGTGAGGTCTGGGACTCTAAGGGTGAGATAAGTGTGAGTGAGAGAGTCAATGCCAGCAACTGAAGTGAGGCTGAAACCTCGGGGGCTCCTATGTCCAGGTGCTAGAAAGTGGGGATACTGTGATCCAGGTGCAGCTACTGGTCAGACTGAGAATCTGAGCCCAGCTGCTGGAGGGATCCACACTTCACTTGTGCACATGCGTATGCGTATGTATATGTATATGTGTGTATGTATATATAAATATTTCCCAGTAATGCATCTTCATTCTGCTCAGACAGAGAGGGGAGCAGGATGAGGCTACTGGTGCTATTTGTGTTTGTGGAAGTGCTGAGTCTGTGTACCTGTGCTGATCTGTGTGACTAGCCATGTATATGTACAAATAAATACACGTGTGTTTGTGTGCCTGCTGGGAACATTTGCTCAGCCCCGCTACTGGTTGGAGCTGGGGGCATGGGGCTGCAGCAACCTCACCTGCCTTGTGCTTCTGGATTTTGTAACTCCCTAACACTTTTCTTTCTAATTGTACAAGACAGGACCCTTGAACTGCTCCTAACCTAGACACCTCCTTTCATCACCTAAACTTGTATTTGATGAATGTTAGCCTAAAACTCATATGGCAATATGAAATATGTAAAACCAAAGTCAGATCTATTGCCTCTGACAACAAGAGAAGACATTTAAAGTAACAGGGATTGTATATTCCCTGCCACTGAGAAACAAAATTCTTGGACCTGTTCTAATATTTATATATATATTTCATTAGTTGCGTTATTGCCATTTCAGCTCCCTTAATGTTTTTTTATTCATCAAACTAAGAAAGTGATACTTATTCTCTTTCTTGGGTGTTGTGAGGTATAATTAATTCTTCCATAGCAACCAAATTACTAGTACAACAGGTTATATTAGTGGCAACCATGCCTATTAAATTAGAAGTATTAACTTTTAATTTACTTGTCCTTGCTTTTCTATGTCTAAGCCAAATCTGAAACATTCTGGAGTTCAGTATTTTATGTATTACACTAAAAGTGTTCAGATCTCATTCTCTCAAGTTCTAGAAATTATCCAACATATGTGTTTTTAGCAGATAGCTGATGCTCTGGAGGAAATGGGTATTACACCTTGGTTACAGTGTGTCACCTTTCTGCTTCAGTGCATTGCATAGCTTTAAATCTCTTAGATCGCATCATCTTGTGTATTGTCAACTCACATTGACTTTTCTGCATGACACAATAAAACATGATGGGTGGTGACACAGAAAATATAATGCAGTATGACACATCAGGAATGCAAAGGGTGCTGCAATTGGATAGTTGGTGTCAATTTAGATAGGACGCTTCAAATCCAAAATGAATCTGGCAGACACTAATGGAGTGAATGTTACAGTAACTACTGTATGTGTGAAACTGTGAATTCTGCAGTTCATCATAGTGCATTGAACAGCCGCAGAAATAAGGTCTGAAATATTAGGAAGAATGAGTATTTTTAGTTGACATACATGCACAGGTTTAAAGTATACTCAAAGGTTATGTATTGCAAAATGTCCCTCTCCCTGTTTTTTAATCTTTTCTGTAATCGTTACTTATTTATTTTTATTCCTTTTCTAAACTGTGGGCTACCAAAAAATAAATAATATTAAAAATTACATGTCACTGTTGTGTTAGATTTTGCCAAATGTAATTTGCATCAGATAGTCAAATGCAAAAGGTATGGATAGAAAAGTAGTGTCCAGATATCCCAGAGAACACTTTTAAATACCAAACTCCTTTCTGCTTAATTGTTTGGACATTCCAATAAATTTTCTACCAGATAAATCTGCTGCAGAAGTACGAAGTCCTAATAATTCTGTCACAAGACATTCTGTGCCTTTCAGACTGTGGTCTGGTTTTACATAAACGATGCAGTGTAATACCACCATATTAGGTTTGGTTATTTTTTAGGATAAAAAAGAATAGAAAGTACAAAGAAGAAAAGGCAAGTAGACACAAGCGTACAAAATATCTTGTTCTACATCAAATGGCTGTGAAGTGGTATCAGAAGTTTCTAAAGTTTTTGTTCATTTTGTTCTTTTGTCAAATAATCTGTAGGGTGAGACACATTGTCTTTTCCCCCTCGGCAAGTCTTCTTTTTTGTTTTTTTTTTCTTTTTTTAATTTTCTTCTGGCAATACTTTTTCTGCCATGTGTTAACTATTGCTATGGTTCAGCTGTTTTACAGGGCAGGGACTCAATAGTTTTCCCAAAAGATTAAAAGTATTCTCAACTATTATAGAACTCTGAAATTTTCTTATAATCTGTGCTCCAGAAGAGGAGAGAATTTATAAATGTGTATTGGCACTGATTTTCATCACTGAAAGAAACATTAAATCATCTGTGATCAGGCTCTAGAAAAAGACTGGATGGGCTAAGCAGTGCTTTCATCTTTGGAGTGTGGGAGAGGAAAGGTCGGCGTGTAGGACAGGTGTTTTTTAGGGCCATACTTAATATTTCAAATGAAATAAACAAACGTAACCTTAGAAAGTCTCTTGTGCAGACCAGCAACTCAGGGGGTATTGCAAAATCTACTTTCCTGCTTGGAAAATGAAAAAAAAAAAAAAAGAAAAAGAAAAAGAACTCAGTGTGCTACAGAATAGAGCTGAAAAGTAGGGTGCAACAGACAAGGGTGATGCACTGTAGCTGATAAGGCACGAAGAGAGGTTTAATTCCTTTTTTGCACCGTGTAGTTTTAGCCCTTCAGCAAAAGATCTTTTTAGTGATAACTGCTACCCACCTCCAATCATTCTTTCTTTTGTGACACTTACAATTTTTTTGCTGTTTTTTCCCACTAATGTAATAGGACAACTTTAACAGTTAGGGGGTAAAAAATAACAAAAAATCCCCTTTAAGTGTTTTTACCAATATTTCAAAGGCAAACACAACTGCTTCACTGTTTCTGAGGAACAAGAAAATCAGCTTTACTGCCAGTTTCACCATCAGTGATTTATTCCCCTGCTCAGTTTTTGCAGTTGCCATTGTTTCCCATGACATTAGAGTACCATGTAATTTTTGCAAAATCACATGCAATGTTTCCTGGTGAATGCTATTTGCCATCATCGTTTTGACAGGATCAATACCATGATGTGTTATAGATAAGACCAGACAAAACACTAAAGATAAATTGTAAGGCACAGTCTTGCTGAGCAGCAGACCATCCAGAGATTAGCATCACTCACCCCAAGAAGGGTATTGACAAGCTCATGCTTCCCTGCAGGTCCCCTTTCTGGCATGCCATCATCTTGTTGCCTGAGGCCCTATACTGAATATTTCTGGATCATAACTGCATTAGCAGCCCACTGCAATCTTTTGAAAAGAAGTGACTCAGCAAACACAACCTCCCTATTTGTAGAATCAAGATTGAAGAGGGAGGGTGGTAGTGTGATTCCATGCCCCTGTGAAGTAGTATCTTATCCTAAAGATATTGATTAGCTTGGACATGACCCATATTAATCTATTAAAGTACTTGTGAAGTAGCAAGTAACTGTCTATCCCTGACTGTAGATAGGGTAAGAAGATGACTCAGTATTTTTTTAGTTGTTTCTACATATCGATTGTTACACTATTTGTTTATATATTCTTTTCACTTAGGTCTCAGTGTTTATTCGTGTGTGGCATAAATTTGCTTTTTCAGCTATACTAAAGTTCTTTGCAACAATTTATGCATGAAATTAAACATAATATTTTGCAGACTGTGGCCATGTTTTCTTATGTTGTTGAGGAAAATTGTTTCTTCTTGTGGATATTATCTAATCCTGTGGTTTCTGGCTGTGAATCTTAGCGTTGGCCTGTCTTTCATGTCCAGTTAGTATGTCTAGTATCTCTTTCAAATAGCATTTCTAAGTAGGAAACTGGTTTAGCAGAGTAAAGCAAAAGACAAGATGCCTTTGTTGGTGTTCTAGCCAAGTTTCACTCCTTTGAAGTTCAAATAGCTTTTGTTACAAGTGGGACTGATTTGAACAGATCGGGCTCTTAGTAAAAAGGAAGTAAAATTTATTTTAGGAAACAAGTAAAAAATATCATCCACAACTCATGTTTTCTTATGTTCGTATTTCATTGTGCCTATTGTTCAATATCCATAGATCCCTCCAAGCTGTGTTAGTCAGTCTCAGTAGGTGACCTGGCACTCCAGGAGCCATAGTATTTGTGAGTTTTCATGTCTGCCCAGACTTAACTTTGCTGGTTTTTCTTCCTATTTATTTTATTCACTTCTTCGAGTCATGATTAAAGAATGAAGTTTTTCTCATTGTTTCTTTACACATGATATGATTTCTCTTGTTCTTTTTTTGGTTAACTTTAAGCATGAAATGCACTTGGACTGTTACACACAGAGATACACACACTGTGTATGATTTTGTTTGTCTAAATGGTGCCAAGTCTCTTGCCTTAGGAGGAGATCAACTTAAAGGAAAACTGTTCCAGGTAGGGCAGCACTATTGTAGCACTGGATGTACTTCCTCTTTCCCAGAGCTAATTACAAAAATTATTTTTTTTTTTTCTGACAGAATCCCACCTATATTCCTTTCAGAATAGTGTTTAGCAGAAAATTACCCACTTCCTCTTTCTTTGAATTAAATTGGGCTACCACCAAATAGCACTTTTGTTGTCTGCACAGAATGCAATTATAACACTACCTTTAATCTTGCATTTATCCTCATGGGATTTTCACTCTTTATGTAGTAAAGTATACAGTGGGTATACTTTACTACAGTGCCTATGAATGTTATTACATAGAAATAAATTGACTCACTAGATTGATTACAATTTATTACAAATTAGTAGTTCTTTCACATTTTGATTTCTTATTCATCTGTGATGGCTGGATTTATTTTACTTACCTTTAGGAGTAGGATTCAAGTCCAGAGAGTAAAGTATTAAATATGAACACCTGAAAATATATGCTTTTGTGAAAGAGAGGTGTCTAAAAGTAGTGTAGCTAGTGCTGATGTGGGACTTGATTCAGTTGCTCAAATGTGGTCCATGACTACTATTCAAGATGTCCTATGGTATCCATCTTGTCACCCAGCAGTCACTCCAGGGAGGCTTAGCTTTCTCATACATCTCTTGTCACAGCTGCCAATCCAATGCAGGTCTTGCTGATAAATGCAATGTCAGGTCAAAAAAGGGAAATGCAAAGTTCAGCACCTGAGAAGAAATAATACCAGGCACCAGTATATGCTGGGAGACAACCAGTCAGAAAGCAGCTTGGCAGAAAAGGATCTGGGGGTCCTCGTGGACACCAAGTTCTACATAAGTCAGCAATGTGTCTTTGTGGCAAAGAAGTCTAAGGGTATCCTGTGCTGCATTTGGTAGAGAATTGCCAGCAGGTCAAGGAAGGTGGTCCTTCCCCTCTACTCAGCACTGATGAGGACACCTGGAGTGATGGGTCCAGTTCTGGGCTCCTCAGTACAAGAGATACATGTACATACTGTAAAGAATACATAAAAGGGCCACCGAGATGACTAAGGGACTGGAGCATCTCTCCTATGAGAAAAGGCTGAGACAGCTGGGACTTCAGCCTGGAGAAGAGAAGGCTCATGAGGGATCTTCTCAATGTATATATATAAATACCTACAAGGAGGGTGCAAAGAGGATGGAGTCAGGCTCTTTTCAGTGTTGCTCAGAGACAGGACAAGAGGCAATGGGCACAAACTGAAACACAAAGTGAACATCAGGAAACATTTTTTTTACTGTGAGGGTGACAGCATTGGCACAGGTTGCTCAGGGGAGTTGAGGAATCTCCCTCAGAAATATTCAAAAGTTGTCTGGATGTGGTCTTGGGCAACCAGCTCCAGGTAACCCTGGCTGAGCAGGGGTTTTGGACCAGATGACTTCCAGAGGTCCTTTCCAACCTCAATCATTCTGTGATTCTGTGCTATCCAGTGATATGAAATAACCCTAAGCACTTATGTTTGGAGATCTGAACTGAGTTCTAGTTAACACTGGTGCCTAGGGAGGCATTATCCCATCCTGAAGTAAAAATCTAACACTCCTTTCAGTCCTGCAGTTTATATAACTACATGGGATTTAGCCCCTCTAGGCTCCCTTCATACTCAGTGTAAAGAAACAGGCACCTTCTTAATGTAGATTAATTTGTGCTTTGATAGACATGTAATTTTACGGCATAATTCACCTTACCCTAAAATGCTAGTCTTTCCATTGACTATAAAGGGAGCTTACAAAGAGAGACTTGAATGTAGGCATCTGCTGATCAAATCATATTTGTTCAGATAAATGTACCCCTAAGTTACTATAACTGTGCAGAACACCATTTAATTTTAGTGATTTGTGGATGAAAATATTCTCACACTGTAACGGTGAAAGAAAATGGGCTGTATGAAAGCAAAAAGCTCATTTTCATGCTTGCATACATTCAAAATACAAACCAGTTAAGGTAACTTTCAAAGTAATAGTCATGACACTCATGGCATTTATATAGTAAAGACTGTGTGCAACAGCTTGGCAGACAGGATTTTTATGTTGGTTTTTTTTAGTTTGTTTTTTTTTTTTGAGAGACTGATCCAAGCTGATCAGTCACAAGCCAGATATGAACTGAAAGCTGTGTAGCCATGGCAGTATGGCTACATACTAGAGTAGCCATTGAGTTAGCGCAACTCTAGTCTTCCTTGCTCTGAGAATGACATTCTAACATATCATTGAACTAAGACAATTCAGACTTGGGTTCCTGACCGAAGACAGAAGGAAAAATAAGTCTGAAACTAAGAGGAAAGTTGGCCTCCTGTTGGTTGAACAAAGTTCTTGACATCCTGAAATAAGCTTGGCTGTGGAACCTCAGGAGTGTGCTGTGAAATTTTTATATGAAGAAAAAATTAGATATTATTCATTAAAAACAAAATAAAGTTTTGTGCATGTGATAGAGTTCAGAATAACATGTGTTTATTCATTATAAGGCATTATCTGTATCCCTTGAAATAATTCAAAGACATCCTTTTGTTCCTTTCATTGACTGCCATCGACAGAGATCTTCTACAAATATATAATTTTATATGTTCACTGAAAATAGTTAAGATTATGCTGCCCATATGTACTTAGTGTCCACAGCAAGGTGCTGACAACTGGGGGCTGAAGGGCTGGCCTCTGTGAGGAGAGGCCAGGACTATCCTGTGCTGGACACAGCTGGTTGCAGCTGACTCCAAGGCACTAAGCATACGGCACAGCTGAGACCGTCAGCGAAAATGGTGGTGCCTCAGGAAAAGCATATTTAAGACAGAGCAAAACACTGCACAGACAATGAGGAGTGGGGGAAAAAAGTGTGGGAAACAACCCTGAGACACCAAGGTAAGAGAAGAACAAAGGGGAGGAGGTGCTTCAGACACCAGAGCAGAGATTCCCCTGAAACCTGTGGAGAAGACCATGGTGAAGCAGATTGTCCCCCTGATGCCCATGGAGGACCATGGTGGGGCAAATAAATGCAATGCAGCCCATGAAGGACCCCTTGCCGAAGCAGGTGGATATGCCCTGAAGAAAGCTGCAGCCTGTGGAGGACCCACGCTGAAAAAGGTTTATCTTGAAGGACTGCAGCCCACGGGAAAGATCCATGCTGGAGTAGGGAAAAGCCTGAGGAGTAAGGAGAGGCAGAGAGGAGCTGTTGTGAACTGACCACAGACCCCTTTTCCCCACCCTTCTATGATGCTTAGGGGATGGGAAAGGAAGAGGAGTTGGGAATGAAGGAGTGAGGTTAATCTTGGGAATGGGATGTGGGTGTGCAGAAGGAGTGTTCGTTTTTGGTTTGGTTTCTCAGTATCCCGAACTATTTTAATTGACAATAAATTAAATTCAGTTTCCTCAAGTCAAATCTGTTTTGCTTGTGACAATAATTCATAAGTGATTCGTAAGTGATCTCTCTGTCTTTGTCTTGATCTATGGGCTTTTTCATCCTAATTTCTCTCCCTGACCTTTTGAGAATGGGGAGTGAGAGAGAAGATGAGTGGGAATCAGGCAGCCAGTCAAAGTAAACCCACCATATCATATCACCTCTATGATGACATGAGTGATTGCTACATTGGACTTTCTAGAAATGTCCAGAATTTTCATAAGATGATAATGTACCACTTTTAAAATGCAAACAACTAAACGGGTTTACGTTATTTTTATTTTCTAATGTTCTGGTCCATGTGTGTGTTTTATAAGACTGAAAGCACTTGCAATTACTTTCACTAATCATCATTACAGGTTTACGCCAGGAAATTACTCACTGTGAGACGTTACTGTACTAATATCAGGCTACATATTTCTCCTAGTTATACCTTTGTTGGCTATGGATTATCATTAGGTTACAAGAGAAACAACTGAAATCAGATGCTGATCTTTATCTCTTGATGTGTATAAACCAAGAATTAGGCTTATAGCAACACTAGCCAATTGAAAATATATTTAAAAGAAATTGTGTTTTGTTCATAGTATTCTCACTCAGCTGTGAATCTGCTGATGAGTATTCCACATGTAATGACCAAAGAAAATTCACATAATCACGGTCAAGATCCCCCAAAAGAGTTTTTGTGAGAAACCATGTTTTTAAAGAAACAACTGAGTCAACTGAACTACTTAATAAACTTGTGGAGATTTTTAAGGCTGTTAAATATTAAAAAAATAAGCAGCTCCAAATCATGAAAAACACTAAACTAATACCAAAACAATCTGCTGTAACAAAGCAGAAGTGACCTGCTTGGTAGATGAGGGAAAGGCTGTGGATGTTGTTTACCTGAACTTTAGTAAGGCCTTTTATACAGTTTCCCACAGGATCCTCCTGGAGAAACTGGCTGCCCATGGCTTGGACAGGAGTACTCTTTGCTGGGATAAAAACTGGCTGGAGGGCTGGGCCCAGAGAGTGGTGGTGAATGGAGTTAAATTCAGTTGGCGGCCAGTCACAAGTGGTGTTCTCCAGGGTTTGGTATTGAGGCCAGTTCTCTTTAATATCTTTATCAATGATCTGGATGAGGGGATCGAGTGCCCCCTCAGTAAGTTTGCAGATGACATCAACTTAGGTGGGAGTGTTGACCTGCTTGAAGGTCAAGGTTAGGTGGGTCTGTTGACTCTACAGAGGGATCTGGAC
The DNA here is from genome assembly GCF_963924245.1 of Chroicocephalus ridibundus. Taxonomy (NCBI): domain Eukaryota; kingdom Metazoa; phylum Chordata; class Aves; order Charadriiformes; family Laridae; genus Chroicocephalus; species Chroicocephalus ridibundus. The sequence continues at coordinate 41,913,550 of NC_086284.1, forward strand.
AGGCTGCATCAATGGGCCAAGGCCAGTGCTATGAGGTTCAACAAGGCCGGGTGCCAGGTCTTGCACTTGGGTCATAACAACCGTATGCAACGTTACAAGCTTGGGGAAGAGTGGCTGGAGAGCTGCCTGGAAGAAAAGGACCTGGGGGTGTTGGTTGACCGTTGGCTGAATATGAGCCAGCAGTGCGCCCAGGTGGAACAAGAAAGCCAACGGCACCCTGGCCTGTATCAGGAGCAGTGTGGTAAGTAGGACTAGGGAAGTGATCGTCCCCCTGTATTCGGCACTGGTGAGCCCCACCTGTCCAGTTTTGTGCCCCTCACCACAAAAAAGACATTGAGGTCGTGGAGCGTGTCCAGAGAAGGGCAATGAAGCTGGTGAGGGGTCTGGGGAACAAGTCTTATGAGGAGCGTCTGAGGGAGCTGGAATTCTTTAGCCTAGAGAAAAGGAGGCTGAGGGGAAACCTTATCTCTCTATCACTCTCTACAGTTACGTGAAAGGAGGTTGTAGAGAGGTGGAGGTTAGTCTCTTTTCCCAAGTAACAGATGATAAGACAAGAGGAAGTAGCCTCAAGTTGTGCCAGGGGAGGTTTAGATTGGATATTAGGGGAAAAAAAAAATCACTGAAAGGCTTATCAAGTATTGGAACAGGCTGCCCAGGGAAGTGGTTGAGTCACCACCCCTGGAGGTATTTAAAAGATGGGTAGACATAGTGCTTAGAGATATAGTTTAGATCAGTGATGGTTTTTGTCAGAGTTAGGTTGATGGTTGGACTAGATGATCTGAAAGGTCCCTTCCAACCTAGGCAATTCTATGATTCTATGATTCTGTGATTGTTATATGAAGCAGATCCCTGCAAAGGTATTTGAGAGTCAGCAATAAATGCAAAATCCTTCCCTTCTTTAATAGTGAAAAAAAGTATGTTGAATTGAATGGTGAAAGATGCTTTTTCTCGTAATAGCATCCAGACTTCTTTCAGCCCAGAGATATCTGCAGTCCTTGTTCTAAGGAAAATAAATGCAGATGTTGCAGTCTCCAACAGTTAGTGCACATTTTGGGGATGTTGGAGATGATTACTGTCTGACAGTGCTTTGCCAAACACACTACTCATCCAAGGTTTCATAAAAATAATAATCTTTGCACCATGATAGTGTTGCAAAGCTGAAAATTATTTAATATATCAGGATGGTATGCAGAAGATGTATAGAATCATAGAACATTTTGGATTGGAAGGGACCTTTAAAGGTCATCCCCCAGTACCTCCATTAATGTAAATTAAGAATGTTTTGGTTTAAAGCCTTCCAGAACAGAAAGACCTTATTTTTATTTTCACAATCAAATGCTTAAAATTTTTGCTATTATGCATCTCAGCCTCATTTCTATATATTTTTGATGTACTAAATCTTGATATTCCATATTCTCTTCTGCATAAAGTTGACTTTTGTTCTTATTTCATTTTTCTGGTTTTCTTTTGCCACCCTCATGCCATTGTTCTGTCTCAGGCATTTGTTACTGAACATGAACAGAACAATTTAGATAAAATAAGAACTTACCTAGTGCATGGATACCTAAATGTAAATAACAAGCTATCTCAGATCCTTGGCTAATTGCTATGGCAAATATGAGACAGACTGCCACTTGTGTTCTTAACATCATTAATGAATTTTGAATGACTCCAAAATTGTAGATTCTAGTTGTGATATTTTAGATTCATAAAAAAGAATAAAACAATAAAGCTATTTTCCCACTTGTGATTTGTTATATTTTAGAATTTGAAACTGTAACAGTGCTAACAGGCATGAAAAAAAAACAACAAAACAAAGCAAAGCAAAACAAAGCAAAATGCACTTGCCATACTTTCTTTTACCCATCAGTGCTATTAGCAAGCTCTTTTTATTTCACAGGCAAATGTTTCTTTACAAAAAAAAAATGAAACACAAATAAATACACAATTATATACTCAGAACACAATAAAAATAGAAATAATCCTCAGTGTATACCTGAAAAGCCTGTGCAGGGACAAATTCCATTGTCGTGGTACCCTATATAAACTGTGTCTAGCAGTCTGAGTCTCTGGCAACATGCACGATGCTTGTGTAAGTACTTCTCAGCTAAAAAAACTTTGGTTTGATCCCTTAACAACTTTTCATGACTGCTGCACGACTTCAAAGATAAAAAATTGCATTTGGAAGTCTTTGTTTTTATTAGAGAAGCTGTTCGTAAGGGTAATTTTTAGTTGTGTGGCAGCTCCAGTGTGTCATCTAACTGTAGTCACCTTGGTGTCTTGCTGGCCACAGCTGTCCAGAATATGTGGGGATTACAGTTTTATTTCAATTTGTCGGTACAAGGAGGTATTACCATGACATATAAACACCATTAAAGTCAGTGGTTTCTTTCAGTTCTGTCTTCAATTGATTTTAATAAGGTCTCATCCTTCTCATAATTACTAATTTCTTTCAATTGCAGCAGGCTAAATGAAGTACTCACAAATAGAAATGTAGGTTTTATTTATTTTATTGTCAGCTGTAATAACTAATGATATTTTCTTGAAAATATTCTAAGACTAATGGTACAGGTCACTTCTCATCAAGAACCAAGGTTGTCCACAGAGTAGAGCAACGTCAGTATTTATAATTTTGATCAGATTATTCCAATGTGGTCTAGAGGTGGGGTATTATGCATAGAGTCATATTTTCATTGTTTGTTGCAGTGCATTAGAAAATCAGTTTCTTAAAGGAATGTTGCTGTACATTCTCTCTTATTTCTGTTATCAACATCTTTCAATAATATTGACAATTCATGCTGCCACCGCTCAGCACTACACACAAGGAGGTTGCTCCTGCTGAGAAAGACCTTCCGGTATCAGAGAGATGCTTAGTTCAAGATGGAAGCACTGGTATTTTAGATAAGCACAACTGATTGGACAAATAATTTTAGTGACCAGAGAGTCAAAGAAAGGTCACAGAATGCTCTGACTGTTTAATGATGACTATTAATTTATTGAGTACAGACAAGAAAGACAGTTGTGATAGAAATAGTTGCTATATCATAGAAGATTACTAAATCATTATGCTATTTGGGGGAAAAAAAAAAAAACAAAACAAAAAAGAAAGGAGATAATAGTGTCTAAAACTGTGAAATATATTTGGAGGGGAAGAACAAGATGGTAAAGTAGCAAGTTAATTGAACATAACAGCACACAGACATTCGTTGAGGCTATGCAGTCTCAGCATATATGCTCAAGAACACCAACAATGTTAGTTCAGGTGATAAGGTAAGATAGGTAAAATAAGTTTTAATACTTGAGATCAGGAAACACAACATCGCTCATGTTATTGAAAATAAGATCAGGGAAATTTAGGAGCTATTAGACATACACAAATTACAGACAGGATCCTTTTGAGTGAAAGTAACAATCCCACATTCATTCCTTAGTACCTTTTGTGCTTGGTAATAAAATGGAAAAATCCCACATCTTGAAAACAAACTATTATTTTCTTAAGATGAAAGAAAATTATCTTGGAACTAGCATTAAAAAATTGTGAGTTGTTGCCTTTAGAAATTCTTTGCTACTGCAACAGAAATTCCTTTCTGTAAGGTGCAAGGAGCTTGCAACAGTTATTGCTGCTTGATTGCCCAGGCTTTGTGATTAAGACTTTTGGCTTGTTAGCTGCTCCCACCCAGCATTTATCTCTTCAAAGCACTGTATTCTTTTCAGACTCTAATCCACCCATTCTTCATCCTTGCACAAACATCACTCAAATACCCCATTAACTGTGAGACTACTACATCTCTCCACCTCTGAAAGAGAGCTGACTGGAGATTTAGGTTACTGGCATACTTTTGATATTGTGGTCCATAATACCCACCAAATATTTCCTAAGAATTCTATAGCCTAAGCTTTTCTACTCCAAATTACCATGAAATAGAGGTGAAAAAAGATAACCTACCAGTTTATTTACGTGTAACTATTACTTCTAGCAGCTCACACATACAAGATTTATCAATAGTTAATTTTTTGTAATGAATAGGCTCATTGCAGGAAAAAAGGGAAAACTAGGTTGGATTGTATTAATCCTGTAGCAAATGCAGTAAAATGACTACATTTTCTTTTAAAGGATTCTTCTATATTAAGGGATTATTTTTTTCAGCACAGTTTCCCTTGGAACCAAAATAATACAGAGATAAATTGAAATCACAGTTACCACTTTAAAGGTATTGATTCAGAAATCTTCACATGGATCCATGTACAGAAATGACCATTGATGAAAAAATCTCCATGTCTTGTATGTGGGGACTGAGAAACAATCAAGTACTGTGACTCTCACTTTCAAACTTTCAATGGACATTTTCCAAGGGCATGAACCTGTTGAATAGCTTGGCAAGAGTCAGCTGTCACTTGGCACAGAATCACAGAATACTTTGGGTTGGAAGGGACCTTTAAAGGTCATTGTACAACCATCCCCTGCAAAGAGCAGGGACATCTTCAATTAGATAGGTTGCTCAGAGCCCCATCCAACCTAAATGTGAATCTTTCCAGGGATGGGGCATCTACCACCTCTCTGGGCAACCCGTTCCAGTTGCTCTCACCACCTTCATTGTAAAAAAAATTCTTCCTTCTATCTAGTCTAAATCTACCCTCTTTTAGTTTAAAGCCATTACTCCTTGTCCTATTGTAACAGGCCCTGCTAAAAAGTTTGTCCCCATCTTTCCTGTAGGCCCCCTTTAAATAATGAAAGAACACAGAACAGTCTCCCCAGAGCCTTCTCTTCTCCAGGCTGAACAACCCCAAAGCTCTCAGATTGTCCTATGAGGAGCGGTGTTCTATTCCACTAATCATTTTTATGGCCCTCCTCTGGACCTTATCCAACAGGCCCATGTCTTTCCTGTCCTGAGGGCTCCAAAGCTGGATGCAGTACTCCAGGTGGGGTCTCACCGGAGCAGAGTAGAGGAGCAGAATCACCTCCCTTGACCCGCTGGCCACGCTTCTTTTGATGCAGCCCAGGATACAGTTGGCTTTCTGGGTTGTAAGCACACATTGTCAGCTCATGTCCAGCTTTTCATCCACCGGTACACCCAAGTCCTTCTCCTCAGGGCTGCTCTCAATCCCTTCATCCCCCATCCTGTATTCATACCAGGGGTTGCCCCGACCCAGGTTCAGGATCCTGCACTTGGCCTTGTTGAGCCTCATGAAGCTCACATGGGCCCACTTCTCGAGCCTGCCCAGGTCCCTCTGCATGGCATGCCATCCCTCAGGTGTGTCAACCATACCACTCAGCTTTGTGTCATCTGCAAACTTGCTGAGGGTGCACTCGATCCCACTATGGGATTGATAAAAATATTGAACAGTAGTGGTCCAAATACCTGGTGTCCCTGAGGGACACCACTTGTCATTGATCTCCATCTGGTCATTGAGCTATTGAGCACTACCCTCTGGATATGACCATCCAACGAATTAATCATCTACCAAATAGTCCACCCATCAATTCCATTCCTCTTAAATTTAGAGAGAAAGATGTTGTTGGGGACCATGTCAAAGGCCTTACAGAAGTTCAAATAGATGTCATCTGTAGTTCTTTCCTCATCCACTGAGGTAGTCACTCCATCACAGAAGGCCACTAGGTTGGTCAAGAAGGACCTGCCCTTGGTGGACCCATGCTGGCTGTCTCGAATCACCTCCATGTCCTCCATGTGCCTTAGCATAGCTTCTAGGAGGATCTGTTCCATGATCTTCCCAGACACAGAGGTGAGGCTGACAGGGCGGTCGTTCCCAGGGTCCTCCTTTCTACCCTTTTTACAAAGGCGTGCAATGTTTCCCTTTTTCCAGTCACCAGGGACTACACCTGACTGCCATGACTTTTCAAATATCATGGAGAGTGTCTTGGCAACTACATCAGCCAACTCCCTCAGGACTTTGGGGTGCATCTTGTCAGGCCCCATAGACTTCTGTATGCTCAGGTTCCTCAGGCGGTCATGAACCTGATCTTCTCTTATAGTGGAAGGAACTTTGTTCCCCTAGCCCTTGCCTTGCAGTCCATCCACTCGAGAGGTGTGGGGAGAGAGGTTGCCAGTGAAGACTGAGGCAAATAAGTTGTTGAGTACCTCAGCCTTCTCCTCGTTCGTTGTTACCACTTTGCCAGTCTTGCTCATCTGGGGGGTGTACCTTTTCTTTGACCTTCCTTTTCTGGCTGACGTACCTGTAGAAGGCCTTTTTATTATTCTTTGCATCCCTTGCCAAGTTCAGCTGCAGCTGCGCCTTGGCCTTCCTGACCGCATCCCTATACAGCTAGGCAGCACCCCTATACTCTTCACAGGATACCTGTCCCTGCTTCTACTACCTGTGCATGTCTTTTTTGACCTTTAGTTTGATCAGGGGTGGTTTAAGTCCCCCAGCAGGATGAGATCGTGCAAGTGCAATGTCTCCTGTAGCTGGAGTAAGAAGGCTTCATCAATAGGCTCCCCAATAGGTCAGCCCATATTAAAAACCACGAGGTTCCCTTTGTTGCCTTGGTCTCTTATTCTTACCCATAGGCTTTCAACCTACTCATCGCTATTCTTCAGAGACAGCTCTTCACACTCTATCCATTTCTTGATGTAGAGGGCAATGCTCTACCCCTTCTTCCTCACCTGTCCCTTCTGAACAGCCTCTAGCCATTGATAGATGCATACCAGGTTTCAGTAATGTTAACTAGGTTGTACAATTGACATAAGAACAAATCTGTTTGCATTTTCTTACAATGATTCTCAGATCAGATAATTATGACACCTGAGTCCAAGGATGAAAAAAGCTTATATTTAGTTCTTTAACAAAGTCTCTGTCACAGGGACAGGCACTGTTCTATTTCGAATGAGGACTGAATAACTGTAATGTGACCAAGACCATGTGTACCACTTTAAAAATGAAAGCTACTTTTGGGTCAGGAAGAGGGACAATTAATCTCTTAGGTCTTCCCTCCACCACTAAATTTATGGAGGATCCTAGGAAGGATGTTTTCTTTAGTAAAATAAAACTTATATTTTGCTAAAAGCAATCATACTGAAAAATAATACAAAATTCTTGCTTGATTCAACTGTAAATATTTAACATATGCTGCCATCTGCATGAAAAAATCAGCATTCTTATGAAATAGAGAAAAGGTCATAGAAGGCCATTTCAATTAAATTGTAGTTCTTGGCAAATTAGAGTTTTCTTTCACTCATATATTTTCAGGTAGACGGAAACCTCAAAACCAAAAGTAGTTTTAAAGTATTATTTTTGGAAATTATGTGGATGCAATGGTATGCAAACGAATGGTCTGGTTGATTTATCTTCTCTTTCTAAATCTTCTTTTGAGATCCATGCCTTCCAATCTAAAAACTCAATCTGCTCTGTATGAGATGATTGAGGACAGTAATGTTACCTACATAGGCAAAGACTATCCTGAATATTCTCTATTTAATTCCCATAAAATTATCACTGCACAACCTGCATAGAAGAGAAAATTACTTTTTTTCTCCTTTCCCTGGAATTTGGTTTGGACATAGCCTCAGGTTTGGCATAGTCACTGGAGATATCATATATCCTAATTTATAATAGGTAACAAATTCAGATATGGTTCTCCTACTCTCAGTGGAATTTCATGTTGAGAATATAATTTAATTCTTCCCTTACAACCTTAGAAAAGGCATAAATGCTGTTCCACTAAAAAGTTTCAGCTCTATAGCTTTGTTCTGTTTCAGTGAAGGTAGCAACATTGTTGCTATCATACATTTGAAATGAAAAAAAAATTAAAAAACTAAAATGCATTAGAGCACACTGAAAATCAGTTTTCCTCCAAGAATATGATTTAGTTCCCAGTAGTTAAAATATAATTATCAAATAAAGCTGGGATTGTTGCTGCATTTGGGAATATTTGATATACTTTTATTATCTCTGTGATTTTCAAAATGTTAATGTATGCCTACATTTGCAGATCAAGTTTATTATGTTTAAGTTAATTATGTTTCCATTTCAGATATTTTACTTTTTGTTGGATTTTACTGTGATAGTTAATTATTCAATCAGTAGACGTGACCTTGTTCCTTAACACAGAGGGGGATACATATTTATTCACAGAAACAGGATTTTACATCCTAAATTAGACAATAAAAGTCTTGTTGCATTCTGGCAGTATACCCTACTACATTTTATCTTAGAAATGTGGCATTATCTCAGTAATATCATGCAAATGCCAAAGAAAAGAGATGTGTTTTTTTTTAAAGCAGAAGAAAGAAGGAAAAAACAGGAGGATAATGTGATAGAATTTCAGACCCCATATTCTTCTGCAACTGTTTGATAAATTAGTTTGATACCAATGTAATAGCTGGCAGTACAGAACAACGTTAATTTTACTATCTTCAACATTAACTTTTTTTAACTGTTTTAATTCAGGTATCCACAAAAAGCTTGTGGTGTGCTAAATTGCATGTTGCATAATTTCTTTCAGTAACAATGATTAGTGAGGAAATTCTGACTTCGGAATTTTTTCATTATATTTGACTAATGGAACTGTGAGAATGTAAGTTGAAACTTTATACAGCTACACTTAATGTTAATTTTAAAATAAATTAATAGTATTGCAAATGAAAAAGATTCTATGAATCATTATTTTTAAATGCATTACTGAGCCATAATTAGTACATGAATGGGACACACATTACTTCAATTTTATGTGATGGCATAATTGTTACACAAAATCCATGATCACAAGATCAATGACAGTACAGAGGCCTAATTTAAATAAATAAATAAAATGGACATCACTCAGTTTTTACAAACCACATACAGCCAACTGTATCCTGGGCTTCATCCTCTGTTCGCTCCTGCAAATCTATGTTTTTTGGATAATGTAACAATGGAAAACTGTTCCATATCAGGTAAGAGAAAGTAAAGGCACTGGGGAGATGGCAGAAACACAAAGGCTTTTGGAAGAAACCCACTAGAGTCCTACACAATCAAATAACTTAGTTCCCTGTCAGTTCACAAGTTCTGCTGCCTAACTTTCATGTTTAGTTCATTTGCAAATATTATTCTGGAATAAACCATCCAGTTGGCTTTGAGACAAAACACAGATGAAGTACTAAAGATTGCTTGCCCCAGATACCCCTAACTTTCAGCAGTAAGGAGGAGGGTGTACCAGTTTTCTCTCTCTCTGTGATGAATCTACATGATTCTCTGTAAAACCTCAGCAAGACTTGCTTCTCAAATGTCTGTCTAAGAGTATATGTTGTCATCCACACCCCAAGAAACATAAATTTTCAGTGTCTCCTGCAAAATATGTCTCTGGGAGTTGAGAGATAGTTCTTCTCCCATTTTGTTAGCAACTGTGAAGTTTAAAAACACTTAATGGTGTACCATAATGAGCTAATGTGACTCCATGTTCGACTCTTGGTTTGACGTGTGCAAACTCATATAGAAGAGTTGTGGATGCCCCAGTCCCTGGAAGTGTTCAAGGTCAGGTCGGATGGGGCTTTGAGCAAACTAGTTTAGTGGAAAGTGTCCCTGCCTATGGCAGGGGGGTTGAACTAGATGATCTTTAAGGTCCCTTCCAACTCTAACTGTTCTATGATTCTATGATTCTATATCTGACCTATCCCTGACTGCATTTTACAGTAAGAACTCAATGGAACTGACGGAAACTGTTTTAGAAGTGATGTGGAGGTGCTGCAACTCATAGCTAATGATAGATACACCTCTGTAAGACGACTGGGACAAACTCAGTCTCATCACTGTGGGAGGGTAACACCTAACTATCCATCAAGAGGACCCTCTGAAATAAACAGAGGTGTTTGTATGTGTAATAAACTAGTGTGCGCCGTTTATCAAGTCCTTTCATCTGAAATATTTTTGCTTGAGATCAGTTGCTGTAGTCCTTCACACAGAAAAGGAAATAAGTATTTGGTGAAAGTAACACAAGTGACAGTGCAAAATTCATACTTTTTACTCCTGAAAGACTGCACTTGCTTTCTCAAGCACTGCTTAATTTACATATCAAAAAGTGTTTTTGAAAGATAAGAAATATTCCAGGAAAAAAATGTAACTAATGTGAGATTGTGAAAATAATATGTCAGTTATTATGATGTTAAGTGTCAGTTAAAAAAACCCTCAATCACAACCAGAGAGAGACTGTCAGCTCATTCCCATGAATGAACTTATTTCACATTCATTTTTTAATGATTATTCAAACAAAATGTAGTATTAAATAACACAGATTTAGCGTCCATCTGTCTATTAAATTCTATTGAACATAAAATGTGAGTTTTTCATATTACGTAATTTTCAAAATGAGCACTATGACATCTATACCTGAGGTCACAGGGTCTATTTTCGACGTATGTTTCACCATAAAATGAATTGTACCTAGCAATTGTCTGTTTCTCACAATAGATTATAAAGACAGTTTGAATTACCTATTCATGAGTAAATATACTTATTTTAGGGTGAAGGAATCTTACACAGCACGTCTGGACTGACCTTCTAATAAACTATGTCTTAGTTACAGGAAAGAAAGGGAAAGAAAAGAAAGGGAAAGAAAGGAGCAAGAGGGGAGGGGAGGGGAGGGGAGGAGAGGGGAGGGGAGGGGAGGGGAGGGGAGGGGAGGGGAGGGAAGGGAAGGGAAGGGAAGGGAAGGGAAGGGAAGGGAAGGGAAGGGAAGGGAAGGGAAGGGAAGGGAAGGGAAGGGAAGGGAAGGGAAGGGAAGGGAAGGGAAGGGAAGGGAAGGGAAGGGAAGGGAAGGGAAGGGAAGGGAAGGGAAGGGAAGGGAAGGGAAGGGAAGGGAAGGGAAGGGAAGGGAAGGGAAGGGAAGGGAAGGGGAAAAAAAGCTGTGAAGTGAACTTTCTTATGGCCCTCTTGCAGTTTTAAAATGGCACATAAAAAAATAAAGAGTATTGATGGTTCCAACTAGGATATTATCTCATGCTCAGAAACATCAACGTATTTTTTTTCAATCATTAGAATAATATAAACCAAAGTTCATTCACAGTTTCATCATAAATACTTACTACACAATAATTGCTAGATGTAATAATATTTTTACATTATCATAAAATGACTTCCAAACATATTAAGACCCTTTAATGGATAGTAATACATAACACTGATAAAGCAACATGCACATTTTCTTAAAACAGTGTATGTGCCTGCTATACTTAATGTATGACTTTAAGTTATGAAGTGTACTATAGAGTGCCATATAAGTTGATAAATATAAAGAATTATGTACACAAAAGTGCACATACAGTATAAGTAATTTCCCTGGGGAGACTGGTGACATAATAATAAACCTCCAGAACTCAGCTCAAATGATTTGTTAATGTCACAAGTAGCCCCAAATGGAATTACAGTTTCTTATGTACACTACAAGTGTATGTAATTTTTATAAAATAAAAGAAATCATTCTTTCTGATCAACACTACTAGTTTAAAAATAAATGTAAGCAATATTTTCTCCTTGCCATTCCCTCAAATTGCTCTCCTTTCACCTCTTCTTCTCCAGTCGACTTTTGTCACTTTCTTATTCCACTGTTTCTTCTGCTTCTTTTCCCCCAATTCTCTATCTATACTTCTCAATCCTCTCCAGCAAATAATATTTTCAATCAAATCCACTTATTGCCATGAATTTCCCTAGAGGAGAACATGAATCAATAGCAGATTAATGTTATTCAGAACCTTCAGTGAGCTACTAATAAAAGTCTTGAATACTCACAAAGAGAGATATTTCTTTGCAGAAGAAAACACATTTAAGAATATTTTCCAGGGACCTACCTGGGATAATCCCCACCCAAGAAAAAAAGAATTGAGTCATTCTCTGTTGTATTGCTTCCCTTTCCATCAATTATTTCTTATATAAGGCCTTAAAAATAAAAACAGGTTTCCCTTCTTCTCTCTACTTCCCAGAACCTACAGTTTAATATGTTTCTTTCCCTAACAGAAAACCAGCCACTACTTTAGAGTTTTAAGGGAATAAGCTCAGAATTTACTCTAAACAGGTTATTTTCCCGTCTCACAATCCATAATGCCAAGAAACACTACACCTGAAATAAGTATTCAATATTTGATTATTTGCTCTAAGTTAGGGAGCAAATATACTGCGCTGTGTTTGAAATGAAATGCTATTTGTTACTGAAATGCTTTTACTGCCTACGATATTTTATTATTTAAATTTCAACCATCTGTTCAAATGAGAATGCAGTGTAGAACACCACCTGTGGCATATATACGGTATAATAATCTTCTAAGAGAGTAAAATTGAAACATGATAAATTTCTTATGCACAAAACCTAAACTTTTACTGATCTAACCATATAATAAACCTGTATGATGGATAGGTTCTCCTTACAGTCCTTTTTCCTTATATCTCATAAAACTTAATGAATCTTAGGTAAAATGTTCTGCTTTTTCAAAGACAAAACCCAGACTTTATGCTTCAAACAAATACATCCTGAGTACCATATGCAGTTGTTCAGGTTTCAACCAGGATGTAGTAGAGCGAGACATGGTAGAAAAAAAAACACCTGAAAAGATCAATTTGATGGAGTTTTTGACTTAAGAAATGATACTAAAATATCTAGGACTCATCAGTTTGGAAAGAAGACTGTGGGGAGGCAGGATTGAAGTTTACAGAATCATGAACGCAGAGGTTAAGATGAGTATAAAGCTACTATTCACCAAACCTTGCAGTGCTAGACCTCTGAGGACATTTGATGAAAGGAGGACAAAATAAATTTAAAACACATAGAAGAAATTTCTTCTCTTGTAGAGCAGATAGTAGTGAACTTCTGGAACTTTCTTTGCCACAGGAATTTTTGGTGTTGGACAACAACATCAGGTTCAGGAAGGCATTAAACACTTATGAAAAACAGGTTCCTAAACAGAAACACAGAGATCTGCCCTCGAATATCCATACTACAACAGCTGTGAATGCTCAGGGGAAGAACAAGAGGAAGAAGAGCAGAAAGTGGCCAGATTCATATGCTCTACCTAAGCAGTGCCACCTACTCCAACCATCAGAGACAAAAAGTTGGAGTGGATGGTTTCTTTGATCAAAGCATAGATAAGCAGGACATGTTTTCTGTTTCTGTGTAGTGTCTTGAAGAAATTTTTCTCATTTTCTCTTTTTCTCATTTCTCATTTTATCAAAATACATGCCAACTTCAAAAGCAGAATGTAGTACAACTTTACCATTCAGTCTCAAGAAAATCTAGGAGGGAAAAAAAAAAGTGATGACCACTATGGAAGAATTCTTTTTGTGTTTTGTTTTGTTTTATTTCCTTTCATTTTAGACAAAGAAGATTGACCAGAACAATACCAAACAGTGGCAGGCAAAGTCCAGGTTAGCTGAAGTAGTCCTATACTGGAGGCTGTCTGTTCCAGACAGAGTATCACAAAACCATATAGTTAAAAGCTTTAACTGAGCTCTGAATGAGAATTTTTATTAGGTTCAATCACAAAACTTAACCTGTCTGGGAATGCTACATATTTTTAGTTGTTAGTAAGGTGGTTCATCTTGGACAAAAATGATTTCTTTCTTTATTTTATTTTCAGAGATCTCTGAACTATTACTGTTTTTTTCAAGACAGTTTAAAATACATCCCTGGAATGAAAAAAATGAAGTTGCATTTATTATTGGCCAAAATAAGTTTTAAGGTATGGAAAATGGGATTCTATCATGGTAAATCACAAAATCACAGAATGACAGAATGGTAGGGGTTGAAAGGGACCTTCGGAGATCATCTGGTCCAACCCGCCTGCCAAAGCAGGTTCACCTACAGCAGGCTGCACAGGAACGCATCCATGCAGGTTTTGAATGTCTCCAGAGACGGAGACTCCACCACCTCTCTGGGCAGCCTGTTCTAGTGCCCTGTCACCCTCAAAGTAAAGAAATTTTTCCTTATGTTGGGATGGAACATCCTGTGTTCCAGCTTGTGTCTGTTGCCCCTCGTCCTGTCACCAGGCACCACTGAAAAGAGTTTGATCCCATCCTCTTGACACCTGCCCTTTAGATATTTATAAGCATTGGTAAGATCCTCTCACAGTCTTCTCTTCTCCAGGCTAAACAGACTCAGGTCTCTCAGCCTTTCCTCATAAAAGAGGTGCTCCTTTTCCTTGATCATCTTCATTGCCCTCCGCTGGACTCTCTCCAGCAGTTCCCTGTCCTTCTTGAACCAGGGGCCCAGAACTGGATACAGTACTCCAGATGTGTCTTCACCAGGGCAGAGTAGAGGGGGAGGATGACCTCCCTTGACTTTCTGGCCACACTCCTTTTTAATGCATCCCAGGACGCATTGGCCTTCTTGGCCATAAGGGCACATTGCTGGCTCATGGTCAACTTGTTGTCCACCAGGACTCCCAGATAGCTCTCTGCAGAGCTGCCTTCCAGCAGGTCAACCCCTAACCTGTACCAGTGTATGGGGTTATTCCTCCCTAGGTGCAGGACCCTACACTTGCACTTGTTGAACTTCATTAGGTTCCTCTCTGCCCATCTCTCTAGCCTGTCCAGGTCTCTCTGAATGGAAGCACAGCCTTCTGGTGTGTCAGCCACTCCTCCCAGCTTTGTGTCATCAGCACTGTCCCCTCATCAAGGTCACTGATGAATATATTGAACAAGACTGGACCCAGTACTGACCCCTAGGGAACACCGCTAGCTACAGGCCTCCAACTGGACTCTGTGCCACTGATCACAACCCTCTGAGCTCTGCCGTTCAGCTATCGATTCTCAGTCCACCTCACTGTCCACTCATCTAACCCACACTTCCTAAGCTTACCTATGAGGATGTTACAGTGTAAAAAGTCTTGCTGAAGTCAAGGTATACGACGTCCATTGCTCCCCCCTCATCCACCCAGCCAGTCCTTCCATTGTAGAAAGCTATCAGATTGGTTAAGCATAATTTCCCCTTGGTAAATCCATGCTGACCACACTGGATGACCTTCTTTTTTTCTACATGCTTAGAGATGACATCCAGAATGAGCTGTTCCATCACCTCTCCAGGGATGGAGGTGAGGCTGACCAGCCTGTAGTTTCCCAGGTCCTCTTTCTTGCCCTTTTTGAAGACTGGCTTTCCTCCAGTCCTCAGTCATCTCTCCTGTTCTCCATGACCTTTCAAAGATGATGGAGAGTGGCTTCATAATAATCTCTGCCAGCTCCCTCAGCACTCGCAGGTGCATCCCATCAGGGCCCATGGATTTGTGGGTGTCAAGTTTGCCCAAATGATCTCTAACCTGATCCTCCTTGATCGAGAGATAGTCTTCCTTACTCCAGGCTCTTTCTCCTACCTCCAGGCTCTGGGGCTCCTGAGGGCTGGCCTTAACAGTAAAGACTGAAGGAAGGAAGGCATTCAGTAACTCCACCTTCTCTGCATCCTCTGTCACCAGGACACCTACCTCATTCAGCAACAGGGCCACACTTTCCTTAGTCTTCCTTTTACTGCTGATGTTCTTGAAGAAGCCCTTCTTATTGTCCTTGACATCCCTTGCCAGGTTTAATTTCAAGTGGGCCTTAGCCTTCCTTGTTGCATCCCTGCATGCTCTGACAGCGCTCCTATACTTCTCCCAAGGGGCCAGTCCCTTTTTCCAAATTCTATAAACTCCCTTCTTCCATCTGAGTTTTTCCAGAAGTTCCCTGCTCATCCATGCAGGTTTCCTGCCTCCTTTGCCTGATTTCTTGCTCCTAGGGACGCAATGGTCTTGAGCTTGGTGGAAGTGGCACTTAAATATTAATCAGCTCTCTTGCACCCCTGCTTTCTTCTAGAGCCTTAGCCCATGGGATTCCTCGAAATAGGTCTTTGAAGAGGTCAAAGTCAGGTCTCCTGAAGTTCAGGTTGTAATTCTACATTTTGGCCTGCTTCTTCCACGCAGGATCCTGAACTCCACCATCTCATGATCACTGCAGACAAGGCTACCCCCGACCTCCACATCCCCTACCAGACCTTCTTTGTTTGTTAGCTCAAGGTCCAGCAGAGCACATCTCCTCATTGGTTCCTCCACCATCTGTGTCAAGAAGTTATCATTAATGCTCTTCAGAAATCTCAGGGGCTGTGCATGCTAGGCTGTGCTGTCTTTCCAGCACATGTCTGGGTAATTGAATTCCCCCAAGAGAACCAGGGCCTGTGATCGTGAGGCTATTTCCATCTGTCTGTAGAAGGCCTCATCAACTTCCTCTTCCTGATCCAGTGGTCTGTAGTAAACACCCACAACAGTGTCTTCCATATTAGCCTCCCCGTTAATTCTTACCCATAAGCTCTCAACACTCTCTTCATGCTAACCAGACATTTGTTCATGCAACACCAGACCCTTTAAAAGATTTGTGGATACTACAAGCCTTCCTAAAGATCCAGCAGGTTTTATAGGCATTTCAACATAATCAAAACTCTATCTAACAAAAAGCAAAAGAATAAGATTGTCTTTTGTCTCACACTGAATTAAAAAAAATATAATAAAGCAGTCTTGAATGAATACCAGAAAGACAAAATAAAATGCATATACAGATAATTGAAGCATTTAAAAATAAAGTAATATAAAATGTTCAAGAAAAAATGAAAAATCACACTGAAAATGTTGTCATCTAAGACTGTAAATGCAGATCTAAGCTGAATCCTCTTAAAAGAATAATTTCCAAGAAATCCATCTTAGTCTACACCACAACATTGAAGAAGAATGGTGCAACAAATGAAATAGACAGCAAGTGCAATAATTACTTAGTTATTCTAGGTAATCAAAATCCAAATTGTTCTAAAAACTGATTATACCTACTTTTCTAGTTATAGAAGTTATAGAAAATTTAGATTTTATATGACCTACATGGTGTACTAAAATACTTATTCAAAAATGTAATAAATTGTAACAAATTGTGCTTGCAAATCTCCACACAGAAACAATCTTGTACCACATTTCAAAAACAAGACATTTATTTGGAAAATAAAGTATTTAACAGGGGATTATTTTTATTCCTTTAGTATTAGGTATTAGTCTACTATATTTTTGTCAGAAAACTAACTACATAGACAACATGCTTTTCTTTAATTGGTTTTCAGTCCATTTCTTAAAAATAATACAGTCCTAAAATTGCAAGTTTTTTCAGTAACTGTGCAAAACCAAACATCAAAAGATGAATCATTTCTATGATATAAAAGCAAAGTGTTTCCCATCCAATCTATTATTTATTTTTGAGCAAATTATTGCAAGTGGTCTGCATGATATATTTATTGATAATAGTGTCATTTTTGAGGCCTGTTATTTAAGAAAGCCGTGAACTGGATTGAAATAAAATGTTGAGTACAGCAAAATAACTCTAAAGCTAACACATCTGACAAAATATTGTATGCTATGTTTTGTAGAAGAGATAATAAAATGCTGTCAACTAAAATATTACTTTTTTATAGTTTACTCAGCTTTTTTTTTTTCAAATCATTCTAAAACATAGCAAGAAAGCATGGATATTTTAATTTTTTTCCTTTCTGTTTTGTACTAATGTAATTTACTTGAATGAGCATTCAGAAATTTATTTTTTTTAAAGTTTATAGCAAAACAAGCTCCCTGAAATTAATTTACTAATAATCAGAATCACATTCATTTATGCTTATTTGTTATATTTTTATAGATTAAGGTGGTGCAAACTCCAGGAACCATGTACATTTTTTTGTGAGAAAATAGTGTCTTTTTAACTTTGAAACCAATGTAGTTCTTCCATGTAGCTTAACGGCCCAGTGCAGTCTCATAAAAATAATGTTTTTCTATTGTTTACCTATTCTGTTCTTCTGGAAACCTTTTTCATGAATTGTTGGCACTTAGAAATTCTTACTGGAGCTATGATTAGAAGCACAGTGCAGCTAAATGCTTTTTTTTGTTTCTTCTCATTCAGTTGTTTAGAATATGAAAAGGCATTTTCCATCTTCCGTTTTATTCATGCAGCTCATATGTGTGGGTCCAAATGTATGCAGTTAAATTGAAGGGACTCATTTAATATCACATAAATGTCTATGTGACTATTCTGACTTGGCTAAATGACAGCATTTGTCATTATGTGATTTGTAGGTACAAACTAATGAGACACCAGGACACGAAAAGCAAGAAAGATTTTTTGAAAGATGAAACATTTTAAAACTTCTCCTTTTAGAGACTGAAATTTTGAAAAAGCAACAATGAAAACATATTTTCATATTTGTTTTTTCTTGCTAGATTTCTTCAAACTGGGTGTGGGTGGAAAGCATGAGTATTCTCTTCCTTTTTTTTTTTTTTTTTTCTTTTTTTGTGTGTTATAAAATCCACCAGAGAGTATCTTCTTCAAAATTCAATTCATCTTCTTGAGTGCTAGTACTTGCTTTGGGAGCTCTACATTATTGGATTGTATGGTATATGTTTGTAGCTATATATCTCCCCATCTCCCCAGCGTATTCAAATCTGAAGAGTCCGTGCATGAACCTAAAGGCACATATAACATTCACCTCAACTAGTCTTTTAAGTGAATGTCAGAGTAGAGGAATCTGATTCAGGGATGCACAGACCTAAGAACACTTCTTTTTTTTTTTTTAACCTGTTAGCTTTTTTGACGTAGCTAAATGAGATCATCTTGAAAAAGAAAAAATGAAATCGTCAGAATGTAAAAGCCGGGGTTTTTTTTTAAGTCAGTACTTGAATAATAGCCTGAACAAGGAGAAAGAAGGTTGTATGTAAAGAACTTAGCTAAATCAAGCTACAGTTTTATTAATTTAACTCATTTGGGAAGGATTTTGAATTATTTTGTGAAATACAAGTCATTATTTCATCTAAAATCATTCTACCTCAGAAAGTGCTGACACCAGTTTCCTTTCCTCCGCAGCTGATCTCTGGCCTAAGACTCATATCTACCCATTCTCCCATTAAACCAGCAAATAAGAAGGGGAGAGATTGTTTTTCTCCCCTTATCCCCCAGTTTTTGATATATAGACTTAATAATCTCTAGAATCAATGTCCTACCACATTCCACTCTTCAGTGGAACTTCAAATTATTAGAGTTTTACTGCATCTGAGTCATTTTGTGTAACTTGCAGAGCAACTCACAGGGCTGCTAAAATGATAAATCTAGGCAGTCCAATCTACTGATGCATAAATTTCATTTTCTATGATAAATATTTTCATATATAAATTTATATGCACAAATGTTTAGAAACATACACAACTATGTAAAATTAAGCAGTAATATGTAGTCCTCACTGACAAGCTACTACTATTCTATTGACTAGATATCCTTGAAATATCAGGAGGGTGGGGCTCATATACTCCAAATCTGAGGATGCAAATCTTTTAAATTCAAGCTATTTTTTTTCAATTTGTTCTCAATTTCCTTGAATGGTGACCTTATAAGGTTTCCTGTTCCTTGCACAAACCTGGTAATGTCTGTTATCTCTCTTGAATGTCTTGGTGTGAAATTTAGCAGTATGTTGGTGCGGTGTTTTTTGTTGGTTTGTTTGTTGGTTTTTATTTTTCTTTTTAATTGAAAAAGAACATGTTTATTTGGATGAAATGAGACATGATATGGTAATAAAAATATCATGAAAGTTAATACTACTATTGTCATAAAATTAGGTAGCATCAAAGGAAGAGTAGTATTTCAGTTAATTTTTACTTTTTGGTATTGTACTCTTCTGAAAATTTTGTTATATAATTTGATTATAATTAGTTGCCTTAAAAAGCAGTCAAATTTCCTTTAAATGCTGTTTTATATATTATTTCTATGGTATTATTCTTCCTGCAAGAATATGTAAGCATGCGTGCAATTCCCAATTTTTAAAAACTGATAAGTAATTTCCAAAACTTTTTGATTTGTACATATGTGCTTATACATTAGAAGCCAACAGAAGATAATCCATGCAATACATTACATTGTGTCAACTTAGAAACTCCTGACATACTCATCACAGATAGGTAAAGTGAAGGAAATCTCTATGCCTAAAGCACTTTGAGAAATGAATCAATCTTCTCAAATACCCAAGTAGACTAGCACAGTGACTATTTCTAACCAGAAAATTGATCCTATGCAAAGATGAAATGAGTGTCTGATTGACAGGAAAGGGTTTATACAACTTCTCAAATGTCCTTAAGAAACAAAGGCTAATGTGCAGATTTTTTTCAACGCTGCCTTTTCCAAATGCTAGCAAGGGAAAGGAAATCCATAAAAGCACCAACACCCTCACTGCAATTCTAAACAGAGTCATGACTTCTTCCGTTGTAGATGCCTCAATGCCAGATAATATTTCATTATGGAGGAGCACTAGCTATTATGTAGAGTGTAACTGAATTTGAAAAACCTGCTTTAAATGCCTGCCTACTGCTGACTTTTGTAAGACATGTCACAGAATTAGAATCATAGAATTGTCTAGGTTGGAAGGGACCTTTCAGATCATCTAGTCCAACCATCAACCTAACACTGACAAAACCACTACTAAACCATACCTCTAAGCACTATGTCTACCCATCTTTTAAATACCTCCAGGGATGGTGACTCAACCACTTCCCAGGGCAGCCTGTCCCAATGCTTGATAACCCTATCAGTGAATTTTTTTTCCTAATATCCAATCTAAACTTCCCCTGGCATAACTTGAGGCCATTTCCTCCTGTCCTACTGCCTGTTACTTGGGAGAAGAGATCAATCCCCACCTCTCTACAACCTCCTTTCATGTAGCTGTAGAGAGTGAGAAGGTCTCCCCTTTGCCTCCTTTACTCTAGGCTAAACAACTCCAGTCTCTCAGACACTCCTCGTAAAACTTACTCTCTAGACCCCTCGCTAGCTTTGTTACCTTTCTCTGGATACATTCCAGAATCCCAACATCTTTGTAGTAGTGAGGGGCTCAAAACTGGACACAGTAGTCAAGGTGGGGCCTCACCGGTGCCAAGTACAGGGTGACAATCACTTCCCTCGTCCTACTTACCACACTATTTCTGATACAAGACAAGATGCTATTGGCCTTCTTGTTCCACCTGGGCACACTGCTGGCTCCTATTCATCTGGCTGTTGACCAATATCCCCAGGTTCTTTTCTGCTGGGCAGCTTTCCAGCCACTCCTCCCCAAGCTTGTAGCACTGCATGGAGTTGTTGTGACCCAAGTGCAGGACCTGGCACTTGGCCTCGTTGAATATCATACCATTGGCCTCAGTTCATAAAGTGTAATAGTGAGAGAGGCAAATGTTAGCATCACAAATTTTGTGGATAAATATGATCCAGTTTTATAACTGCCCACTTTTCAAATTTTGGATATGAAAAATTAATATGTAAATATAATTTGTGGTTAGCAATAACAGTAATTTGAACATTCAAAGAGAATACCAGAAATGTATAAATAAATATGCATTTTTAATGGGAACATCCAGTTTCAATGTGGTTATTTAATGTTTCTTGGATCAAGAATAGAATGTCTGAGTTATTTTTGTGACTGTCTTTTCTCAGTGTTTAGGCCTTGGACACCACCATCAAAAATAATTATTTTAGTCTCTGGGCTGCAAAGTACTTTCAGGTAAATGAGTGCGCCTGTCTGTATCTGGTGTTCTGTGCAAAGTATATATTACATTTTCCTATGACTAAAGCAAACTTCAACCTATGTAGTATGGAACAATTTAGTACACTGTTTGGCATTACAAACAATGTAGCCAAGAAAACTGGCATACTTTCTAGCACCAATTAAGAGGTTTAAACTGCATCTTACTTCAGTAGTGACAGATGCTTTGTGCATATTGAGCTGTAGTAATCCCATGGTATTTTAATAATTAATGTATTGAACTATGTGTTTCATTGCAGCAGAAATAACAATGGGGCCCATAATAAGGAATACTATGAAGATTTTCCTCTTGCTAACTTAAAATTTTAAAACTTAAAAATCACATTAATATAGATGTTGTTATGTTAGATTAGTATTACATTATTAAGAGCCACAGAAACTAAACATGTTCTTCAAGTTGTTTAATGAGTGAGGATAGAATTTAAGCATGGTGTCCTAGCCTGGAGTCACTTTTGTCTATAACGGACTGGAAGATGACAAGCTGTTCCACTGAGAATGGCTGAAATGCACTTCAAAATTTTTTATAGAAGCTTAAGTGAATTTCTCTATCTGGATAAATTTAACATGGTTATTGATTATGATTCTTTTGCATACAGTACTTGTAGTGGTGAGATCCAAGGATATTGGCCAGACCTTGTCTGTAGGTAAAAGCACTATCTTATATATAAGGCCTAATAGTATGGCTAGAAAGAAGTAGCTAAGACGTTAGGAATGCAAGATCTTCTTCAGGGCTATGTAAATAAATTACCTCCCTAAGGCCTACAAAAAGATATTATCCTTTATGTACAAACTTTCTTCTAAATTCTCTATCAGGCTGCAGTTTTAAAATTCATTGTCAGCCTTGCAGATTCCAGTAGCACCTACTCTGCCTCTTGAACCATGTAATGTCCCATAGACACAGTGCTTTCACTTATTTCTAATAACGCAATGTATTCTACACAATCTTGTTACTACTGGTTGCTGTTTCATATTAGCTAGGGTTCTTCACTGTATATACCAAGTATCACTCTATTTCATGATAAGGAATAAAACCTTCTGGTTCTTTGTTTTGTTTGGTTTTTAATTTGTTAAGAATTGTGATAAAGGTCCAGAATCTCATCTGATCCACCATTTAAAAATTAAATGCTGTGGATTTCTGTCGTTCAAATAAGAATTTATAATGGAAACATATGGTTCTAAACTTTTGCATTTTAAGAAGTTAAACTACTATTTAGCTATTTTTAAATTAATTGTAAACGTAGCACTACTGGGAGGCTTGTGGTTTTTTTTTCTTTTGGTTGTTTATTTTACTTTGTTGATTTTTTTTGTATTTTTTTATTCCTTTTTCTTCTCTGTATGTTTTGACTGCTTTGGAATTCTCAGCACAAAATTATACAGACACATTTGAGCTCAGTGGCCATTTCTGAAACTCCTACAGACAAATCCAGATTTGAATGCAACTCTCTGGGCACCGGATGCATAATTTAGCAATCAGATTTTGTATTTGCTGCAGCATGACCTTGACATCTGTGTGCATAAAATTTGTTATATTTTGAACACATTTTAATACCTAGCAGTAGACACTTATATGAATTTAACATTGAAATCTATGTAATCATGTCTGTTTTTTACTCTTATGCATGTTAATGACCATTCACTGCAAGTATTTTTGTTATGGTCAATAATCGAAATAATAGATATTTGTCTAATGTACATTAGATCCCCCGCCCCCCCCAATAGAATTTTTTTCAGTGTTTATTGTCAGCCTAGGATCATCCAGAGTTGTCCTCACCCAATGTGGGTACATTTTCATTAAGGTTTTCTTTCCAAGTAGAGTCAATATGTGCAGTTTAAACAGCTGTGTGTGGACTGTTTTTGTTTTATTTTCCTTCTTTCACCTGAAGAAATCTCCACAAGATGCACTTGACTTTAGGATGCCAAAGTGCAAGTTGTAGTAGATCTTCCTTAAATTAAACTTAAACCCGAGATTCACAAGAAGTAACTGAGGAGAGAATAGAGACAAAAGTCTTAATCTACAAAGCAGAAATCTAACTCACTTGACATGCAGTATCCTACTTGGATGTCAACAGATGGTTTCAAACTGTAGCAAAGGTTGAATTTCTTTGACATTTGAAGCACAGTGGTCTTTAACATCTGCTGTCCCCTGATGTGTGCTTGACAGCTCATTTCAGCAAGGGATACACAACATCGTATAGGCTTTATTTTATTCCATTTTGTACATCTGGGAATAACCTGGCCCACAAAGTATCAAAAGTATTTGGATACACCATCATATATTTGAGATTTTTTTCAGTTGTTTCAGCAACTTCTAACATTTACAATTAGAGATCTAATCTCTTGTAGAAATAAAAAAAAATTGTTTACACAATAGCATGTTCTTTTCCATTGCTCCAAAATAGTTGAACTACATACTGATTTTCTAGTATAAATGTCAATCATGTACAAGCAAATTGCTTCAGCAGTAACACTGATGGAAGTAAATAATTCTGACAGAGAGTATTGTTAATATATCATTTATTGAACCATGTTTTTATTGTATCTTAGTGTTGCAGTTAATTTATCTTTTTTTCTTCTTTTCATAAAATAAAAGTGAGAATCCAAGTAAAAGTGGATACATAGAAGCTTTTGATATCTTGTCAACATAGCAAATGAATTTTGTTAAAATGTATATTTTAACTGTGAACACTTATTGGATTTTAGGTGTAAGCAACAACCAGTGCAATTACTGAAGATAACCTTAATAAGATGGGAAAACATTGAATTCATTACTTTCCTGCCTATTTCCTTTTCCTTGCCAAAATAAAGACTTTCATCCCCCAAGGGGAGTTAGATCAGTGAGTTGAGATAAATGTATGTATTCATGAATTTCTGCAAGAAACATATCCCAACTGTGAGATCTCCAATTTCTTTGTTAAATGATGAGAGACTTCCCCCGCATAGGGTGTTAGTTTGTGGTTCCCTTACACTGATCTTAGACTGCTCTGCCATTTCCTGTCATCTCCACTTACTGACCCAACTGAAAACTCGCCATGGTGGATGGGAAGTGGTGGTTTTTATTTTTTCCAGCCAATTAAGAATAAAAGAAATAGGAAAAATGAAAGTTCGCAGATGTTACTTTCCACTACTACCCTGATCTGCAGTATCATCAAATTCCTTTCATCAGCTTCCCTGTTCTAAAGAATAATTGTTATTCAGTTTGGCTAAATTAACTGATTTTTATGATTACTATTATTTATATTTTTCAGTGATCTTTCTCTAAAATGACAGGTGACTTTTTTACAGAATAAGCTGAACAAACAGCTGACACAGGAACCCTACCAAGAACCCAGACAAACTTCTGGGTTTTTCAGATATAAAGTTCTTACAAATCATCAAGTCTTTAAGAATAATTCCAGAGACTCTTTGTTCAACTCTAGAATTAACACCTAGCACACTAAAATTCTTTATTTCAAGACAAATTCATTTTCGTAAGAAACGCCATGGTAATGAAGCCATGTCCCCAATAGGTCTTTTGTCATATCTTTCAGTCCTGTGTCATTTGTCTTAGTCACCCTGGATCATTTCAGATGGCACTAAACATCAGTGTGAGGGTAACTGAATTAAGCCAAAAGCACAACCAATGGAGGCTAAAAGTCGATGAATTTTACTGACAAGTGATTAAATTCAACGGACACCTATTAAATTCAAGGGATGCCTAGTAACACAAGATGCATGAGCAATCTTCCACCCTGAATCATTGTCTGATTTTTGAGAACACAGTGATAACTGCTGTATTTAGATCATGTTGTGCCCTGAAATGTATGGTCTTACAGCTTTCTGAATTCTGATGTTGGTAAAATTCTTTTGGTAAAGTCTTTTTGAGATATTAGCAGAGACATAGCCCAAAGAGCCTATATGTTCAATCAGTCTGTAGAATTTTGTGGCACTAACTGTGTGCAGAATAACTCCACACCATACGTGCAGTAGATGAAACCTGTTCAGTATCTATTGCCTGATGATGGTAGACACTAATTCAATGCCAAGAGTTGGGGCTTTGGCAGTGCACAGCCATGCATTAAGAAAAAACTGCTACTCATGCTGACTGACATGCATGATCATTTTGTTAGTGCATGATTTTTACCAAAAAATGCAATCTCTGCAACCAGTCTTTTTCATAATACATAATATAAACATTTACTTTTGTCTGAATGGGAGAAAAAAATGTCATTCAAACACTGTCAGCTTTAATCCGTGACTTTCTACTGTCTGCCATTGAACACACTGAATAGATATCTAGTTCCTATGTAGATACCTTAGCAAATGTAAAATCTCAGGTCTTACATTTCCCCAGAGAGATTTTTACAAATAAATACAATACTTTTACTTTGTCATATCAGGCTTGCTTAGCTTTATTATTATCACATATAATCTTCAGGCATGCAATAAATCAGTTGTGCTGTCTTTGAGCTCATTGTATCCATGTCAGAGTTTCTATCCTCAGGCTTTCAATCCTAGCTTGTGCAGTTTTTTACATGGATGAATAAAGTTCATGAACTGATGCACTGTGTATTCCTCAATTTCCAAATCATTCTTTTCCTATAAACTATGTGTTTAATGTTCAGGGTTTTAAAATGTGAATATTGCAAAAATGTAAGTAAAATTTTGAGTCCATTATAATTTTTATTCCTTATTTTTCCAGGACAATTCTCCTGAAAATTGTAGCAAAATTATCTTTAGATGGTAAATAGCCTTAAAAATAGAAAACAGCTTCCCTGTTAATTAGATATTTAAATATCAATGAGTCAGGACTATTTATTTTGCATTACGTATTTGAACATTTTTGATAATGAACTACAAATCAACAGATCATTAACTACAAGATTAACTTAAAGCATGTAATCCATTCCATTCTATTCTATTCTATTCTATTCTATTCTATTCTATTCTATTCTATTCTATTCTATTCTATTCTATTCTATTCTAAAAAAACCCCACTTGATATTAAAGGACTTAGACCATTAAATGGCAAACAAAACCAGTATAGCTGGAAACTGATAGCTCTTGCTTGTGTGCTGTTCTGTTTCTGCAACACAGAACATACATACATACACAGGTGAAATATCCATATGGGGATCTACTGTTCATGTGTCACTTATCTCCCATGTTAAATTGCCTCAGTATTCAGGGAATAAATGCTTCCTCTGCAAACTTCTCACATACGTCTAATCTCTCTTTATTAAAGAAGTTCTTCACTGCACACATTTATTCTAACCTTCTGGAAGTCTATGGGGATGGATTTTCTCCCTAATGTATTCCTTTCCATAGAATACTCCTATATTTTAATAAGAATGTGGTCAATTCATAGTAAATGTCACCACATCAAAATAACACGTTGTCTGACTCATGTAATTTATTGAAGAGACAGGAACTTTTAGTATTTCTAAATGTGAATAAAAAATGCCATCACCATTGGCAGCAGGGATATAATACAATGAATTGCATTACACATCTGGCAGATACATTCAGAGTTGTTTGAAATTGCCAAATGGTTTTGATCATGGATATAATAGTGGTCTCCTATGACAAGACTTAGACAATTTAAGCTTGTATTTCTTGCCATTATCTCTTAGTACCTAACTCTTGAATTTGAGAAGTGAAATTAAGGAAATTCTTCTAATGTACATTTCTAATATGACAGGATGTGCCTTCTCTGACATATTAATCTCTTTATCTGAGTAGATTTCTCAAAAATGGTGACTAGGTTTAATCCATTAAACTATTTGTTAAGTATTTGATGATTAAAAACAAGTTTCTAGTTTGCTCTTGTCCTTTTTAACAGTAAAAGTAGGTTTTTTTGTTTGTCTGTTTAAACTGTATTACACTTGATTTTCAGTAAACATTGTAAGTTTTCCTGAGATTTTGTGAATAAAAAAATAAAAATATTATCTTCTTCCTTCAAAGATTGAGGATCATGTGGAAGTGATATCACATCTCTATGAACATAGAATTACTTCATATCTTAAGAGTATGAACAGGGCAATTACCCAGAAGACTCTTTTTTTCTGTAAAAGAAAGGGGAAAAATTATAGTCCACTAAACCAGCCTATAGTATACTGGCTGGAGTCAAAACTACCCTCTATCTTTAATAAGTAAATGATTGAGAAAACAGATGAGCTCAAAGGTATGCATGGAACTAGTAAAATCAATAGAGAAATTATTCTTCTTGTAGGTTAGATGTTCAGAAAGTGCTTACCTATGTTGCATGTAGAGTAGATGACCAACACAGGTCTACTGGCCTATGTGGTCTAAGATTAGATAAAGTTTAACTTATCCGAAGTTAGCTGATATGATCTTGGCTTACACATATAAATGTACAGACTGCTAACTGTAGTTAGCTCATGAGGTTAGTTATGAGGGAAGAAACAGAATGTCTGAAAAAACTAATGCTCAGCTCTGTACAACGCACAATGTTAAATCAAAAAGCAACAACCTGAATGTTGGCACTGAAGTGCCACTACTAAAGAAAGAAAACATCAGAGACAAACCAAGTATACCACTGACAGGCCGTGGCCAATGACACATTCTGCATATAATAAATCGCCCTTTTCCAGTTTTATTATTTATAAAATTGAGGGAATAAACCAGACAAGACAGAATAAAACTTGAGAATCCAAAATAATAAAATTGACTGGAACTCCTATTTGAAAAATATGCTGCTGCCATCCTCCATCATTGAAATATCTTTCTGTTTCTTATTCACTTCTCATGCCCTGAACAGCAGTCACTGAAATTAAGTTGAAAAATTAATGATGCTACAGCTGTAGTTGTAGCAGTATCTCTGAGTGCTTCCACTGGATTTCGAACTGCTCTTTAGACACAGCTTGACTGCAGGAGTGGAAGAGAAGAGAGTTTTAGAAACAAGTTACATTAGTACTGCCAAAACGGAGCATGTAGTCTAGTCTGTGGATGACAAATTTGGTCAGCCACCAGTCTATTCATTACCTCCACGTAAGGGAGAGCGGTGTTTAGAACTATCATGTCAGAAAACTAGCACATCAGTATTATCAAAAAATTCCAGAATGTCTAAGTAGAACAATTACAAATCACAATAGTCACAGGAATTAGTTAAAAAAATACAAATATAATTAAATAATTAATATTTATAATATCTAAAATATGTTTTAGTACTATTGTCCTGTAGTCTAATTTAAGTAGCTCTAATCTATTCCATTCTCTCCATGATGATTTTTTATGTAAAAATAAATCTTTCTAAACTCTTTTCTTTCTTTCCAAATCCATGAAAAAAAAAGAAGGAAATGAATGTGAATGGGAGAGAAAACACTGAGTGAATGAAATGAAGGTTTGTTGCCTCAAATTTATACAAACATACCACAACAAAAATTACATTAGTTGGATCTATAATTTGTCTACAGAATGAATTCCATGTAAGCTTTAAGGTACACTTTTGACAAAGTTGCAACATGAATTAATTTGCAAGAGTTTAAGTTTGCCTGTCAAAACTCATTCTACTTCAATCTCTGTTACCTTTTTCTTACTGGGGAATTTTGAAAAAGCGGTACAAGCTCAACAAGTGAAAATGCCAGGCATATAACATGATCTAATATTGACTGGATGAAGCTCCTCCATTCAAAAATATAAAATGAGAATGCATTTGGTAATGCTTGTGGATGCAAGAGAAGGCTATTACAACACTTTTTTTCCCTGAAATGTAATTTTCAGACTATTTCTATTTTTTCATCTTTTAAAAAGACTCATTTTTGTGCTTATGCCATGCTAACCTAGAAGTGAATCTATGAAAAACTTGAAAATTTTGAATTCAGGAAACAAAAAAAAGTCTCATCCTGAAAGCCCTCATCTTTAAATCTTACTAATATATTCATATTACTTATATTATGTAAATCCAAATAACAGAGCTGTGGCTCCATTAAGTATGGCCAAGGAGACTACTAAAAGCCTTTACACAAAAGAGTGTTTGTGTTTCAGAAGCCTGTAGTGGTGGTGCAAGCATTTCCTCCCTGAGTCCCCGACTTCCTCTGCTGAAACAACCTTGCAGGGAGAGTGAGAGTTTGAGGAAATTACCCCATAGCAATTTTGATCATGCAAAGAAAAACTTCCAAGAGAGGATAGTCCAGGGAGATAATACCTCTGGTTAGAATTGTTGTGTTTAGTTGTTCTTCATGGAAATTTTTTCCAAACATCTCCAGCAAGGCATGACATCTAGCCATCTCAGCAGGACATCATTTCAGCAATGAAAAAATATACTGCAGGACTTTTTTTTACATGGCTTAGATATTTCTTAAAGTAATACAGCGAGCTGCTGGATAAAAAAATGTGCACAATGCGGAGGATGTATTCCCTTCATTTTATTTTACTATTCTGCTGATGTGCCCTTCAGCACAGATACTGGTTTCATAATTCACCTTTCACATCTATTTCATGTAGTTTTCACCTCAGCTTGGAGGATTTTCATTCAAGTGTTGATCTGACCTGACCCTTTTGAACTTGTATGATCTGACTATCACAGCATAAGACAAAAAAAATTTGAAACTGTAATAAAGAACTCAGTTTCATTTATGCCCTATAGATTTTTGTTTAGCTTCTGTTTCCTTTTCTCTTCCTTGCTTGAATGCCATATAATGACAAAAATGCAGTCATAAGTCAAAAACAGACCATAAACTCCTAGAACATTAGAAGATTATGTATTATGAAAACTTTATGCTGTTTATTTCAGCAGATAAAGACTAAAGGAAGCAGGACTGTATAATAATTCATACATATTGTAGGCTCCATCTGTCAGTTATTTTGTATTGTTTAATTGATGAATCTAAGGGGTTAACTCAAGCAGAAGCTGACAGCATATATAGAAGAAGGGAGACAATGAGTTGACAGCAGCTGTTCCAGCAAATACCTGAGACAATGCAGAAAACTAAATGCTTTGAAGTCTACCCCTGCCCTCCTGCTGAGCTGTCAAACTGGTTTGATCAAGCTCCAGTCACAGGTGCAAACAGAAAGATCTTCATTAACTCTATAAAGCGACACACTTCCTAAAGCTGGACTCAAAGCTTAGCTGAAACCCAGCTTCCGCACCTGAGATCTTCAAATAAGTTTGGCCTGCGTAAGTGTTCAGGTAAGACAGATACGCAATGAATCTTTTCTTGTACTGGAACTTCTTTTTTAGGTGTTATTCCTATTTTACATTCAAACAATATTTTATTTGGAAAAGGCTGATTCAGATCACTGTGTTAACCAATTCATTACAGCTGTGAAAAAGCTTACAGGCCTTAAATCTATTTAGACCTATTCATTAATCACATAAAGTTCAGTAAAAGGATTAGGTCAAAGATAACACGCAGTTCCACTGTCCTGCAGGTCTTGACTCAGGTAGAGGTCAAAAATACAACCAGGTCTGATAGCATGACAAGAATGACCTACATGTGAATACATAATGCAACAGGGAATTATGTCAATAAATAGAAGAATATTGTTCTAGCTAGTGTGTAAAGTGAGAACAGACATACTGACATATCCATTACAGATTCAATGAAAGAAAATTTGAAGCACTAGGAAAGCACTATTATTAAAACTTTACAGCACATAAAAATGTGGTTAATATGTGATACTCAGCTTTATTCTAGAAAATAAAAATCTCTACTACTTAAGAGTTCTTAAAATATACCTGTAGTTCTCAGATGGTTGCTTGCTCAGCAGTTTTTACTGTTCAGTAGTATAACACTGAGCTTGTGAACATATCATTTAGTGTCTTTCTCTGCTCGCATTCAACCTTGAGAAAGCTACAAGGGCAGAATCTATTTGGTGACAGTGGGATTCATTTAATCAAAACCAGACATCTAAAGTAGAAATGCTTATGTCTGAAATAATCATTCCAGGCTCCCTTCATAGTTAATAGTGGAAAAAAAAACACTTATAGGGTATGATTTATACTTGTAGGGTATGATTTATTTTATTCTAACATAGTCATGTAAAGTAGGACAGAAGAATTCAATGTTATTGCCCAAGACAGCTTCCAGTTACCGTGGAGTTTAATGAAACTTAGAAAGAAATTAGCATGTTGAAGTCAGGAGGGCTACAGCGTGCTAAAATCTGTGTAGAAGTCTTAAAAAGCAACTTAAGGTCCTGAGAGGCTCTGTATGTGAGTGGAAGTTATAAAGCCATCACGTGCCAGTTTGGCACACCCTGAGACCCGGGGTCTCTGTCCCAAGTCAACGGACATGGCTGCTGTTTTCCTGGTTGGAGGTTTGTCTATGAAGGAGCCTGAGCAGGTACTGCAGAAAGGCACACACGCACACACAGAGGACACTAACACAGCTGGCCACACCTAGTGCCACAGAGTGCTGCCTTTAACAACACCCACACAAACACTACCAAGGCTCATGTAAAACCTAATAAGATCAGGCAAAGTCCCGATCCTTCTCTCTGCTGGATACGGATTGGGTTTCACTAGTGAAAGCACACACCTGAGCCCTCCAGATTCACAAGCACACCCATACTTGTGGATCCCTCAAATACCAGCATGGGCTTGCAGCCTGTCTAATAGCCCTGCTCAGATCCTGAGGCCTCATACCCAGTATACAGGTTTCCACCTACTCACTGGCTAGTCCAGCATGATATTCGCTGGCAGACAGGTGCACTCACTCACACACTTGACTCACAAGCATCCCAATGCTTGCAGATCTCTTAAACATCATTATGGGCTGTCAGCCTACTTAATATCCATGCCCGGACCATGAGCACCCTTACCTATACAGACTTTGAGTCTTAGCAGAAACAGGCTTTCCGCCGACTTGTCCGCTAGTCCAACTTGACATTTGCTACTGCATGACACACATACATTGGGTTAAAATTACTAGGAGAAAATATACGCTCTGGTCCCTCCAGTTGCTGGAGCATAAGCTTTGCAGCACTCACAGATGTGATAAATTACACAGGAAGGCAGAATCATAGAATCATAGAATGTGTTGGGTTCGAAGGGACCTTTAAAGGTCATCTAGTCCAACCCCCCTGCAGTAAGCAGGGACATCTTCAACTAGATCGCATATTTAAGAAAGGATTTAATGAGATAACAGCATAGATCACAGTGACCAGGTGCAAGGTTCAGTCATACAAGCACACAGACCGGTGCTTGTTTGCATGTGACCGTCCGCTTATATCTTTCCTCTTCCCTATTTTCCCACAGTTGTCCTTCCCTGATCTGCCCCGATTCCCCCTTTTCCTGGTCTCTGGCCCTGGCCTTAAATAGCCCAGTAATAGGTTTTTCACAGTTCCACAAGCATCTGCTGGTAGCCCATGGTGTCACAAAGTCCCACAGGGACCCGTCCAGTATCCCATAATATTCATGCTAGTCTTCTTCCCCCTTTCTCATCAGTTAAACAGTTCAGGTCAACCCCCTTCAAGGCTATGCCTGAGTGTTTTCTTAATGGCCCATCAATCAGCCTGTGAAGAGTTCTGGTCTGTGTTTTTGTCTCTGTTATCACCTGCTCCTCAGGTTTGTGTAGCTGTGTGTTTAATTTATCACTTTCTTTGTTATTTGTTATTTCTTTTATACCAAATAGTCCTTAACCAGATAACTTAATGAACCAGATGCTCTCACATGCTCTCCCATTCCACATTCCCTTACCTGCCCAGACCCTTTTTCTAGTGCCAGCTGATGCTTATTCTAGTTCTCTTATCTTTACTGGACATATACTGGCCTTCCGCTGCGCACCCAGCACGCGGGTAGCCTACGTGGGTCACCCAGGGCGGCACCGCAGTGCGAGCGAACGAACAAGGTAAGCAGAAGCCGGGCAACCACAAGCAGAGGAACATCGGCGTGCAAGGGCACCGGCTCAGGGCGCGAGGGAAGCAAACAGCAGAGATCCTCCATCTCCCGGTACGAGAAAAGAACATGGCCGCAAAACATTCAAAAGCTTCTGCGAGGAAACACATGGGAACTCAGACTGAGCTCCTCTGCAAGCATGTGGCTGTGCAGGTCTCGGGCTGTAATGAATGCCTGAGTCTGGCACTGCTCCCTCAGGGATCCAGAGACACTGTGTGCATACGGTGCGATCAAGTAAATGATCTGCTCAGGAAGGTGGTTGAACTGAAGGAAGAGGTAGAAAGGTTAAGAAGTATTAGGAACTATGAGAACGAAATAGATGGGTGGAGCCATACCCTGAGGCAAAGGCAGCAGGAAGAGGCTCTATCAGAAGTGGATGACCCACTTCCCTCCTGTCACCAGGCAGAAGGAGAGGACTCAAGGGATAAGGGGGAGTGGTGTCAGATCCCTCCTCGGAGAGGTAAGCGAAACCTCTCACGGCCCCCCTCACCATCCCAACTGCCCTTACGTAATAGGTATGGGGCTCTGGAAATTGAGGACCAGGCGATTGAGGATGGAGGAGCTGATCCATCCAGTGAAATGCACAGTGCTCGTCACTCACCCCCACGCCTCAGGACGTCCTCAACAAAGAAAGAAAGAAGGGTTATTGTAGTAGGTGACTCCCTTCTGAGAGGAACAGAGGGTCCTATCTGTAGACCGGACCCATCCCACAGGGAAGTCAGCTGCCTCCCTGGGGCCAGAATTAAGGACATACGGAGGAAACTCCCTTCCCTGGTCCAGTCATCAGATTACTATCCGCTACTGATATTTCAGGTAGGCAGTGACGAAGTAGGTACCAGAAGTCTGAGGGCAATGAAGAATGACTTTAGGGCCCTGGGACGGCTGGTTAAGGGATCGGGAGCACAAATAGTGTTCTCCTCTATCCCATCATTTGCAGGGGTAGACGAGGGGATAAATAGGAGGAGCCAGCAAATTAACTCCTGGCTCCGCGACTGGTGCGTCCGGCAGGACTTTGGCTTTTTTGAACATGGGCCGATCTACAGGAAACCAGGCATGCTGGCATCAGGCGGGGGAAGCCTAACCCGAAGGGGAAGAAAGAGACTGGGACAAGAATTAGCAGGGCTTATCCATAAGGCTTTAAACTAGGTTTGATGGGGGATGGGGACGAAACCAGGATCACAAAAGTGGTGCCTGGGAGCAACATAGCAGTGCTCATGGGTATAAGTGATAGCAAGGTCTTGCAGCCTGCCTCAGCGAGGGTGGGGGATAGTGAATTGTGTGGCAGCATAGACGCAAGGAGTAGTGATAATTTGGTAACTACAGTAGTGTCCGAGAATGACCAGGTGCAAATCAGGGCCTGTCCCCCCAAGAAAGTGGCAGGACAATTAACCCAACTGAAGTGCATCTACACTAATGCACGCAGCATGGGGAATAAGCAGGACGAGCTGGAGGCCATCGTGCAGCAGGGAAACTATGATGTAGTCGCCATCACAGAAACGTGGTGGGATGACTCACATAGCTATAGTGCTGCCATGGATGCCTATAGGCTCTTCAGGAAGGATAGGCAAGCAAGGAGAGGCGGGGGTGTGGCCCTGTATGTTAAGGAGTGTTACGAATGCTTTGAACTTAATGATGGTGATAATGGGGTTGAGTGTTTATGGGTAAGAATCAGGGGCAGGGCTAACAAGGCGGATATCGTAGTAGGAGTCTGTTATAGACCGCCCAATCAGGATGAGGAGGCAGATGAAATATTCTATAAACGGCTGGGAGAAGTCTCAAGATCGCGAGCTCTTGTCCTCGTGGGGGACTTCAATTTCCCGGACATCTGCTGGGAATACAATACAGCAGGGAGGGAACAGTCTAGAAGGTTCCTGGAATGTGCTGGGGATAACTTCCTGACACAGCTAGTGAGAGAGCCAACTAGGGAAGGTGCCCTGCTGGATCTGTTGTTTGTAAATAGGGAAGGTCTTGTGGGGGATGTGAAGGTTGGAGGCTGTCTTGGGAACAGTGACCATGAAATGATAGAGTTTTCAATTCTGCGAGAAGCAAGGAGAGGGGTCAGCAGAACTGCTACCTTGGACTTCCGGAGGGCGGACTTTGGGCTTTTCAGGAGCCTGGTTGACAAAGTCCCCTGGGAGGCAGTCCTCCAGGGCAAAGGAGCCCAGGAAGCCTGGGTGATTTTCAAGAAGGAAGTCTTAAAGGCGCAGGAGCAGGCTGTCCCCATGTGCCAGAAGACAAGCCGTCGGGGAAAAAGGCCGGCCTGGCTAAACAGGGAGCTAGTGTTACAACTTCGGGAAAAAAAGAGGATCTATGGCCTCTGGAAGGAAGGGCAGGCCACTCAAGACGACTACAAAGAGGTAGTGAAGCTATGTAGGGAAAAAATCAGGAGGGCTAAAGCCCAGCTGGAGCTAAACCTGGCTTCTGTTGTCAAGGACAACAAAAAAAGCTTCTATAAATATATTAGCAATAGGAAGAGGACTAAGGATTATCTCTGTCCTCTAGTAGATGGGGCCGGCAACATAGTGACCAAGGATGAGGAAAAGGCTGAGGTACTTAATGAAGTCTTTGCCTCAGTCTTCAGCAGTAGGACCAGTTGTTCCCTGAGCACCCAGACCCCTGAACTAGAAGACAGGGATGGGGAGCAGACTGAAGCCCCTCTAATCCAAAGGGAAATGGTGAGGGACCTGCTTCAGCACCTGGAGGTGCACAAATCTATGGGGCCGGATGGGATCCACCCAAGGGTATTGAAAGAGCTGGCAGAGGTGCTCGCCGGGCCACTTGGTATCATTTATGAGCAGTCCTGGACAACCGGAGAGGTCCCTGCTGACTGGAGGTTAGCAAATGTGACACCCATCCACAAGAAGGGCCGGAAGGAGGATCCGGGGAACTACAGGCCAGTCAGTCTGACCTCGGTGCCTGGGAAGGTCATGGAACAGATCCTCCTCAGTGCCATTACACGGCACATGCGGGAGAACAGGGTGATCAGGCCCAGTCAGCATGGGTTTGTGAAGGGCAGGTCATGCCTATCAAACCTAATATCCTTCTATGATAAGGTGACCCACTTAGTGGATGAGGGAAAAGCTGTGGATGTTATCTACTTGGATTTTTGCAAAGCTTTTGACACTGTTTCCCACAGCATTCTCCTGGAGAAACTGGCTGCTCATGGCCTGGACAGGTGTACTCTGCGCTGGGTAAAAAACTGGCTGGATGGCCGTGCCCAGAGAGTGGTGGTAAATGGAGTTAAATCCAGTTGGTGTCCAGTCACAAGTGGTGTCCCCCAGGGTTCGGTGCTGGGGCCGGTTCTCTTTAATATCTTTATCAATGATCTGGATGAAGGGATTGAATGCACCCTCAGTAAGTTCGCAGATGACACTAAACTGGGCGGGCGTGTTGAACTGCTTGAGGGTAGGTTAGCTCTGCAGAGGGATCTGGACAGGCTGGACCGATGGGCTGAGACCAATGGTATGAGGTTCAACAAGGCCAAGTGCCGGGTCCTGCACTTGGGTCACAACAACCCCATGCAGTGCTACAGGATTGGGGCAGAATGGCTTGAAAGCAGCTCGACAGAAAAGGACTTGGGAGTGTTGGTTGACAGCCGGCTGAATATGAGCCAGCAGTGTGCCCAGGTGGCCAAGAAGGCCAACAGCATCCTAGCCTGTATCAGGAATAGTGTGGTGAGCCGGACTAGGGAAGTGATCATCCCCCTGTACTCGGCACTGGTGAGGCCCCACCTCGAGTACTGCGTTCAGTTTTGGGCCCCTCGCTACAGGAGGGACATTGAGGTGTTGGAGCGTGTCCAGAGAAGGGCTACAAAGCTGGTGAGGGGCCTGGAGGACAAACCTTATGAGGAACGACTGAGGGAGCTGGGGTTGTTTAGCCTGGAGAAGAGGAGGCTGAGGGGAGACCTTATCACCCTCTACAACTACCTGAAAGGAGGTTGTAGAGAGATGGGGGCTGACCTCTTCTCCCTGGTGACAAGTGATAGGACGAGGGGAAACGGGTTCAAGTTACGTCAGGGGAGGTTTAGATTAGATATTAGGAGACATTTTTACACTGAAAGGGTTATTAAACATTGGAATAGGCTGCCCAGGGAGGTGGTGGATTCACCATCTCTGGAGGTGTTTAAAAAAAGGGTAGATGGGGCACTGAGGGACATGGTTTAGAAGTGGCTCTTGTCAGGGTAGGCTAAAGGTTGGACTCGATGATCTTAAAGGTCCCTTCCAACCTCAACAATTCTATGATTCTATGATTCTATGATTCTATAAGGGAGCATGCTCTGGCTCCCATTTGAGGCATAAATCCATGGAGTTTTGTGGGCTTTTTTTGTTGTTGTTTTTCAAATGGAAACCACAGATGGACAAGAAATAAACTCTGCCATAATCTTCTGCATGCTCATCTCTTTCAGACCACATAATCTGATTTTGGTTCATTCTTAGATGTCGTGACTACATGTCGTTTAGAATTGGCTGGAAGGTTCACACAATCAGTAGGCAACAGATGGGTCAGAAAAGCAGTCCATTGCTGACAGGGTGCCCAAAGGAGATCACTGTAAGAGAGGTCTCACCAACAAGAAAACAAGTTGTAACTGTGAATGAAAGGAAATAAGTGTTTTTAAAAGAAAGATCTTTTGCTATTACTGTTGAAGTTACTGCACACACTTCTTGGATTTTGCACTCATTATTTTTCAGTAATCCTAGACAAATAATCTCTCAGAAATTCTTTATTTTTGCTTGGACTCTTAATTGTTTAATTTGAGCACTGTATTTAGATCATCCTATGTAGTTATGTTTGAGTTCATAACAAAGCAATGAGTTTGCTAGAAGGTAACTGGAAGGAATCTGTATGCTGTAATTTTGAAAGTGCAGTTCTTACATTATCTCATTTACAGTAGCCTGTCTGGACATTAGCGTTTAGTTCTGCCTTTTTTTTCTGGTTGCTCTTCATTCAACTTACTAGTAATGCTGTGTTTTTCAGGCAAAATTTGATTCATTACTAAAGGCCTACTTGATGAGAACTTTGCTTTTGGACTACGGCAATATAAACATTAGATTGAATTACAGTTATACTGTCATAGAAAAATGTAGGTTGGAAGGAAGCTGTCGATGCCACAAAAAGGGTGGGAGAAGTGAAGGGAAACAGTTTATGAGGAAAAGCCAAGGAAAGTTTCTGGAGAGTTTGTCTTGTTATTCTGACTATTGCTGGGAAACTAAATTTCTCCCATTCTTACAGTAATATTTATCCAAACCACTTCTTTGATGACAATAGCAGAAGCAACCAATCTAGGTTTCCAGGAATCTGTCATACGTTTTTTTTTGCAGGAAACAACAGGCTCTGCTGTTGCTTCAAGCAACTCCTACTTAATATTAACACATAACATTAGTTCTTGTCCTTTACTTCCACCTACTTTTCCACAACATTGAGCTCCACAATGCATTCCTGCACCCATGGACTGTATGCTCAAATCAGAATTACAGTACTTGCAGAATTAAGTTTCTCTCCTTGTTGTACTAGTATATCATTTATCTCAGTAATTGTATTTGTAATCTGAAAATTCACAGTACATGTTCCAGTTCACCCTAAAAATATTTTGGAAATTTAGGATTGGAGGAGAAAGCCTTGATTGTTGAGTAACTAGAACCAAATTCTTTAATAATTAGCTAGTTTACTAAGATTGAGGTTAATGTCAGGTAAGACTAATGATGACAAGATAATTATTGGAAGGTTTTTCAGGACCCATGCTAATATAGGTCAGAAACCAGTCAAATTACAGGCCGAAACTTCTTCATAGCTAATTTGTGCTCACTCCTTCTGGATGAATATTATCTTTAAATAAGTCTTTATCCCTCACTTCCTTCTTTTTCCCCCTTACATTAATATATGGAGAAAATTAATATTCCCTCTTTTTTTTGTTTTGTTTTGTTAGGTCAGTATAGGCCTTTTTAATATGTTATTCATTCCATTTCTTAAAATATCCCTTCCCTCTATTATTCTCAAAGCTTTTCTCTGTACCTGTTACCCTCTTAGCCTCTTGCATCTATATAATGTTTACTTTTCATATGCAAATTTCAAATTAGTTCCTTACACAATGACATTAATACTCCCTTATCTGTATTAGGAATACATTAGTATAGAAACACATTTTCTTTTTTTAAAAAAATAATGTATTTCTTTCTTTATTTAAATAGCTGTATCTTATTTATGGTTCATATACATTCATAAACATATGCATTGATATGCATAACCCATTTTTCTGTTCTTGTCACAACTGACGAGTGCCCATTTTATGTCTTGTCTTTCTCTACATTTATTTTGATCCAAGGAACCTATAACGTATAATAACTAGTAGCTCTACAGGTCATTATCTTGCCTGCTTCTGCTGCTATACAATTGCAAATCCAGTAAGATGTGAAGAATAAGGATGGAAGACAAAGCTTTATACATCTTTCCTTGGTTAAAAAGGCCAAAGACTGATGTGAATTCTCTGAATTTGTTCACCTATTGGAGTCAGGATTTCCCAGCTACCTGACACTTTGCCTGCCAATACCTTGGGGAAAGAAAGGAAAGAAAACAATACATTTTAAAAGAGAAATTGGCTTTTTTTCTGTAACAAATGAGTGACACATCACACTGAAGGCTCAAAGGGCTGCTTTGTGTATTAAGCGAGTTTTGTTCACATAATACTGTACATTCAGCCTTTGAATCAGGGCACCTTTAAACAGAAGAATTCAATCCAGCTTGGCTGTTTTATATTCAAAATCCCTTTTTGTACAAAAACTCTTGGGGAAAATATCACTGTCCAATAAACTTAGTGTCATCCCCCTTCACAAAACATATATTGGCAATTTTGCATATAAAATATTTTACATAGCTTCAGTTGCAAGCCAGATATGTTAGTTTTTTTCATCACTTGAGTTTAACAACTTCTGTTACAGAACTTGAACAAATTCAATAAGAACGATCTTCTTATGCTTGGTCAGGATCCGAGTGTTTATTTTTTATTTTTCAGATATGCAGTATGTACCTGCAGATAAAGAAGACATTCAATGCCTGTTTTTTAGATTTCAATGAAATGGATTTGTATCTGTGTGAGATTCAAATATGGTCATTTTAGAACAAAAAAGAATAAGTGAAAAGAAAGACATCTTGGACCACAAGATCTGGACAGGCATGAAGTTATGAAAGAGTCAATAAAGGGATAAGAAATAAAATTTAGAAGTTGCCATTTAATGTAGGAAAAATAGATTTGAGTGACTGTAAGTGACTGTAAGTCATTCAAAGGGTGAACTTCAAGGGGGAACTTAAGGGAAAACTTCAATAATTTAATTGAAAATGAGGATGTCATTTTCAATTCAATGAATTGAAAGTCTAATTCAATGCATATTTCACACATTTGGAAGTGAAAGCACGGTGAAGTGAAAATATGAAGTGTGAAATCAGACATTTTGTTGCTAAAGGGTACAAAAATAATATGGGTGATGCTAGTAAAACTTACTCTGTATTTGTATATGATAATGATATCCTGATTGGCTTGATGTAGTATTATTCTGAAAAAGTATTGTTCATCAGGATTAAGTAACATACAAGGAGGCTGGCATACAAACAGATAAACTGAGATTGTTACATTAGCAGCATCATACTCTATATATTAATGAGATATTAATGAGATATTCCTTCATTATCCTTTTGTAAATCTAAGCAGGTGGTAGTCAACCAAGAAAAGTTCTGAATAATGAAGGTTGTTCACTAGTTTACAGAGTATTTTATAATAAGCAGGGAGAGAACCGCTTAGCAAACCAGAAAGTTTTTTACTTTTGTTTCAAAAGGTTATATACTTAACACTGGCAATAAAAGTAAGACTTACCACACAACACTTAAGCTTTAAAACTAAGTTGGATGAATGAAAAGCTTAACAAAGAAATCTAAATGTACTTAGTTTTACAGAAATAGTGTCTTTTGATTTAGCCTCATTCACTCTAAAGTCTAAAATAAATATACAGAAAAATCTGTATTATTCTCCATCTTTAAAATGAATTGGATAAACAGTAATTTGGAAATAGACAAATCGTCTTGTACTGAACAAATATAGAAAAAAAATTAAGGTCAGCACTTGTTGGTGGGAGGACCATGGATGTTAATTTGAATAAAGGTTGATTGGGGTCTGATAAAGCAGTTCCAACAAGATTTCCATGGCTTTGGATATCTTTTCAAATGAGAAAATAACTTTTTCTGGAGAATTTTCACTACTAAATCAAATGTAATTCATACCATTTATAGTCCATATAATAAAATATAGTGGGTAACTAATTTTGTAAGCAGAAATGTCTAATATATGGTCAGAAACTAATTAGGAATACAGTATTTCTTCCAGAAGAAGCTCTCTACTGTAGTGATTCAGCTTCCTTTTTAATCAGTGTGCTGAATTAAGAAGACCTTAAAATATTTCATACTGAGGTGCCACTATGTAGTTTATGTTAATGTAAAAATAAAAATGATTTGTAAAGGAAAAGGTTTCAAAAGTTTAATAACCTATATTTAAAAGGACAGTCATTTTTATTACTTGCATCAATTTCAGAGTTAAGGCACCTACTGCAATTATTTAAATGGTGCACATTAGTGATAGTTCAAATACTGTCACGCAGGTCTCTAAGATGTTAAAAAATATTTTTTAGTGCGTTCAGTATCAGGAGTTTTATAATCCTACTACTTTAAGCTAAAAGGATCAAAAAAATCCCCTACTGATATTTCCTACAAATAGGAAATGGCCATGTGGCGAATAATTTCCTTAGGAAGCTGTGCTGACAAAAAAACCCCAAAAAACAACCACTTTATGTGTCAGTCTTTTTAACTGTTTTGATGCAAACTAGTAACGTCTTAGCTATCCTTGAAAACTTTGAAAACAGCTTAGGTAACTATCCTTCATATTATTTACATTGCTGCATTGATCTATTTTTAATTACTGAAATTACATTTATGTAATTGAAAGCAAAGTGCTTATTTTGCATTTCACCTTTGCTAACTCCTCCAGATCCAAAATAATAATAAAAAAAAAAAATCGGAAAAAAAAGTGTCTATCATTGTAACAAAATTTAATAAAGTCACAAAGAGAAATATGTCTATTGTGTTTTTTAATAATTATCAAAGTTCTGAGGACACCAACAGCCCTGCCTGTCCCTGCCCTGTCTCCATGGGACTCTCCCCACCTTGCCCATGGCCC
This sequence comes from Chroicocephalus ridibundus, assembly GCF_963924245.1. Taxonomy (NCBI): domain Eukaryota; kingdom Metazoa; phylum Chordata; class Aves; order Charadriiformes; family Laridae; genus Chroicocephalus; species Chroicocephalus ridibundus. The sequence continues at coordinate 41,956,135 of NC_086284.1, forward strand.
AGGACCCCATTTCAGCCCCTGGGGCCACCAACCCCTGCCTGGTGACACGGGAGTGACATGGCAGCTTGGTTGGTCTCCAGCTTCCCACAGCCCTGCCCTGCTCAGCCATGGGCCCCACCAAGCTGGGTCAACCCATGAGCCCACATCCCAGCCTGGCCTCGGCCTCTCCCCATCCCCATGGAGGTACCCAGTGCCTGGGGCTGGGGCTGCCCCGGTGTCTTCCAGCTGCCCTGCTCCTGTCTGGGGTGGTAGGATGGGCCCTGGCTGCCAGGCCTTGCCCTGACAGACCATGGGATTCCCTCTTGGGTCTCTGGCCTTCACTGTGCCCTCAGATAAATGCAAGCCTTAGCATATTCGATAATACCAACAAGAGATCTAGAAGTGTGTCAAGGTAACAAAAATCACCAGTCTATCATACACTTACTTACATCCATACATTTGTCTTTTAGGAGTTCCTCCCTGGACGGACAGTTTTAAACTGTCCGTGTTCTTTTTGACATCTAAGGATAGAGTACGCACTTAGTTAGGAAGTAGGACTGGACCTAGAACCCTTCTGGTGCATCAGGGTGTTGTTAAAATTTTTCATAGAATTTGGAATCCAGTTATCAATCACTAAAGCATCTGCATGATTGTACATCTATGTATATACTATGTCCTTACGACTTCATGGAACTGCTCCTGTTTAGCCTGAAAGCTGTGAAGGCATCTCCTGAGTTTATGCTGAAGGTTTCTTCAGTAAACTGGCTGACTAGTTAAAAAATTGCAGAAAAGCACTAAATGCTGACTTTGCTGCCTCCATCTCATATAAACTGCCTATGCTGCATTTTCTGAAAATGTCTGCATCCGTGTCCTTAAAAAGTTTTAGAAAGGGAATGAAATGTGCTTTTTCCCCTACCAAAAGGCAATATGTAGTGCATGGTTACCTCATACGAGAACCTTTTTTGACTTATAACTCATGATCAATTTTAGCACACTGCCAATTGAGTCTTCAGTCATCATGGGTTAATTTCACAAGCAAAACACAGATATTATAATCCCCAACCATGCATCAGTAGTTCTTCAGTGTCTCTATTTAAATTTAGCAACAGAAAGTAGATACTAAGTTGAAGTATATATAAAGACTTCCGGCTCAGTGTTTCTACCTTGGAAAAGGCTGTTTCTTGCCTAATGGGATTTAGCATGATTTGAAGAACAAGTCTTCCCTTAGAAATATTAATTTCTTCCCTAGGTCTCATTTTTTTTTTTAAATTAAGTGCTTGATTTCTAATTAGAATTCTCACCCCCCAAAAATAAATTAAAAATGAACAAACAAACAAACAAAAACAAATAAATGAAAAAAAAAACAACAACCAAAAACCCCACCCCAAAACCAACCACTGCACAAAACAAAGGGAAATATCTAGCCATTTGGGCCTTAGGATACCTCTTTGGGAAGCAGAATATGACAGTTCAAAACCTCCTAAGAACAAATTTGAATGTAGAGGCATACAATAGGCTATAATATTTTTAAAGTGTCCATGCTTCTTTGTGTAGGTATAAAAGGGATATCTTTGAAATTACTGAAAATAATAAAAAATCTTATTCCCTGTGTCTTACAGTTGTCTCATCATGGCATGTTCTTCTCTTAACGGGTTTTTACCTTTCAGAATGGCTTTAAAAGTAAATATATGATAGATATCTTTGTCAAAAAAAGCAGCTTGATTCCATGTTGCAGTTACTATAGGTCAGCATCTATGGTCCCTGGATGCCTGGGACCATAAGGGCTCTCTCAGCAGTCCCTGGGAACAGATTGGCTATATAAACAGCACCAAACCAGCACACACAGAAAAAGAGAAACCCTGCTGCTTCATTATTTTTCGTGCAGCTGTATGGGCTGTCTTGTGCCTCGCTTATAGTTTTATAGGGAGTAATCATATTGAGAACACCTGGGGTGACATGTAATTACAGCATGATTGTGTGGAAAAATGTGGGTCTATTCAAATTTCTCAGGGGCTATAGACAGCTGGTTCCTTTTAATTCTTACAACAGCATGTGTTCTGTAACAGCTGGAGATGTGTTTTCCTATTCAGCCTCATTTGATGGATTGATCATGAGGCAGGTGATCAGCAATTTCTAAACTGTAATCCAAACTCTGCCACTAACTTGCTGTTAGCCTTGGGCAAGCCACTTAGGGTCAGATCCAGCTGAAGTATTTAAACACCTAAAGAATGATGTAGGTAGAATATAGACATTTGTGTCCGGAACTGCAGTTTTGAAATCCAAGTTAATCCTGTCTAGCTGCAGAAACATCACAGTACAGATACTATAGGCGATTGCTGCTTTGTTATAATTCTGTCTTAAAGTTCTAGAGATAACTATTCATAGTTTGTCTGCAATCTTTGATTCTTTCCTCATATTTAAAGATGATCAGCAGACAAAAAAAAAAAAACAAACACTGGACTTGCTGAGATATGAATCCCATTGAATTCTTAAATTCTAAAACTCCAACAGAAAAAAAATAATTGCTTGAATAATGATACTATTGGTTTCATTTGAAATGTGACTACTAGAGAAACCTATTTTAAACCATTTTTATCCATAATCAGTTCTCTTTTCTGCCTGAGGGAATGGAGTCCTTTCCTTTTGCTTCCATCCCCCCTCCTAAAAACCAAAGGCATGCCCTATCCATCAGATTATAGGCTTACTGAAAATAATTCAAGATTTTCCAATCCACAGAGCAAGAAAAAATGAATATGATTAGACCGTAATAGTTTTTCTTTTTAATGAGAACCCCAGACTCTCTTCTTTGACATCAAAAATTGCATATTTATCTTATTCAATGACTACTTAATATCAAAAGCCTGAATATAGTCATCAAAACCTAATAGCTCTTCTTCCCAGTGAATGTTTGAATCACTGTAGCTACTAAATCACATTATCTCAGGTCTAGTAAGTATTGATTTTTTTCTAATTTTTATACTGTGAACAGATTTTACAGAAAGGGAAGATATTGTCTTCCTGTTCTTCCGCCATCATGGGAAATGAGAGCTTGAACCTCTGTTGGATAAAGACAACAAACTAGATATTTTTCACCACGTATTGTAAAGGAAGTCTAGGAGCTGAGCAACACAACACGTAGCTGCAGATTTATAACCCTAGCAATACAACTCAAGAGGCCTGTTTCACAGGAATGAGGTTGTATGTTGCGTTGTTTATCTTCTAGAGAGCAAAGTCATTTAGGGAGAAGTCCAAAAATACCATAAAAGAATGAAAAGTGCCATTTAGTTTACATTTATATGCACAGAGCAAACAAAAATAGTTCACAAAACAGAATCGTACAAACACAGAATTATAGAATGGTTCAGGTTGGAAGGGACCTTAAAGATCATCTGGTTCTAACCCCCCTGCCATGGGAAGGGACACCTCCCACAGACCAGGTTACTCAAAGCACCACCCAGCCTGGTCTTGAACACTTCTAGGGATGGGACATCCAGAACTTCTCTGGGAAACCTGTTCCAGTGTCTTGCCACCCTCACATTTCTTCCTAGTATCTAATCTAAATCTACCCTCTCTCAGTTTAAAACTGTTACCCCTCATCCTATCCCTACCCTCCTTGATAAAAAGTCCCTCCCCATCTCTCCTGTAGGCCCCTTTAGGTACTGAAAGGCCACTATAAGATCTCCCCAGTGCCTTCTCTCCAGGCTGAATAACCCCAACTCTCTCAGCCTCTCTTCATAGGAGAGGTGTTCCAGCCCTCTGATTATCTTCCTGGCCCTCCTCTGGACTCACTACAACAGGTCCATGTCCTTCTTACATCGGGGGCTCCAGAACTGAATGCACTACTCCAGGTGGGGTCTCACAAGAGCAGCGTAATGGGGCAGAATCACCTCCCTTGACCTGCTGGCCATGATTCTTTTGATGCAGCCCAGGATGCAGTTGGCTTTCTGGGCTGTGAGCACGCATTGCCAGCTCATGTTGAGCTTCTCATCCACCAACACCCTGAAGTCCCTCTCCTCTGGGCTGCTCTCAATCCACTCCGCCCAGCCTGTATTTGTGCTTGCGATTGCCCTGACCCATGTGCAGGACCTTGCACTTGGCTTTGGTGAACTTCATGAGGTTTGCATGGGCCCACCTGTCTAGCCTGTCCAGGTCCCTCTGGATGTCATCCCTTCCCTCCAGCATGTTGACCATGCCACACAGCTTTGTGTCATTGGCAAACTTGCTGAGGGTGCACTCAATCCCACTGTCCATGTTGCCAACAAAGATGTTAAACAGTGCCAGTCCCAATACTGACCCCTGTGGAATGCCACTCATCACTGGTTTCCATTTGCACATTTTGCTGTTGACCACAACTCTTTAAGTGTGGCCATCCAGCCAATTCCTTGTCCACCAAGTGGTCAATCCATTAAATCCACGTCTCTGCAATTTAGAGACAAGGATGTCATGCCAGACATGCATGTCAAATGCTTTGCACAAGTCCAGGTAGATGTCATCAGTTGCTCTTCCCTTACCCACCAACGCTGTAAGGCTGTCATAGAGGGGCACCAAATTTGTCAGGCATGATTTAATCACTTTCACTCAAAATCATGGGGAGTCTTGAACAATATTTCCATAATGTTGCTTTGATAAATATTTATCCCATAGTTAGTTTTAATTAAAAAAAAAAAAAAATACAGGTTGCAGGTATTACAGGCAAGACAGAATAGCTGACAACCTCTAGTAAATTTGGATAATGGGGTATATTTAAGAACCAATAAGATTAGAGCTTTGATCCCACTTATTTGCCTTGCACACTCACTAACAAGCCTACAGTACTGTGTTTGCTAGGTCTCATTTTCCCTTCAGGGAGATTGCTGTTGTGCAGGTATCTGCAGTGCTACTGGTCACACCGGCCATGGTCCTTGCACATCCCCTGAACTTCATCTCCATGCAGCTATCTGATTTCTGGGATCTTTCCTCTGAGCCTACTTCTTGATTTTGGGAATCCTTTTTTGGCCGCAAATTCCAGGTTTCTCTAGTCTAAATAGTCAATTTATGTACAGAAGCATAATGTGTCACCACCTTCGTAACTGGTGGTTCAGGACATACCATTATTGTTTAATACAACTGGTAGCAACATCACAGCCAGGCTGTACTCATTTCAGCTAGCAGGTATGAGGTTTCTGCTTGAGAATTCAGAAATCCAGTTTTGGACTTACACTTACCCACACATATACATAATTATCTGCCACCTGTTAGTATTCATAATTTAAGTTACTTCTTTGCCTACAACAGGGTAGAATGAGAACTGTCATATTCTTTCAATATTTAATCAGAACATTGAATGGAACACTCCTGAAGCAAAGTTTTGGATCTCCTTCTTATATGACATTTGAATTTCACTCTTACTAATATTCCAGATAATACATACTGTTCACTTTTTCACATCACAACACTAGTTAAAAACTTTTCTTAATGGAGAGCTCCACGTCACTTCTGAATGCAGAAACTGGGCCTCTGTAAAGTTTTATTTGCATCAAATTTAGTGTTTTGGGGCTTTTGTTTGGGTTTTTTTTAGATGAAACAGAAAGTGTCATTCACACTCTACTCTACTGTCAAGTGTTGCCAAAGAAACAGTGGGGAGCCCTATTACTGCCAAGGCAAAAAAGAGAAGATATTCAAAATTTTGAACAAATATCTGATTTTTCAATTTTTATTCAAAGCAAATAGATTCACTGAACCTCTTCAGATTGCACATAGCTACTAAAAATTGTTTTGTGCATGAATAATTCTGATATATTTCTTTAGCTACTTATTAGTTCACCTTATATACTATCATTTTCTAGTCCTGGACATAAATTAGATTATTCTCTGGCTTGAAGTCTTGGAATAATATAATTCAAGTTTGAGAGGGACGTCAGGATGTCCTCAGTGCAACTTTCTGCTTAAAGAAGGATCAGTTATGACATCAGACCAGGTTGCTCAGGGCTGTATCCAGTCAGGTCTTGAAAACTTACAAGTTGGGGTACTGCAGAACAACTTTGAGCTCCACTACTTGACTATCCTCATAGCTAAGATTTTCTTTTTATATTTACCTCTTTTGTTTCAATTTATGCCTGTCATCACTCATACTCTCGCCAATCACTGCTGTGAAGAGCATGACTCTTGCCTTCTTGAGAACGTCCCTGTGAATAGTGGACACTGCTGCAGGGTCCCCTGCAGGTCTCTCTTCTCCAGGTTGGACCTGTACCATAACCTCTGCTCACAAAGCAAGTGCTCCAGCCCCTACCATGTTGGTGGCTTCTGCTGAACTCACTGAGGTTTGTAGATGTCCATCTTGTATTGGGCAGCCCGAAACATGGTACAGAATCTAGAATGGATCTGACAAGTGCTGAGTAGAAAGGTGGATGATCACTTCTCTTGATCTACTGGCCGTGCTTCTATTCATACAGTCTGGGAGGTTATTGACCTTTCCTGCTACCAGGGAGCACTGCTGGCTCCAGGGCCTTTTCCACAGGGCTGCTCACTAGCCAGGCAATCTCCTGCCTGCTTTGCTGCAAGGAGGTCTTCCTTCCCCAGGGCAGGACTTTGCATTTGTCCCTGTTAAAGTTTACAAGGTTCCTGTCAGTCCAAATGAAATCTAACCTAAGGGTATTGGTGTCTAATTTTCCTTAAATCCACATATGCATAAAGATTCTTTCTTTTATCTATCTTGGATTAAGGAGTACGGAAATAATATCTTAAAACCTTTCTAATGATTTTGTGCTAATTATCGTTTACTCAGTAAATGATCTGATTGAGTAAATGTAGGCTACCTTGTAGTATAATCCCTTTTAACATTTATGTAATTTCATTCAATGAATCTCAAGCTTTTGGAAATATCTGTATAATCTACCAATATATTGTTTCTAACACCAGGAAGGCAAAAACCTTTATTTTATATCAAATATTTATTTTTATCATCAAACTCTCTGCCTTGGACAGTATCATAATATTTTCTCTTCCTGTAGGTGTTTGCATATGTTTGGATATAATCTAACCCTCAATGAGCTACTTATCAGTTTTCAGTATTTCCATAGACAAGATGCTAAATTCATCAACAGAACAGAATTAATTTTCATGGGCCTGAAGCTTTGTATACAAATAGTCACAAGAACATACCCAAGTGATTTTGTCCTTCAAATTCAGCGCAAGTTGTATTGCTATTGTCTGATATATGATCTCAATTCAGTTTCAAGTGTTCACAAGCGTTCAAGAAAATATTTAAGTAGTGTTCTTGAAAACATGCAAGTGGAACATAATGTAACTATGCTTAAACTTAAATACGTACTTAGGTAAAATTGAAGTAATGGTAATTCTTACGTGACCAACTGCAGATAAAACAGTCTCAGTGACTCAGAATAAGAAATGCAAAGACTGAGATAGATACCAGTATAGTTCCACAAACAACTTTATTATGAATATTTTAATATAAACTATGGTAAGATAACAGTTCTATTTAAAAAAAAAATAAAAATAAATCTATACTTATAAGATTTTAATCAACATAATTTTAATCAGTTTGATGGAGTTTCCCAGTTTTAGAATGATTTTAATTTCATTATTCCCAGATGGACTTATTTCATAAAGGTAAGTAAATATATTTTTATGCTAATACTGAAATTATTACTACCGGTGGTATGCTTACCACCAAATCTGAAAAAAAACCCAAAACATACCAACTATTTAAATTGATCTTTAAAATTTTCCACTTCTTATGGATGTTTCAATGATTATAAATTTTAAAAATTAATATATTTGAAAGATTTTCGTAGTTTCATACATTCTCATGATTTTAGCTTTTCTTGTTAAGAGCACTTTTGTATCATTTCAAATGCTCCAATTGAAGCTCTTTGTATGAATTTTTCAGTGTTTTATAGATAGTTATGTTTCAATGTTCATGAATAAAAGGCCATAAAACAGAAACTGAAGCTGAAGAATAGAAACGCAATTATAATATATTCAGATGAAAAAAAAAAGGGGGTAAAGGTAAAGAATCATATTCTTTGAAAGTAAATTGACTAAAATAATGACACTGCTCTAGTATTGGATTGTTTATCAGATTATCAATTGTGTTGCAGCAATAATTTCATTGCAGGTAAGACTGAGATGGATCTCTAGATAAAGGTAAGGGTAAAGATTTTTTTTGGCAAAAAACCCCATTAATATGGTTTTTTTGTTTGTTTGTTTTTTTATTTTAGCAGAAAACTTTGATGCTTAAAGTTGTTCTCATTTAGTCTCTGTCCCATAAAGTCCTGATCATGGATTTTTTTTAAATACCTTATGGGAAATATGGTGATAGCTGATAGGGAAATTTGCGAATCTTCCGAAGGTGCATTTCTTTATTTATAATGTTAATTCTACTGAGATAATTATTTCTTGGTTGCTTTGGGTCCTTAGTTTGAAACTGGGGAATCTGACTCTAGGTAACTGAAGATTCTCAGAAAAAAAACAGTACAAACAAAGGAACATCAATTTTTCTATTGCATCTATTAATGACACATATTTTTTTATTATTGTAAGGCCAAGAGAAACAAAACTGTTACTGCCTTCAGACTGGATTGTTGTCATTTACTACTAACACATTATTTGAAGGACTTTTTTTTTGTACATCAGTTCTATTCATATAATTGTCTTTTTGTTATTTCTGATTATTGACTTTGACTTTTCAAGTTAGCATTGGAACAGAGTCATGGTGAAAATGTATCAGTGACTATGATTAGAAATTTTTTTTTGCGATCAATATATCCAAGGGAGGTCAAATCAAATGCAGACTCATTTTCCAGAGATACACAAAGCACCTTATAATTTTCAAGCACTCAGTGAGAGAACCCCAAATTTAGAGATCTTAAATGTAAAAGCCCGAATATGAAACCTATTTGCTATATGGTCTATTTTGTTTACATGCAAAATGAATGTCTACTACTGTGTTTTAAGTGATATATGCAAAAAATAGATCTATTTCAAAGACCAGTACAGTAACCAGTAGACCCCTATATGTCCAACACATGTTCACGATGATACAGCCATTAAGAAAATAATAGAGAAAATTTAACTAAAATATAACAATCCTTAATTGCAGACAGAAGATTGTAAAAGCTAAAGTCGAATAAAAAATCACAATGTATCACTTAAAATTGTCTGAAAAGTGGTTAGATAATGAGGATTTATTTAATAATTCAGTAATTTATGAAATCAGATGTGTGGTAGAATTACATTTAGAATTGTTTCACTGAGTGACTATGTCATCACGGAGTTAACAAGTTAAAGTGCTTATAGCTCATGGGTCACTGTTGCTTAGTAGGCAATGTAAACCTTTAAACACTAAAATGTACTGCTGTTTTCTTCAGAGAGAAAACTAATCACAGAAGTGCTTTGTGCAAAGTTGTAGAGGAATTTGACATGGTTTCAAATCAAGGTAAAAGTCAAGCTCGAATGAAGAATGAATCTCATACAACATGAAATATTTACAGCCCCAGAGATCATTATTCTGATTTTAACCTCATTTTATCAGTAATGTTCTTCTAATCAGAAACAGACACACATTTGTCACAGCAAGACTCATAATTACATCTAGCAGTTCAAAAACTCAGTTTGAAAGGTAGAAACTAAAATGAGAGAAGACAGAAAAGAAGTAATGCCCTGTACATAGTGTTGGTAGGAATCTGACTTTGCATTGTAATCTGGAATGTCCAGTATATTTCAGATGAATGTCGAGATGAACTTCATTCACCTTGGGAAAGCAGACCAACACAGCAATCTCTGATGTCCTGAACAGCAGTTTCATCTAGACTAACTTTTATTTTATTGTATTTTGAAAAGTGAAGAACTGTCTCCAGTTTCACTGATATTTAGCTTTGTAGTTTTCCGCTCTCTAAATGTGCTTCTGATATTGAGGGATATTTTTACCTGTGCTTATTTTTAGAGCAACGTTTCTACTGCTGAAGTGTGACTGGCAAAATTGTTTCTTACTCTGAATAAAATGGAATAAAAAATAATAAATAATTATTTCATCATAAGAAACAATATATTATTCTGGAAATTTTACATGCCGTCCTACTGTTCCTGATCATGAGACTGCAAAACCATTGAGGAATCTGTAATTCACATAACAGTGCCTGAGTAGGGCCAATTCTGTGCTGGGCTGGGCTGGACATACAGCCTGGCCTTCAGGCCTGTCTTGCGTTGCAAAAATCCTTTGGCCACAGTTGATAGTTACAGAGATATCCGCAGGCAGCTCCCACTTGGTAGCTACCAGCTACCGCTGATAGCGCTATCTGCATGTCCTTGCCTTTATCTAAAAGAAGTGATTATCCTTCTTGTTTGGCAGAATAGATAATGAATAAAGTTGTTTTCTTTTAAGAAAATTGTATAATGACTCAAATGACCAAAATGGGCCAACATGTCCATGGACAGGATCTGCATGGAGTACTGTGCCCAGACTGGAAGCCCATTTGATGTTGCACGGCTCAGGGTTCCCAGCATCTTAAGGGTCGTAAGATTGTCTGTGCTATCCTCTCCTTCTCTATAGTGTTACCTCTAATATATAGCATTTTAAATGGTACTGTACAGAGTCTGAGTGCCTTTCTTACTGGGATCTTAGCAAACCAGCATCTCTTGTTACAGAATAGCAATGCAGATAATGTCTAATAAATTTTCATCAAAGCTAACAGGCCGTCAATGGTTTCAGAGTGAGACGGTTCATAGCAAGGGTAACCATCTATATTCCTATCCCTACCACAAACAGATGCTTTGATCTTGATTTACATGCCATAGTAAACATAAAATAATGTAACTTCTTTGCTTATTTCTGTTGCTGCCAAGTACCATTTTTTTTAAGGTTTACAATTATGCTCATAACTTTAAAATTATTACAAACTCAAACTTGAAGTTATAAACATTATAACTGTGCAAATTAAGCTTGTGGAAGTTGCATTTACATCTTAATAATGTTGTAAATGTAGTAATTAGTAAAGGGATGATCTCCAAAGTGAAACAATGAAAACATTCACTGAAAATTGTCAAAATTTATCTAACATTTATTTTAAATACTTTCCCAGTAACATTTGGAACAATTGCATTGTAGGACAGTCTCACTGTTAGGTCTCTAATGCTGGTTAACCAATGGCAGTTATGCATGTACATCACATCTTCAGAGGATCGCTCTGAAAATTACAGTTTTCTCCAGCTGAAACTTCTTATTATGAAACTGGATGTCAAGTACACATGGCCAGTTTCCAATGTCTTCATGCCTAATTTCTCCCATTTGCAGCTTCTGAGGCTACTAACCCACTTATTCTATGGGAATCTCTACCTGTGAGGACCTGCATGTCATTTTTCATTATGGGCCAATGTGTCATGGATCAGATACAAGTGTTTTTTGGCTGGTAATACTCAACATAATCTACATGAGAAGCAGATCATGAGTGGTCAAGAAACCCTTTTAATTTCACAGAATGGTTCAGGTTGGAAGGGACCTTAAAGATCACCTAGTTCCAACCCCCCTGCCATGGGCAGGGACACCTCCCACTAGACCAGGCTGCTCAGAGCCCCATCCAGCCTGGCCTTGAACACTTCCACGGATGGGACATTGACAACTTCCCTGGGCAACCTGTTCCACTGCCTCACCACCCTCACAGTAAAGAATGTCTTAATGGCTATGACAACAATCCCTAGTAATGTGATTGAATGTGTCTACAAAATTGAATGCAGACCTGAAATTATACCTTCTAACGCTAATGTTATTTTCAAATGATGCCAGCATTCTCTGACAGGATACTTTCTTAGACTCCAAATCAGGGTACCCACACGCAAACAGTTTATTAACACTAATCCCTGGAAGTTGCTAACTGTCAAGCCACAGGTTGTGATCGTCTGAGACAGGACTAGTTAGCACAGACGAAAAGTATTTTCTAAGAGTTGAACACCATACAGGATCGTGTTCCAGTGCTCAGAAACTTTCTGTGGTGCTGTTGTTTTTAGTATAGGCATACCCTAAACAGCCAGGTGCGGATTAGCTTTGACTCAAAAGTCAAGTAAGTGCATTCTAGTGGGACACTGTATTTCAAGATTAGTATCTGCAGTCATCCAAGAATTTCAGGAGCTGCTTGGTGAGCTGTGGCAATTCTTTCTATTTCAAGCCTGTCACGTTGTTTTTTCCTTCTCAGCACATTTTTATTTATTTATTTATTGCATAAACATGACCTTATAGAGGCCATCCTTCTCTTAATGTATTCCTACAACATGTAAAAGATCTCCGAGATCTAGCTTTTATATCAATGACTTTCTGTTGCAAAGAGATTACATTTGTTTATATTTCTTGCCACACATGCACAGCTGCTAACACACTTTTCTCTGCATCTCTGATTTTAAACTCAGTTTTCCCAACATGCTCTTGCATTTTACCTAGTTTAGAATTAACTACTGTTTTTTCAACTTGACATCTTTAACATGTACTATTAATGAGTATTCTGGCATTTTAATGTATTTTGGTATATCCTACAAGGCTGAATCAATACCCATAGCTTTATTCCTAGGAAGCTGGAAGCAGAGAGTGACACAGAGGAGCCCACTCATTTATTCATGAGCAGTATTTCCTTGTGATTAACTAAAGATTCTTCTGTCCTTTGCAGCAAAATTTACTAATGTGTTGTGCTCTAGCAGAGACAACAGGGAGAAGGAAAGACATCACTGCTGTAACAATTTTAAAAAAGAAGAGCAAAGCACACTACAGATACAGACAGCTGCTCCAACAGAACAAAACCACGCTGTGGTTTCCAAAGTATTTAGACATTCAAAGGATTCCATCCTTTTGTAAAACACTTTAAAATCTACTCATAAGGACTGCTGTATGTTTGATATTGCTGTAAATTCTTCTCCTGTTGCTACCACTACTTTTGCCATGTGAAAGTAGGGAAAACTATCTTTTCTGATCTGTCTATACCATAGGGTATAAATGCAATAGACAAGACGCTTTGGTAGTCAAAATTAACAGGAAAAACAGTGGGCTAACTTTTCTTTTTTTTAAATGTTGAGCAACTTCATAGCTTTTACTAACCTCAGCGGGAGCTGAACTTTTTGGAAACCGGAGCGCATATTTAGGCACTTTAAATTGAGGCCTTTCTTCTTCAACCCCTCAGGATAGTCTGTCTTTGCATTTCTATCTACAGTACTTATTTTTTTTGCAATTTCCATCACTGTGACTTAGAAAAATGAAGCTGTCCTTTTTTTTTTTTCCTCTTTTCTTTTTTTTCATTTTTTTTCCCCTGCTTTTCTCCCTTGCTTCTGATGTGTGTGATTGCATTGTAGGCGGTTTGGCTGCCTAAACTTATTTTTACCCTACGGGTGACCTTCTACAAGTATTTCAGCCACAACACAATTATTTCTTTTCAAATCTGTATTGCACTGATAGAAATGGAAATGGTTTCAACTCAATTCTACTGTAGAGTAAGAAGCCAGGATAGAAGAACTGTATTACTCAGCAAATCTCAGTTCCATGAAAAGGCTTATTGAACAGCTAGTGAAGCAGAGACTAGGTTAAATAAGTCACTGTCAGGTACCAGCTGTCATAAAAGATTAGACATAGTCATTGAGCACATAGAACTGTTAATTTGATTCAGCATTTGTATTCCTTTCCGGTATAAGATTCAAATGTTTCCACTTCAGCTGGCACTGAATGGACAGATTTCTCTTTATGGACTACTCTATAATCATTAGAAGGAACAGGGTAATATAGACTATTACCTTATACCATAGAAAAAAACCCAAACAACCAACCTCCAAAAGGCTTCTTGCTGATTGAAGGTATTAGTTATTTTGTTTGTTATGATAATATTTGCTACATTATTGTACAAAAACCCGTGTCACATCCAGGTAAAAATATGCCAAAAGCCTCTATTTTTTTTTCTATTTCTAACAGAAAGAATTTTAGTGTAGGTATTAACGGACCATAACTCATAAGGTGATAACAGACTCTTAAATCCTGAAGTCACACATCTTTTATGCTAAGGAAATATTTTTCTTTGCATTCAAGCTTTCTTTTAAAATATGTATGTTAGCAGTTCAAAGCACCTATTAAAATCAAATGAAAGAATGGGCAAAAAAAGACCTTCTTGTGCATACTTTGATTTCAGACGTCAGTGAGAATTATTTGTCCTACATTCAGTGGAATTGCTCAATACATTCAGTTATTTAATGACCATTGATTGATTCACTAAGTCATAGGTCCTACATGACAGAGGTGAATTTCAGGTATTTTCAACTCGGTGGGGATATACTTATGAAAATGTGAGCAAGATGTGTATTTGAATCTTCCCTGTGTAATGAAGCATCTCACAGAGGACAGATGACCTCCAGCATCTCTAGTCATGGTTTTATATATGGAATTGTTTGTTTATTTATTAGAAATAAGTATTAAAATAAATATTGACTTACTGCTTATGAAATAATCCTCAAAAAAAGAACCAGTGAAACACCTTTGACCTGGTCCCTCTTATCTGAGTAGGTGTCTACATAGTAATAAAACTCCTAGTTCTCAGAACATGTCAAACTTTACTCCAGTTGTCTGAGAAACTGAGAACCAAAAGTGCAGTATTACTGCACTTAAAATGCTTTCAGTAGAAATTACTGAACTACTGTTCAATAGAATTAAAAGGATTTTGTCTAGTGCAGAAAAGCTTAAATTACAATTAAAAACTGTGTAAATCTGAGGAACTGAGATCTAATTTATTTGTCCAGTGAACAGGTATGTGATAAGTTTACTGACCTTTTCCATAATTAGGCAAATTGATATGCTAATAGAAGACACCCCAAACAAATGAAATGTGCATCAACATGTTTTTCTTCAAGATGTTAGTTCAGTAATCTTATAACCTCAATTGGAATTGACCCTGCTGTGTAAGAATGGGAATGCTAACATGAATAACCCTGCGTGAACCTAGCAGCCTAGGAAAGGGAAGGTAGTAAAAGAAATACAAAGGAGGAAATAAAATTCAGACAAAGATACCCTAGAGGCATCAGTGAGTCACACTGTTGTCATATCAATAGGCAGTCTTCCGTAATAGAGTTTCTATAGAAATTGTCACAAAATATCATAGCTGATTATAAGCACTGCAGTGTGAGTTGGAGCTTCTTTTTTCCTGTAGAGAGATCAGCTGAAAGTACTGAATATTTCATCATTAAACAACTCAAAGATGTCAGTTTGCATGCCTTCTCCAGTTCTCTTTTTGACCTACCTCTTCAGAAAACCAAATGTTTTACGCATCAGCATGAGATGTTAAATAAAAATAATTTTAAAGTCTTTGCCATATTAAAGAAAGGATATCTCCTGCATTCTTTGAAATTTAAAGTAAAGAAATTAAGAAAAATCATTCTTCATATTTAGAGTAACTGAAATCTATCTAAAGATTTCTATTACTGTACAGGATAACTCAAGTACTGGCTACTCACATGCCATCATGTGATTATTTTGATCCTATCTTATCTTTTTCTTTACTGAAATTCCATAAATGTTTAGTTAGCTTTATGTAATTTATTTCATTATTCATTTACATCTGACTGTCTTGAGAGCTCTTCTATGTCTTTCCATTACATTGTAAATAACCACATAAAGCTAGCTTTGCTTGTATATAAGGTGTGTTTCTAAAAACTTTATTTTCTTTTGCTTTTTCCTTTCCTTTTCCCAAGTCCATATTCTTCCAATAAACACTGGAAAAAGTTCTCTTCACAAATAGTTATTGCTTCCCCCCCCCCCGCCCCCGTTTATTGTTTAAAGTCATGGACTGAGGAGGGGTAAGGTTAGATTAATAACATCCCCTAACTGTGGCATAGTTCAAACATATCCCTTCCTAATTAAGCTAAAAAGCTCAGAATTGAAGAAACAGTATGTTCTTGAAGTAGAAAAATTACAGTATAAAAGGACAGAGTAAAAAAATAGAGCAAAACCTTTTACTACTTTGAAATTGGACGTTTTATTTTTCTTTCAGAAGTGCCACATATTACTAAAATTGGAATCACCACTAAGGATTAAGTTACGTTATACAACTCAAACAGTCTCTTCTGACAAAAACATTTCTTGATTTTTTTTAATAAAACAAATGAGCATATTGTCCTGAATTACATATGTAATATGTTTGAAGCTTTGCAACTGAAACAAAGTAGTGTCAAGTCATCTCCTTTTGTATTAATGTTCTTTCCTCCTCTTTGAAATAGAAGGTGAAACCTCTCTCCCTTATTTCTCATTATATACACATAGAAACTTACTCAACTTCTTTAGTCTTCAGCGTAGGAAAGTTACATCTCAAGTTTGTTCCTGTCATTCTTGCTTTAACTTTTGATTTATTGTCATGTTTATCTTTCCAGAAACCATTTTCTGTGGGTGTACAAAAAAATTCTTTTAGAGTTCTACCATAGTAGTTCATTCCATCTGCAGAAACAGCAGAATAGCTTAGTTTGTGAAATCTTGATACTTGAAAGTAAGTGATCAAATGGAGATTTTTTAACTGCTACCAATATAATAAACTGTAAACATATTAAAGCCAGAATTTTAGAATTAACTTCATAATTAGCAATTACCTAACATCATGGAAAACGAAAATCTCCAAGTCACAAGAAAAAGATGAGTAAATCCAACTACCTCTGAATAATTCTACAGGGAATAGTGTTCTTTTCTTTCCTGAGTAATCTACCAATCTTGATAATTGTTATTGGCCATGGATCGAATGTGATCATTCCACTTATAAGAAGATTGGGCCCCTTAGAAATATCACCAAGTTCAGTAAAGCAATCAGTAAAATCCTCTTTACCATGAATAAAGGGGCCAAAAAACCTTATTTTGGAGTATTCCTTTAGAAGAATTGGTGGCTGATATGGAGAGATAGATAGATACAAATTCAGAAACAATAGTGCTATATTCTTCAAGATTTCAAATCTCAGACTGTGATTCCAGCAGATTCTGTATTTATTCATACAGTCTAGAAACTCCTAACATTATCTTTCCTAGTTCACAAGGAGAGTAAGAGTAAAGGGGCACACCAGGTGGCAAAACTGACCATTGTATTAGTCCATTCTCATGTTTCTTTCATAGTTTTTTTTTTTTTTCAGGAAGAATTCAGATTTCAGAAATATGTAGCAATTATCAGTCTGATCCAGCAGACATTAAACTGAATTATAATCATTTAACTGACCTCGCTGGATCCTGGATCAGGAATTTAAACCATTTTGACTCTTTCTAATGGTATAATGGATATTTCACCTGGGTAATATATCCGGAAATGACTGTTTTAGATCTGAGTTTCAGTGTAACCTCAGCACAAGGTAACCTCAGCTTCAACAGAACCTGAATCATCCAGAATGAACCCACTGAATGTCTAACTACTTCAGCCCATTTTATTACTTAAAATATTAACTTAACCACCTGGAAATAGCCTCATGAATCAAGGCAGGAGCTCCAATGCGAGGGTTGTCTCTTGTCTCTCACCTCTGTGTTTTCCTAAGTATTTGCTTCTGCTTGAGAGCCCCAAAGAATAAGGTGGCAGACAAAAGCTCATAAGAAATATTTCTCAGTTATTCCTTCAAACAGAAAGACTAATAGAATTAGTAAGTGAAATATAGATGATTACATACTCCAGTATGCATAAATTATACTTTTAATACGAGCACAGCATACACAACATCAGCTTATGAAATTATACAAGCATATTACTGCACTGTAAGGAAGGATTTCCTCATCATTTTTCATTCATTATCTTAATTATGACACACCTGTTAATAACACTTATGTGACTAGAAAAAAAAAATTACATAGGAGTTATACTGTGCCAGAAAGCATGTGACAAATAAGCAAGTAATTCTTTTCAGAAACACATTTGGTGAACTGCTTTGGTGAATTAAGTGCGGTATTTTTCTTTGAGGCTACAGCTGATATTCGGTTATCTCTAACATTTACTCTATTTAGTATTGTTTTAATTTATGGCAATCTCAATTAAATGACCCAAGATAAGATAAATATTGCATTCAAAATGAATTCAGCCTATGAAAATCCTATTTGCAACATTTCAAATTGTCTTCATTCAAATGTAGTTACTGTCTTGTGATATATTATTTCAGCTAGCACCATGATTTGGAAACTTTTCTTAAAATAATATTTGATCAATTTAATTAATGGAGCAAAGTCAGGGTTTGAGACAAAGATTTTCAATGTAGAGATGCTTTCTGTTTATCTGCTAAATCTACAAGGAAGAGTCATTGAAAAGAACAAATTCTCAAATGTGTCTCATTCAATGCAAAATTTACTATTAGTTACTTTGAAAAGAAAGATTAAGAGCAGTTGGGCCTTCTTATAAGAGGAAAAATTACATGTCTTGACATATATTTGTCATACTAAACCTATAGATGGGCAAGTAGAAGCAGTAAAAAGAAAAGGAATACGATTATTCAACATCTATACTAAAACAACACAAAATGAGCATTCTGTTTTAAATATAACAAAAATAAAAAACAAGAAAAAATATTGCATTTAATTTATAAAAGCCAAACAGTCTCGAAACACTAGATATATAATTAAGGCAATGTTGCCCTGAGTAGAGAGCCAGCCTAATCTTTACAGATTTAAATAATCAATATAATAAAGAAATTATCAACTATGACCAGAGTGTATCTCCTTTCACCTGATTTCTTCAGTTGTTCTTTGTCTGCCCCTCTTTGACGTTTTAAGTTACCTTTATCTCTATATAGAATATTCACTATTTTTAAATGATGGAATTCACATACTATACAAAAATACACTTTATTGCCTGTCAGTTTTCTTTTTCATAAGAAATAATTGCATATCCGATAACACTTCTACAAAATTGTCTCTCCCTTTCACTTTCTTACTTTCTTCTGTAGTGTAACTTCTTCAGGAAGTGACTCTGTGAAAGGAAGAAAAGGAAAGAAATTCACTGGGAATATATGTTTATTTTCTATGAAGGGTTTTTTTATGCCATATTCTCCCATTTAAATAAACATTTGGATATTCTTCTCAGCTCTGCATACTCAGCCTGCAATTTGAGAATCAAGCTGGCTTCTTTCCATCTCATCTATTATCACCAATAATACAGGTTTTGCAGGCCAAATTAGTCCCTTGTTTGCACCTGTGCCCCCTAATGCCATCACTGAGTTTACACAGCTGTAATTGCTTCAAATATAGTAAACAACTCAGATGATGCACAAGGTGGAATTGGATCCACATGTGAATCTCTTTTAGCTGTGTGGACTGTAAGGTCAACTAGAATAAAAAGCAGCAAAACTTCCCCTTATGACTGGAGTTGGTAGGTATAATTTTTTCAGGAACAGCTCTCTACTCTGATTGCTGGGAGCAGAAATGCATTTTGTTACACTGTTGGGATGGACAGAAAACAAACGGAATACGATTTACATTTTCTGCAGAAGACAGAATTTGAATTTACTGAGTAATACTTTGTAGTTCAAACATAAAAACAGGTCCGTATTCAGTTTTTCTCGATGTGGGGAGTTCAGGCATGTAGGAAAGAAAAAGCTATCAATGATTAGTCTAAGATTTCAAGATAGTCCCCAACTTAAAATACTTACAGTAAGAAGTAAAGTTTTACTCTTTAATCAATGGGATTAAAAATAGTTTTAAACTCTTTAATCCACCAGATTTAACTTCTTACTGTTATCTATAACTTTCTTTTTTCTCCCCACCCCCCCCCCCCCCAAGCCAAAGAGAAAACCTCCCACTAAATCCAGCAACAGAAGGCCTGGGTGAAATATTTTAAAATTTCTGACTATTTATTAAGTGTAATCATGTCCGGGTATTCTCTACAGTGATAATGAACACAGCATGCAGTACATAATATTCTTCTTTTCTGTATGTCAGAGAACATAAACACAGAAGGCCAAAAGCCCTTAATCTCTCAGGCAAACCTGTCCGGGTTGCAGATAAGGGCCTCTCAAATAGTTCTCTGGTCCCAAAGCACAATTCTCTTCAATCCAGCAAACTAGTATCTAAATCAGCTTTTATAATTGCATCACCTGCTGCAACCAGAAAAGTAGAGCCTGATCCCAGCCTTCTATGTCAAACAGAAACATTCTCATATTTAGCAGAAATATGTTCAGAAGCTTAGAGAATTGATAATATTTGAACACCAGTACATAAAGCTATATTTGAACAGTCTAATGTTTACATTCTCTCTGGGCATAAAAATTACACTTTTTATAACAGACTTTTATTCCTTTGAACCGGTTTTCCCTTGATACCAGGTTGCAAAGTGCTATCCACCAAGGCATCTCTCCAATCATTAAAGAAAGACCTTTTTAATTAGTTTCACCCTTCTTCACATCTTCAAGCATGGTTATGGACACTCATTGATTTTAATTACCATACTGATAGCTTACTGCTTTGCACTCCTTATTAAAATGACCCTCTAGCATTTCTTTTGAAAGAGCCTTCCACATAGTTTTTTTTTTTTTTACTTTTAAAACATTGATTTGAATTTGTTTGGATTTTCTGTGTTAAAAAGTTGAGCGTTGTAAGAAAACTTCATGTTTATCAATCTGCATATACATAAGAGTTTTGAGGACAGACAAGAACTTCATAAAATGTTTTATCCTGAGTACTTATTTTGAAGTTTTTTTTGGGGGAAGGAGAGTGTTTGCATGTTTGTCACACAAATGTGAAGCTTGTAAATTCATTATGTCCGTGAAAAGAAGCAGAAATCTGTTACCAACAGCAGTGTCCAATATTAATTCTCATTTGCTCAGCTTCTAGCTAATCTCACTAGGATGTTTATCACCTAGAAACCAAATTTGTATACAGTAATACCCCTTATAAAGCACTTCTCATTAAAGTTGTATGCACCTTCTGTTCCAAAGAGAAGGAATTTTCCAGTTGACTGCCAGAACTAAATCATATATTTTCCCAGTTTTTCAAATACCCACATTTCAGTTCTGTAAACCCTCAGTCTTTTATTTTAGTTTTCTACACAGTCATATGCAGTACTCAGGCAGAATAATGCATTCTAATACCAGTGTGGTATTCTTGCTGCTTTTCCTCTTTTTCTTGTCTAAGTAAGTCATACAAACCCTGTAAATTCCCTACTTTATTACTGATAAAACATGTTGAAGCAAGGTCTTACCCTGTCCTGGGTGAGAGAAAAATTTGGAGACGCACCATAGAAATATTTCCCTATTTGGGAATCGGATGCATCAAAATCTTTGCACTCCCTCAAGATTATGAAACAATAGCACAGTTAAGGGTTAAAGTCTTTCCAAAGGGAACCGAAACATTATAAGGTTTTAGTCCTCCTTTTTTGTTCATCAGTCAACAATTCTGAATCAAACATAGAGGAAATTTGACACTTTTTTCTTCCCCCCTCCGCCCTCCCCCGAAGTAGCGCTACACTGGTTCTCCCATCTGAAGCGTGCCCTGTATTTGTTGACACAATGCCTTCCTACTGAGATACCATTCTTCGTGTCCTCATAGTTCAAATACTAATGCAGACTGGGGAGTACCTGGCTTCCAATTCAAAACAGTCGGTTATTTACACAATCTAACAAGCTTCAGTTGCTCTCTAGCTAACAAGCTACGGACATGCTTCTTTTACTTTGCCTTTCAATATTTAGTTTATTTGGGAACCCTTTGACTTTTAGGCCTAGGTCCATTCTAGGGACCTATGTTCTTATTTGTTTTTGACATTTTTTCTTTACTGGTAAACAACCACTTAACTTTTCTTGCTGGTTTTATGTTTTCATTGATCCTTGTCTCATATCCCATTCAAAAGAAAAAATACACGATAAATACAGGTATGTATTTGCAAAGGCAAAGCAAGTCTTTCTAGAATATAAAATTAAAGGTGGAAGAACAGTTTCTAAAGACAATAGCTAATAAGGTAACAAACACAGTGGTATCCTCCAATGTCAGAATGTGATAACTGTCATTACTAAAACCATCTAGAGCTTCCAAGTTCTAGTGAAGGAAAGATTCTTTACTAATTAGGTTCCATTAATAGCAGTAAATATTTGTTTGTTTGTTTTTTTACAACTATGTCATGGTTTGGCCTCAGACGGCACCAAAGAACCACGTGCCGCTTGCTCGGGCTTTCCCAATACAGGAAGAATTGGAAGAAAAAAGGCAAGACTCTTGCTTTTAGACAAAGGCAGGTTGTTCCCAGCAAAGGGAACAAGCAAACAACAACACAGACAGAGGAATATACAAACACGGTTACGGAACCACCGCTCCCTGACCGGACCCGGGACACCCCAGCCCGCTCCAAGCGGCGACTTCCTGCCCCCTCCCCCGGCAGCTCAGGGTGGGCATGGCTCACATGGCATGGAATACCTGTACTGGGGAGAATGAACCCTATACCCACTGGAACCAGGACAAACTACTGTTCAATAGAAAGTTGGATGGAACTGTGCATTATAAAGAACATTCTTATTACTGGCTTTGATTAGTTTGCATAAAGTCATTGCTGCAAGGTGGCTGTGAAGTAATTCTTAAGCCAGATTTTCCAGACATACGCTTCTTGTCATGGTTTGGGCCAGATTGGCCAATCAAAGGAAAACAGATACTCTCCCCCACCTCTCGCTCCAAGGAGAAGACAGATAAATAGAGTTATGAGTTCAGAAAAAAGCTAAACTACTTTAATGAAAAAATAATAATAAAATAAAAAAGGATATAACAAAACAGACACAATATAAATAAATATGTACAAAACTGGATCAAGTTCCTAGAAAGATGTCACTGGCAGGCACTATGAAAGTTCCACACTGGACTCAGGGACAAATGGGAACTGGAAAACACTGACTGGGATCAAAAGGCAGATGAGTTGACAGGGTCCTCAGATGTCAGTCACTGAAGAAAGAGAGTCATTGAAGAAGCCGTCCACTGAAGAAGAACCCACCAGGGAAGATCTGAAGAAGAAGAGCCCTTACAAAACCATCCTTGGAGAGAAGACAACCTGATCCCTTTCATCCCGCAGCTTTTATACTGAGCATGGCAGATGGGATGGAATAATGTATTGGTCAGTTTGGGTCACCTGATCTGTCCAGAGGTGTAACCATTCCACAGGGTAAACAACCAAGCCAGCTGACTCTGGTTGCCACAGCGACAAGTAGAAGCAAGAGCATCTCACTTAACAGAACGTTGTCTCTGCTTCAACCCAAAGCAGAATACTTGTTCAGTAAAAACTTTTCATAGGAGGAAGAATTTTGAAGACTTGATAATGATAGAGGCATACAGACTGCTAAATCGGTTTAATTTCCATAATCCTTGGTAAGGGAGTTTTGGCCATAGCTCAGGCCTAGCTTGGGGGGGTATCAAGACAGATAAGAATTACCTTGGTTTCAGTCTTTTTCACTGTACCACATTTTCATCACCTAACACCACAGGTTTCGTTAATCTCCAAAAAAAAATGACACATACACAAAGAAAAATTTCCTCCTCCTGCAGGCTTTTATTTCTGTGATCCCTTTATAAAACCATATTCACCACCAGCATTTGCTGTGACTCAAAAGGATATTTGTGCTAATTGAAAAAGTGATTCCTGAAATACCTTTCATTGCAATGAAATAAACAAAGCCCTTTAAAGTTCATACCAGAATTCAAACTAACATATAGAAGCAAATCTCTTTTATGCAAAAGCAGCTTTCATTAAAACATAAAGCTCTGCAGAAAGCTGAACTGCTGGCTCTGCACTATGGGGCATTAAAAAAAAAATAATAAAAAAATGAAAGGAATAATTGCACCCAGAGGTTATTATTATTGTAGAATGAAGCATATGCAGTACGTATCCTAAACTACAGTGATGCAGATCGTTCATTAGATGCCTGGATCTCAATCTACCAAGCATTTGAGCTACTTTTCTAAGCCATTTCCCTTACTGAAAAGTAGATTAAAGATTGTGACTCCTCTCAAAATGACTCTATGCAGTAAAGTGATGACATCAAGTATTTTTTTAGAGCTAATTTTCTAAGTGTTTATTTCATGATATCTGTATCTGTCTGTCATGTGCTAATCTGTTTTTTTTATGTAAAATGTAAATGAGAATCCAAAGTTTCAACATTTGGTAAAGCCACAATGTTTTATGCTTTCTGATCTCCCTAACTGATTTTGGAATTACCCATTCTTTTGTGTGAATATGTCCAGATATATGCCAACTGCACCAGGCATAAATGAAGTGCAGATCATGTGCATTTTAGATTAAAAGATCTCATAAATAAATCATCTGCACACTGTGGTATCTCTGCACTTCCCTAACAGAAGAACTCTGGCAAACAGATATAACTGATCATAGCTTTGTGTGATAACTTTCTAGCTTATTCTCTTGGTCCAACTGTCCAATATTAGAGAGCTCAAGGAGCTCAAGGCCAGAACAGACAAAAAAACTATTCAATTTTACTTCGTATATACTCGGTCAATTAGATTTCATAAGAGACTTTTATCTGGTCTAAAACATTTTGATAGCCAAGAGACCATTCTCTGTGCCTCAGTTGAGAAGAGACCAGTATATCATGATGCCCAACAGTCCTGCAGTGGCAGAGAACTGATTAGGTGAGGTCCACCAGAATGGTTGTAGGTAGCAAATGGCATCCCATGTAGAAAAAAAATAGTATTTCTGCAATCCCAGAACAGTCATAGAATCATAGAATCATAGAATAGTCTCTCAGGGGAATTCCCTCCAGTGTAAACTTCAGTGGACACACCAAGCTTCAGTAAAGGATGACACTCATCCCATCTTCTCCAGTTTAGAATCATTATAAAATACTTGTGCTTCGAAATCAAACAAGTGAACAGACTGTTTAATGAGTAGGTTATGAACACTCTCCTGAGTGAATACAAACTAGAATTAACCCAGCAACGGTAAGACCCAGTAAAAAATTATTCAAGTGTCAAAAACTTGGTACAGACCGGGGGTGTTTGAAGCCTCTAAAGTTTAGAAGTAGATGTGAAAATAATGCCAAAGGTAGACCATTACCATTTGCTATTCTGTAGCCTTCACCAAGATTTCTTTTTCTTTCTGTGTCTGAGCTGTGGTAAACAGGCTCAGGAACATTTAATTATGTTTCAGTTAGAGAAACGTGAGTTATTTAAGAATTTGGGACTATTCCCAAATTTTTCCCCTACCTCATCTAAATTTACTTTATCTGAGACTATTTTAAGGCAAAGAACAATGTTTTTCAGCCAGTGAAGATCTAAGTGATACTGTATGTAGCTTAAATGATTTAAAAGTAACTGACCCCTAAACGTAGTGTATAATAAGCATTTAATCTTCCAGTTCCTCAGAAAATAATTTATCACACCAAAAAATAAGAATAAATTATTTGTTTTGCATATAAAAGTTATTTGCAATAATTTTCTCTATAGACACAATAACTACCTCCATAGATTTCACTTGCCTTTTTTATCACATGCTGAATTTGTCATTATACCTTTTTAGAATATAGTTAATAGGTATAACACTAATTATCAAAAGGCAACACCAAGGTAGTAGTTTAAGATATCAAAACACAAATATATTTCTGCTTTACAAACAAGTCTACAATTCAGAACATTCCCTGTGGTATTTGTTGGCATAGGATGGACCTTTTGCAATTATAATTACCACTACACTGCATCTACCATGAACAAAAATCAGTCAGTTCACAGATTAGCAAATCTTACTGAATGCTTCATTCCCTCAGTACTTCTCACCGTGTTCTGCTGCTCTATAACAAATCTACATGAAATGTCTCAAATCTACATGAAAACTATAATAAAATCAAAGGGAAAGTAATACTTTCTTGCTGCTAGCGTAGCAAATCCTACCATAAAAAATGTGAAATCTATGACCATAAGCAATTCCTCAAGCAAACAGAAACTGGTCTTTTTTCTTAAAAGAAGTGATCTTGGAATAAAATGGGTTAAGGACTGATGCTAAATAAAAAGCAATGTCATAAAGTTTAAAGCATACCTATGAACAAATGTTCATACTTGAGCACTACTGTACAGTAAATGAACCTCAATTTAAATGTTTAAACATTTAAATGTTTAAAACATCACAACTAGAAATACCAATCTTAATTAAAATATATATACATAATTTCAGCTAAATAAATGTGAGATGCTGTGATGTAATTCTACTGTTTATGTACATGAAGAAAAATATCATATTTTTAATGTCAAAGCTTATCTGTAAAAGTTAAATACATCAAATAACCACACTATCCAAAATGCAGAATCTTTGGTACATAAAATGTAAGCCAGGTTCCTTGCTGCTGGTAGCTACTGCACTGGATTCTGTAGTTGCATTGATCTAAAACTGTGAAGAATGTGGTCAACAGTTAACATTTCTTGGAGAAACTTACTTACATTAGTTCACAATTTGGTGATGGACAAAGATGTTCAAAATTAGGGTTCACTAATGGAAAAAAAAATAATGTTTCATTGCAAGAGTTCAAAGAAAAGTCATCAAACATGAGAAATTGTGAAACTACTTAAGCTTTAGGTTGTGGAGCACTGTAAAAAGACTGGATCCATTTTTGAAAAGTACCAAATAGTTGTCTTTTCTTGTTCAAGTATGAAATATTTATGTGGAGTAGAAATTTTCTCATCTTCAATGCCTTGATTTGTTTTAATTAAAATTTCTACAGTATAACTAGCACTAGATGCTTAGGAACAGTGAGAAAGTTTTATTAAAACCGCACAATGGTATGATTCAAAAAGTTCAACTTGCTGCATAGATGTTTATTCATGAAACAGCCATTACCATTATGACAAAACTTATAATTGCTAGGTGGAAGAAACTATAATTTCTTTATTATACCCAACAAAATACATTTTTCATTGTAGTACTAGTTAATTAGTTGCTTTAAGTATATTTCATTTATTATAGCCTGAATATACAGATACAATTCAAATAACTATCCCAAATTTTTCCTACATAACTTCATTGCTGAATGTAGTAACTAAATTATAATTTTATAGCAACAGGCTTTTGTGTAGCATGTCACCTTCTTTAGAAAATAAACATCATACTCTTGGAGTAATCCTATCTTTCTTTTTGCCCCAGTCAAAGTCCTTAAGTGAAAAAGTGTAAAATTTGTGTCAGTATCTATGGTAAAATAAAAAAAAAAAAACCACTAAAAAATTATTTTTTAAAAATTAACATTTAACTTGAGGAAAGGATTGTTTTCTGTCCACTAAAAGCTGTTCACCAAGGCCTGATTTTTATTTGTCTAATGTGATGTCAAGAATTTAGAAGTGGATGCAATAATATAGTTACCATAAGTATATATTAGTATGCTATATTATGATTTTATGATTTGAAAAGATCTTTAACAGTTAAAGAAAAAAAATCCCAGACTAATTTCAGATCGG
Source organism: Chroicocephalus ridibundus (assembly GCF_963924245.1). Classification (NCBI taxonomy): domain Eukaryota; kingdom Metazoa; phylum Chordata; class Aves; order Charadriiformes; family Laridae; genus Chroicocephalus; species Chroicocephalus ridibundus. Next base: position 41,983,487 of record NC_086284.1, read on the forward strand.
ACTATAATAGTTCCTCTAGAGGTCAATGTAAATATTTTCTGTGGAACTGTCACACTTCCCTGAAGTGTAACATCATTCAGAATTGCATTGCTAACATTAAGTCATCTATGCATATCAATTTTTTGTACCCTTTATAATATCATAATGCAAAAACAAATGTTTCTGAAATTCATCATGAAAAAAAATGTTACAGAAATATTCATCTAATCAACTTAAATCAAGATACAATAATTGGATGAATGACAGGTAGCCATTCTGACAGAGACACAGGTGTTACAGAATGACAGATGTTGGCACAGACTGTCTGATTATACAGTCAGTGTCTGATTTTGTATGGAAGAAGAAACTTGGCTGAATTGTGACAAAAATACTGAAATAATACTTAAAATATAAAAGGAGTTAAAATAATGAAGGTGGGTTTTTGTGGTTTGGTTTTTTTTGTGTGTGTTTTTTTTTTTTTCTTCCCACCTCCAATACCTTAATTTAATTTAGGTTTTTCCTGGAAAAAAAAGATGTGAAAGCGTTACGAAATTTTTTTTGTTTAGAATAAAAAATTATCACATCTTAAAATATTAAATGCCAAATACAATATAGAATCATAGAATCATAGAATCTTCATGGTTGGAAAGGACCTTTGAGATCATCCAGTCCAACCATACACACACCAAAAAAAAACCCCAAAACCAAAAAAACCCACCACAAACAACCTACAATCTCTGCCACTAGAGCATGCCCTGAAGTGCCACATCTAGACGTTTCTTAAACACCTCTAGGGGTGGTGACTCAACCACCTCCCTGGGCAGGCTGTTCCAGTGCCTGACCACTCTTTCAGGAAAGTAATTCTTCCTGATATCTAATCTAAACCTCCCCTGCCGCAACTTCAGACCATTTCCTCTGGTCCTGTCATTATTCACCTGGGAGAAGAGGCCAACCCCCACCTCTCTCCAACCTCCTTTCAGGTAGTTGTAGAGGGCAATGAGGTCTCCCCTCAGCCTCCTCTTCTCCAAGCTAAACATGCTCAGTGTAATTGCATGGTTATTGACAGAACCCATGTTTCAAAGCTTTATTTTATTTCTTTTGTGCATTTTAGCCACACTAAGTGCTTTATTTAAATGTATTTTCATCAAACATTTTCAGTATAAGATACTGTCAACTAGTAAGGTTGTGCATGTGCTACATTAAGATTAAAAACTGCAAAACTGTTATTAAGGAATCAAATTTAAATAATTTTGATTTGGGGGTTGGTATTTTTTACATCTGGAAGAATTTAATAAAATGTGTTTTGTGTACAAATGAAAATTCACTTAAGATGATAGAAGTGATTTAACTGGTACATCATACTAAGTACCAGCCTTACAGACAAAACATTTTCAACAATTACAGTACTCAAAATTTCTTCATTCGCTTTAATGAATATTAAGAAAAGCAAAACGAACTTACCGAAATACTATGATATTTAACTAGTTTATGTTTGATTATTTAAGAAGTCATTTGATCAACGGCCATATACAAAGACTCAGCCTTCTAGCACACAAGAAGGTTATAGAATCATAGAATCATTTAGGTAGGAAAAGACTCTTAATATCATCAAGTCCAGCTGTTAACCTAATACTACTAAGTCCACCACAAAACCATGTCCCTAAGCACAATATCTACTTGTCTTTTAAGCACCTCCAAGGATGGTGATTCAACCACTTCCCTGGGCAGCCTGTTCCAATTCTTGACAACCCTTTGGATGAAGAAATGTTTCCTAATATCCAATCTAAACCTTCCCTGGTGCAACTTGGTTTCCTCTGGTTCTATCACTTCTTATTTTGGAAAAGCGACTGACAGCCACCTTGCTTCAACCTCCTTTCAGGTAGCTGTAGAAAGTGAAAAGGTCTCCCCTGAGCCTCCTTTCCTCCAGGCTAAACAACCCCGATTCTCACAGCCACTCCTCATAAGACTTATTCTCTAGACCCTTTACCAGCTTCATTGCTCTTCTTTGGACGCACTCCAGCACATATTTTAAAGCAGTACTTAAAATGGAAAATGGATTTTTGATGACACAACTAGTTGGTTTTACACTTCTTGGAATTTCATGACTGCATCCACAGAAGTGTTGAGCATCCACTATGGCATCGGCACCTTTTTCCCATGGATCAAGTCCTAATTTGACAAATCATATTATTTCAAAATAAAAGTGATTCATACGTTGTCGGAAACCCCAAAAAATAGGAAAAGAAAGAAGAAGTAACAGAAGTGATTAGATACAACTTTTTTCTTAAGATATTACAGGTAGGAGTAGTAAATGCCCTTGTAAACATTTGGAAATGTTCTCTTTAAATGTCTGATCTTTAAATGTCTGATAGCATTGACAAGCATGCTATTTGTCTTCAGAGGCTACTTATAAATTTATTTCACTATTGATTGAAATGTTATTATTATAATTAAGCAGAGAATACTTTTTCATAGTAAAATTCAGTTATGAATGAACAGCTTAGGTTACATCAGAATGTCCATTATAATTCCATTTTCATTCAGCTATGGTTACTTAGCTGCTTATGTTGGAAAGAAAATAATCTGTTAGTCAACTGTGATTGCTTCCTTTCCCTTTATCCAGATAGTTGCTCAGATTTCTTTTTTTAAAGGACATCTCTACCCTGTAGTAGTACAGAGAAAATAGAGCTGCACAGCAGACTACAGGGAAACCAATACAAGATTTGAAGAAGTTAGATCAGTTACTGGATATAGTCCAGTTAAGTGGCCTGGAGCTCTGGCTAGGGTAATTTATTTTATCAGGAATTTATCTTATTAAGAGCCCATGTGGGCTAATTTACCTTACGTGAAACTCTGTGCTGCAGTAGCTGCAGTGATCTGGGTACCTAACACAGTCTGGACACGTTTATTCTGTTCTGCAGTGTGTGATGCTGAAGAGACTGTGTTAGTTCTTGGTACAGCGGAGCAAAGAAGGCAAGGGTGCAGACTAATGTGAATGTCCGGCAGGTCAAGAACTCCCCAAATTATTTTAACTGTCAGTAAAAAGCATGGGATTCAGAAGGGGGGAAAATGAGTAAGACCAAGTGTTAGATTCATAAAGACATCTATACAACATTGTCATACCCGATTTTTCAGTATTTATCTGAATCCTCAGTATTAAATGGGGAAAATAGCTTTTTCTTTTTCCCTCCACAAAAATCTTAGCCTTTTTGTGAATAAGAATGGCTACAGAAAGATGACTCAGACAAATGTGGGACTAGCAAATATGAGTTTCTATTGAGGATCTCTACTGATATTCTTTTGAGTTTATCCTCTGATTCTAGTGCTCCTCCTCACACTTTTCCCCTGCTCCAGTGTGGATCCTTCCCACAGACTGCAGTCCTTTAGGAACTGCTCCAGCATGGTTCCACTCCAAAAGACAACAGCTCCTGGCAAGTAAAAGACTGCTCCAGAGTGTGGTCCCCACTGTCTGCAGATCCTTCAGGGCATATTTATCTGCTCCAGCATGGGGTCTTCCATGGGCTGTAGTGCGGATATGTACTTCACTGTGGTATACTTAAAGAGCAATTCAGTTATCTGAACACAGGTATCTAATGCCATTTTAGCTGCTGCGGGCATCCAACTGTCATCTGAGAAGGTGCAAGTCTCTTTTAGTTCCTGTGTTATGTCTGGCAACATTATGGAGACACCTCGGATACCATGACATGTCTAAAATGGCATTAGACCCCTGTGTTTAAGAAACTGAGTCGTTTCTTCACAGTTCTTTTAATAAATGCTAACTCTTTTTCAGAGAAGATCATGGTTAAATGAATATATATTTTTTTCCAAGTGTCTGACATAACTAACATATCAGTTTCATCAGTTTACCTGAAATGACCACATTCATTTCCATCACTGCCTGCTTGAACACAGAGAGAAGTGAATTCAATCAGAAGTAGGCTCCTGAAATAAAATGCTGGATCACAGATTTGTGGGTTAGCATTTGGGTGTTGGATTTTCGTTAGTATTTTAGATTTTTAATTCTGTGAACAATGCTAGATGTACTTTAAAATATTGGGTGAAAAATTAAAAAATAATAAAAAAAAAATTAATTTCCTGATAAATTTACAGAGGAAGGTGGATTGCAGATGTCTTAGTTTGATGGGAATCTTGAGCTGCTCTACAGAAAGCATTCCTGAGGAGGAGGGAGATGGTTCTGAAAGAAGGCACACAAGGCACCATGCTGATCTTGCCTGTATGAATTATCTGTATCAGAATACATGAGGCACAAAGTCAGAAAGTTATCAAGGAAGGTCTTGCAGGTCTCTACAAGAAATTTAATTTCTTTGACAGAAAATTCCTGGCTCTAATCCCAAGTACTTAAATGCAGAAAGTAACCTAGAATGGGATACATATATAACCCTAGATCAAAAAATCATAGTATAAAGGTGTTTATTTTTATACATTCACTTTCCTTTCCTCAGCAGAAAATACACCTGAAAGGCAGCAACAAAGGAAAAAAAGTAGTCCAATTTAAATGCATGTATGTTACCTTTCCTATTGGGACACAGTATCCACTACACAGAGCTTGTGTCTTGTGCAGTATGGTCTCAAGAACTGAATGGACTCTTCTATGTATAGTCCCTTCACCTTACCTTCAACCATGATAGAGATGTTTGTGCAGGAGAAAAAGCCTGTGACGACTCTCTTCACAACAGTGCTGGTACCCTTTTCTTTGCTTCTACCCAGCAAAACCAGTCCTGTTCCCCAGATGTCCCCAGAGTCCTCAGACACCCAGTCCTCCAGTAGCCACCCAGCACAGCAGAAGCTGAAGCTGCAAAAGTACAAAATGAAAAATTCCTGCACTTGCACTGGAATTGCTTGGCGCAGCAGATATCTCAGGCCTAAACCTTCAATTTGGGGCATTATAGCCTGGTTCAGAGCCTGTTCTTATGGAGTCCAAATGAATGTCCACAATATGCCAGTCTCAAAGCACCAACACTGCTAGTGAATCCTCACCCCCAATTTTGTCTGATCAAACACAGGACTCTGGTTACCAGAGCAGCACAATACAGACAACAATATTTACCTCATAGAACAGCACTCAGAGACCACTGTACGAACAGAGACCACCTAGATGATGTGATATCTGAATTCATCTCCTCCTCACCCTGGAAAGACCTGACGCAGGCTGAGAATGGTTTCAGCTCTGTACAATCCATGCCAACCCAATCCACAGAGGCATTTGAAGGTGCAAGAGGCCCCACAGTGAAATTTTATTTTCCCTCTGCTTCCAGTACTACACCTCTCAGCGACGGAGTATCAGTATCATCCCTGCTGGCACCAGCCAGCCAACACTGAACAGCTCTAAGCAGCCTGAACCACCATGAGGAACTCCCCAGTAGGACCACCACACAGCTCAGCAGTGCATTACCCACCCAGATGAACGGTCTGTCCTCATGTACGTCCTCTGGGTGAACGTCAACTTCAACCCTTCTGTATACAAGTGTGAAGAGTAAAGCAAGCCTCCATGATAGCCATGGAAATGGTGTAATGTAATAACAAGTTTACATTTTAGGAATAGTTTTGTAGTGTTCCCTCTGAATTTTGGCCGCTGTTAATGTTTTTGAAAATTATGGGTAAGTCTGAGTGATGTCATGCCCATTACAGATTACGATACTACTTTGAACATTATTTCCAGACAAGATCCAAAAATACCTCTGTGTCATAGTCATTTAAAAGGTATGAAGGCACTCAGTGTCAGCTGCTTAGCAAATATCAGAAGAAATATGAAGAAAATTCCATGCTTATTTTAAATTATATTATTTCTTTGATAGCCACCACTTTATGCAAGGTGGATGAGTCTCCTACAATATCTCCTATAAAAAATACAGCAGTGTCAAAATTATGAAAAACATCAAAAACTTACAAAAAATAGAGGAGCTTGGTTATTTTGGTAAATCTACTCTGCAGCTCAAGTATACTTTGACGACCAAAAGAAAACACTGCCTGCACAAGAGTCTTTTCTTCTGCAGCTGCATTGTGTAGCAATTGTTTTTCCTCTTTCTGATAAATTTTGAAGCTGAAACTAGTAAAACCAATTGTAAAAGAAGTCTTTCACAAGCAAAGTTTAGAATCACTCCCAAAGATTTCTGTCATTTTGGTCTGGCTGCTCAAGTCAGTTAATCTCCCTTCCTGTGTTGTGGCACTATTCTGACATGGTGTTTAGAATCCAAATAAGGATTTCTATGGATAATATTAAAGAATGATTATTTAAAAAATAACTTGTTATAGTATCAGAATTATTTTCTACTATAGTTACGAGATTCCAGCTGGCACCTGAATTGCAGCAGTACAAGAAATGTCTATAAAGACAAATATTTAATGGCAGTCTTTGCTGTATAAAAAGCATTTTCAATTGCTACCATGCATTGTAGTACTGTTTCATGTGCATATATAGATACAGATAGGAAATCAGTGGGAGAAAATCAGGTAGGTTTATAATTTAAATAAATGAACATCTAAGCAGGCAAGGTATCCCTGGTTTCAAGCTAGGGAGCTGAACAAGCAAGTGTTGTTCATGGAGAATATTATTCACACCAGGTAAATATAATCAGAACCCTAAAAAGAATTTCTTTGCAGTGAACTCTAAATGCAGCAAAGAAATAACCACACCAAATAAATCTCATACTGTTAAAATTCACAGCAGTATACTTACATATAACTCATCATAAAAGCAGTAACCTTGAAAGCTACTTAAACATAGCAGACTTCACAAATCCAGAAAAATATATGAAGAACCGTGCCTCAATTTATTTTCCTCACACTTCCAACATTCAATTTGTCTGGGCACAGAGAGAGCACAAGAGTACTGTTGATGTGATTTGATTGCTACCATGTATAACTAACGGGGCTAGATGTCTTCTGTTATTAAACAGGAACTCAGAAATGGTTTGTTCAAGGGCTGTCATTTGTTTTGAAGGCATTTCCTTTTGAGGTTTTTGTTCTTGCTTTATTATACATGGAGTTTTCTAAAATGTGTACACTTTGTACTGAATTCAACGTTGCTTAATGTCTAGATTTATGTTTATTTCTTCAAAATCTGCGGTTAGGAAAAATGCATGCAAGAGTTATGAAATTTTGTAGGAAAATATTTAACATATATCATGTAAATAAGAGCTGGATGATTTCATACATTTCCATATGTAAAAACATGAACTGGCATATTTTAAACAATGAGGAATGAAAAAGTCAATGTTTACTATCATCTTCACCCCCTTTTCCGTTAGTTTCAAATTATGCCTTTAAGTTGCAGAAAACCTAGGTTCTCAGGTCTGCAGAGGAAGACAGGAACCAAATGCTAACATTAAAGTATTCTCTTGATAGCTTTTCTCATATTGTATCTAAATGTGAAGCTATATGAAGTTTTTTACAGCAGGCTCTCAATGTCTGCAGCTTAGAAGACATAGAACAGCCTGCATTCTGATAATGCTATGAGCTAAGGTGATTAATTTGGAGTTAAATCCTAGCAGGATTTACAATCTGTAGTATTTCTCATCCCAGCTGCCAAGAGAAAACACCACATTCCCTGCAAACATAGTCCGAGATGGCGATAATGCTTCTGTCAAGCCCTTTTTTCATTACCTTCACCTACTTTTATCCAACGAACTAATACTTGTAGAACTTTTTTGGTAGAAATTCTCTATCTGTCTTTTTTCTAAGTTGTTTGTCTTTTCATACAATATTTATTAAGCCAGAGAGACAAGAGGTGAAAATGATTCCTCGAGTTAGTGATCAGGGCATTTATTAGTAAGAAGGAATAGACACAGTGAATCACATTTTTATCCCAATGAATGTATGCTGAAACCCTTCAGATCCTGCACATCTATCTGCAGGGAAAAAATGTTGTGACTTCAGCTTCCTTTCTGTGGTATGCAGGGTTGTACTGTAGTCTTAATTGCAATAAAACATTGGAGATATTCACAACCACACACTACTAAGTAGTTTAGTTTGTACTTTCCCTGTGCAAGAATACACAAACAGCATGTCATACCATATTACCTCATGGTAGTCTCCTTTTGCCCCAGAGTGATATCACTATATAATGCAAATTTACTGAAGTGTTTTGCAGAGACCACACTTTGAGAAACTTAGATTAGAAATTCAACACAGCTTTGTATACAGCAAGTAGTAAATGGCAGATAGGTGTTCATTTGGTTCCTAGATCTTAATCTGAAGAAGGCAACAGATATTCTCCACTTGCCCCGTAATATAGCATTACCTCTTCAGTGAGCTGATCAGATTACTTAAATTCTGTATGTAAACCCAGAAAACTACCAATATAATGTGGACTCAGTTGAAAAATAGTGAAATAATGAACAACATTTTGGTACAGAACCCTTTAAGTACATCCCTTTCTTTTCTCAAATTGTCCTGATCACAAATGCCTTAACACTCAGTGGAGCCAAAATGGACATTAGACAGGTTAAGAAAAAAACATTTCAGTAACAAGTTATCTTTGAAGCCATATTTGGGCTTCCAGTATTTTCCTTTCTTGTTGTTTCTCTATCTAAACTAGGGGAACATTGTTCTCCCCCAAACCCAATGAAAGGTCATTTTCCTGATTTTCGTAACCCAATTAAAAACAAAACAAAAAAAATCCTAATTCATCTTTTCTTTAAATACTTCAGTTCAGGATAACTTCTGTTTTTTAAGTGTTTTTATCAAGCATGTATTTTAACTTATTTCATGATAGCTTCTGTCAAGCAATAAAAGTTTAAATTTAATAGGTCAGTAAAATATAAAATTAATTTCCAAATGTGTCACTTAAATTCTAATTTCTTTGAACCAGTTCCTCACTTGAAGTAAATCAGCATAGTTCCTTGTATGAGTTCTTTGCAAATCAGCCTTTCCAAAAAAACCCCAAACTAAAACCCCTTTGATACTGATAGAAAAAACAGTATGCAAAGTCTTAAGAAGATTGGTTTCTTTCTGGGATGACTAAATGTTTCTGTATCTATGAAAATATCAAGCTTATAGGTATGATGTGACATGAAAAAGGTTACTCAAGAATGACTTGCACTAAACTGACAGATTTTAACATTTAAATTATTTTCAGAAGAGATTCAAAATAATCTGCAAAACAGCAGTTGATAATAGTTGTCAAATTAGATCTTTAATTAATGATTGAAATTAGAAGGATTGGCAGATATTTGCCTTAATGTTCAGCAAAGTTGTATTAATGGTATTTGCTATGGACTTTTTGAGTCTCTTACATTTATCTTTGGGGAAAAACAATGAGGCATATAAGTGCTGTTAATTTAATCCATGTACCATCATTGTATTTGTTACGAGTCCTGTGTCTACCCAAGTTACCAGACAATAATAAAGATAAATAAGCATCTGACTGAGCTCTGCAGATACTATTCTAAATGACTGAGTCAGACTGAAATTTGTGATATTGCTAATGTTTAACAATGGAAGTAATTCAAGGACAGTTACAAGCTGCAAAGATTCTTCATCATTTCAATAGCTTAAAGCCACAAGGATAGCTTTTAATTGTTTATGTGATATATTGATCGTCTCCTTCACTCTGTACCAAAAAAGAACACAGTAAATTAATAATAAGCTCAGGCACAGCTGCAAAGTAACTGCTACAGGATAAGATTGATTTATATCTAAGGTGATGACGCCTGGACTCCAGATAACTAAATAGAGAATATAAATTTCCTGCAATATCTCAGATCACCATCACAGGTTTGGTATTCCAAATTTCTGTTGATACAACAGACTTTGATATATGGCACTATGGTATAAACTTGTGTGAATTAACTTTGAAAGTATAAGAGTAGATAGGAGGTGAATGACTTCCCAGGATATATTCTTTAGCTCTTTCACGCATTTATATGAAACAGCAGGTACTGAGTTTCTACACGAAAGTAATAATGAAAAGTAATGCAGGCAGAAATAGCTTGCCTCTAGCAAGACTAATGGCAAGGTCAGATGGCATCAATTAAATGAAAAAGCCTCCAAGATAAAGTTCATTCCACACATTATGAGCTTTTTCACTCCTTCCAAACAAGTGCCTGGTTTTACAAGTATAAGGTTGCTTAACTGTAAATTCATAGGTCTACAACATGAAGTGACTGTGAAAAAAGGCTCCTAAAATAGTCAACAAGAATATTAGACAATTTTAAAAAAAAAAAAAACCCAAAACCTGCAACTGATAAAATACAGAAAGTATCTTATTTTAAATGTTCATAAACACAGCACAACTGCTGTCAATATGTTCTTAACTGCTAAATACTTTTAAAATTTCAGCATTATCATTCCTTTTACATTTTGTGGAAGATTCTGAATAATGTTTAGAAACAATGTTTAATAATTAAAAAACCAACATAAAACCATCAAGCAGATCGACATTTTCTCTTTTGAAGTATGACTACTTTACAGTCATCTGTGAGGAAACTGTCTTCTTGCTAAACTTTGGTTCTCAAAGCTGATTATAGATATCTTAACATTACACATCCCTCCCAGGCAAGACCTTGCATTTGAAGTCTCCGCTTGTTCAATTTAAGTTCTAATCTTAGTTTTAGCCCTTCTTAGGTCTAAAATTAGAGGTAAACGAACTACTGTCTCACTAAACTCTAATATGAAACTTGGACAAAAGCCAGCTTCAACTGATCCTGCATGCAGCCTCATAAGAAGTGTGGTGCAAGGTAAACTTGCACCATTATTTTTTCTCCCTTTAAGTCACTGACTGGTCAAATTAAAGGTCAAGAAGGAAATGCACAGGTAGTGGAAGCAGGGACAGGTATCCTGTGAAGAGTACAGGGATGCTGCCTAGCTGTGTAGAGATGCAGTCAGGAAGGCCAAGGCGCAGCTGCAGCTGAACTTGGCAAAGGATGCAAAGAATAATAAAAAGGCCTTCTACAGGTACGTCGGCCAGAAAAGGAAGATCAAAGAAAGGGTACACCCCCCAGATGAGCAAGACCGGCAAAGTGGTAACAACGAACGAGGAGAAGGCTGAGGTACTCAACAACTTATTTGCCTCAGTCTTCACTGGCAACCTCTCTCCCCACACCTCTCGAGTGGATGGACTGCAAGGCAAGGGCTAGGGGAACAAAGTTCCTTCCACTATAAGAGAAGATCAGGTTCATGACCGCCTGAGGAACCTGAGCATACAGAAGTCTATGGGGCCTGACAAGATGCACCCCAAAGTCCTGAGGGAGTTGGCTGATGTAGTTGCCAAGCCACTCTCCATGATATTTGAAAAGTCATGGCAGTCAGGTGTAGTCCCTGGTGACTGGAAAAAGGGAAACATTGCACGCCTTTGTAAAAAGGGTAGAAAGGAGGACCCTGGGAACGACCGCCCTGTCAGCCTCACCTCTGTGTCTGGGAAGATCATGGAACAGATCCTCCTAGAAGCTATGCTAAGGCACATGGAGGACAGACATGGAGGTGATTCGAGACAGCCAGCATGGCTTCACCAAGGGCAAGTCCTTCTTGACCAACCTAGTGGCCTTCTATGATGGAGTGGACAAGGGAAGAGCTACAGATGTCATCTATCTGGACTTCTGTAAGGCCTTTGACATGGTCCTCCACAATATCCTTCTCTCTAAATTGGAGAGGTACGTATTTGCTGGATGGACTGTTTGGTAGATGAGGAATTGGTAGGATGGTCATATCCAGAGGGTAGTGGTCAATGGCTCAATGTCCAGATGGACATCAATGACAAGTGGTGTCCTTCAAGGGTCTGTATTGGGACCAGTACTGCTTAATATCTTCATCAATGCCATAGACAGTGGGATCAAGTGCAGGCTCAGCAAGTTTACAGATGACAACAAGCTGAGTGGTGCGGTTGCCATGCTGGAGGAAAGGGGTGCCATCCAGAGGGACCTGGATAGGCTTGAGAAGTGGGCCTATGTGAACCTCATGAAGTTCAACAAGGCCAAGTGCAGAGTCCTGCACCCGGGTTGGGGCAACCCCCGGTATGAACAGAGTCTGGAGAATGAAGGGATTGAGAGCAACCCCGAGGGGAAGGACTTGGGGCTAATGGTGGATGAAAAGCTGGACATGAGCTGACAATGTGTGCTTGCAGCCAAGAATGCCAACCATAACTTGGGCTGCACCAAAAGAAGCATGGCCTGCATGTCAAGGGAGGTGATTCTCTCCCCTACTCTGCTCTGCTGAGATCCTCCTGCAGTACTGCGTCCAGATCTAGAGCCATCAGCACAGGAAAGACATGGAGCTGTTGGAGCAGATCTAGAGGAGGGCCACAAAAATGATCAGAGAGATGGATCGGTGTAAGTATTTGCATGCAGGTTTTCTGGTGCTGAAGAAGAATATATACATATGTGCTTTTTACATGTGTACATATGTGTGTGTGTACTACAGATACGTACACAATCCTGGTAAGTGGATTGTGGAGCCAGTATGTCTTGAACCAATGAACATCTATTATAGCTTGAAGAGGAGAAGCTGAATGAAAATTTTCAAAACAGGTAACAAGTAGTCATATTTATTAGCTGTGATCAGATTCAGATCAATTAGGTCAAAACGGTGAATTTAGACCTTTCACCTTCCTTGAAAGTAGGAAGTTGGCTATTTCAAGAATCCCTCTCTCCCCCCTCTCTCAGTCTTTATTCTTTTTCTTTGTTTAGAACCTCGAATGAAGAAACAATTGAATAATTGATCTGCATAATTGAAATCTCAAAAAGCTTTCTGGGACAGTAAAATAATTTCTGATGCAGTTCTACTTTTTCCCTGTGATAAAAATAAGTAAGTGGAACTGAAGGACTTGTCTGCTTTTCAAAATAGAATGTAAATGATATTAATAGTTTTTAATCCAAGCTACTAAGCTTGTCAAACACAATGGAAATACTGCCTGTGTAAAAAGAACCATAATTATTCCACCACTCAGTCATAAATATTTAATTGTTTGTTTTATATAAAGCTTTAGAGAGAAAAAAGAGTTTCCTCATGTATTCAATATGATTACACTCCAGGTCAAGTTATAAAAGAAAATAAAAATCTTTGTACTATTCAATTTAAGTGTTGCTTTGACACATAATCGTGATGATACATTTATAATTTAAGCAAAAAATATCTGAAATTCTGATAGGCAAAAGGATATTTAGGGTACCTTGAATGTTCAGAACGGAAGAGATAAGAGTGATGAATTAGCAGTGATAACTAGTAAAGTCTATCAAGGTACAATTTTCTTCAAAATCTCATTATTGTTATTGTATACATTGTATTAATGAATCTTCTGTAACATGTTGACTATATTCATTCTTTTCAGGAAATATTAAATGAATTCAGAACAGAATAAATTCTAGGCTTACAATCAATTTCCTTATTGTCCTTGATGCACAGCAGTCAGGCATTAATTCTGTGATAGCCAGTGCATAACTCAGAAAGGAATCTGAGTTGGAGTATCTAATTTGAATAGAAATTAGATTCTTTTAAAGGGACTCAGAAAGCACAAAACTCTTAGGAAAAAACAAAAAAAGCAAAATCCTCATAAGTGCTTTTGAATTATTGATCAAGTTGCTGCAGAATCATTCTTAAAATGAAATTAAATGATAAGGGCTTATTTGTACTTCTGGGATGAAGGAGTGTTCTGTTTCTTGCTTCCTGTTTTCTGAAGTCACACTTTCTAGGGAGGATATTTTGAGGGGACCATTTATTTGTCCCATTTATGAAAAAAAAACAAACCAACAAACCCCACACCACTAATCAACCAACCAATAATTTTTCTAGTAAGTATTAAGCAAAGTGATTACTGAAACTTATTCAAGGACACTGTTTAAGACTTTCTATTTTGGAATGGTTTTGTTCAACATCTGTTCAATATTTCCAGTTAAAAATTCCTGTGGAATTACATAAGCATTATTTTTTATTAAGGCTGTTTGATTTTCAGTTTCTGATTCTTATGGTTCTACCAATCTCATAATTTCATCTCTAGGTTTTATAGGAATTTTTTAAACATTTCTAATCCAGATTGGGTTACCCTATAATATATCTAAGTATATCAATTGAGGTTTACTCTCCTTGAAGATAGCTACATTAATTTTTAGGGTTTTGTCTTTTAGGATGTCAAAATGATCATGTAAATAAAAAGCTTTTTTACACGCTAAAGCCCAGGTTTTACCACTGCACCCATATGTATAGCTGTGGATGTATATAATATTTGTAGATGTATTTGTTAGGATCCATTGTTTGTAGGGATTAATTGTAAGGATCCAGATTATCTGTAAGGATCTTTCTTCATCATCTTTCATTGGGGAAATTCAGAATGAAGATGTCTCTGTTGTCTTAAAGATAGACAAACTTATCTTTTGGGATAAATCCTCACTCTGTGAATTACTCTACTGAAATACCAGGACAATCAATGGTATAAAATACATCTATATTTGAATTATAGAGATAAAAATTGGCCTGTGGTGCATAAGAAAAAGGAGTGTGTCTCTCTCTGTGTGTGTATATGCATTGGCTTTTTAATAACATTCTCAAGAACAAATCCTAAACTCCTTTCTTGAAAATATGTTGTTATCTTTGACATCTCTGAAATGTTTATTGCTTTTGCAAAGTCGCATGAGTGTAATAGGGATCAGAACTGAAAAGGCCATCTTGCTTGGCCTGTAATGATCAGCTTAAGACTGGAATAGGCCACCTTGTTTTTACTCCAAGTTCTTTCTATTTGTATTCGGCTTATTTGACAAGATTTTGGTAGCAGAGGAGCTGCAAGGCTGGCTTCTGTGAAAAGACACAAGAAGTACCAGTTCCAGCCAGATGGAATGGCTACTAGCCAAAACGGAGCCAATCAGTGACACTGGGGGGACCTCTGTGATAACATAATAAAGAAAGAGTAAAAAACACTGTGCAGCAGCAGCTGGGAGAGAGGAATGAGAATACGTGAGAAGAAGAAGAGGAAGGAGGTGCTCCAGGCACTGGAGAAGAGACTCCTCTGCAGCCTGTGAAGAAAACTGCGCTGAAGCTGGTTGTCCCCTTGCATCCCATGGAGGTCCACAGTAGAACAGATATCCACCCTGCAGGCTATGGAGGACCCCACGTTGAAGCAGATGGATGTGTCCTTGTATTGGGTTTGTGTGGCAATGTTTTGGTTGCAGGGGGGCTACAGGGTTGGCAGGAGAAGCTGCTAGAAACTTCCCCTATGTCTGATAGAGCCGATGCTGGCTGGCTCCAAGACCAACCTGTTACTGGCCCAAGGCTGAGCCAATCAGTGTCTGTGGTAGCACCTCTATGATAGCATAATTAAGAAGTGGAAAAAACCTGCTGCACAACAGCGTATGAAGAGAGGAGTGAGAATATGTGAGAGAAACAACTTTGCAGACACCAAGGTCAGTGAAGAAAGAATGGGTGGAGGTGCTTCTGTAGGGAGGAAGTAGAGAGTCGTGAGTGAAGCTGAGCCCGGGAAGAAGGGAGGAATTGAGTTGGTTTTGTTTCTCACTATCTTACTCTATTTTTAATTAGCAATAAATTAAATTAATCTTTCCCAGGTCGAGTCTGTTTTGCCTGTGACAGTAGCTGGCAAGGGATCTCCCTGTCTTTATCTCAATGTAAGGGCTTCTTCATTGTATTTTTTCCCCCTGGCCTGATGAGGAGGGAGAGTGAGAGAGCGACTTGGTAGACACCTGGCAGCCAGCCAATGTTAACCCACCGCACCATGTTACAGTGAAGGCAGAAAATACCAACAGTTCTCTTCAGCATAATACAAGAGAAAAGTCCTCCAGATCTCTTATCTAGAAGTTTGTTAATATTCTGAAGAATGAACACTGAAAACTTTGTATCTGTGTACAGTTTCTATTATTCTCACTTGATTACAAAATGTTTTTAATTGTTTACGAAGACAACATGTGAATTTTAATTCAAACATCTCTCTATTACACCTTCAACACCAGCCTTATCTCACTCAAGTCTGGGATTTAAGTCACAACTGAATGGCTTTTCCAAGAACGTTGTTTTCCATTCTGAAGTTTTTCCTCAGACTCATTTTGCACTGCTGAATAAGTCCTTCCTAGCCTCAGTGATTTATTGGCTTTGAGTTGCCCCAGCCAATTTATCACTTGTGCCTTGCTGACCCTGAAGTAATCCAAGATAGCAAGTACATGGCCAATAATAGATGCCATCGGTTAATGTCTTTTGTGTTGTGCACTAAGCATTCCCCTTATACTTCAGTCTTTTGAATGCATCCCTCAACATTTTAATTGAGCCTAAAATTTTCTTTTGTTGGTCTTCAAACTTCTGGTTTTTTTATGTGTTTTTAATATGTTATTTGCTATTTACTCAGTGTACATGCCTCTGTTCATGTACTGACAATGTATAGAATGTTGTAGCATGGTATGAAGATTTTATTTACATGTGTTTATAGCTACAATACTGACAAGTGGTGAAACTATAATTGATTTTTTTTTATGTTAGCAAAAAAGTTGTCAAAAACCTTGTATCAATTCTTAATATTATTTCCTCTTACTTACTAGATAACTCACAAGGGGAAAACAGCAACCACCTCTTTAAAAAATCACCAACCTAAAAGCCAAATTCAGTGTTTCAGAGAACTTTGTAAAAAAAAATAAATTACATTTTTATGCATCTTTATAACACCTTAATGCGTAACTATTATAGTCTGACTGTGACCTGAAAGAGGTTTTCCATATTAAAAATATCATAATTGTAAACGGCTCTCTAATGTTACTGGGACCTTGACAGGCTGGTGAAATGGGCTGACAGGAACCTCGTGTAGTTCAGCAAAAGGAAATGCAAAGTCCTGCATCTCACATATGAGGAAAGGCTGACAGAGCTGGGACTGTTTAGCCTGGAGAAGGCTCAGGGGGATCTCATCAATACCTGAGAGCGTAAAGAAGATGGAGAGAGGCCCTTTTCAGTGTTCCCGAGTGACAGGACAGGAACTAATGGGTACAAACTGAAACACGGAAGGCTCTGTGTGAACTTATGTTCATTTATATCACTGTGAGAGTGACTGAAGGGGTTGTGGAGTCTCCATCCTTGGAGATACTCTAAAGCTGTCTGGAGATAGCCTGTGGCAACCAGCTTTTGGTGACACTGCTTGAGCCAGGGGGTTGGACCAGATGACCTCCACAGTTCCCTCCTAACCTCAGTGATTCTGTGATTATATTCTGGGCTGTGAAACAAGTGCCATCTTTCCATATGGAACATAAAGAAATATTTTGCTTGGTATGAAGATTCCAGATACTAAATCCACCATTACAGGACTCTATATTATACATCCTGAGTTTATTTTCTTTTGTGTGTAGAAAAAAGGGCAGGTGAAGGATCACATCTCTTCCAAGATGCTTAAAACAAATAAGATCAAGGTGAAGAACTTTAAAGCTATTAGATGCTGGAAGAAGTCCATGACATGAAATAAAGTGTAAAATATGTATTTTGATAACGTTGTATTTGCTTTGAATTAGAAAGTATATATACATATAACATATATACACATAAGTTATGGTTTGTTTGGTTTTGTTTTTTTTTTTTAATATTAGTGCAAGCACCTGAATTTAGATTCTTAAATCTAGATATTTAAAGCCTGACATTAGACTTTTAAATTCACTACTTGTGTGTGTATAAGTACTGTCTTCAAACACATGCTCTTGAAATGTTAATAAACAGTGGAAATTGTTGTAGTGAATGAGCAGATAAGATATCAACAGTATTTGTAGACAACTTTTTTTTTTTCTGTTTTACACTCTGAATACTGAATTTAGTCTCTGAATATGATAAACATATCCATTTCAGGAAAACTGAATTTATTTTAATTGTCATAATTTTTGAGCACATAATTGAGTACTAGTCCTCCATTGATTATAACTGTAGTTTATATATCTCAAGCTCAATTCAGTTACTAACAACAAAGTCTCCAGCACCCTTTGGAGTGATTTAAAGCTTCTGAAACATTGCTTTGGGGGTTGATAAATATGACTTATTACTGGTACCTAGTGCCATTTCAAGTTGCAGAACTTCCCACCTGGGCTTCAGCTACCACCACAAAAAAAGTGGTTCTCTAATAGTCACATCTGCACCTCTGATGGGTCAGATGACATTGTGCAGCCATGTATAGGCGTTTGCATGTTAGGTCAGATAAATTACTGTTGGTTTGGTCAGTATTACTTCTACGTATTGAACATATGTCTAAACAGTGCATGTACTTATGTATAACATAGGGTGATTTTGTAGTTTATGAAGTATTAAATGTGTCTTGTTGCCATTTCATAGGACAAAATGAATTCTGGAATGTATGCTTGAGACCTTTACTGCATTACCATAATAAGAGATAGCTGGATGAACTTTTTTGCTTGTGGGAACTCTAATTAAAATGAATGAAAGAAGACATTTGCAATTACCATTGGAGAATAAAAGGATCAGTGTCAGATGTAACAACTTGGTGCTTACTTTTCCCCAGCTGAGTCTTCCTATTGATAATAATTGGATGCTGGTTCCTTGAAGAGCAAAGGTATAAATTACCAAATGTGTTGCAAAATCACAGAACAGAAGAATTAATTTTAATGTGAATGGAAACTAAGAGATTCTCTTATAACCTGAAAAAAAGGACCACAAAGAAACTCTGAACTTGTTAATATCCAGAAAAAAATATGTACATGAAATGCAATAATTCTATTTATAAAGTTCATTAATTTCAATGATATAAATTAGTGATTTTCCTCCCAAGAAATTTCAAAACCACTGTTTTAAATAAACTGAGATTCCTAGAATTCTCAACAGTTATCATGTAGATTGGTCTTAAAACAACTCTCAAGAACCATTCCCTTTCAGCTGAGATTTTGCTCTTATGAACAGACTGGATGTCATTCATCAAGAAAAATATTCTCTCAGAGGCACAACAGTGCTTGAGAGTGCCAGCATAAATTGAATGAGAAGGCTGAAATTCAAATAAGGAGTCTTATGTGTTAAAAAATTATGGAAAATCTTTACCAACTGTCATAGACTGATACCTTTTTCTTTCAAGGCTCTCATTGACAGAAAAGGCGTGTGTAGATAAACACAAGAGTATTCTTCAAGCATCATTTAGTTGGCAGTTCATTTTCCTTACATTCTATAATATCAAAAACTCCATATTGATTTAAGCTTCACAGCTTCAATTGCTGACAACAGTTAAATTCAAAGACACATTAGACTTGAGGATAGAAAGCCTTTATCTTACAGTCAGAGCCCTTCCTACAACAGTTTGAGACACCAAGTATCTGCAATAGTTCCAGTGATAAAATTGGTTGATCTATTGGATTGACAAGAAACATTTTCTTCATAAACCTTGTCCCATTTTTCTGAGCACTTGTGCAAACTTACTGTTAGTTAAAATTACTTGGTGATTTTTTAATTATTTTGTTTCATAAACACACCATTTTGCCTGTATTTAAATGCCTTTGAGACCTATTCAGTGTATTTACAAAATTGGTCTGGAAAAATGCATGACATAATTTCTGTTAGCTGTTACAAAACCTAAGCAGTAAATCTCCGGGCAATAGAAATAACTTGTCAGTGAGAAGTACTTGATGAGAAGACTTACTAGGAGAGAAGCAGTCCTAAAGATTTTCTGTATTAATCTAGAGATTTTTATTCACCATTTCATCATACTACCTAAAGAACTTTTCTGACATCAGGATGATTCATTTTTTCTCAGGACATTTTAAAAAAAATAAGGGAGAGGGAGAGCTGTTTTCTGCATTTTGCAAATAGAGACTTTAAGTACAAGGTCACCAAATCTTAGTGCCAAGAGGTCTGGACACTGAAATGTGTGTTAATTTTACCTAGACCACAATTTCAAACCTGAAATCAAATGCTTAGTTGTTACCGAATCTTGGAAACATTAAAAATATGTAGAGTAGAGTGGAGTAGAGTGGAGTAGAGTGGAGTAGAATAGAATAGAATAGAATAGAATAGAATAGAATAGAATAGAATAGAATAGAATAGAATAGAATAGAATAGAATAGAATAGAATAGAATAGAATAGAATAGAATAATTTGGAGCTGACCAAAAGTTAAAGCATGTAATTAAGGGAATTGTCCAAATGCCTCTCAAACATTGACAGGTTTGGGACATCAACCACCACTCTAGGAAGTTTGTTCCAGTGTTTGGCCACCCTTTCAGTAAAGAAATGCTTCCTGATGTCCAGTCTCAACCTCCCCTGGCACAGCTTTGAACCATTCGCACATGTCCTGTCACTGAATACCAGAGAGAAGAGATCAGCACCTCCCTCTCCACTTCCTCTCCCCAGGAAGCTCTAGAGAGCAATGAGGTTGCCCCTCAGCCTCTTTTTCTCCAAACTAGACAAGCCCAAAGTCATTAGCCACTCCTCATAGTACATGCTTTTCAGAAGGTGGATCACCTTTATGAAATAAAGTAGATTTATAATCTTTTATTTCATGCAGCTACACCATGTCTAAGCTGCTAAGCTTGGGTGTCCTTTAGTTGTTTTAGATAAGAGGACCGATTTTTTTTTAGATATTTCTGGAGAAAATGTAGCCATGTTGCCCTGTAATACAGTACTACCATTGCTAGTAGCAGGCCACAGGTTTTGCATTGAGTTTGCAAATCATGAGGACTGAGGCTTGACAGCCCTGCTCTGTTTGGGCTTTTTTTGGACCTGCCTACAGATTAGTTCTACTTGGCTTATCTGTAACAGTGGGTTTTCTAATTGACCAGATAGCTATGGTTAACTTGTTTTACTTTTGTTAATCTTTTTATTCTAGCAACATATTTTGCAACTTTACTCAGGGAAGGGCTCCAAAAGTTACTGACTTACCATAACATTCAACTAGCATCACTAGAATGAAACTACTGACCTCAGGACCACTGAAGCAGAGGAAGGGAGACTATAACATCAGGAAAAGGGGTAGAAACTAAGTGTTGTTCCTGATCACAGTGTCCTCTCTTCCAGGGTAATTGCTGACCAGAGACTGGCTGGGCATTAGTCTGCTTGTGAGAGGTGGTGAGCTACTGCCTTTGGATCTTGCTTCTTTTCCTCTTTCATAGATTCATATAATTGTTTGCATTGGAAAGGACCTTTAATTATCATCTACTCCAGCCCCATCCTGCTATGGGCAGGGACATTTCCACTAGCTCATGTTGCTCACGGACCTGTCCAACTGGACCTTGAACACTTCCAATGATGGGCTGTCCACAACTTCCCTTGTACTGTCATTACCAGCCTGGTAAAAAGTCTTTCTCCATCTTTCTTACAGGCCCCCTTTAAGTATTGAAAGGCTGCAGTAAGATCTGTTCTTCAGGCTGAAAAGCCCCAGGCCTCTCAGCCTTTCATCACAGGACAGGTGTTTCATCCCTCTGGTCATTTTTGTGGCCCTCCTCTGCACATGCCCTAAGAGGTCCATTTGCATAATATGTCATGCGTAATGATCAGAAAATCAAAGTATTAGATACAGTGGATTGGAAGCATGTGCCTCCTCCGAGTAGAAGATGACTTTTTCTTTTTTTTTTTAAGATGTAAGGATATAAAGAAAAATGATAGAAAACAGGCAAAATAAAAGAAAAGGTGCTTCAAGTAAAACGCAGTATAACAGGAAAGCAAACTTCTATTTTGAATAAAATGAATGCCACTTTCTGCTGCATTTTTTTATTCTGGCCCCAACCTGTGCCCAACCATTAATAAAATTACCCAGTTGAATTGCCCAGTTTTCTACATTCTGAATACATACACATGTGGTAACCATATGTAGAGGGGAAAAAAAACAAAACAAAAACACACAAAAAAAGCCCAAACCAAAACCCACCACCTGTTCCTGGAGGCAAAATTTGTTGCATGAATTTCCACAGTAAAATGAGGGAAACTATACATTAATGATTGATTTGAAGTATGAATGAACTATCAAAATTATTTTCAAATATGTTTTCCTTTTATTAGCTATGCTGTTGCATTTCTCTGTTTTCAATAGGTCAGATGCTTGAGGAGTACTTTTTTCATAAGGATACACACTATGATTACATTCATAAAATAGGACTTTTTTTAATTCTTCTAATTTTAAAGGCACATAACTTTTTTGTAGTCAAGAAAAGAGAAACCTCAACAAACATATCTCTAAGGAAATTGCAAAAGTTTATGAGAAAATTAATTTCTTAGAACTTAATCCAGTTACTCAAAATGTCCCTGTGTCAATCCAGTAATAGCTAAATGTGAATTAATTGATTTAAAATAAGTTTATTATGTATTATTGGATTTTATCATAATTAAATAATATATTTTTAGATTCTTGTCAACTTAGCACTGTGTTTATTATAAACACCCTGAACTGATTTCCTTTCCATGACCCCATGAAGTTGTGCAGCAACCTTAAAAATGGTCACAAAGGTCTTCACATGGAAATGTTCACTATGCTAACTGGTTACCAAAGTGAAATTAATTTTACTTTAAAAGCAGCAGTAATTAATTGATTTTTATGTTTGTATTTTTTGTGTTTTTTTCTTAACTGTGCCTCAGTACAGCAATACAAAGCTATTGTCCTTAAAAGACTAAATAGTGAAAACTCCCCATCCATTTTGTCTTTATTTGACTGCTTTTCCTATATTGTTTAAAGATGAGTCAAAGTTAAATATACAAATTTTGGATGTTAGAACTTTAAAAACCCTTGTTTATAAATTCCTGTTTCCCATAACCTATTGATATATGCTGTATATTGCTATCCCCTATTGCATATTCATGTAATTCATATAGCCAATCAAAACTCAGGAATTGTAACTATGCACTTGAGTTAAATATTCACAGTTCACATTTAAGGCTTTGTCGATTAAATCATGCAGACAGCAGACTAAATCAAAAAGTTAAATTATGCAAAATACGTATTTGCTATTAACTATACTGCAGTTGTCACAATGCACAGTACAATCACAAGTACAAAATCATTGACTGACTTGGGCGTCAAATAAGC
Source organism: Chroicocephalus ridibundus (assembly GCF_963924245.1). Classification (NCBI taxonomy): domain Eukaryota; kingdom Metazoa; phylum Chordata; class Aves; order Charadriiformes; family Laridae; genus Chroicocephalus; species Chroicocephalus ridibundus. The sequence continues at coordinate 42,006,392 of NC_086284.1, forward strand.
ATAATTAGAGAGAACAGTTACTTAACAGTCAAGAATCTAGCTAGGTTGACAGGATAACTCCATAAAGACCTTCAGAAGCATGTTTATTTTCCTTGCTTACATAGAGACTAAAGATGTTTATTTTAATGGCTAGGTGATTCATATTCATGCCTGGTTTAGACATCTTATGTCGTTGCAGTGAGTAAAGGTGTCATATAAGTCATGAGTTAAACCAGGTCATCCAAGACTTCCCACCTAGTTCCAGCAATTAATAGTCATCCACCTTTGCAGTGTAGGAACCGATAATTACAGCACAAGTCTATATGAGTATTTTGGTTTGGCTCAGGAGTGCACTTCTGAGTCAAATCTTACAGTCATTCCCACTAGTCATGCTTTTATACACCTTGTGGGGTGGTCTTCAGTGTTTGAACTGGATTGCTTCCTAAAGTAAAAAGTAGCGCCAACTACTAATGAGCGCTCAGCTCAGGAGGCCATTCTGGAGCCAGTTAGAATTAACTCACTTGAAATACATACACTGTGCATGTCAGGTCCTCAGCGCTAGCTGTTTCATCGTAGCAGTCTTTATTTGGCTGAATTATTTGCTAATATAGATATAACCACACTAGTGCAGTTCATAATTGATCCAAGGTTAGATAAATTGTGCCTGTATAAGTTACTGTGTTTCTGATACTAATTTAGTTGCCTAAAAATTTCAAGACAAATAAAATTTCCATTCTCTGTGATTCCCATTATGGCTTTCCAGATAATGGCTTTGAACAATGTGTGAGTACAGAATGACTGTGTTGGAACTTGAGCCATTGTAAATTTTTATGACTACCTCACACAAGTTGAGGGGGATATAGAGGACCTTTTTCATTGTGCAAGAGAAAAGAGCGCAGGCTCAGTGGTGTGGAGATGGAAGTATGTGAGTAAAGCAAAGGCCTGGAATAGCAGGAAATAAGGGAGTAAATTCCTGACTGAAGCAGTCCATCTACAGTTGAAATTGTATCTGCATATCAGGCAATCTCTCCGCCTTTCCTAAAGTAAGTCTGGCAAGAAGTTATTTTCCACCAACTGTTGCAACCACTTTACAGAAAGAAAATTAAGTAAATTGAGCACAAAATGAAACAAATGTATGCCTAAACTAAGATTATGTGCCGGTAGTCCTAAAATTGTAAACCAAGTTGATGCGCTGCTGTCTTCTCTAACTCCTGGAAGACAGTTCTTCTCCAGTTTTCATGTGATTTCATAGAATTGTATAGATACAAGTTTCTTCCATATTGGCACTAATGCATGAATTGTGTTTTCATGTGCTTTCTGCTTTGTTTCAACTAAGCTTTTTTTCCTCTTCTCCAACTATTATTCTCAGTAGGCATTTTGTACATAATATACCAGTACTAAGCAAAGCATCATAATAATCTAGTACTGTTATTAACCTTGAGGCACTGTAGGCCAATGAAAACATTTTAAATGCTATTACTGGACCCCTTTAACTGGAACCTGATAATAGACAAAATAAGATCTGAAAAAGGAACTGAACTTTTTACACAGCAGCCGTCAAATCAGTACCAGCTGTGTGGCTGCAAGTCTGAGGTAGCTTGTATGCAACGTCAATAAAATCTCAAAATCCTTTCTATGTTTACCCTATCACAAGGTGAATGTGAAAACCATTGTGCTTAATTCTTGCTGACAAATACTTTCACTTGTATTGGCAAACAGTCAGCTACAGTTGAATAGAACAAAGCAGCTGCTTGCAAAGCTCAGCCAAGAGCCAATAACTGTTAGTCTTCTTTCTCCTCTGCAGCTCACTAAGGGATTGTGTCAAAAAGTCAGACACATATTTCAGGTGCCCAAAAGAGACATTCTTGCATTACAATTCTTTTGTCTGTACATGCTCATGGAAGAACATCAGTTATTCCCCAGGCTCAGACTGATTACGTGATCTGTTCACTGAAGAGTCTGGGAAGTCCTGGTGGGATCCTACTCTGAAACTGTTATACTCTGCATGATGATAATAAACTTGTTTTGGGGCCGTTGACTTTGTTCCTGCCAGTCAAAGATTGTCCTTCCTTCACCCTGAATGTCTCTTACGCCAAAAAAATCTCAGCAGAGCTGTAACACATTAAATACAATAAAAATGCATCCCTTGTATAGGCTGCCTATCATTTCTCCGACCAAAATCCAAGATGAATGTGTACTCATCCTAAGAACAAGTTTTAGAATTGGTCCTTAATGATTTTGTGAAAGATAGCAAAATAAGAGAAACCATGCTTGAACCTTCACAAAACTATGAGAAACAGTCTTCCTAAAATTGTAAGCCAAGTCGATGCACTGCTTAAGCTCTGAGCCTAGATTTGGTATGTTTATTGCTTTCTAGACACAGAATTCTAGGACAATTCTCTGCTGTAAGGGGTTAAAAATAAATCATATAGAATTTAGCTTAATGTTTGAAAATTACAGTGATTACTAAGTCTTCTTTAAAGAGACTAGGAATTGACTTTGTATTCTGTCTTCAAAGAAAAAGGAAACTAATCATTGGCATAGATTCAGGACTATTAAAGAAATGGAATTGGATTTTTGAAAAGTATCATGAAACTGCTTGTGGTACAAGACCATTCTCATTAACTAATGGCTCTTGGTTATGCTATTTAGGATGTATCTTCTTGTAACTTTGATGGGAAACATAGCTAGTGGATTATAACCAAGAAATCATAGTTATGTTCTTTTACTTCAGGCAATGTTAGCTATTTGGGTGATGGTTAGTTGCCTCATCTGTACAGCTGGGCTTGTTGCCTTCCTAGAAATTCTTAAAGGACGTAAGTCAAAATTGCTACATGAAAACAAAGACCCCGAATCTCAAACATGAACAAGTGCTACTAGAGCTCTTTTTCATATAGAGAAGATATCAAATTCTGTAACTTTTTTGTTTGTTTGTTTTCTACTGTTAAGAAGTTAAATAAATGAAATAATTCAAATACCTGGAGGTTCTAGTAACAGGTCAACAAAATCATGGCTGTGAACTATGTAATTCAGAATGAGTCCTTCAAAATGGTCTTAGTTTTGAAATTATTGTCATTTGTATTAAGACAAATAAAACACTTTATCAGCAGTCTCAGTGTTTTCTAAAAAGCAAGTATCAAAAGAAAGGACCAAAATCTTGAGTCTTGGCTTTCTTGCAAAACATTTATCAACCTTTTCCTGCTTTCAGAAATTTGTCCTGACACATTGTTTTCTATCTTTTTTTTCCAAAAGGCTTCAAGTTGTATTCAGCTGATATTTCTGAAGTTCAGTAATGTATCTTCATTCAAGTGCTATCTTATCTCTCCATAGTCAGCTGTGCTCTGTTTACCAACAAACAATAGCCATTGTAGTGGCAGGTAAGTTCAAACTATTCTGTAGATATAAGTGCAATAGCAAGTTACTCATGCAGGACTTGATTTCAGTAAAATGCACACACACACAGAGTTTATTTTGTGACTAGAGGAAAAGTGAATCAATATCCACTTCCACTTGGCTGCTTTTTTAAAGTTTGATAGTTAATAGTTTTAGATTTCAGGACTTTAAAAAGTCTGTGAAGAAAGAGGAGAGGAGAAGAGAGGAGGGGAAAGGAGAGGAGAGAGAAAAGTCCTTCTAAGGATAAGGAAGATTGCAAAAAAACCTCACAAAAGTCAAACAAAGTTTTCTTGAGAATTATAACAACACTGGTTTCATAACAATTATTTTAATGTTTCCCAATTTCCTTATCTCATTTCTTTATTTCCCCCCCCCCCCCCCATTGTGTTACCCTTGCAGTAATAGCTTAAGACTCAGTGGTCCATTTCAACCCTTTTCTTCTGTAGAACATTTATTCCTGAAAGGTATGTAACTCTTCAAATGGGGTAAATTTTGAAAGTTTATAGAAAGTTAGCAAAAACTAGTGGGGTTGTCACTTTCTCCTTCATTTCTTTTTTCAAGGTCAGTAGTGGGCTTTACTCAAACTTTCCTCTAACTGAAGAAAGTGACTTAAGATTCCTCATACCCTTAAATGAGAACTGCAGGATCAGTTAATTAAAACCACCTGTCTCCTTCTGTAGTTTCGCTGAGCATTAAAGCTGGAGCAGCAGGCAGAATTCAGGGGAATGTTTATGGCTGTTGGTGAATAAAGAAAAGATTGTAACTTTTTTCTTTCTAATTTTTTTGTTAGAATTGAAGCAATAGCTTTTGTTAACGGATTTGATAGGCTGAAAAGCAGGACCAAGAAGAATGGCATAAGAAGAATAGAATTTCTTTGCTTCTGCATTTAGGTGGTAGGTATACAACTATGCACCACTCAGTTTAGAACACTGTAAATTGCTTTTGCAAAGCATTTTGGATAGTCATTGTCCAAAGACATAAGTTTAGTTGAGTGGAGTTGCCTACTTTGCCTTTGTGATCAATCTACTTTTATTTCACCTGTTTGTTACTAAATGCATCAATATGGCATCTGATATCCACCTTTTCTTTCTGTGTAAACTCCAAAAACAAATACTGAACATTTCCCAAAGTTTGTGTCATTCTGCATGGATTGCACAAAGGGTGCTGAGTTTGCAGTGATGGAGCGTGTGTTTGCTGGCCTCTTGTGCAGGGAGTCCTGGTGCAACCGGCAGGGGTCATTATGAGACCGTGCTGGCAGATGACTTGTCCGGGCGAAATGTGCCTTGATTTCAAACGGCCTTTTTCTACTGCACAAAGCACACACTGCTCACCCTGTTGTAAAACCCTGGAAGTGAATTTATGTTTTGATTCAGCTTTTTTTTTGGATGGTTTTTATTTATTTTTTTGTTGCTATACTAAAGCACAAAAATGCATCACCTAGAAAGAATAATAAAATTTTACTTGAAAAAACAACCCTGCAGTAAAGTTTTTCTAATTCAGGCCAGTAAATCCATCAACGTTGCTAAGCTTATTTCCAATTGCCAAGTAAGTTCACCTTTCTTCACAAGCTTTAAAGGGACTCATGGATCATAGCAGTAGCCTAAACACTTTACATAAACTGTCACAATTAAGCCAGTGGAATATTAAAACACAATAACCAAGGGAATCAGCAAATACATCGAACACTCAAGTTACAGAGAAAGGAAAGCTATTAGCTCAAACCCATTTTCACTACATTAAAAGGCAGGAAAAAAGAAGAAAAAAGGCTTTTTATTACTTTTTACAAAATAGTTCTAAAATGAGCACTGTAAAGAAGTGCCTAATCGAGACAAGGCTGTAATCAGACCAGTAAATTCTTCAAGGAGAGATTGGGGTAGGAAATGTAATGATAAAGTCCAAATAGAATGCTTTAAAAGTAATTGCTCTCTCCTCACCTATACATAGAAAGATCAAGCGTAACTAGACTCTCAGAGCAGGTTGGGTTTCCCATATCCTATATTATCTAAATAAGCAGATCTGCCGATGACACTAAGGAAAGGGCTTTAAATCTCAGTGCTAACACCTACCAGGCAGATTTGAATGGCGAATGCGTTTCTCTGGAAGAAATGAATCAAAGACAGAATTAAGTCCACCCCCCATTTGAAACGTGCTGCTGTGTTTCTCCTGTATTCTGAAATTTACTTGAAGGAAAAAGTTAAAAAGCAAATGAATGTTCTTTTCTTTGCAACAAACATAAACAAACCCAAAGCTTACCTATGAGTAGAAAAAAAAAGGAAAAAGATCAATTTGACCAAAAGACTGTCACTGATGACAAGAACAAATATTTAATGTTGGTGTTTTGACTCATTAAACTTTCTGAGCCTTGTAACTTGTATGCATTCATGGAGTTAAACCCTGGAGGTACAGGATTTATGTACCACAGGTACATAAATGCCACAGAATGACATCCTTGAAGCACCTACTAACCCACCACTTTTTGTGTATCAAGCCTTATAATTAGCTGATTACTCTTCCATGGATTTTTCTAACGTAATTTCCATGTCCTGTACTTTTAATTTTATAGTGATTTTTCTTTGTTTAGACCTTTAGGGATCCATTTAGATTGTTGAAAGAAGAGGAGAGAATAGGAGGAAGTAGGAGGAGAAAGTATTTTTTTTTTTTAAGTTATATTGTATTGAATAAATTTTTACGGTCTAAGAACATACAGGAATACTTTTGAATGAAAAGAACACTCTTTCCCCTTTGAAATGTTATAGATTTATGGGAAGACAATCTCTAGACATTTTTTTGAGAGTTTTCTGCTTTTGTTTGTGTTTTCAATACTATAAAATATAATAAACAATTCTACCTACGTTCTAACTGCATAGGATGAGAAAATGAGTTATAGAAAAATAATTCACCTTCCATTATTGAGTATCTTTTAATTGAAATTATTACAGAAAATTATTTTATTTCCAAGAGTCTGTAAGTGCTTCAGGATCACTTACCAGGTCAAAACAAACAAAAAATCCAAAGAAACAAATAAATAAATGTAAAAGTATTTTGAAGTCTTTCAGTAAAAGGCAATTACAGGTAAAGATTAGCAACTTCCTTTTGATAAAATCACAAAAGTGACTTATAAATTTTGTGTGCATGGCAACATTATTTTTCTCATAGTGATGATAAAGAATGACAGACGTACTTTATGACAGACCGAAGTGTGTTAAAGTGCAAGAGTATATACATATAACTCAAGAGAGAGATATTTATAATGCTACTTAATCATTTTAATTTTGACAGAGTTTCAACATGCTGCCAGACCAGATGTGAGAGGGAGTTTGGATGGTTGCAGATTGCTTCTGTTGTTGTTTTGTTTCTCCTTCTTATAGGCTGATGCCAACATGGAAGCTCTAAATTAGGAAACTGTATTAGGAATGTATATGACACTACTTTGGTTAGCCAATCATACCAGTAAGTATGATAAGTAGGAGAGAGTAGGATTATGTCACAGCTGGTGATATAATTACTGTATAAATTACTTCTTAATAGTTTCTGTGCTATGTATCAAGGAACATGTTTCTCAGTTTTACCAGTTAACCTACTGAAAAAACTACCCAGTAGATTCAGCGGTGTAACTGAAGAAACAAAGGATTACCCCTGTTATTTTTACATTGTTCTATCTGAACATATATTTTTTTCATTAATTAAGTTCTATACGTTTCCAGTGGCACAAAAAAAATAATCTTACATGACTATATAATTTTCTGACACACAAAATGAGAACATATTGCATTCCCTTGGCCTTCTACCTTTCAAAAATTCTCAGCATGAAAAGAAATGTGCTTCTACCAAAAAATGACATTCTCCTGGCTAACAGCTGTAGAGTCACCTTACTCAATGTTTAGATCATATTCTGTAAGCATTAGTATCTCAAAAGGGTTGGCCTGCATTTCAAGTCAGATGAAACCAAATGTTAGTCCTAGCAAAGTACTAAATGGATCACATCTATTTTTTTGGATTTGACAAAGAAATTAAATGGTGTCCTTTTGTCCTTTCCTGTTCGTTTGGGTTTTTTTATGTTTTTTTTTTTTTGGTGTGTGTTTTTTTTCCCCTGCCTTTGATGAAATCCTGGTTTTAGTTTCTGTTCAAGGCTTAATCCTGTAAGCCATTCAGTCTATTCATGATGCAGTAAATGTCTTCAAGCAACTGTTTAACTTAATTTAAATCATTATGAGCTTAAAAATGAAATACTTGTCTACATGTTTTCTTGGTCTAATGCTTAGCACTTCAAAGGATCAATGAGATTTCAGTGCCACTAAGCATTTCTTAGTCAGGGGTGGTACTTAATTTAAAGAAGACATTTAAAATAGATCATGTGAACTTTGCTGAGAACCTGAGTATTTCCTCCACTGGCTATAAAGCTGAGACTGAGATGACTAGCTTGCACATCTCAAGCCTCAAGTCAGATACCCACATGCAGATGTCTAATGCAATTTGGGATGCCATTAGGTACTCTATCTGACCTCCAGCTGCTACTCCAGAACCAAGTGGGTTTTTCATAGGTCCTCAAATATATACATGTCACCTCTGAGATGTGCTTGGTCATTTTTAAAGGCCTGTTTGTGAACAATTGAAGTGTGCTCCAGCTTCTCATATGAGGAAGGTTCTCTGCCTGTGTTGCACAGAAGGCTTTTAGGTTAAGGAGGAAGACAACTGGCAAGTTTTAGATGCCTGAAAAAATGATCAATGCTTGACTACAGCTTCTTGGATTACGTTTTGAATTAGGTTTAGATATCTGAAGTGGGAAGATTTTGATGTAAACGCACCATTTTTGCCATTGTTTATAAAAGAATGGATGGCTTCCGATGTAAACAGTTACCTTATAGGCATCTATTTTGGTATTGAGATGTTTACACATGGATATCTAGTGTTATCTCACATGATCTGGAGTATTCCAGTTGGCCTCTACCTATCTCTCCAGAGGCATAGTCACCCATAGATCCTAAGTCATACGTCCCCTCATAGACATCTCAGATTCTCAACCAGGGAATCTGAAATGACAATGAGCACCTATATTTCAGTAACTGCATGCCACTCCAAAAGCTAGGTGAGCAGGAGCTTACCACAGTGCCAAAAATCAAGGATGTCACAGTTTTTTGAATGTGTTTTGCTTGTTTGTTCCCCCAGAGTAATTTGGAATAAAGTTTGGTGTATCTGGGATCAAAGGTGTACAGGAAATATAAATATGTATTCCAGTTAAAAAATAATAATAAAGAAGAACCAAAAATAACAAAGCATTACAGAACCTCACAGACCACTACAGGAAAATCTCTGCAGTTAAGTGAGAAAAATGAAAGAGCATCAACCTACCAATTTGTCTTACTTTCTGTATACATGGATCAGTACTAGATCATACGCTCAGAAAAGTTGTATTGGGATTTTTTTAAATGTAGTTATGTAAGTAACTAGATCTTGTTCTTTCCAGGAATCAATGGGCTGGATGGATTCTCTGATGTAGAAGGAATTGCAAGCTAGGAGCCAGATCACTGAAAAAATAACTATGGAAAAATACCAAAGGCTGAGGAGAAAGCTCAAGTTTAATTTATGCTTTATTGCTGTTATTAGAGCACCTACTGCAGTCCCTGGGAGAATAAGTTTTAAGAATCATGTGCAGACCCAAATCAGACCGTATGCAGTCTTCAGCTAGTTACTATCTACTAGAATAAGAATAATGAAAAGAAACCATTGGGAGTTTAACATTTGCAGCCTTCCACTGAAGTTTGTCTCTCCTGTAATGTCAATAATCCCAGTTAATGACCATAGTGCATGAATCTTTAAAATTCTTGTCTTTGTCAAAAAAAAGTTGTTCAAAGAGTTCTAGAATTGATTTTAGAAGATTTCCAAAGCTGTCCTGAAACAGGTAAAACTTTAATAAATATAATCTAGTTTGTTAAATAATGTAACGAGTATCAAAATTAAATTATCAGCATATCCATTTTTGCATCAACTCAAAATCAATAAGCTGAAACAAAGCAGATATTAAATACCTTCTATTAGCGGGGGGGAAAGAGTAAAACTTTTTCTTTCCTTCTAATCCCACTGTTTTGTTTAGAGTGGATGTCTGGAATAGTAATTATCACTATTGTTATTCATAGGGTTTTTTGGGGAAACACAGACTGCTTTTAAAGTGTACTAGGAATGGATGGAATGCTGTAACTTTTTTATCAAATATTTGAAGCTGTTTTCTGGAATGATAAAATCCAGCCATTGATTGATACCAAAAGTAGACTGTAACCTTACTAGTCAATGGTAATGATCATTGTAATATAGAGTTCTACCCATATATACAGATAAGGGTGTTATGCTTTCTTCTTTTCTTTCCTTTTTCAGTAGCGTACTGAATGTCCTGTCAAAAAAGACATATCTTTACTGATAAAATGTCAATATTTCTATATTTTTTGATGAAAACATTAGATTAATTACAGGGATGTGCAGTGGTATATCAGAACAAGTAATATTTTCTAAACTTTGTTAAAAATTTTTTTATATTTTATATTTAATATATTTTTTTATATTATATATCTTGAAGAGCTAGAAACACTGATGAAATTAAACATGGTTATAATATTGTCACTGCTATTAGTATTAGTCTTACATTTTAAGACTTCCGCTTAGAAATACTAAATACTTTCAAAAGCATAGTGTGATATTTCCAGATCTGGGATCTGGATGTGGAGGGTTATTTTGTTGGTGGTTTTTTTTGTTTGGTTGGTTGTTTGTGCTTGCTTTTTTTTTTTTTTTTCCTCCCCAGTGCTTGAAATTGAATGAAAAAAATTGCTGATTTGTGGGGGAAAAAAACTCCAACCTTGCTTTGTGAAATGTAATTTACAACAAAGTTTCAAACTTTCTGAAATGTTTGGTTTATTCCTTGAAGAAAATTTCCCTTTGTTAAAGGTTTACATTACGGAAGGAAATTCATTGGTGTAATTTCTGTGCAATAATTCCATGATACATAGATAGACAGATAGATAGGCAGATACAGATAAAATATCTAGATATATATTTGTAGACATACATATGCATAATACATTTATACATATATCTATACAAATAGATGATTTCCACTTCTAAGGATGCTTATATAAAAACACACAGCATCTCTTATGCTAGTATATGCCGTTAGTGGACTTCAAAGATGTAAACAAGACAACAAAAAACCTTTAGTGTAAAAAATGAGATTAATGAAATTAACATTATTCGTTCAGTTATGTCATGAAGAATTACACTTTAAATAAAATAGCTCCACTGTTTATGTAGTACCTGTGAAGATCAATTTGGCTTAATACCAGACCATCTTGTTTCAATACACCTATCTGGGTCCTTTCTGCTGTCAGAGAATTCTTTCTTACAGAAAAGATGAACATTATGATCAGCTTAGGTTTGTAGGATGAACTTTTTCCCTCCATCTCCTTGTAGTAACTCAACATCAAGCATCAAACAGAAGTAGCAAAGTCAGTTTGATGAACTGTTATAAAATTTTGTGGCTATGTCTTCTGCAATCATTCTTTCTCACTATGAATGGTTTTACTCACAATCGCAGTTAACACAAGTGTATTGTATAGTCACTTGATTCTTGCCTGTGACAAGAGTAGAAGTGTGAGACAGAATTACAGATGTCCCTGAAACAGCTAATTGTTATTAATGAAACAGACTAGGCTTAAAGAATTGACAAGACTGTCATTTATAACTACATTTCAACACTGAATATGTGTAAGGACTCAACTGTCACTGAAACTAAAACAAATACTGATTCTATTAAATAAATCGAAGTAATGGACATGATTATAGTAGCATATTTTAATCTGCATCCATTCACTCTCCAAAATAAACACAAAATACTATATAATAGCACCTTTTTTCCTTATAAAAGATAACTTTTCAAATATGATTACATTTTTCAACCTTTTTCATTCTTTTCATGATGGTTATCACAGGCTTATGAGGGTATTTCATTCTTTGCATGAGAATCAGTAGTATGGTAATGTAGAAAAATATGCTGGTTTTTATGTTATAATTAGGTTTCACATAATTGAAAATGGAACAGTCAGCAAATTTTGGCCTAGGTTTCTGCATGTCTAACTTCTTTATATTGACTTGAGCAAGTTTGAGTCAGCCTCCTGAAAATTTATTACAGGATTTTGCTTTGTTCAGTCACTCATGTAGTCATTTATTTATTTAAAATAAGCATTTCTTAACTCCTTGGCATATTCACACTATTTCATAGGTGACTAGGAAGTTCCTATAACTTACAAAGGTTTTCAGAAATGTTCAGATCTTATGTTTAGATCACATAAATAGATACACTAAAAACAAGTGGATGTCTAAAGTAGAGGGAAGATTTCATTACAAATGTTTTAAAATATTTTCAATTGTTGTTTTTTTGTTATTTTTTCCTCACAGAAAAGTGATCAAAATATTGATTTTTGGTTAAAATGTAACCAATCATAGAAATAGGTAACTTTATAGTAGAGTGAGCAAACTATAATAATAATAAATCAACTTCAGAAGATAACTATATGCCATTTCCTTCCAAATAACACAGGCAGAATTTGTCCAGCTCACAAAAGGAAAGGTCAGATCAGAAGTTTTCAGTCTTGTCTATGCAGAAGCTTAAACCACTTGGCTTGCTTTTGTCTTATGGGAAGGACAGAAAAATAGGATAATGTTTGCAGAATCACAACGATTGTTTCAATTACAAAATTCCTACATCATATAGGTGATTTTGATTTGTTTTTCCTTGAAGCAACAGTCACCAGCTTCAGAGTCATTTATATCTATTTGAGCGTCATTAATGTTTATAGAGCCCTTACTGTTCACTACCTGCCAGGAAATGTGAGCTCTAGTACCTGAGTACACTGAAATCATTGTATCCCCTTCTGGCCCATCCTGGAAGTAAAAATGGATTTAGGTAGTAAATTATGTATTTGTATTTTGTAAGATAGCAGGTGGTGCTAATGTGAATAAGAAACAGGATCTTGGTTACTTTGTTGTTTGTTGAACTGCAGAATGCTTAAATGATTACACCAGATTTGTTGGTTTTGTTTTCCCCAAAGGCTTTCCTGTGACACAACCGTAACTTTGTCCTTGCCAAGAAAAGTCAAACGGAATATTAAAAAGGTAGCAGAGCATATACCTGAACAACTGCAAATGAGAGAGACAAAATGAAAGCTCACCTTGTAAGTGATATAGATTTAGCAGCCTTCTTAGGCTTAAAGAAAGCTATGAGGTAGGTAAAAGACAACACACACTTCCCCCCTCAGCCTCTTAAAGGAAAGAAATCAACCCAAACAACTCATCATGGTTAGTGCACTCCGAGATAAGTAACTACTAGAAAGGCAGTAATGGTTTTTAACATTCATCTGCGAAGTCTTTTGAAGTAAAGACATTTTTCAAGTCTTTATGTATCCCTCTCCTAAAACTTACAGAGGATGAGTTCTGCTCCAGCATAAAAGGTATTTCCATACATTTGTAAACAGAGATATAATTAAAGGAATTCAACATGTTTGTTTTTTTGCCTAAAGTAGATTTCCAAAACTAATTCATGTAGTCCAGACTAGTCCAGCAGAGGCCTACAAAGATGATCAAGCGAATGGAGCACCTGTCTTTTGAGGAAAGGCTGAGGTACCTGGGTCTGTTTAGCCTGGAGAAGAGAAGACTGAAAAGGGATGTCATCAATGCTTATAAATATCTAAAGGTTGCCTGTCAAGAAGACAGGGCCAGACTCTTTTTGGTGGTGCCCAGCAACAGGACAAGGGCCACGGACTCAAGCTAGATAGAACACAGGAAATTCCATCTCAACATGACTAAAAGCCTCTTTGAGAGTGACAGAGCACTGGAACAGGCTGCCCAGAGAGGTGGTGGAGTCTCCATCTCTGGAGATATTCAAAGCCCACTTGGATGTGTTCCTGCCCAGCCTGCTCTAGGAGAACCTGCTTTGGCAGGGACGTTGGATTAGATGATCTCCAAAGGTCCCTTCCCTATCCCCTATCATTCTGTCATTCTGTGATTCTGTCACTTTGTTTTGAAATTATGGAGGGGTTTGAGGATGATATAGTGAGATCAGTTTGAGTTGTGCTCCTGCATTCTTTAAATCCTGGTTCCAACTGCAGTAATTACACAGTGTGCAAATATCTTTGCATTGATATGTGAAACAAGTCGTTGTTTCAGTCAGATATTTTTTTTTAACTTTATGCAAATTGATTATATGTAACATTTGTCTGAGATTTTCTCTTTACAGACTGCTGCAATCCAAAAAATGTTTTTCTTCCCAAAATATGTAACTGTCACCTTCCACATGCCTGATCCAGCACTTGCTCTGTTCATTCGTCTGCTTTGTTCATTTTGTACTAATCTCTGATGTTTTTTATTTTTAATGATAATAATAATGAGTAGAAACAGGAGGCCAGATCTAGAAAATTATTTGAGTACTTAGTGGAAGCTAACTGCCAAAACAGAAGCTAGTGTCAGTGCTGTGTTCATAATATTTTAAGGATATCAGTGACAACTTTACAGATATGTAATTAGTTTCTAAAATCTTGGGCACACAAAAAGTTTGTAGGAACTCTTTTCATTTGAATACGTTTTTCCAGGAGTTAAAAATTATATACACGTATATAAAATACACTCAGGACAGGAAAAAATACTGTGTTTTATATTTACCTGAAGTATTTAAAACACATTCAATTGTCTCAGGAGAGCTCAGCTGTTATGAAGATCAAAAAGGTCATAGAGTTCGTTCTGGTTGTTAGCGGCATGTGGGTTGCAAACGTGGTATCTATAGTGATAGACCACCTACAGTCTAAGGTACATTGAGAGAAAAATAAGGCTACCAGGTGGGGAAAGATAATACCATTTCCAAACACAAAAGCTTTGCCCAAAGTCACTTACATTTTACAAATTGTGTTATAAAGTCCAGAATGCTCTATTCCACCAATGCACAATTCAATAACGTCTTGGAATTGGAAACTGGAAATTATAACCGGAACAGAAGGCAAGCATCCTCCATCACGTATTTACAGTAAACGTGCAATTTATTGCATATAACCGGAAAGGTGAATATGATTAAATACAAAGACTATGTACATTATTCAAATATACATAATAGATTTAGTTTATGCATATATATCAGATTGTTTACGTATCGTTGATATGTATACAAATTTAAATAGTGACAAATAATTTTGAACTCACCACAATTTTCTGTCCAAGTGAGTGCATGCAAACACAGTTTTCTACTTAATTTCTATCACTGGTAATTTTATAAATGCCTTTAAAAACTCTTTTAAAACAATATATTACCTTTGGGAAATGTTTAAGGCTTAACAACACAGTATTCAGCAAAATGCATGTTGTTATTTTAGGTCTCCTAATCCCCAACTTCTTTTTATAGTCTCACATTTCTTTGCATAGCATGTGTGCTTTCACCATTAAAACAGACGAATATTGAAAAGATCAGCTTAGCCTAGCATATTATTGACTTTACTCATGCAAATTGAGCATGATATTGCTCTATCATAGTAGAAATTTTGTGCAGTAATAGAAACAGAAAATAACAGAACACAGGATTCATTTTTAGATCCGAGGAGAATTCTGAGTTGCTCAGATTCCACATGTGTAAACAGATACAGTCCCACTAGTTGATAGTAATGACAATGTATGAATGTGATGCTGAACAGAAACCAATTTGATCATCTTAATCTGAGTCTTGCTCCATCTAATCATAATTTCTATTCAAACTGTTACTCTGATTTAAATTACTTGTTTTTAACTTTCAGGTAACAAATTTGTAAATCTTCTAATGAGAATCAGGGAGGATATTGAAAGTCTCACGATTGAAGCATTTCATGATTAGACTGAGGTAAAAAAGCATCATCTAGATTAACAAGCAAATAAGGCTAATGTACTTTTGTCTTTCTCCATGAGCACATTATACAAGCAAACTTCTTGTTTTCTAAGTGCCTCTTCAGTTTTATCTTTCAAGCACACCATTCCAGTGATTGGGGTTTTTTCAGTGCCCTACATACAGATAGCACATCATCTGCATTTGTCTCAATGTCAGCTCACATACTAAAAAATCAACTAATTCGCTTTTCCTCCCTTCCAGTAGTAACCTTTCTTATTATCCCAGCTAATCTTTTACTTGGTATTCTTCAGTGGACCTGTAGTAGCAGGCTGATCTTAAACCTTCAGAAACCAGTGGACAGTTGCCTTGAGCTGAAAAGCCACACACATTTTAACAGAAACTATGCAGTTTTCAGTGCATAATTAGGCTTTTAAATCCCACTGTAATTCTGGCAATGAGCCCTTCTTGGAACAGACTCTCCTGTTTTACAAATATTATTTAACTTTTTGGAAGCGTAAAATTAATTTATACAATTATTATGGTAATTTATTAATATAACCATCATATGACATATGGCAGAATGTTAGAATATTGGGTGATTATGGACATAATGTTTTTCACAGAAAATAAAATCTGATTAACTGCACCATCTAACAGTAAAAACAAAAGGCAAATGAACAAAACCTCTTACCTAAATTCATTGTTATTTCAAATCCAGTCCACTTTATACATGGTAATACTTGCGCTCATGTTCACTGGCAGACAAAGACTATGAATAACGTCAGTAAAACCATAAATAAGTCTGAAAAACTTACTGTGTGTATACCATATACCCACTGGCAAAATAAATATATGTGTTATTTCAGTAACAATGACATGAGCCTGTCTTTTTGGTATAATGAAATTAAAAAGACTCGGTCCTATTGAAAAAATACGGCATTTCTGTGACATTCAAATCCAGCAAATTCATAGATGCAAGATGTGTGGTGGACCAATCTGTCTTCTGGAAAGGTCAGCCTAATGCAAAAGACCAAAGCAAAATACGCAAGCTATGAACCAGGAAGATGCTGAACTTATAGATAGGCAGTATCTGACAAAATCTACCTAGGCATTTAAGGCTAGGTATAACTCGCCACTAAAGTGATGATAACTTAAGATGAACATTTATTAAACAATGAAGAAATATATATATTTTATATATAACAATGTCTTCATTTGGACTTGCTTTTTTTGCATAAATTCTCTGGAATGTATGCACTCAGACTGGAAAATTTACCAAAAACAGAGAGAAAAAATATTGTATCTTCAGATGAGCTGTTGGTGAGGATCTGAACAATACCCTGCACATTTCTATGTTTAGGCTTGGCTGCTTTTGCTATACGAGCATATCTTAGCAACAGTTTATACTCAGCAGAATTTATAATTACTAAAAACTGAGGAAGGCAATGAAGCATGCATTTTAATTGTGGAGAAATGTAACCCTTGAGAAAAATCGTACATGAGAAAATGTAAGACTAATAGATTCATTTTAAAATGTGTATTTGCATGTTTTGGTCACACCCAGGAGACAATGAACTTGCAAAACAGAGAAATGAAAATTTTCATGAGGGCAAATTCAAAACGATTGGAGAATAGTAAGGATCAGTAAATATGTGTTTGAAAATACAAAATAAGGGAGTCTGAAAGTGAAATACAGCTTATATAAATTAGAAAATGTGAAGAAGGCAAACCACAGAAATGAGTTTTAATTCTGCCTGTTTGACATTATTTTTTTCATTAATTCGTTCATTCATTCATTTATTCATTCATTTCACCTGCCTTTCATCTCATTTTCAATATTTAAAAGTGAAGTCTAATAGTTTATTTGTTTATTTGTCAGAGTGCTGTGATAATTAATAAGTTATCACCTTTAGAGCTCTATGGCATTTACAGCTTAGAAATATTGCACACTACGCTCACTGCTGGTTGTGGCATTTACAGAGATATCATAAGAGATTTTTGGAACTTCTGCTTAATATATATTGTGCATATATTTAGAAAGAGATAAGCTGTGCAAGAAACCTAACCATAATGGCTTTTTAGCTTTGCAGATCAAAGACAAGAAGTAGACTAGAGTGCAAAAATAAACGACTAATCTAATGCACATCTGTTTCTGCAATGGGAAATTCAAGTAAAATTTGGATTCTTAGGTTCATGTACAAAAGATCATGGATGTAATGTTGTTTACTTGCCTTGCAGAAGAGGGCATCTGCTTTAAGGATACATGCTTTTAATGCACAGTGAAGAATTTAATTTACAGGGGACTTAATTTGAGCAAACACCCATCCACATGAACACACTATCCAATCAAATTTTGAAAATTGAAAACATTATCTGTTTATTCAGCCTGTAAGGCATGATAATGTGACTTAAATATTGAACAAAATTAAAAGTTCAGTGGCAGACAGCAGGAGAAAGAAACTCTGATGATGGTGACTACTCAGAGGAAAACACTACTTTTATTTTCCCACTGTACTATATTTAAAAAAAATAGGAAAAAAAAATTATGAGATGATTCTAAAGATAGAAGCAGACTACTGACTGAAATAAGGCAGTTAAGGTAAACAAACCACATAACATACTATACTTTATTTCTATAGAATAACTGTGAGTACTCAGTGTCCTCTCCTTTAATAATGTAATTAGCAGGTCAGCAGATTGTCTTCCTTCTCATGCAGGAGCATCTAGCTCCTGCTTTAGTATTATCTAACTTTTCTGGGTAACCAGGCCTTATTGGGAATACAGCTAATCTTGTGGCATGTGACCCAGGTAGCCACTGCTCTCCTTCATCCCACAATCCACGCTTCGTACTACTCAGTAAGTAAGTATTCCTCACTTTGCGAGCTACTCTTGCCAAACACTGCTACTTAACCAAGTTTCTGCTAACCCAGGTCTTCGCCAATGTGTTAGCAGTAGCACACATCCAGCACAGAGGAGACCTGGAGCCGTCTCTCAGCACACATCATGTTTCCAAACCTTTTCTTTCATCTCACAGTTTTGGAGCAACACAGTCTTTGTCTTCCTCCTCATCCTTGCTCTTTCTTTTAAATAGTAACTTTTGTCTTTTCCAGGACAGGAACCTATTGCTTTAAATAAGGTTAATCACACACTCATATTTAGGCACTGTTTATTAGTTCAGATTTTTATACTTCATTACAATTAGGAGGGTTTTTTCCATTTCATATTTGGCACCTTTTTGAACATATGAAATAAAAACATACAAAATAAAACAGCTTATTGGTCCATTTAATGTAACTACCCTTCTCTCCATCAGATGCTTGCAGAAGGCTCCTTCTCTGAGTTCCTCTGGAATCACCTCTGCATTTTTGTAGTGCAGGGGAAAGGATAGAGACATAAAGAGGTGCTGCTTTTTCTTAATGACAATCTCCCAACAGAAAGAAAATAGCAATGGATATGGGCCTAATCCAGCCACTTCCATGAAAAAAATTGAGAGGAAGAATATGGTTGTACTTTTGCCATATGACAGGAGCTTTCACTGTCTCTAGAACAGCTAAGAGGAGGTTAAGCTATAGCACGCTCTATCTGCATTACAATTAACCTCTCTGTTGTAAAAGCAGAGCTTTAAAAAGCTTTTCTGATTCCTCTGACAATAAAATCTGTGAAACTGGTAAGTAAGGTTACCACCAGGGCTACGTTATTGGCATAATTTTGTTATTAGAAAACTCTAGAATAAAAAAACACCTAAGAAAAAAGAATTAAAAATGTCCATTCCTTCAGTATCAGAATTCAGTCAGAGAAGGAACATAAAGGCTGGTAGACTCTAACCTCTGACTCGTCCAGTCAAAAAAGGAAAATTCTGAGCAGGTTAACAAGTAGCCTTTTTGGTGCTCTTTGCAGCTAAAAGCAGATTTACCTCTTGCTTTGCTGAATGCAATATAACAGTGTTCTATTTGCACTTCAGGGCTAACTCCAGAAGCCCCAGAGGAAAAAGACAAAGAAGTTTTCTAGCAGTTTTCAAAAGCAACAGCAAGAATGGAGCTATATGTGAGGCTTGGGATATTGTTAAAAGGGGTGAAAAGGGAAAACGGAGAAGAGGTCAGTAATTGGAGAGCAGAAGGTTAGAAGCTACCTGCTCATTTGGGGGATTTGTACTGAGAAAGATACCAGGCTTGTTTAGCTGGTTGACTGATTTCATGTGGGAGATGTGATTTTCTGTGTGTACTGAGTAGAAGGAAAGGGAAAATCAGGAATAATTATTTTTGGCAGAGTTAGGTAATTCCCAGTCCCAGCCATCTTCATTTGGTCACCAGCTGTTACCGCTGAAAAGTATTTCGTGTTACACAGTATTAATTCTCCATTTGTGTTCCTCTTCCTGATTGTTATTGCTTTTTCTGTTGCTTTTATTCTAAATTTCCTGGCTTTTAGAAATCCTGCTTTGCGGACTACTGCTGCATTTCTAGAATATTTACAGCCCTTAATTTATTGATATTTTTGCTCACAGCTATAACTCCTTCTGAATGTTTTTTTTTGGTCTGCAAATGTATTGGTCTTTTTCAGTTCATGTAATTAATGTGCTGCATATTGGGCATATTGCCTGAAGTTCACTCTGCTGCTGAAAGCTAGTCTAAAAGACCTGTATAAGGAAAATCAGCAGTGAACTTAGGCTGAAAAGTTTATGGTGTCCTTAATAATGTGGTCACGCATTATCTAGAATACTTGCAAGAAAACAGAACCATAAAATATACCAAATCTCCATCAAAACAAATTTGCACTCTACAAACCTTTTATGTCCCAAAGGATCTGATAGCTCAGTGACTAAGGTAGTCATACAGAAAAAGAGAAACTGAGTCTCAGAGTCCACCAGGCCAGGGCTAAATTATTCTCTTTATTCCAGTTTAAGCTCATACTCAGGTTTGGCCCTCAATTATCCATATTGCCTATGTATTGGTTTGCTCTCTGACTGATCTTGGCACACACAAACTATTTCTCCAACTGGGAAATTGATTTGGAGGTGAGCAGTACAGAGCAACTGAGTCAGGCTTGCCAAAAGTTCGCTCAACTGTGTTTCTCCAAGGATTTCTCAGTAAAAGTCTCCTCGTGTACTCCAATTCAGTATTCTAGTGAGTTTATTAATGGAAGGATGCTTTGCATCTCTGCATCAAAATGCCTGACAGCAGATTGATACCTAATGGCCAGAGGGGGCACTCTGGTATCAGAAAAGCATATCGCTTAGCTCTGAGGAGGGAAAAAAACAAACACACAGCAATGCAGAACATCTTCTGGAATACCTATCAGACTATTACAGAACAGTTAACTAATTCAAGTTTAAAATAAAGGTATAGCAGAGTGTATCTGATTTGTGACATTACTAGTAAAGGAATCATCTTTGTTGACCTGGTAGGCCAGGGTCTCTGGTACTTGTCTGTTCTTGCTTTGGCCTAAGCTGCTTTCAGCTTGCAACAGTCTCTTAGAGATCAAGTGGCTATTGCCAATCTATTGTAGCTGAAGCCCTGAGAATATGACATGGAGTAAAGGTTTGACACCCCTTGGCTGCCCACAAACAATAACCCTAGCAAGCTATAGTCCTTTTTTTCAACTGAGGCTAGCAAATTGCACAATTTTCAAACTTTAACTGGCAGCCAATAAGAAGGAAACACTCTGATACAAAATGTACTAAAAGACCCTTAGGTGTATTTAAGACCAAGGACAAAAAAATCCTACCATGAAAATTGTATCAATCTTAGTGAGGACCTTGGGATACAGCCAATTTATCATAAACATTCACTCCCTCCCCTGGTTCTTCCTGAAGAAACTGTCAGCTCCAAGGCAAAGCAAGGCAAGGAAAAGATTATTTTCCAAAAGATGGTCAAAAACATATTTTTGCAGCTGATAGTGTTTAAAGTGAATGAGTGAATGTATCAGGCAGTGCTTCTTCAATTATATTTTTTTATTGTTCCTTTGCTCTGAACTGGTGGAGCATACCAGACATGTACCCTCCATTTCTTGTTAATGATGCCTAAGGTAGATCTTCCATCATCCAAGAGTGTAAGCTACAGAAGAATCCAACAGTGACACACCATCTTAATTCAGTTCCTCCTTTAATATTACCTCCTGTTCCATTAATTCCTTCACGAGGAAAATGGAAAATCATAAGGAATCAGAGTTAAAGGTTTGGCTTTGAGCATCTGAGGGATAAACATCCTTGGAAAATAGACTGTCTCTCTTTCACAATGGGATGGAGAAGTAGGACATACTTAGCCACTCTAAGCCATTATTCTATGGTTGGACTGAAACAAAAAGATCCCCGTGTAGGGTTTCATAGAAACATAGAATGGTTAGAGTTGGAAGAGACCTTAAAGATGGCAGGGACACCTTCCACTAGACCAGGCTACTCAAAACCCCATCCAACCTGGCCTTGAACACTTACAGGGATTGGGCATCCACAACTTCCCATGGCAACTTGTTCCAGTGTCTCCTCGCCCTCAGATTATAAAATTTCTTCCTAATATCTAACTTAAATCCATCCTCTTTCAGTTTAAAACCATTACGCCTACATTCCCTGATAAATTTAAATATCGGGGAATGTAATTTAATGTAAATAACTTTAGTTGTGGAGGGTTTCATTTTAATATCTTTAATATATGGGCTCTGCCTCCCTTCATCCTCCTTCAAAAAAACTTACCTATTTCTGTTGTCCATGCAGAATATTGTCACCTGTATTGCAAGGCCTGTCTCTCTCAATATCTGCAATTCAGGTGCATACTAAGTGCTTATGTTGTCCTTCTAAATTACCTCTTTGTGTTCCTCCACATCCTGGACAAATTATCTGACCTTTGTACTTCAAATACTGCATAGTAAGAGACATACACTAAAATTTAAAAGGCAGTTAATTACAACATGATTGGGGTTTTCTGAGGTATAAATACAGGTAGGAAATGTAAAAAATGTGTATAATAGTAATTTTTTGAAACATAGTGCCTTATAAGCCAAAGCCAACAGGAATGGTCAGTCAGAGAACGTATTGCTAACAGCTCTCTGACATCTAGCTTTCTGGTTATTCATAAGACATTTATAAAAGAAATTTGTATTCCACATACTGTTCTATTATGTCAACTTTACACTCAATTTGGATGGACACTCTTCATCCCAAATAAATATGTTAGGCTATGTGATGAAAGCTTGTCTGCACACCCGCAAAGGAGTATAGAGAAACAACAGCAGGAGGGAGAGCCCAAATAATGCTCTGCTGAGCTACTCCCAGTTCTGTCACAGGCACCATCAGCTTATCAAAGGCACATCATCACAAGCCCTGAGAAGCACAGTGGCACAAAGGCAGGTGAGAACAAAAATTAAGGACTCAGAGGAAGGGACACCCAGTCCAGGACCCTCCCAGGACTGTCCCAGGAGATCCTCAGATCCATGGTCCAGGTGTGACACCCATCAACGTGAGTAAACACTAGAGCACCTTTCCAGCTGAGAGGCTCTTGCTACTTAGGTGTATGGGACATATTGTGGGATTGCACAACGCTTACTTTGGGATGTGTAGGGGAAGAATCAAAGGAAGGGAAGGTGATGGGGCCTAGGTGATTTGGGGAGGAACAAGCATGGGGAAGTGGATGGATAAGGGTATAAACAAAGCCAGTTGCCTCTAAACAGTTGGCTAGTGGGTACACATGTCCTATGCCTTACACCTGATCAGCGCAGGCCATCCTATCCTCTTATTAAACTCCATTTCTAACTATTTTCCTGGATGAGGGACTGTCTATTTAGTGTGGATGTGTGTGTATGGAGGTCTAAGTGAGAGCAGCTGGAGTCAAACCAGGGGTCAGAGCCCTGTGTCGGTGTCAGTGACTAGATCAAGACTGGATGTGAAAGTTGATGTGTGAGTGCTAGCAAATGGAAGCCAGACTAGCTGTGAAGTAGGTGAAGCAACCTGGGACCCGGCGTGGGATGTGGGTCTCTGAGGGTGAGACCATTGGAGGAAATGGTTATTGGAGGGATCAGGAAGTCCCAGCCAGCTGCTGGAGAGCTTGTGGGGTCTGTGAGTCTCAAGGGACACCACCTCCTGCTCTGCGCATGCAAATCAAAGGCAATTGCTATCTTAGGGAAACCGTCTAAGTTAGAAAACAGTAAATAGTGAAAATAGCAACCCCTTTTGGGGGAAGAGCTGTACACAGAGGTCTAATGTTGTGAGGAAATAAAATTTGCAGTGGAACCATGACCTGTGGGTCCAGAGCATCAGCCGCAGCACAGCGGGGGCTCAAAAGTGGTATCCTGTTTGTGGTGCCGGAACCAGCTAGACTGGACCTTGGAAGAGACCACCACTGGTGTGAGAGTATCATGTACAGAATGTGCAAGTATGCCCTAAAACAGAAGCTCAAGAACAGAAATTGCTTACCCTTTCTTATACTCATCATGATTGAGAGATGCATTTTAAATGTTATCCCATGAGTTCTGTCCTTGAGGCTACCTCACTCCTAAATTCCGACACAGAGGAAGCTAGATCAGCATATGAACAAAGAAATGTTTCTCTGCTCAAAGGGTATTAGTAAGGGTGTCTATGCTGCTAAAAATATTTTTAAGCAACTTCTGTCAAAAAATTCCCAACCTTTTTTCACATTTATCTCAGGAAGTTGGCATTTCACTTTGTCACCAGGAAAAAAAATAAAAGTTTCTGTTAAAGTCTCATTGCCATAGTTGTTTATGCAGAGTAATTTTAATTGCATTGCAACCACGTATTATTTGCCAAGCATTAACATACAGCCAAAACGTAGTAACCTCCAGCTAAAATCCTCTTATTCAATGGAGGTATTGCAATTGCTGCAGGTTTAATCCGTTAAAAGCCTTTTCCTTACACAGTAGGCTAAAGTTTAAAACACTGAAACACTACAGTGAAAACACATTATCACCTTTTCAAGAGAAACACCAAAACCAGATTATGATTTTGAAACCTGTCCCTGTCCCACACGCTTCGTAGAAAAGGAAAAGTGTTCCTCTGTGGGGAACATTTGTGTCTGGCCTTCTATTTGTTTTGATTTTTTTAAGAGCATTACAAAGCCTATTGGCATTTGTTTATACATTTTATATAGAAATAGTACAGATTCTTTGATATTCATCTCCTAACACTGTATTATCAGTAAGCGCTTACCGTAAACTTGTCACCCAAATGCTTTCAAGAAACAGTGAGTGGAGAGAGGCCTGAGACAAGTTGTATTTATCCGCTGAGACAAGAAATTTCTTAGCAGTTATACCAGTTGTACTTTCCAGTTTCTAGTATGGATGGGATCATTCAATGCAAGTAGCATGGAAGTCTGTGTCCCTGAAGCTAAATTTGGAAGCTGGATACCACTGTGCCTATTGGGTCATGTGGACCAGATAAATCATGGACCAGATTTCTAAGTGTGTTGACATACAAATGAGCTGTTTCAACATAGTGTATTAGTCTAGCATGAAGAACAATCATCTAATCAGAGCATGTACCTATCAGTTTGGGTACATGACAAATTATTCAAACATTGCTGTTAACTGACAGGCAGTTTAATAATTTTAATTTGAAGTCTCCCTTGGTGGTGGATGAAATTAAGGATGAAATTAAAAAGTTATATTGAGTTGAATAATAAACCAGACTTTACTATCCATGAGCACCCACAATGGGAATTTTCTAAAGGGATTATTAGGGGAAGGTTAATTAGCATTTCATCTGGGAAATGGTAACAGATGAGCTAAGGCAAACCTACATAAAATATTGAAACAATTAGAGAAAATGCTCAACAAAAAAAAAAAAAAAAACACACCCAGAAAACAAAATCAAACAGAGAAAGACTGATTAGAGAGTAGATAACATGGATAAAAAGTAATTTATATTATTGTCTTATTCACTGAAAAGGAGGCTTTTGGTGACATACTCCAAGCAAATACAATTTTGAGTTAGGGAGTTCAGAGGAAAAATCTATTGATGTATATATTTCAACATTGAAATCATGGAATTAAGCTATTGTGAAGAATCCAAGAGGGAGGCCCCACAACCAATCCTCAGGGTTATAATTATAAAAAATGAGCCTCATTTTTCAGTAAGTCTTAATACGTAATTATCAGATCTTCATAAAACTACACGCATTAGTCATCTGTTTAAAGTTAGAATTACCAGCCCAGACATTAAAATTTAAGTGTTGAAACTGTGAATTTAAAAAATATATATGATTACATAAGAAAATAAGTCCTGGTTTTCTTGTTATTTCATAAATAAAAATGTATTTTTAGACTCAAAATCTCATCCACTAAATAGGACCCAATCTACTTATAGCAGATTACTAAAATCACTACTCAAAAACAGTATGGCACAAATATCTTAATATAAGATTACTCAGAAGGATATCACAGATCAGATCATGGCAGAGCACCTCATGAGTAACCAAGCCAGCTAGAATGTTACCCAATTCACGACAGATGAAATATCCTTTAAAATATTTAAAAATGGGTTACTGCAGCTCTTTTTATTTCCCTCTTCAGATCAAGTTATGGCACTCAGGCTCCAAACATCTTTTGCAAAGAAGTTTAAGGGCCAGACAAAGATACCTTATCCTGAACAGAAGTAATACTACCTGTTCACCACTGCAGACTCTTTTGAATCTTGTCTATAGGCTGACGAGCAGTAAATGGCCTCCACTATTACAGCACAGACACCAATCGACTGAAATTGCAGACTCCCCCAAATAAATACATATAGCAAGGTCTTCAAATAGGAACATCTGTTCCAAGGACTTTGGGAAAACAGCCAAGAGGCAAAGACATATCCAGGAGAATGAAGGCTGAAAATAGTTTGTCAATGTAAATTTTTTAAGAAGCAGAGGTGCCCCTTTCTTGCTGGTCTCTTCCTGAAGAACAGAATAAACATTATGATTTACATTTATTCCAAAATAAGCTTTAGGAAAAAAAAAAAAAAAGACAGGACATAAAAAGATACTGCAAAAAGAACAAGGACTTTCTAGGCTGTAAACTAGATCTAACGTTTTGCAGAACTTTGGTAAATAAAGTATTTTGTAGCTTTCCAAGTATAATTTAAAATTCCATTGTACTATTACTCCATTTTTTAAATGATCTTTCGAAGTAGGGCTGAAGGAAAAATGTCATATTTGAACCAAACTCAGAAGAAAAAATAAACTACCACATATCATTACTCCCCTGGCCTTTGTTGATTTTTTTTTTTTCTGTTTACATCCTCTTTATTATCAGGTATTTTGAAAATGTCTAAAGTAGTGATGAACCACGTTGTGGCCTACAGCTGATATTAAAAGCTAGCTAAGCAGAAGAAAGGCTTATCAACACAAAATCCAGTCTGGTTTACTTTAGGGTCCACTCGGAACACAACAAAATATAGGCCTTTCAGGAATTTATATGTATGATATCTCTTTATATACATGGTGTGGTTTTCCATGTGTGTACATAGATGTATATCAGAAAGAATTTTTATGAAAGCCACTAAACTATTGCTGTCCAACAGCAGCGTGGAATGTAAGTAAGAGAAAGAACACTAATGGGATGAGAAACCATAAATTTTTCCTCTCATTTCCTGTACAGATGAAGAGAGATTTTTACATTTGGAGATCTCAGACACTCTACTGTCAGGAGATAGGGAAAAGCTAATTGGTCATCCCTAAGTCATCCACTCCATCGCCAATAAATTGAGATTACATTAAGAGAGAACAGCCACGTGTGTGTTCCCCTTGTGTTTATGAATCCAGCTCCATTGGAGAGTCAATGGGAATGTGTACAGCTGCTTCTATGTTAAGTTATTAGAATGGATATTAAATCTTCTTCCTGCAGGTGATGTTTGAAATGAACACTGATTTGTTTCTAGAAGAGAGTTAATAGAGCATTTAGTTTAGAAAATATTATTCTATGTATCAGAATTCTGATTGTGATGCACTGAAAACAAAGGAAAAAAAACAGAAAAAAATCCCTCTGTATGAAATATACAAAGCAATTAAAATTAGAATAATTGAAATTTACCTTTTTCATATTTGCAAGGCTTTTGTGGCTTCACCTATCATATCTGTTTGTACATCCATTCTCATTTTAAATGAACTCTTTGGTGTGCATACAGCTTTAAGGAACAGAGTTTATAAGTTCCAGTCTAGCTTCTAATTCATGAGGTGAGATAACTGTTCTAAGAAGTCTCAAAGCAGGTCCAGGAAGATAAAAAGGATACAATTCCTTCAGCTGCCCACGATGTCCAAAAACTTGGTCTGCCACAGTTAAGTTCAGATGAGCTAAAATAGTGACATGACCCAAGTGACAAATAATGATTTGACCTGCTCCTCCAGGAATAAGACTAGGGCAGCTTTCTTTGCTGTGTAGGTGGGAAGTTTGAACATTTATCAGTCTTGGGCTTCCATGTAGCTTCACAGCTTATTATGTTCATACCAAAGGAATGTTACAGGGGTGCTAATAGCTGACCAGGGATGTGTCTGCTCCTTGTGACCACACTCTTAGCCTACCTGTTTGTAGAACCTGAAGGCTTAAGTTAATAGAAGAGATTGTCTTGGGATTTATGCAAGCTCCCCACTATCTTTTGTATGTCAAACAGCCTTCCTCATTAACAATGTTCACTAGGAGATCCTCCTTCTGTTGTCTGTGATGTACAGATCACCTCTTCACCAGGTTCACAGAGCTTTATAGGTGATTGCCGTGTTTACCTTATGAAAACTCTGTAGAACATAATGTGAGCTGAGGCAGGGTTTTCGGGCCTGTGTTTTATAGTCATATATGCCTGGGCAACTACTGTCCAGTTTATAGTTATTTTTAAAGCCATCACATCAAAAGAGAATACAAATAAAAGCAAATTACTCACATCACCTGCAATAGACAACACCATTGCACATATTTTTAAAAGAAATAGCTGAAGGAAGGAGACAAAAAATGCCCATAAATGTCCTATACCAAGACTAAATAAAAATACTTTCTTTTCATCAGTTCCTAATTCATCTGATTTGCTGTATTTCTCTGCTAAGTCACCTCTGAAAGGATAGTGCCTTAAGTGTTATCTCCACTAAGGATATGGATATGAGCTCTTTTGGATGAAGTCTATAACATTTATGCAATCTTTCCTGTAAAATCTTCCAGGGTGTTTGACAAGAGCTTTGTGTTTTTTTCCTCAGACTTATTTTTTTCCCTCCTTGTTTGAGCTGTACACAGTATGGCTAATCCTTCAATATTGTGTAGACATAAACGCATCGTATTTTGAGACCTCGTAACACTTCTTGTACTGGACTGGCTAACTAACAATCACGTTACCAAAGGGTAAACTTGAAACAAGCTAAGCAACAGCTCTGTTACTGGAAAGGAATGGCTTTATACTCACTTTCTGCATCTCCAGCTAATCTTTGCTTTTTGAAACCACACTCTTATCCACATAGTTCCTTACACCCAACCATATACTGGTCAAATTCAACTGGTTAAACTGGTGAAGAGTTGAGATTTGAAAGTAGAAGAACAATAAAAAGTGTTTTATTTTAAATTTGTACCGTAATACACGATATAGCATTGTTTATAGCTCACCAACACTAGGCCACTAAAGACCAACAACAAACCACTAAAGATAGGAACTTTCATGTCCACTATCACATCTTAAAAGCTAAAAATCCTAGATAAGATATTTGTTATATAAGATCAGGCCATCTTGTATATACAAACTCTCAATGTGCTTGTTTTTCTACTATATGATTAATCTTCTGAAGTATTCTACATAAATCTATACAGTAATATACATATGCCATTTTTTCAATCAAGCGTATGTGGCTTATTGTAATTTTCTGACTGAGACTAAATTATGTAGTAGATACTATAATAGAGTTAAAATTAGCTGGGTGTGATAACTTTCCGGTTTCCAACATTATTTTTCTTAAACTTACTGCATCAGCTTGTTAACAGTAGACTACAGAGAAGTTTGAAACAACATTCACTATGAGAACTAGGCATTTTAGTTTCAGGGAGTGCCTCCCTTTGAAGTTCTGAACTTTGTAATGGGAGGGACTGAAAGCAGTCATTTTTAATGAAATTATAGTCTCCTCCCTTTCTCAAATAACTTAATGATCAGAGCACTCAGATAGAATATAGGAGTCCTTCTGCTACTTACGTTCACTGCCTAAAGGGAATTAAACTACAGATATAAGACAGACTAATTTTCAGTGTATTGTAAAAGGACTTGATTTATTCACTATAGATTTTCTTGAAAAGGACTGTGACGAGGCAGCAGAGGAGAACAGGGAACACCTGTCTGCCTTGCTCCGGCTGCTGCAGTCTGCTGGGACCTTCTGGAGAAGGGAAAACTGGTTCCTTTCGCAAACGCAGCTGAACATGGCCACCTGGGAAAAAAGTGTGGAGTAAAAGTATTCAGGGCAGGAAGGGAATGAGAACAGCTCCAAGTAGAGAGCTAGCAATGGAAATGAACAATGGAAGGCTCCTGAGAGAAAAAGACCATTTGCCTGAAACAGAGAGCTGAATCAAAGCTGAGCTGCTGAAATGCCAGCAAAGGGATCCACAGAGAGTTTGGTTTGGCTCAGGAAGGCATTTAAATCTCCTGAACTGTAAAGCAAGACTGAAAGAGTTTATTGCTACTTAACATTTCTACCACTGATATACTGGAAGCTGTTTTTAAGTGTTCTTAATGATGACTTTGGGCACTTTCAATATCTTTTTCTAATGTTTATAGTAAAGATCTCCTCTTTCCCCTTCAGAATCCACGTTTACCTGAGTTCTTAAACTTGCATGTGATGATTTACCATAGCTATACATATTTTAAAAGTTTTCCTGGTAAATATATTAATCTATAACTTCTACAGCTGTTTAGAGATGGCATGACTCTATTTCATTACTGAATTTGTGGTGCTAGATGTTAGGACTAGCCATAATGCTCCCTAAAGAGGTTTATGTTCTGAATCGAACTGTAAGAGAACTGTACACCACTTTTGTTTTCCAGAACTAAGGTGTTGATTTTAATTTTTTTATTGTTTTTTTATACCTCTTAAACAAAGTATTTGTAAAAGCACCTAGAAGATCTTAATAAAGTCCCTTCATTTAACTTTGACAATGTAGATAAACTATTTGCTTTGTAAAGAACTCCGACTCAGATATGAAAAAAAACAAAGAACCACCTTCTGTTTTCTGTTCACATAGCCTGATTTTACACTACTCTTTAAGATCAAATAACTTCCTGATGAATCACTCTATACTATATAGTGACACTTAGTTTTGACCTACCACATGAGTTCAAACTTAATTTGTTTTTTTTTTCTTAATTTCTCTTTGAAAATGCTTAAGCTTTATTTATAAACATTGTTTTCTGTGTCAGCCTTTATAGCAATATCGAGAAAACAGTGGAAAAAATGGACCTTATTTTGCTCTCTTTGTAAAAGTACTAGCCTTGTGTTAAGGTTGGAAGGGAACCATTACTGACGTTTTGTTTTTATTTCATTTTTCTCTTTGGCTCTTCACTTGTCTTTTTAAATTCTGAAAGAAAAGAATCAGTCACTTGGGAACAAATGATCTTTTCTTTTTTTTTTTTTTTCCCCTCCTGAATAGTCCACACCAAAACGATCTCTGGAATCCCACCACCCACCTATAGTTATTTCTATTTTCAACCCATCTATTCCATCCATCCAACTATTTACCATGGTACTGTGGAGAAGGGGAAAACAGTGGGTGTTGTGTTCCTAGGCTTTAGCATGGTCTTTGACATACTCTCCCACAGTCTTCTTTTCATCAAATTCGTGAGATGTGGGCTGGATATGTGGGTGATAAAATGGGTGGAAAATTGGCTGGACTGCCTGACTCAAAAGAGTTGCAAACTCTGGGGGAAAGTCCAGCTGGTGGCCAGTAACAAGTGACATTCATCAGGGATCAATGCTAGGACCAATATTGTGTAGTGTCTTTAATGGCCATGATGATGGGAAAAAACGCACTTTCAGCAAGTTTACAGATGACACCACTTTTGAAGGAACAGTCAATATGACAGAAAGCAAAACTACTCTTCGGTGGAACCACAACATCCCAGAGAAATGGGCTAATGGTACCTTCATGAAGATTAACAAAAGCAAAAAAAAAAAACCAAAAACAGTCCTGCACCAGGGCATGGATAAATCCAAGCAACAGTTCAGGTTGGGGCTGATTGTCTAGCAAGCAGCTTTGCATAAACAGACCTGGGGGTCCCATTGGACAACAAGCTGAGCAGGTCAGCAGTGTGCCCTGGCAGTGGAGAAGACCAACTGCATCCTGGGTTGTATTAGGAAGAATGCAGGCAGCAGATAATGAACCTTCTCCTTTATTTAGCATTGGTGAGAGCACATTTGGAGTACTGTGTCTAGTCCTGGGCTCCCCAGGATAAGAAGGATATTGAAGCACAATAGTCCAGCACAGGCCACCAAGCTGGACTGGAGATAGTGACTGGAGCACATGGCATATGAGGAAAACCTGAAAGGTCTGGGTTTGTTCAGTCTTGAGAACAGAAGCTCAGGGGAGACCTTATTGTTGTCAACAGTTACCTCATAAAGGATACAGAGAAGAGGAACCCAACCTCTTCTAGGAGGCATGCAATGACAGGACCAAGTTGGAACTTGGGAAATGTTGGAGGATTTTTAGTACAAAGGGGTCATCCTGTGAACACTCCAAGCACTGAAGAATTGCTAATAACTATGTAGGCTTTGCACCGAAGAATTGCTAACAACGATGTAGGCTTTGTTAGTTTGAAGGCTATGTGAAAACACTGTAGCGGTGTTAGAAATGCTGAGACCAACAAGATATGAGAAAGTGTGCTGAATTCAGCGTGCGAAATGTAGAACTTCACCCAGGATATAGGAGGGGTGATTGTCCGCGTGGACAGATGCTTTAAGCCAATTATAATATGTTGCTTACCGCATGCACAGCTCGTGCAACCAATCAGCAAATTGTTGGCGCGTGATGCAGAATCAGAACGTCTATAATAACTGCGCTATCTGTGCAATAAACTGGCATTAACCTGATCACATTGGTCGTTGTGTTATTGTCCGAGCCTTCCGCGTCGACAGGGAAATTCTGTTTAGATACAAGAAAACATTTCTTTACAGTGAGGGTGATCAAATACTGGAAGAGGTTGCCCAGAGAGGTTGTGGGAATTCCAGTCCTCAACTACTTCTTCATTCAACAGGGAGTTGGAACATGTGGTGTCCAGATGTCCCTTCCATCCAGAATTATGCTATGATTTTATGAGCCCTCTTGTCTTCTGCTGTTGCTGAATTTGTTAAAATTGTTCAGATCTTTCTTGCCAAAGGAGCAATTTAATCATGAAGCAGGCAGATATGATTCTTCTTTTGATTTATGTTATCATCTTCTCTTTGCAGTAAGTTAAACATGATTTCAATAGAACTTTAATATGCCTTTCCTGAGGCTGTCAATTTGGTGTATTATGAAGTCTGTTCAAATTTACTGTTGTCCACTGTTGTTCACAGCCTCAGATCTCTATTACACTTATCAGAGTTTCATAAAAACTATATTTTATTATCCAACAGCCTTTGTACTCTTTTAAGTGAAATTGCATAGGAGAATGTAGTATATAAATAACAAAATCTAAGCAAGCTGCTTCTGTTGCAATTTTAATTGGACACAATCAAAAAAAGTAATTTTGCATGATAAACTGAACAAATGATGGGCAAAAAAATTACAGTGATTACTGATCAAATACCTTCATTACTATCAACTACTTCACTTTGATAGTGTACTATGAATATGTAATTGACAGTTCTAAATTGTTTTAGAGTTTATTATTATTTTGTCTAGTGGACATTATTTTGTGCTAGTACTTTAGGTGTGGATCTATTTTATACACGCAAAGAAATACATTAGATTTGTCATTTATATAATTCATCTATAAAGCCCAAGCAGCTTATTAACTTTTATTTTTGTACTTCAGTATTCTAAAATGGCTGTGATTTTATGTGCTCTTTTATTTTAATTAACTAGGTTCAGTAGTTAGAAGTTCAAATTGTCCTATTTTCAGACTTTAATTAGGTTTAGAATTTGATTACCAAAAGTTTTCCATTTGTCAACATAACAATTTCCACTCTTAGATATTATCCCTAGATATGTAGATAATCATAATGAAATATGTTGTCAAATTAGTTCAGAAATGTGCATTATCTTTCACTTATTAAAAGGTTATAATTTGTGACAAATCACAATCATTTCATCTCCAAAATGAGAAGACTTTTGAATCAGCAAACTAGATCAAACCAGGAAGATACTTTTTCCTGGAATCTGCTACGTTGCAGCTGTGTTGGCAAGTGTATTCAGTTTACAAAACGTAATAGATTCCTGTTGGACAAATTCAAAACAGTTCAGAGATCTTAACAAATCTCTTTGAAATTAGCTTTGAGAGATGTAAAAGAGGGGAAAAAAAACCTGTCAAAACCTCAGAATTAGGACTTCTAAAGTCCTACCGTTATGTCTATTTCTTTCAAAAGTACGTGGTATAAGAACTTGGAACTCGTAGGTCTGACCACACATTTTGCCTTACTGTGTCATGTGTGATTTAATTTATTTAATTAATAGTGTAACAACATGGGGACAAAGAGGACTAACAAAAACAATAGCAATGATTGAAAAAAAGTATCCGAGATTTTAACAAAATTTAGCTCTGGGTTGATGGCCAGTATTAAAATACTTGTTTTAATGCAGAAAGCATTAAGTGGCATTGTGTTTGTATTCAGACCTTTTTATTGCACCTCTCTTGCCTAGCAGGTCTGAGTTTTCTTGGTTTAACTTGTAGTTTATATTGTCAAAGAAAATCCAACTGTAAAGATCAGGAGTATTTGGAAAATTTTTGACGTGCTTATAGAAGAAGTCAGTCCATCAAAGAGGGTTGTGTTGGGACATTTCTGAATGATCTGTTTAATCTATGCATTACCTGTCTCTTCTGTAAAGTCTAATTCCTATTCTCGGTGTAGGAAAAAAAATATCTGTTTCCAGGGAGTGCAGTAAAGACTTCTGTGTTTTGAGAACTTTTATAAAAGCAGCTGCAATGGGTAAGTTATGAAAATAAAGAAATTAATTTTTTTTTGTTAAAGTCTTCAGTTTAAAAGTGGAATTCTATAATATTGCTTAAAGTTCAATAACAATAGGACTCTAAAGACAGTTCTTATGTATCCGGTATCACCTCATGAGTACTAGAAGTCTTAGAAGGGATCACTATTTCTTAATTAAATCTACAGGTCTACTCAGTTTTCTTCTTTCTATTACTGACAACAAATAAGTCAGAAAGTTTGACTCTCAATTAGAATCAAAGACTACTTTTTAGCCCTCCATGCATAAATCAATGAGAGTTCTAAAATAAAAATTTATACATATCAGATTTCTGCTAGTAGTCTGTAATTTACTAGATACTAACAAATGTGGAATAGTTTCTACACTGTGGCTGAAATGAGATACTTTTTATTGGAAGATACAGTGAAATACATATTTTGTATGGTTTCTATTTGTTAAATCACACTATTGTAGAAAATAATTTGCAAGGGTATTTCTTATCTACAGAGTTTCTTTGTGTTTTCCCATATTTCTTGTGTGTTGAATAGAATAGTAATTAGTGTATATTTTCTCTACCATCAGTGGAGAGTGAGGCATCTCTGGACAGTTATTCAGTTGATCTGAGTTCAAGAGATGGGAACAGAATCCCTTTGATGCCTGGTTGCAGGTGAATCAGCTTAAAGTATTTATCAAACCCACAGTCAAAGTGAAGTGCCCAAAGCTGGAATGAATCTGTGCATTGAGTCAGGAAATACTGTAGAATTCAGTACCAAGCAAATGATCATTATAGATTTAGTTAATGGAAGATCCTTATTTGTTGTAGGATATTGTATGCATACATATTGTATGTAGCAGGTAACTGCTAGTTGAATAATACATATTCTATTTGAAGGAGATTTAAAAGTTATCTGATTCTTAGTTTGTAGGTTTACAGCCAAATGGGACCATTAAATCTGCTAGTCTTGTTCTTTTTATAAAACAGGCCAACCAGTAAATATAAACTCTGAAATAAATTGTAATTTCTACTTCATCTAGAACATTTTGATAAATATATACTCTTACTCTAAATTCATAGCTACCATATTCCCATCTAAGTTCTGATAATTAATGTAAATTTTCAGACTTCATATGGCTTTTGTAACTCTTTTATGAATCATTTCCAGGTTTTAAGCCCTTTTTTTTTGTTGTAACCATCAGATCTGGGTGCAGTATTTTATGAATGTACTGCTAATTTTGTAAATTCAACGAAAAATGTTTAAAGCGAATGCTGGCACCATTTTCCTGCTCCTACTTGATATGCCTTGTTATTTGAGAGTGTTATTTTTACAGAAGTTCTTTCTGTCACTGAACAATGACACATTCCAAGTTTGTCTATTGTAATATACCATAGGAAAACAATAATTTTTTTTGTGCCCAGGAATTATATAACAAATAAAACCCCCACAGAATAGGTTCAGAGATGCAAACAGATAAGAGAATTCAAGGAAGCACCGAAATATCATTCAGTGATAAAGAAGATGTCAGTAGTGATTTGTTTCCAGAGGTGCCATTTTCCAAAGTGTATTTTCCGCTATCAGCCAAGTGCAAGTATATCAATATTTATTCATAATACCTCTTTGGATTTTCAGAGAACATTTTTACTGCTGTGCTGGAAAATATTTGTCAATATGTAAGAGTTAAAGCATAAGGCAGACTCAGCTAAAATGTTTTATGATATAAAGATTGAAGATATTTGGTCTGTAATAAATGTATTTAATAAATGTTCAAATTGAAGAAGAAGAAATGCAGGTTTTATTAATTTTAGTGAAATTAATGATCTAATTCTGGTGAATATTTTCAAGTATTTTTGGTCACATTTTGATTCGGGTGAGGGGAGGTTAGGGAAAGAGGAGAAGGAAGGGAAATGACAGAGGCAAAAAGTCGGGTAGAGAAGAATGTGTCGGCTGAGGTAACATTATTAGATTTTTTTAACTACCTTTGGAAAAGAGACATACACTCACCAGGAGGTGAAATTCCTGGAGTCAGCTTCTTTCATTATCTGAAGATACTTGTAACTATACCTTTCATTTCATGCGGAATTGCTAGCAGGACAAATTTCCCAGTTCTGTTTCTGATGAAGATCCACTCTGCTTGAATAGACATTCACTGAAGAAAATACTGAGTTCAGCTCTTCCAGCTCCTGAATACGTTGCAGTTCTACATGTTTCATACCAGGAATTGGTATGAATTGAATTCTACATTCAATACCAGGAATGTATTTTATACCAACAGAAAGTTTCCTAAGAAAAAATAAGAAAGGCCCTTCTTACAGCACTGCTTCCTCAGGTGGTTTGGTATTTGCTCTTCTGAAGCAGCTGTAGAACAACTCTCAGTTATTGAAGGACATGGACAGGTGTATATTTCTAGTCTGAAATATCTTAGTTCCTGTTAGTATTTAAGTGGGATGCCCAAAACAAAAGTACAAAATTCCATATTCTATGAAGATTATCTTTCGTGACTGTATTAGCTCAGTTGCCTCTAAACTGAGAAATGGGACTAGAAACAAGTTGAGGTGAGATGTTAGTGTGTGTATGTTCTTTAAAAAGTGAATAGTACTGGATTGATCAGTTTTATTAGAATCATGGAATGGTTAGAGTTGGAAGGGATTTTAAAGATCACCTAGTCCCAACCCGCCATGGGGCAGGGACACCTTCCACTAGATCACGTTGCTCAAAGCCCCATCCAACTTGGCCTTGAACACTTGCAGGGATGAGGCATCCACAGCTTCCCTGGACAACCTGTTCCAGTGTCTCCCCACCCTCAGAGAACAGAATTTCTTCATAATATCTAATTTAAATCTATCCTTTTTCAGTTTAAATCTGTCACCCCTTGTACTATTGCTTAGTGGGTTAGATTTGTTGTCCTTTTCCTTACAGTCATCCTTTGGTTGGGTAAAACGGAATGACTTTGTGTGAGATTACACTCTAGATGGAGATACTTAGATGTATGGATCCCAAGTATATGCATCTAAATGGACAGCAGGTGATTAAACTCTGTTGTCAATGAAGCTTTTCAATTGATAGAATGTTGCTGTCTGCTACTGGATAAGACTAGCAGCCTCCTAGACCTCCCTGACAGGCTCAACTCCGGTACACAACAAAGGTCACACAAAGAGAGCCTTAAGCTGCAAGGGTCTTTCTTTAGCTGAAGAATTAAAAGTTTGATTAAAAAACAAAAATTAATTCAGGCATTTGTGTCTTCAGCATCCTCACTGCTTAGATGTCATCTTACTCTCTAGCTTTGGTCTGGATTGCTTCCAATAGCTTTCTCAATAAAACAAATCTGCCTTGTATAATGTTCCTGAGGTACAACTAACATCCAGGTGTGGTAGAGCAAGTCATAACCTTGACTCTGTTGCAAGCACTGTAGTCGGAAGTCAATTTACACACCTTGGTCTCAGGGACAAGGACTAGTCTCTGACTTTCTTTTATGTAGCAACACAGTCTTAACTTCCCTGATCTGATAAGCATAGAGAGCACACCTGACAGAGGAGATCAGGATGAAGTGATTCAGAAAATGAAAAGTTTCTTGTCTATTTTCTAATGTTCAGTAGTGGTAGAGCTTTCATCTTCTATACAGTAGGGTTTGTGTTCTACACTACTTATGTTTTTTTCATTAAATAATTAGTGGATGAATAAAAAAACAGAATGCTGATACTGAAGGACAGAAGCCAGAACTCCGCACTCCTACCCAAGTTCAATAAATTCTAAGAAGCTTGGTCTCTCTTTTTTTTCCCCTTTTTTCAGGTCAAAGCCCAATGAATATTGCATACCTTTCTGTCCACTACACTGGGACAGATTTAACAGGTGGACGTATAGTTTCTAATCAGAGAAGCCTGATGATGACCCTTGAAAACTATTTTGCTTCACTGTTCAAAATGTCACTGATGTCTCAGTTCTCTAAAAAAAAGCATTACTTCAATAATTATTAATACTGAATCTTAGCATAATAGTAGCTGAAATACTATTAAGTCTGAAATGACATATAAAGGCACTGCTAGTATAATACCCCAGACATTTTACTGTCTTGACAGTCCTGGGTCTCACTTTACTTTTTCGGTCTTTCCTTGGACTGAGCTGGTTTGAGCTTGTAAAAAGTCCCTAGTGACCAATTGTCTACTGCTTGACTGTTGTAAATGAAGCTCCGGGAAAACTACATATGGCAAATGTCTGATGCCCTTAGGCCGTCACTTCATAACAAACAGTAGCCCTTTCTGTCAGCTAAGACTGGGGAGACTGTTGTGCAGCTTTCAGACTTTAGCAGGGAACAAAAAAGAAGTAAGCAGATTGGTAAAAGAGAATGTAAAGATGTGTGTTTGAAAATTGAACAGTGGGAAGCTGGCATAACCAGAAGCCTCCACTATGAGTATTATACTCCTAGCAGAAACCTCAGGATGCTGCTACTCATTGCAACCTTGCACCCCCCAGTCATGCTCAAGGAAAAACAGGTGTGCTAACTGTGGGATTCAGAGGAATGTTATCTGGGTCAGCATAACACCATAGCAAAGGGGGAGATACTAGAATGTTTTATATAGCAACTGTAACCATATGTCGTGGTTTCGCCTCAAACGGCAACAAAGAACCGCGTGCTGCTCGCACGGGCTTTCCCAATACGGGAAGAATCAGAAGAAAAAAGCAAAACTCTTGGGTTGAGACAAAGGCAGTTTAACAGAACAGCAAAGGGAACAAGAAAAAACAACAACAGTAACACGGACAGAGGAATATACAAACACGATTATGGAACCGCCGCTCCCCGCCGCTCACCCCGCCGCTCACCCACCGGACCCGGGACGCCCCCGCCCGCTCCAAGTGGGGACATCCTGCCCCCTCCCCCGGCAGCTCAGGGTGGGCATGGCTCACATGGCATGGAATACCTGTCCTGGGGAGAATGAACCCTATCCCCGCTGGAACTAGGACACCATATTATTAGTGAAGCTTTTCCATATCAATTAGATAATGTTGACTATTGCACTGCTAAAATATTAATTGGATGAATGAGGAGTTCTTGTTTCCATGTGTCTGATAGGTTCCTTTTTGCCCATAACAAGAATTGGAATGAAACTTCGTATCTACACCAGCTCCTTTGTGGACACAGCCCCCTTTTTTTTTTTTTTTTCTTCCCAGTTTCTAGATCACATTGTGGTTTAAATAGGACTTGGGCACCCCACTGTTTATATAGGTCAATTTTATCAGAAACAAAGCAGAAACACAGATGCCAAAGAACTTTATATTTTAATGATGGAAGAATCTTCTATCATTAGGTACCTCTGAAGGTAACACTCACAGTGTGGTCTTTTTTGTGCTGTAATTTCTGTCCAAGTCCTACTTTGGATTGAGCTTTAATTTCATTTTAAAATGGACACTATATAATTGATGGAGGAAACAGGAGTTTTCAGTGCTGAAACAATGGATGAATGATTGGATCTTACAGACTGGATAGTGTTAAAACTCAGTTTTGGGACTTGTCCCAAGCTACAAACGTTACTCAGGAGTGTTTAGGAAAGTGCTATCTTGCTCAGCCAGATACTGCCTTTGGGGCCACCCTAAACAATTTGACTGCATAGACAAGTAGATACTTGGAATGCTACTTCACACCCTCTAATTTGCCATTGTGGATGTAACCTCCACGTATTTGCATTTGGGAGTCACCAAGGAACAAGGGAGGAGTCTCAGAAGAAATCAGAGAGCACAGCTTTAGTATATTTCTCTCCCAGGTGAATGCCATGTTCATTAGATGAAAGAAATGCTTTCATGTCTGTTCTCCTTCTGGTCAAATGAATATAAATGTTTGATTGTAAGATACCTCAGCTTCAGCAAAAGACATGCGATGTACACTTGTGTAGACTAACTTCAAACCTGTGCCCCATTAATTTTATTTAATTAGCATTCTTAGTCTACGATTATGCAAAAAGTTCCTCCTACATTGCTGTTTTTAACTGGACTCACTAAAATCCGAGTGTGTTAGGACACTGTGTGCACACCTCTGGGAATTTAATTACAGAATGAGGAGGCTATAAGGGATCTCAAGAGGTCATCCAGTCCACCCCTCTGCCCTGAGGCAGGATTATTTATGCTTATGTCATGCCTGACAGATATGTGTCAAACTGGTTCTTGAGGAGTTTGAGTGACAGAAACTCCACAGGTTCTCCAGGCAATCTATTCCAGCTTTCCAATACTCTTTATTACTAAAAGCTGTGGGATTTCTGTGCGGTTTTGCTGTCGTTTTTCTAATACCTGACATAATTCTTTTTAACTGTAATTTAAGTCATTATTTCCAGGTTTATTTACCATTAATATGGAATACAAAAATACTGGGAGGTTTCCCTTCTAGGAATTGTGTAATCTCAGGTGCTTTGGTACTTCAGACAGCAAATACTACCTTGTGTCTTTTGGTCCTGGAGGAATTTTTGTTAAAAACTTAAGGAAGAATTAATGTGGTCTGTTGTAGATCTGCATGTAAGCTAAGTAGCTAAGTTTTTTTTTCACAGATTGGAAGACAGAAAACAGCTGTACCAGGTGCCTGTGCCCAGGCACTGGCAGCGGGGGCTGCAGGGGTGGCCTCTGTGAGGAGAGGCCGGGACTGCCCCGAGCCGGACACAGCCGGTTCCAGCCGGCTCCAGCCCACCCACCGCGGGGCACGGCTGGGCCCTGCAGCCAAGGTTGCAGCACCTTGGGGAAAATAAGCGTAAGAAAGGTCAAAACACTGCATGGCAGAGGGGGGAGTGAGGAAAAAAAAAAAAGTTTTCATCAAGCTAAATTAGACAGCATACAGCAGGTTAGTAGGAATAAACTCAGTGAGCATCTATAGGTAGATGACTTGAAGTTCTTCATCCTCTGCTTGGGCCTTTGCTGTTGAACTCCAGGCATTGTCTGAAAGCTGAGATCCAGAACTAGGGAAGTAGTCAAGTCTACATAATTATACAGTAGCAAAACATTTCGACATTAGGGTGGATAATTCTTCTTACTAAAGAAAAGAATTGTTGCAGCTCCTCTGATGAATAATAAAGGCAACAAATAATTTTAGTTGTTACTGATTTACTTTTATATGAAATATCAGCTAGACTTCTTGTAGAAAATATTAGGAATGTGGTATTTAATTTTCAGAATTATGCAATTTAAACTGGCCACGTAAGATGTGTGTAGAAACAGGAAAAATAATTTTGATGCATAAAGTGCAGCTTTCAACACTTATTAGGCAGTTACATGCATAGACTGGTGATTATTTTACTTAAAATTATCTACCTATGCATTAGCCATTTATTTTATGTGTGAAGTTATCCGTAAACATTCACATTCCTTTCCAGGCATATTTTGTGGTCTGATTATGAAAACTCTGTCAGAAAAGATCAGTGAGAAAAGGCTATGAAGAGAGCAGAAGATATTTTTGAGAAAAAAGAAGCAGAGAACAGTATTGATTGAATTTGAACAGAATTAAAGAGACAACAGAAAGAGAGAGAGAGAAGACACAGGGGAAATGTAAAACGTTCAAAAGAAAATTAATATTATGCTGAGGCTTATATGTGTCCTCTTTCTATTAATATATTTTGAGCAAAAAATAAATGAGCAAACTAACAAACAGCATACTGTGTGAATATGGAAGGAAATGCCAGAAGTAATAAAGAGAAAGAAAGAGTCAGCCACAATGCATTAAATGTCAGGAAAAGGGGAGAGTTAGAATGACTAGAGCAAAGTGCAAAAAAAGAATAGAATAGAATCATACAATAGAATAAAATATCATAAAAACAATAAAAGAAGATAAGATGAAACAAAACATAAAGAATATGTGAAGAAAGATAGGAACTTTCACAGAGACTGAGAAAAAATAAAAAAGTTTCAAGTACAGGAG
The DNA here is from genome assembly GCF_963924245.1 of Chroicocephalus ridibundus. Lineage (NCBI taxonomy): Eukaryota > Metazoa > Chordata > Aves > Charadriiformes > Laridae > Chroicocephalus > Chroicocephalus ridibundus. Next base: position 42,048,579 of record NC_086284.1, read on the forward strand.
GAAAAGAGGTCACTGAAACTGCAGACTGTGTAAGAAGTAGGCAATTCATTTGCCTTGTATAACATCCTTGAGGTACAACTAATCTGCAGGTGAGCTAGGGCAAGACCCAATCATTTTCAGGCAAAATTTCCAAATAGTTAAAGGTATTGGCTGTCAAAGTATAATGCTGTTTTTCAGACATACTTCCACCCAAGATTCAGTACAGTAAATAACTCCCTTGAACATTGCTTGCTTATCTGTTTTTTTTTAAACATAAAATTGCTGGAAGATAGAAGGAATTGTTCCCTCTGATGTTCCTTTTGATATGTTTGGCTTTTTTTTTCTCCTCTGCTATTCTCTGCTACTGCTTAACATTAACCACGGACCCAACTCCAAATATTTTCTTTCTGAGTTTTATAGGAAAAATGAATGAAAAATAAACAAAGCTTTGGTAGAAAGATTATACCCAGATAGCAATTCTGGATTAAATGGAATAATTGTCTGTTTTGGTTTTATGATGCTATTATTTTAATATTAGTTCATCAGTGCTAGAATTTATTGTTACATTTGAAAATGTAGATATAGAGATATTGAACAGGCTTTGCATCAGTTCTACATATTTCTAGGTAGCAGTTGTTACTTTATCAGTATATGTAGTTAAGTCATTTTGATCAGATCATCCTAAAATAGCCATATATTTATGAAAGCTAGCAGAGAAATACTCACTTATCCTACTTTAATACTTGGCCTTTGATTGCTCAATAATGGGAAATTCTCATTCCTATTTCCATCATTCACAAATATTCAAATTCATTTAAATCTTCTCCATAGCTTTTGCAAACCCTTCAGAAGTAACTGCACTATATTATTTAAGCCATAAAGTACACAAGATCAGAAAGAGAGCTTCCATTGGAAGTATTGCAATGGCTAAGATGATGGCAGCCCAAGACCTACAAAGAGAAATAAATTGCTTATTGAATTCTATATTTTTTTAATCCCAAAGTTTGCATAAATTATGTGCTAGAATGCTCAAATGATTGAGAATGGGCAAGGGGTTCAGAATTTCTAAATTTGATAGATTGGCTCAGAAAGAACAACTAGATGTTTAAAATCTGTTAAAAAACCCCAACCAAACAAAATTTCCCTTCCACAGGCGATTCATTTCTCCAGATAGAACAATTAGATTTGGTTTACTATAACACAGTACTTTCTCATTGATAATCCAAGACATTACATATTTCAGTTTTCTAAATGTTCTTTGTTACAGACTTTATCTCAGAATGTTTTTGCACCACTTTAAGTGAGCCATTGGCTAGCTTTTAAAAAAGGAAGATCACGTTACTGATCGAGTTACATTTATTGACTTCATGTGTGTGTTTCCATGCATAGTATACTATCTCGGATCCATAAAAATTAATGGCAAAGATTATCTTGGCTTTGCTTGGGCTGGGATATTTTAAAAACCCCTATTATATTAGCTTTGGAAGCAAAAATCCTGGTGTGGAAAAGTAGCTCATGGAGTGATCTGAATTAGGTTACCACCAAGCTCATGCACAAGAAAATCACCTGCACAGACATCTGCTAAATTTTGACTCCTGCAGTTTGTACTCCTGACAGTGTTTTGGGATTTGTTTGTGATTTTTTTTTTTAGGTACAGAATGTTTATGTATACACATATACTTTTATAGATTTATCAAGCCAGTATTGTACTTCCTTTAATCGTGGCACTAAAAAGCATTTAATTTCTAAGTTTACACTTCATTGGTTATTTGTATACACCTAAATCTCTATTAATTCAGGTGACTTTCATATCCTGGAAACATTTTGTAGAGATAGAGTTGTGAAACATTTATACTTCTTGAAAAAGAAAAAACACATGAGAAGGGGTGTGGGGGGGAAAGAGCTATATAAAAGAGAAAAAAATAAAGCTTTGATAGATGTCAGGATGTAGCCGATAAATTTACAACTATGTCCTTACATAGTAAAGATTAAATAGTACAGTAACAGATACGATTAACAAAAAAAAGTAAATATAACTTCTAATGTAAATGATATATTGAATTTGATTTTTCAAGAGTTCTTCAAAGCTCAATTAACTAACTAGATACAATAAAAACATTACTCTCCACCAAAGAAACCAAAAAAAATATTTACCTTCAAACAACAATTGGAAGAAGATGATTATCGTATATCTTGAGTGAAAGAATTAACAAATTTTGGTACAATCAGATTCCACAAAACCTGTTTATGACTTATTCCACTACCAGGAATTTCTGTTGTGGTTTCTGGATTGCACATAGACCTTGTTAAGTAGAATTTTAATGCCATTTTAGTCTAAGAGGAAAAAAAAATTGGAAAATAAAGAAACTGTTTAAAAAATTCAGCATTGACAGGGCATTATTCAGCTGTATGTCACTTTATATGAATATATTAATGAATTTTAAAAAATATATATTTATAATTAAGTCAATAATTTCTTGTTTGGATAATTTATAAAACACAATCTCCAAGTTCACCCTTTCTTTGTAAAGCAGATGTTCAAATATAAGCAATTGAATTATAATTATTAAAGTCCTGCAATTGCTGTGTGTCTCTCAATCTGCGTGGTACTGTACCATAGCAGTGTCTTTATGCTACTGTTCAAGTGACAAATTAAGATAGATTGTGTTGGGGAGACAGGGTAATTCATAAGATGTTAAACTGGATTGCAGATATTAAGTTGCCAAGAAAAAACTTCTTTGAGAATGCTTTCCTACCTTTATTCTTAAAGTCAGTTTTGTCTCAGCTGTTGAAAGATATTTATAACACTGAATATAGACTCATCTGATGGTAAGGCCTATAAGTTACCATGCCTAGTATTTTTTACACTTGTAAAATGCTCCTTTTTGTAATTCCAAAGAATTACACTAACTAGATGCAATAGCAGCAGCAAGGAAAGTAACAAGACAAGGAAAACATTCCACAAAGACCAACTGACCTCCTTTCATAGTGACATGAGGCAGACAGAGCAGTTTATTACATCAGTATTGAAAGGAAAGAAAAATCATAGAATGGTTCACGTTGAAAGAGACGATTTCTTTCAAAGATCTTCTAGTCTCAGCCCCCCTGCCATGGCTAGAAACACCTTCCACTAGATCAGGTTACTCAAAGCTCCATCCAACCTGGCCTTGAACACTTGCAGGGACGGGGTAGCCACAGCTTCCCTAGGCAACCTGTTCCAGTGTCTCATCACCTTCAGAGTAAAGAATTTCTTCCTAATATCTAATTTAAGTCTACCCTCTTTCAGTTTAAAACCATTACCTCTCGTCCTATCACTACACTCCCTGACAAAGAGTCCCTCCCCATCTTTCCTGTAGGCCCCCTTTAGGTACTGGAAGGCTGCTATAAGGTCTCCCTGGAGCCCTCTCTTCTCCATGCTGACAACCCCAACTCTCAGCCTGTCTTCAGAGGAGAGGTGCTCCAGCCCTCTGATCATCTTTGCAGCAGATATTTTACTATATCTAAATTAAATAAGACAGTTCATATAAGTTTGATGAAAGATACAGGTATTATTATATACTGATATATTTATAATCAATAATTTCTTCTTACTAATATCTTTTCAATGCAATTTATGTTTCAGTTATCAGTAATTGTAGGAGAATAGATTTAAAAAAAAAAAGAAATAATACATGGTTTCTCATTTCTTGCCCATTTTAATTTTGAATGATGGACTCAATTTTTCTTCAGATATAACTAACTTATAAAAAAAGATTTATCAAAATTGTGTAAGAACTTTGGAATAATTAATCAGAAAGACCTTATTATTCAGAGTTATTACAGTGGTTAATAGTAATGGTCCTTGCAGTTCTGAAACTTTTTGAATGTGTAATCAATATTTATATATACACATTTGTAATTTTCTTTGTCTTTTCCTTCTGATATAGTAATTCCTGAAAGAAAAGTGAAGTTCTGGCATGAGGTGCCTGAAGTAATAGTCTGAAGTTTATTTTACAGTTTAAACAATCTACCACAATCTCATCTGATTATCTTTCCTTATTTCTGACAAACTCTGGTTTGTCTTTAGTTAAAGTCCAGTATTTACTGTAAGTCAAAATGAAAACACCAAATTCATTATCTGTGTGACCTGAGGCTATATTTGAACGTGCATCTCCAGAGGACACAACTCACTGATACAACGGAACTTAAACATTGATGTTATCTCTCTTGTGGACTTCTGTCATTATGCTGAAGGACTTTTATATGGAAAAAAGATTTCTTTCCCTCAGAACCCATGTCTACTTAGTATATTTTAATGCATAATGTGAATAGTGGTATTGGAAAACTACAGTATTTATTTCCTTCTGGTTTTCATATGAGTGTTTTTCAGTTAACTGAATTGAAAGATGTTATATTAATTGTACAAAGTTATTAGAATTTTTATCCTTAAGAGTCCTCTTGTAAGCAAAGCAAGAGATAATTTACCGAGCATCCGTCAAGGCTGATGAAATTATGAAAGCTGAGAAACAGAGTATTTCTTGATTCTGTCATCAGTTAAAGGTTTTAACTCCATCCCTTTGTCAAATGTGTCCAGCACCGGGAGAGATGGAAGGAGACAAAAAATGAAAAATGGTGAAGTATTATTATCACAATAACATGTTGTCATGCCTCTATTAATAAAGATGATATAAAATTCTTTATGTTATTTATAAAAGTTTTACAAATATTCTACATTGAAGTTTGTGGTAAACACATTCTTAGATTAAATCCCTTATAATAATTTATTATGAGGATATTGTTCATGAAGATTGAATATGTTGTTCAAGTTGAAGAGATACTTCAAGAAGGCCCCCTTCCTCTCCCGCCACCCTGCCCCATTTTCCTCTTCCTTCTCTTCACTATCCTTCCCTTCCCTGCCCTACCCTAAGCTGCCCTTCCCATTGTTCTTACTGTGAACTGTAAGTGAATACAGGTACCTGTACACGTGTGGTCCAGAATAGTCAGGTCTGTGTATATATCATGTGACTCTGGAGAACAGAACAGCTTTTGCTTTAAGTCTAACTTTGAGAACAGTAAGAATTAGCTGATTCTCTCTATTGTATAGACTGCCTTAGAATAAGAACAACAATTAAAGAAGATAATAAATTTTTATTAAAACTTACTTCAGGGTGAGTTTTAAAGTTCTGCAGAAAACACTGTCTACCCTGCAGTGAAAGCAAATAGATTAGAAATACAGAACTTACAATATGTTTATTATTATAATATCATAAATCATATAGCTTTGAAAAAAATTGTAAAAAACTGGTTTAATTTTTATTTTGCAACTACTTAAAACTCTACTGGTCACTCTTTTGCCTAGGAAAATTAAAAAAAAACAAAACAAAAAAACCCCACAGTTTATCAGGCAAGATAATTCACTGAAGTTTTAAATGTCTTGAAAAACTCTGTTAGACTTCCAGATTCTCTCTTGCAAAGCTTGATGAGCTTTAAATTTAATGGGTGGTAGGCTATTTGTCATTTGTAAAAGTTTTGTACACTAATACCTTAATGAAACCTACTAGTTCAGCTGTAATGAGAGAGAGAGAGAAAATTTATTGAACTTGCCTAATTTTTTTATGTAGTACAAATATATTTCAGTTGTTTCATTTTGGTGTGCAGGTCATTGCTGGTCAGAAAATGGCATCTATATTAATAATGTCAACAGTCCCATCCTTTCAGTCTTCTATATATTCAAAGAGAGCAATAATATCCAAAAGACAAATGGTTATTAAAACTTGGATGACAAAAATAAGCAGTCTGAAGTATACATGGGGGGTGTGTGTGTAATAGGTTTTATTTTAAGGATTTTTGATTATTGTTTTGTTTTGTATTGTTTTGTCTTGTCTTCTTTAAGTTAATTGGTGGTGATTTAAGTTAAATTTTGTGACGATTCTTCAGCACTACTCCTCGTACAAAAGTAAAATATAAACACACAATTATGTTTATGATGAAAGATGAAATTGTTTTTCAGTAAATGGCCCATAAGTATGCTTCTATTCTGTAGTTCAATGTTGGTTTATTTTTGTAGAATGGTGACTAACACTGGTTTCGTTCACACAGGCTTATTTTCAGATCTCTTCATCTCAAAAGCCAGATCCTAAACATGTTGTCCTTACTTCTTCATACTAGTAAAGCAAAAAGGACTGGAAAAAAATTCAGTATCATTAGAATAGGGGTATGCCCTCTACCAACTCATAGGAGGATTCCTATCAAAGAAGGGAGTTACTTCATATATTTTTTTAAATGAGCCAGTATAATAATGGAATAGTTTTATATAGTAATTAGAATTTGCATGTGTATATTCATCTTGTTTCCATGAAAATGCCTACAATAGAATAACAGTATTTTCCAGCAATTCCTTACAGAACCTGCAAAGAAACACATGCTATATATTTTTCAGAACACTTGTTTTTTAAATGGTTACCAGTGCATATGTTCACATCAGAAATATGTTAAAAAATAGATTTACTTCACATTTCTTGCAGTAGTGGATTTATACATGATCCCTTGAAAGCAGTGATGTCCAGATGGATTTTATTCTGTTCTTTTATGAAAAGGGAGAATAACATTCTCAAGAGAAGTAAACTTCTGCTGGCAGGTTTAAGGAAACAGGTTTTGGTAGAATAAAGAGTATGAACACATTAACTACAGATTTAAATTGAACAGGAATTGTTTGTGCATGAAAAAGATGAAAGCAGCAGCCAAAATTCCTTAGCAGAAATAAACAGAAAAGAAGGTTAGTCTGACTCTTTGTGCTACTTATGGTTTACTAGAACAAAATTAAAATATAAATGCTTTGATTCTTTCAGATATTTGCCATCTTGCATATAATACATGTTTTTGCCTCTCAGGACTTAAATATCCTTCCTGAAAACTATCTTCTACTTGAAAACATAGGAAGAGTCACAGTGGTTGAGACCAGATTTCCTCCTAACTTTGTGTCTTATCTCTGAGAGTGACCATTAACATTCACTTAAGGAATGAGCTTAGGGAAAATGGAAGGAATGAAACACTCCTTTCCTTGTTACGCTTTCCTGGTTTCTAGCAAGTAGTATGTACTTTTTTGTGAAGGTTAGAAACAGCTTAAGTCCTTGTAATATATATGTATCTCAATTGGAAGAGTTACTGGACTGAGCATATAACAGACTGAGGAAATGAGGGAAAGCATTACATCTAATAAATTGGGACACAAAGAGTGGAAGTTTATTCTTTATTAAGTCAGTTTAATATGCCATTATTTTCTTATGACCTGGACAGCAGCTCAAGACTTTACATATTAAGCAATCTAATCCCAGAAAAGAATCTAAAACTAGGAGTTATTTTGTCGGAGTGTGGGAACTCTGCTCTGTCTTACTCCTATGCTGAAAAGGGCCTAAAACCCAGATGTCCCACTTTCTGTGCAAGCCCTCTGAAGAGTAGGCCATTCTTTAAAACGCACGCAGTGTTGGCAACACAAGTGACTTGGGAACTTCATATTTTGGTACCATGCATTGATGAAAGTACTTACTGAAATCCCTGTTCAGGCATATTCTTCTGCCTAGGTTTTTTATTAGGTGCCTCAGGTAAAGTGCTTATTCATTGTATGGTCAGCTGGGATCAGTAAGTGGTTCTGAGGTCTCCCAGAGAGTCTCACTCAATTAGGCAGATAGGATCTCCCCTTGAAAGCCTTAAGGCTTTTACCTGTCTTCATGGCTATATAAGGAACATAAGCGCTTAAATGCCCGTTTTGTTTTTTGGATCTGAGTGCAAAGAAATAGTGAAGTCCTCAATAAGTTTATGTAACTTCTTTATTTTTACCACCACGAAAACAACATCCAAACCAGGATTAACCATCTCCCTCACTGCTTCTACATGAGCGAAGCAAGAATAATATCATGTTGCCTAAGCTCTTTCTGAATCAGCAAAGAAAAGTATTTACATGTATAACTGTGTACACCACACAATATAGATTCATAGAATCATGGAATCATAGAATGGTATGGTTTGGAAGAGAACTTAAAGATCATCTTGTTCCAACCCCCCTGCCATGCCCAGGGACACTTTCCACTAGACAGGGTTGCTCAAAGCTCCACCAACCTGGACTTGAACACTTGCAGGCACGGGGCATCCAGAATTTCTCTGGGCAACCTGTTCCAGTGCCTCTCTACCCTCACAGTAAAGAATTTCTTCCTAAAATCTAATCTAAATTTCCCCTCTTTTAGTTTAAAACCATTGCCCGTCAACCTATCACTGCACTCCCTCATAAAGAGTCCCTCCCCATCTTTCCTGTAGGTCCCCTTCAGGTACTGGCTAGATGGCCGCACTCAAAGAGTTTTGGTACAGCTTAATGTCCAAGTGCTGACCAGTGACAACTGGCATCTTACTCTGGAAGAGGGTTTCTAGAGTTAGATCTAGCAATAAACACTAACAATATACCTGAATCCCTTTGGCCACGTGTGTCAGGTTTTTGGCTCAAAGAGATATTCTGATTTATAATGAAACCCTTACAGCCCCTACTTCCGGCATGCTATCTCAACTTGCAGAAAGTTTTTGGAGTGTGGATTTGTTTGGAGGAAAGCAAACTGGAATTTCTACTCTAGGCATGCAGAGAAGGTACACCAGCTGCTGATGGTAAAAGTAGTCACTGAAAAAGGAGAAATAATTAGGAAAACCCCTATGGGCAAAGATTCCAGGAGGATCTGCTCCATGATCTTGCTGCGCACAGAGGTAATACTGATTGGCCTTTAGTTCCCCAGGTCTTCCTTTTTTCCCTTTCTGAAAATAGGGGTTTTGTTTCCCCTTTTCCAGTCAGTGGGAACTTCACCAGACTGCCAGGACTTTTCAGATATAATGGAAAGTGGCTTAGCAACTTCATCCGCCAGCTCCCTCAGGACCTGTGGTTGGATTTCATTAGGTCCCATGGATTTATGTACCTTCAGGTTCCTTAGATAGTCTCGAACTTGATCTTCTGTAGTGAGTGGTTCTTCATTCTCATAGTCTCTGTTTTTGCAGTCTGCAACTTGGGCAGTGTGGTTAGAGCCGTTGCTGGTGAAGACCGAGGTGAAAAAGTTATTCAGTACCTCAGCCTTCTCCATATCCTGGCTGACCAGGTCTCCTGTTTCCTTTGGGAGAGGGCCCACATTTTTCCTAGTCTTCCCTGTATCCCTGATGTACTTATAAAAGTTTTTCTTGTTGTCCTTGATGTCCCTGGCCAGATTTAATTCTATCTGGGCTTTAGGTTGCCTAATCTGGTTCTTGGCTGCTCAGACATTTTTTCTGTATTCCTTCCAGAATATATTAAGTGAGCATTTATAACATATCAAGTTTTGGTTTCCCACCCTATACATATACAGAAGAACATCATTTTTCCATGTAAGTACTTGAAATATCTAGGAGAAGGCAGCCTCTTGAATAACTCAAAAAATGAAGACTTTTTTAACTGGGTTTGATCAGTGGACTCAAAGGGTTGAATATCAGTAAAATTCATCTAGATACTATTTTTGTTGATATGCACATGTAGAATCTCTTGACAGCTTCAGTGCTGTATTTTCTGCACTCGTAGGTATATTGATATATTAATGAAAGGAATTTGTGTTTAAAGATTTGTGAGTGGGAGACAAGACCTTTTGTTTTGATGATATTGAAGTCCAAAGATAAAAGCTGAATTTATGTCTCCAATCAATGAAAAATAACAAGTATAGTATAATATAATCAGAAGTCTTTTTATTTGGTATATACTCTTGTTTTGATACTAGGTCTGCTGAATTCATAAACGCAATAACATTTCCTAGAGCTGGGGTTTTTTTGTATTTATATAGGCTAACTTTAAATGTTTCACTTTTTCAACTATTTATGAAACTTTAGAAATAGTTATAATGATTCCACACAATGGATTCTGTATTAGCCTTTTGTATTTTTAATGATATCACTTCAGGATGAACAGGCAGTTTGCCACCCCAAGGTGCTACAGCTCTTCTCAGCACCCATTTTTTAAAATTTATTTTATTTTTGGTGAAAGACTTCTCTTTTTACATTCTCATGCATACTGAATGGTGTTATTGGAGGATAAACATCTGGATTCCTCCTGCGGGATTTATATCTGAGTCAAATAAATGTTAGTTTCCCTTTTTGCATGAACCAAAAAGAATAGAAACAACAGGAATAAACAGGAAAAATACACACATAATTGCAACATGTTAAATCACAAACAATTCAACAACCATCCCCGATATGACTTTGTACTTCCGCCCTAAAGTTCTTTCAGCTGTGACAATACAAGCTTGGATATCCTTCAAACAAATAACTGCATCATACTGCATCACAATATGAAATACCTTCATGTTTGTTGGGGTGTGCTTAATTTAAAAAAAAGGCAGCATTTCCTACCCATATGGCTATATTGGCTCCTGGGGCTTAAGTTTCATCACTTTTCCAAAGATCTTCTGTTGCTTCACTGATGTTGGTACTTTTAGCGGTATTAAGAAAATATTGCTGTCCCTCAGAGTACATCTGAGGAGAGAAACTGCCTTTTAGAGTTTGGATGATCTGCCATTATTTTGAAATATTTTTAAGTAACCCTAAAATACATAAATGTTAATCCTTTAAATTATTAACTTTAAGCAATAATACTGTTTGAAACTGCAAGAATTTGAAGTCTCTTAATCTGAATTATGATGAGATGTTGTAGATCTAATCAAAAATTCCATAAATGTAATGACCATCAATGCAATATTTTTTAAGAATCATGTATATTTTTCTGCATATCCACACCATGCAAGTTTTCGTGCTGAAATCTGCATCTATTGTGAATAGAATATCATGAGTGTGTCAGTACAGGGATAGAAAAACTGAAATCTAAAAATAAAATGAGTAAACAGAAAACCAGTATGAGTTTGAGCAATCTCTGAAATACTTCTGCTATCTGTAAGTTTTAAGAAGTGGACTTCAGAGCATCAGAGCACTCAGATATGAGGATAAATATTTAGAAATCTTACCCATGTCTTTCTTCGAATAAATCTCTAGCCCAGGTCTTTGTTCAGCTTATATGAATTGTCCTTCATAATGGGAATAGTGCTTGTGCAGGCAGGTGTCACATGTGCAAAACATTCAGATGCATTTATTTAGTCACAATAATGAGAAATACTGTATGATAGACTCAATGAAAACTGTAGTGGTCCCACAGTGATATATGTATGTATGTACTCTACATATGGCCAAAGTTTGAGAGAATAGTATTACCCCAAATGAATAATGTATCCAAGGTCTCAATTCAGTGAAGATGAGTGGCATTAGAAATTTTTTAAGGAAAACTTATTTGGCCTCACCTCCCTTTGCAGATAGTCACAGGTTGCCCATAGGCAACACACATATCTACGTGTGTATGTGTGTGTGTATGTCTACTTATGTGGATCCTCCAGAACCTTCACCGATGGCACCAGGCATTTTTCTGTATATATCCAAAATGAGCCCATTACTCTTTGATGCAAGAACAAAAACTTGACAGAAAAGGGTAATTGTCATGTTAAAATAAACTTTGTTCTTCTCTTTCAAAACAAAAAATATACACCCTTAGTTCAGAGAGTGGTGTATGTGGAAGGTGGAAATCTCACTGCTGATTTGGTGCTCTTATAGTACCAAATGTGTAGAATCAGGAGCTTTATGACATTTTCAAAAAAGTTACAACTAATGTTCCAACAGCCATCAGAGGGTTCATTCCAAATTTTCTCTTCAACTGGTTTTGTGAGAAAAATGCTACAATCATGACTAACAGCATTCAGAACAGCAGGAGGACAAAAACGAGGTCATAAAATATCAGTTCTGAGAAGTTCTGCAAAGATTAGAATTACCTAAGCTAAGAAAATCACATCAATGCGATTTCGCTTTCTTATTTTAAGGGCTTAAAAAAGCCTGGTTGTGTTTTGTCTGGTTGTGGATGTGAAAATCAATCAAACAGCTTGTTTATTTAATTTTTGGGAGAAATGAAAACCATACCACAGAGAAAAAAAAAAAAAAAAAACAAAAAACAGAGAGCAAGGAGAAGGAACCGAGAAAAGTGATCATCAGAAAGTGGGCAAGGAGGCTATGAATTTATGCTATAACAGTAACATAAAGATGTAAAGGACTTATTCAAACAAAATCTTATTCTCAATGACCATTGCACAATATCCTTCAGAAGAACAGTAATTCTTTGATGTGACATTTGAGGAGGGTGATAAGGTAAATAACCACAGCCACGTTCAGTAATATGGAACAGAAAGTCAGCACTGCAACAAAGATAAGAACTTCTATTTTTGTACGGTTTCATTATAAAACAAACAAAGTCACATACTTATTGGATAAATGCTGGTCATCTATTTATCTACCAGTCTCTACATTAATATATAGATGTATAAGTGATGTATAGATATACAGATATCTAGGTATAGAGACATATACACATTGATAATTTTTACTGTTCTATCCATATAAAAATCTGGGACATGATACTATGATCTTCTATCTTTGCTAGAGCTAAGCAGCTGTGAACTAGGATGGCTCTTTTATCTCCCACTAAATCATTTGATATTTCTCTTTCTCAGATTAGACAATCTAGAGTTTCAGTTCTGCGAAGTATAATCCCCAGAACAGCATAACTGAGCATGTTCAGCTGTGCCTCTGTTACTAGTGCACCTCTTCAAGCAGAATAATCGTTCCCAAAAACTATGCTACTAATCTCTTCAATTTAACGGGGTGACTGCAACAAGGTGAGGTACACAGCCCTAGTGGTCCCATGAACTGCAGTCAGATCCTTCCCCAGTTCCTTACAAGGAAAGAATTATGCATATGGTCATGCATAAGGTAATGTCCGGCTCTTCTTCCACATTGATTAATAGAGATAAATGGGGGACCTGCATCGTAATTATGCTTATATCAATCCTTAAACTCATGACTTTCATGACTTGCTATTGATAAAGCAATTCTATGGCCTGTTAAATCTTTTCTGTTGCTGATAGTGCTTAACAACTTATGATGATCAAATAAGCCTAACAGCCCACTGCATTGAAACCCAAGATGATACTCATCAACCATAGCGTGCCTCACCATACATCGCACTGCCGTTCCATTTTCTGCACTCCCAGCTTTGCTCACACAAAGCTTTTCTACCTTCCTTTTTTTTGAACAGTTAGCAGAAAATCACCATTTTTTCTGAGTGGTCAGTTAGCCTTGTCTAACAGCGAAATACCCACCCAGATGCTCACTCACTACTACTCTTCAGCAGGGCAAGGTGAGCCAATAGGATTGGAAAGCTTATGGGTCAAGAAATCACTTACCAATCACTGCCATGAGTAAAACAGACTTGACTTTGGGGAAAATTAATTTAATTTACTGGTAATTGAATAGATTTGGATAGCAAGAAACAAAAAGACAAACATTAAAACAATGTCTTTCCTTCTCCCTTTCTCAAGTTCAACCTTATTCTTTGACTCTCAACCCCTCCACACCCCCCTCCCAATCCTCTCCAAGTGACACAGGAGGGGTGGAGTTGTGGAGTTATGGTTGGTTGCTTCAGAAAATATCCAGTTGCTCTGGCAGGCTGCAGTGAGTAACTCCTCTGAGTACCTCCGCTTCTTCCTCCTCCTTCTCTGAATCTTGTGTTTGCCCTGCTGTTCCTCACTCTTTTTGTTTCTCCTTCTCTGTTGTGCAGTGTTTTTGACCTTTCTTATTTACTTTTTCCCAGAGATTCCGCCAGCTTGGCTTCTGGGCTCAGCTGTGTGCTACAGTGAGTCTGCTGGAGCTGGATGGAACCAACTGGTATAGGGCAGCCTCAGTCTTTCCTCACAGAGTCCACCCCTGCAACACCTGGACATCGGCACCTGGTACACACAAGCATTCAAGCTAGCCAAATCATTACCTTCGAACTCACAGCAACATGGAGGAAGAGGAATTTGATATTGCTGGGTACTGCCAGATCTAAATCATTCCCCAGCTGTTCCAGCCTGACCATTTCTCTCACAGCCCACTCCTTCTCCCTCACTTCTGTTTTTCCAACCTCAGATGCTACACTGAAAAACTACAGAGAAAGTTAGGTCCTATTCAACCATCTCAAAATGGTTCAGAATCTTATTGGTCTTGTGGCACATACTTAGTGTTAGGGAAGGCTGTGAGAGCCTATTCTTTATTCGTGCTCTGTATGAATTAAGTGTGGTAAAATATCATAACTATACTTATGTACTGCATTTTTATTATGAGAAATAGTGGTAAAAAAAAAAAAAAAAGTAACTCCAAAACAAATTTAAGTTCAGGTCTATTTTTTTTAATTTATATTCTTTTGTACATACTGCTAAACCATTTTTGATTACCACATGTGATAACAGCTTTTTGGGTTTATCCTAAATGCATGCACACATGCATATATATCCCCATGTGTGTTTCTATGTATATAAAAAATATTTCATAAAAAAAAAAAACTTGCCCCCAAAATAGTTAAAATATTTTCATAATTTAAAGATAAATTTATGAGATAAATTTAAAGCATTTAACACTCAATCCTTAACATTAAAGACATATTTTTTTCTGTACTTCTGCTGTGGAAGAGGAGGTTTTTCACTTTGTCTGGAATCACAGTATCAGATTGATGACATGAGGTTTAGCTCAGAGATTGGAAATACTTATAGCTTTTTATTACATATACTTTTAAACTATTTTCTATATTCACAGATATATACAGCATGCTAAGAACCCTAGTTCATGCTTCTAATGGCAAAGAGTGAAAGTATTTCAAGCTAGCATTACTCAGAAGAGCCTCATGCATCTAACTGCCAGAGCACTGTAAAGTACTCACCTTATTTCAGGGTGAACATCAAAGCTCTTGCTAGACTCAGATAAGTTTGCGTCCTTAACTGATTATTACCCAAAGCTCTTGAACATGGAAACAGTCCTGAAATCCCAAGGCAACAGGCTTACTAAGAAAGATATTTGTTTCTTAACTCTGGCCACGTTGGAAATTAGACCCTTCCACTACCCCACTGTCCTAGCATTTCTTTTATCTAACTCTAACAAAGAAATACGTGAAACTGGGAAAAGATCGTAATAGTACGGGAGAAGTATTTTCATCCTGGAAGCAAGCAAGAGAGGTGCAGCAGGAGGGTGAGCAACTGGTAGGAACAGTGATTGCAGTTCTTCTAACACATAAAATGTATGCAGCAGCTTCAAAACAAAGGCACTCCCCCTTCAGATTCACCCAAAGGTAGCACCGGAAGGTATTCTTGCATGGCATAACCGTGAGTATCTACATAGTCATGCAAGTATAAAACTCACAAAGCCTTCCACTAACCCTGAACTGGGATACCGGGATTTTTCAAGACCTATTTGTGTTATCATAGTAACCGTATATACCACTGCAATTAAGAGTAAACTAAGTCACAGTTTTAGTCTATCAGCATAGGAACTGCCTGTTCAAAGTATTGCCAGGTTGAAAAACACTGTAGTTACCTTGAGATCCAAAGTATGTTGTCCAGAGAGTTAACCTTCTTGAATTGGTATCTTTGTGTTTTAAGACCTCTAAATCTAAGGTCAATCCAAGAAAGATCTGTATCTTTAAAAGTGTAAAACAAACTATATCTTATTTAAGGAAAATTAACTTTGGTTTAATACTGATGAAACTCGAAGCAATTGTCTGTGTTATCAAGTTCTCTTGTAGAATTATGTCATCCCTTACTTACCGCTCTGTCTCCTTTTGTTCCTTATGTTTTTGAAACGACCTTGAACCACTCTTAAAAGTCTGCTGCAGAATGTTTTCATTCTTAAAAGCAGGTCATCGTGCAGGTAATATTCACCACCCTAGGTACCATACAACAGACAAAAAAGGTCTCCTAAGAAATTTGCGGTCAGCTAGTCAGGCCACTCACGTGGGGGATAAGATCGGCACCAGCATATGCTCATTGTCCCACACTTCTCCTGTGAGGAGCAGACAGATGGAAGCTTCCTGACAGTGATTGAATTACGTAAATGCGCATGTGCACAAGTCTAGGGTTAGGCATCTACAAGTAAACTCTAGGGCTATACTTATATTGTGGTCACAAGAGCAGGGAGTACTTACATTTTTCTATCAAACCCCCAGTTTAGGTTTCTAATAGTGTTTTGTAGATCTCATATCTCATTTCAATTCTTCTAACACAGACCTCAGTGTTGTATCTTGTCAATTAGTTACACAAACTATGCATAAGTTTTGGATTTTTTTTTTTGTTTTTCAAATGAAAGAAAAATCAGAAATCTTTTAAGAGTTAATAGTTTTAAACTAATAAAAAAATCAAGAATTAGAGAAACCATCCATACAACCGTCTTTTAAAGTAAAAGGTGTTAATGTTAAGGCCTGTGTCCAATTTGTAATACTGACTTTTATCTAAAGACCATTTTCTTAATTTTAAGTCAAAGAACTTCTGAATAATTATTTTTTTATGTTTTCTTTCAGAAAGTATTGTATATTAAGCTTATATTTATAGTAACACGGTGTGTGTAGAATTTTTTTTTCATTCTTTGTTTGACCTCATTTAGTCATAGCACTTCCAGATTTCAGTGTCACAAAATAATTTCCTTTTAAAAATTATAAGAACCTCTGCATCTCCAACAAACATCATCATCATTGTGCTTTATTTTGTAACTCCTCTACTATAGTACTTTTATTTTATCCAAATTAAATTAAAGCAACAACTTCTTTTTTGTAGTCTTTTAACGATGAACCAGATAATTATAGCTGGGAATTTCATAAGCCTCTAGAAGAAATCCTACTGCTATTGAAACTTGGTGAAGATGTGGGACCTAATTCTTTTAGGTGCTTGAAAAATAATTTCATTTTAAATTGCTTTATAGTAATTAAGTTGTATGCTTTTAGACATGTGATTTACTATGCCAAGAAACATATATAATTTTTATAACTGTGGAAATTTACAGAACTGAATTACAAGATATATACCACTCCTATGACCCCTAATATGTAAAATTTAATGCTTGTTAAATACCACAAAATGCAAAAGGCCTTTAAACTTTCAGACTTAAGACTTTCATATATTTTAATATTTTATCTTCTATGCTCTAGAACTTTTTCTACCAACCAGCCTATAGTTTTGATGCTTAAGTGCTGCCCTATACTTTGGCATTTTCCAGGCAGCATGACTCCTGTGGGATTCATCAGGGAAAGCCATTAGTGCACTCACTAGCATAAAACTTGCATGATGCCATAAATCTTTCAGCAAGCGGATTTGGAAGATGTTTTTGTGAAGGTTATGTGTGTAAAGTAAGCTACATTACATGAGCCTTCAATGTGTGCCTTCAACATTACACTTTCTGACATTTAATAAAATAGTGATTGCAAAGAGCTGCATCCTCAGAGCCCTTGTTATGCCAGTACCAGTGTGAAGGGAACACCCTCAGACTGTCTTCCATGTTTTAGTTGCAAAAGAATCTGTTTTATTTTTCTAAGCTATGTAGTAAAACCTGTTTCTTTAAAATATTTTGCTTTTTATCCTTGCAGGTTTTAATAAAGTAGCATCTTACTGCATTAAATACAAATAAGTATTTAATGTAGAGAAGACTGCATATAAGTGCACAGACATTTCAAAACACATTAAATTACTCATAGCTAATTTATACTATAAAGACTTTATTGTTCTGCTCTTGTCAGTCTATACAATTTTCATACATTGGTTATGAAATTCTTATTTCCTTGATTTCATATGCCGAAATTGTCATCTCTGAAGACTAAAACAATGTGTGCGTATATCTACCGAATTCTTGCTCATTTTGTAAGTAAAACAAATGATGGCAAAGTGACACGATCTCAGTTCTTTTAATTAACATTTATGATTCATAAATCTGGAGATGAAACTGAAAGATGAAAACTTTCTACTATTGCTTGCTCAGGGAAACTGAAACTGAAGTTTAAATCTAAGGTCTGTACTGGAAGTTAGTGCATCTTGGTATCACTCCACAGTTTTCAGAGCTTCCCTGTCACATGAGATGATTGTTTTTAAGCTTTGCCTTTAATTCTATCTTTTCCCCCTCTGCAAAGCAGAACTAGAAAAGCAAGGTGATTCGCAGCTGAATTTATTAGGCACCTGCTGTCACTTCAAGGAGCCTAATACCTACGAAAAGACCAACAAGGCCATTTCTTTTTTTTTGTTTTTTTGTTGTTGTTTTGATCAGACAAAAAGCAGTAGATGAGAATGTTCTACAACTGATTACCTTCATCCAGTTTAAAACTGGAACTCTGAGAAAAAAGAGCTGTTCAGTGCTGTGATGCTGTGGAATTGCTTGTCCATGACACTAACCCACTTTCTGGGCTTATCTGCCTGAGTAAATACACATTTGTGTTCTATTTCGGATCAGGATGTACTGCTGAAGCAAGTGTCCCAGTCACCTGGGCTCTGATTGACTTCACTAAGAGGTTTCAGAGCAGTTGAAAGTCCTGCTGGCTAAAACTAGTGTGGAAACTGCACTCTCTAGACAAAGCTATGGTGGTCCATCTGCTGATGGGCATTGAGTCCACTAGCTCCACCTCAGGCTGTTCACTGGTAAGATCCCTGAAATACGTGTCCTGATGGAATCTTTTACTCAGCATCAACTGTTTACTCAGAAGACCCATTGCTATTCTGCTGCCTTAGCTGCTAACACTGCCCTGGTCTCCTAGGACCAGGGGACATCACTCCTTTTAGGCTGCACTTCCACTGAGAGGAGACAGGAAATATCCCATAGCCCCACCTCTCTTAATTTTACTTGCTGTATAAGGAGGTGGCTAGTTGGTTTAGACTGTGTAGCTACTGGCGTGTAGAGCTACATGAGATAGATCCAGACCAGAATATTAAACCAATTGTAACTTAATTACTATTTTACTATTCAATAAAATATATGCCCAAACCATGTTCTGAAATGGTGCTCTCCTTGAATCAATTTTCAAACATATCCAAAATAACATTTTATCACTGCAATCAGCGTCATGTGTGAAGAGGCCTGTGCATTGTTGTAACAAAGATTAAAATTAAGAGAGAAGGATGCTTCTTGTAAAATGTTAATTAAGCTTTGGATCAACAACTCTACAAGTTTGATAATACCACCTATAAAGTTTGATTATATAAGTATTTCCTCAGTCTCTTCACAAACTCACTTCTTGGAGGGCACCGATCTATTTAGACACCAAGAAACTGTAACAAATACTATATAGATATAATTTTGTAGATGAAGGTTGTTAGGTTTGTGGATCATTGTAAATATTTAACTTCAAGCTTCCTTGCTAGTTGCAGGCTGCAATGAGACACAGCAGGATGAAAAAAAAAATTAAAACACCACATTAAAAGAACACCTTTGGGCAATTTCAGGATTTTAAATGAAGAAAAAAATCAGTAACATTTCTAAGGGCCAGGTGAAGAGATTATTTTTAACAGGATTAGCACTGTCAGCATATACAAATGAGCATTTTGAAGTTAGAATTTTGAAAGACTTAACTTTAGAGTTTGGGGAAAAAAAAAAACAAACAACAACAAAATAAAACCAATGAAGAAAAATAGAGTGATTTAGAGAAATATTAACACGAGAAGTCTAAAGACCTCATCTTCATCATTATTATGACCATTAATGGGTTAATAACAAAGGCCTTCCAATCTCAAAAAATCCTGTGGTATCATGGTATCAGTAGAAGTCAACCTGGAAGGATATATTGGAATGTATTACTTTAAATTGCTCTCAAGTGTATTGCCCACTTCCATTTCTAAAAATATATTGTGAATAATAATTAAAAGAATGAGCACTATAGATTGGTCAGAAGAGAATGATTTTCAGTCTTGACCCAACAAACACTCTGATTTTAATATCTACCACTGGTCAAACTGACTACAGTTAAATATGAAATCAGACCTTTAGAAATATGTAAACTTTTCACAAATTTAGGGATGCTGTGATCAAGATATAGAAGGAGAAATGAAACAGTTCATTTAAAAGAATCATCTGGCTCCTGATCATCCTAGCAGAATGACTGCTGCTGGGGAATATTCCAAATAAGAAGATATAAAAACCAGACTGTTGAGCTGCAGCTCTCAGTTTAAAAAAAAAAAGCAGCTGTTTTATACAAGATTGATAGTAGTCAAAGAAATGCTGTTATGTTAACATTTCTATTTCAGGAATGAAGACACTGTAGCTTGATTTCTTGACCTGCTTTGATATTTGCTTTGAGATTCTCACTGAAAATTGCTAAATATTATACTGGCAGGTGTAGTTTCATTTTAATCACATTCATTTCACTGACTTATCAAGACTGTAATTAAAAATCTTTCCACGTTTGCTTTGTATAGGCACAAGAAAATGATGACATTTTCTAATTGTTTCTTTTATGCTTGTTTTAGCTGGGAAATGTGTTTTCCCTGTCTTCTCTGTTCAGACTGACATTTTATCTACTAACTAAATATTTGTTTTTAATACCTGCAAGATCACTTCTGCTCAAAAAAGAACTTTCTTTTGCCCTCCCTTATACAGCAATGTTATCTGAGAGCCTTTTGCTCACTTTTTCTACACCTTAAAAAAAGTAATAAAATCTTTGATGATTTTCACTGCCAGTACTGTGCTTGTGGTAACTACATCATGAAATTTCTTGACTTGAATGCAGTTGCTTGAAAATAATGTTCTGGTTTTGAACATATTTTGGAAGTTATTTTGTCATGCTTGCTAAATATATTAACCATCAGATAGTCAATGCTATTATTGATCTGCTTATTAATTCAGAACTGATCAACCAAACGAGTTATGGGAACAGAAATACAAACCTCTCATTCAGAGTTCTCAATTTTATTTCATTTTATTTATTTAATTTATTAACACATAATCTGAGTGTTAATAAACCTAATATTTATTACTGACAATACTTTTTTTTGTCTTAACTTCTGTAAAATGGAACATAGGTGACATAATCTCATCATATTTAGTGGTGGAAAATCAATGCCATGAAACTTACTTGTATTCCTTTCTAAAATTAAAAGCAAACTCTTTATTTGCTAACATGTTGCTGAATAATTAAACATCCACAACTGATTTTGTTGATTTAGCTTCCCAAACTTGATATTTTCCTTACATGACAGAAATGTCTAATGAAATCTGAGAAGTCATATACATAATGCAAAAAACTTGTCTCTTATTTTGGCGACTATTGGATAACTCACAGGAAGTAAAAAGAAAGCAAAACAAAAAGTAACCAAATCATTGGACGTGCAGTCTAAGCAAGTCACTTGTCAATGCAAGAAGAAAAAAATGCAGAACATTTGTATACAATTCATCAGTTACTGCATATGCTTATACTAAAAATAATTTGTTCTTACTAGTATTAGATATTTTTCCTTTCATCGCTACTGAAACCACCTCTTATAAGTGCATTATTTGATGTAAATAAGAGTTTCCAACATGATGACTTTATTTTATTTTTAATATAAATCTACAAAGGGACAAACCAAAACTGTCTAGGTTGTTATGGTATGGTGTAACATAGTATGGCAGCTTCCTATTCCCACATTAATCATTACTTTTATGTCCTATAAAATATCTAGGAGAAAGACCTTTTTCTTTATAGGGACATAATCTTCCCCCATATGATCAAATGTCGCCCTGCTTAGAACTTCTCCTTGGGATGTGATTACTTGGTTCAAATACCTCATCTAATCTGAGTTAAACTGAAGTTCAGAACACAGGGCTCCTTTTTACCCAGGTGACTGGCATAGATTTTTATATTTAGGTGCGATTCTGTGTATTTCTGTATATACATATGTGTGACATAGCTGATAATCATGTATGTAGAGGGGGAGAGGGGGAGAGAGGAATGAAGGGATATAACATGCATTAATTGCTCCAAGAAAGTTCAACTCTGAGAACCTTGGCACATATCCTTGCATTTTTCTGATTTAGGTGAAATGTATAAACACCTTTTCCTATGTTGTTCTTTATGCCAAACCATCTCTTCAACATATCTTTGATGGTTGCTTCAGGTTGCTTCATAATGGACACTTTGAACCCCATTCTGAGATACGTACCTCTCTCCATGTCCTGTTATGCATGCCTGAGGTATTGATTCCTCTAGCACTTCTGTAAAGCTGAAGTCATTTTGTAGGATACAGTTTAGGAGAGGGGGCAATTATTTGTGACAAAAAAACACCTTCAGAGTACTTTTTTGTTTGTTTGTTTGGTGTTGTAACTTTCCTCTATCATTCTGTGTACTGCTTTATAATTTTTTAAGATGCTAAGTATAGACTTGTTATAGATTTACATTATATAAGCTCATTTTTCTTTCCTGACCTTCTTTGAAAAGTTATCCCTTGCAGTATATTTGTCAGTGTCTTCTCTGACTTACTTGTCTGGCAATCTGACCGTTGGCATCCTCATAACATCTGTCATGAATGTCTATCTGCACCATTCTCCAAGTCCTTCATTTGTTGCCTTGTCTGTTCACAGTAATTGCCACATTCATCATAGGTACTTCTTTTCAAGTAGAAACAATTTCATTCTCTGATGTTGCGTTTAATAACTTCTTTGTAGTTCTTTGTATTTTACTGTTTTTTGTATTGCGAGATCTGTACTCAGCAAACGAGTATATAAATAGTGCCAAAAAAATTTTTATAACTTACTTCACATGCTGAGATTCTCATCTTATTGTTACATAAGAAAAGATCTCACATCTCTATCACAATCTGTAGATCTACAAGAGGTGTTGCCTTGAACCTACTTCAAAATAATGTGAACTAGAAATTGAAGCTGCAATTAGCTAAAATGTTGCAGTGAAAAGTATAGCTTGGTACTGTACAGAAGCATAATAGCAAAAGGTGCATTCACTCCACAGTATAAATCATGATATTTCAGTCCTCTTTTCATCCAGAGCCTTATGGATTCCAGTGTCCTGGTCTGTAAGAGAACAATGGGTAATCTGAGGGAATGTGTTGGAATCCTACGATTTTTAATGGATATGTACCAAATATTCATCAGTAAAACCAACCTTTAGTAATATTTCTTACATAATAAAAGATATGTTTCTTAAATATGTGATCTTTGTTTACAGCACCCTCTTGGGCACACTTATCCGCCAAGCAGATAAGCCTGTGACACTGTTCTGCCTAGAGGTATGTTATTTCCTGTTTTAGTAACAGAATCAAGAATCAGGCAATAAATAAATTAATAAAAGAATGAGCTTACTCCTGTCTGATTCCTTCACAGCTTTTCTAACACATCTGACATTGCCAATTGTACAGTAGATGAGATTTGTAGGCACAGAAGGGGACTGGGAATATATTACTTTTTAAAAGCTGTCTAATTCTTTACTGTTAGCATAATGTCACATTAGACTATGATTATATGCTGATGTGACATCAATATATAATGTTATAGCATTATCTCTGATGATACTGTCATATGAATGGCCACATTACACTTAAGTAACACCATCGTTTGTTAAATACCCATTCTTCTTGTGAATTTTAAACTTATTTTGGAATATTTTTTGTGAACTCATATGAATTTCCTTTTTTTTTTTTCTATTTCATGTTGAATTTCTATGGATTGCAAAAATAAGCATAAAATATAGAGACCAATCTATAGGATTTTATTTTAATTTGGTTCTTCATAGTATGACTTATGGATTATTTTTTTTTACACAGATTTTCAAGAGTAATGATGTTTTCAATGTGAATAGTCCTACTGATACTCAAAATACTAATCTGAATTAGAGTTCACCAACATGTGCAAAGGCTTCCCAGTCTAACTCAAATTTAACAATGAGATTTCCTTCAGTGAAATACACACTTTAAATGTACTTCACAGTTATCACCCTTAGGATCGTATTCTATATTTTTTATAGGAACAAAATCTTTTCTTTTTATCCCAGATAACAAATTATGTAGCTCCCTACAAAATATATATATATTCCCAGTAATGTGTACAAGATCACTTACACATTATACGCATTTACTTTCTTTATAGAAACTTGAAATAGGACCACAGAAAATGGATCTGTGAGTGAATTATTCAAGCAGTAACTCATTCAACTCTTGCACCTAAGGAGCTAGAGATGGAAGGATGTTCACTGCAGACGAGATTGCGTGTTCTGTTTTCTTCTCAGTTTTTTTTATTTTTCACATGTCCCCAAAGTGCTGTGGCATTCCACTGATAACGCTCCAGGACTTGTTTTGAGTTTTGACATTCTTGACCCTTAGGCCTCTTAGAATAAAACATATACATTTTTCTTATGTCTTCATCTAATTTAATTCTTCTCTAATGTACATGTGTCTATAGCCTATGGTAACTGGTTGATAGTTATGGACACAGAAAATCCCAGTTTTTTAAACACAGATTGCTGCAAACAAACCATATTGCCTCATTTGGCTTAATAAAGTTTTCATGTGGGTTTATACAGCTTAGCTGCAGAGACAACCTTTACAAGTCACAGTATAATTCAGTGGGTGATGTACTACTCTATGCACTATTTGCTTACTCTTTCAATAATAGAGTAAAGTAATACCAACTGCAGCACTAACTCTTTGAGTTGTGGACATTTGCCTGAGACCACCAATTCATTTCACAAAGCCTGCTGAACAGCAATCAGATAATAATGACTTTCTGGTATGTAGTTAATGATGCAGGGGTTTAGAGGACCCATACCTTATTAAGTGTGCAGGGTGGATGGTGTGCAGTTAATGTAATGTAAAGTAACGATAGAGTAAGTAGAATAAAAATAAATAGCTTAGCTGACACATTCTCTGCATGTTGAATGTGAAATGCAACTGGTATGTAGAGGCCTTATTTATAACAATTGTCAGATAAACCCTCATAATAGGGCTTATGTAGGATGAACTAGACCTTATATTAGCTTTCTGTACTGTGTTAGGATTCATCTGGGAAACTGATTTATTCAGACAAATTGTGCTGCAATCTCACATAGATGAAATCAGCTGTCAGTATTTATACATAACACTAGGGTTGGGATTGTAAACAGACACCTGGCTGGTAACATTTTTCAATCTAAGAATTTCTAAATCTGTTTTTGTGACGATTTAATCTTGATTTATGCTATGCTTTGCATCTATTATGACATTAGACTGCATGGGGGACAGAAAAGTTGACTATATGGCAGTGCTGATCAAAAGTCTTCCTTTTAAAATCATAATCCTTACTTTTAATTCAAGAAGATCTTATCAGCACCAACTGACACCAAGTTATTTTCTATAACTAGTTCATTATAAATTCTTCAGTGCTTATCAATGCTAAGGTATAATGTAGCTAAGGTAGAATAGGTGGGTAAATCTGTCTGTTATATCCATGGATACCTAGTCTGAAGTATTACTAACAATATCTTTCCTCTGCTAAAGACTCACAGAACGATGAGCCATTGTATATTTATTACTCTGGAAGAGATCAGCTATTATATATAAATATAATCCTAAGTGTACGTAGCAGACTGCCTACAATATTACATCTGAGGATTTCTTTTATTATTGTGTACCTAGTTATGCTTCCAGTTTTATCTTCATTTTTATCTTTTTAAAAGGGAATACCTGTTCTCCATTCCAGTTCCCAAAAAATATCTCATTCTTAAAACGTAATATTATGTAATTCTTAAAATGTATACATCAATAGTATTTTTTTCTGTGCCATTACCTAGGTTTCTGGGATTAGGTTAAACATGGACATTATTTCTACTCAAACAATTTATGTGGAAATTTGAAAGGGAAGTAGATAAGCCAAACAGTCTTGCTGGAGAAGTGGTTCTCCTTTGTTTTAAGGGGAACCAGTCTGCTTCTTACTGTCTGTCTCAAAATATAATGTAAGAAGTAAAGTACAGAGACGATACACGCAAAACTGATCTTGAGAGGACACAAACTTTTTACTAAAAGGAAAAAAAACCCACACATATCCATAAATAAACAGTAATAAACAGTAAATAAACACAAAAGAAGCTCCTTTATTAAACAAAATGAAACATTTCATTTCATTTCAGTAACTGAGAAAAAGCAATGAGAAGAAAACACTAACTCCATTCTCAGAGGAGTTCAAACACTCAACATAAATTAAACCTGCCTAACTCTTAAGGGAATTACTGAGCTGTAAGCATTGTTGTTTTAACCTTTCTCTTTCTGATTGCTCTGATCTTGTGTGTAGTTAAACAATATTTGCTTTGAAGAAGCTGGTTTTAGTTACTGCGTCTTTCAAGTGACCAAAGATTCCAAAGGGAAGAAGCTCTGTAAGAGTACGCTCATGTGGCTCTGGCAGGGAGTGAGGTGGGGAACAAGAGACGCTGCAATCCCATTTAAAAAAAGACAGGGATTTCAGTCTGAGAAAAGTATAAACATATAGCATTTGAAAGAAGTACCCGAAAGAAGTACCCAAAAGAAGTCAGGATCCAGGTAATTTTTTTTTTGATTGAAAAACAATATTTAATATTACTTCATATTTAGCAACATCTATTAATTTGCTTATGCACTTCAAGCCTTTAAAAACCTCACACATATTCTAAGCCTTTCGATGGTCACAGGAAGAGATCACAAGCTGTTAATTATAGCTAGGTTCAGAAGCAGAATACTGGAAATTGTTGAATGTGTCATCACAAAGTTCTCCCACCCCAGGTCTTTTTTTTCTCTCTTTTTTTTTTTTTTAATTATTAAAACTATTCAACTATTAAAGTATGCCAGAAAATATTACAACATGAAGTATATATTTTTTTTTTAGAGAAATTATTTAAATTATGAACTGGTGATCACAAGAGGCCCTGTTTTAAAGGGACAGATTTTATAGATGCAGCCTAAGTAGTGAGTGTTTTCTTTAAAGCAGATGTGGTTTGGTTACTCATTATTTAAAAAACAAACAAACAAAAAACCCAACCAGATAAATTAAGTAAGAAAATATAAATGCATAAACAAGTTTCTACAGTTTCAAAATGAACAAATAGAGACATGGGGATCTAGTTCTTTCCCTGTGTAGATGAGGGCCTTGTGTCTTCATATGGATCATTTAGCAAATCCATACTTTGTCCTATTAACCAGCACAATGGAATAAAATTTAAATTATTCATGCTCTTGAAAGTATCAAAAAAATCTGACATCCAGAAAGATAAAGAAGCACAGCAGCATTTTAGCAAGCCTGCAGACAGATGAGCAGATGTCACAGCAGCCAGCAGCAGAACCAATCAAGGAGTCAGAGAAGGGAACGTGCCAAGGGACCAGACCCAGGCCCAGATGCCAACACTAGAAGAATTCATCTCTTAACGTCTGGTTGTACCAAGCATTTCCCATATGTGGGTATATGTATTGGCTTTGGGCCTAGTACACACAGAAAAAAAAATAAAAATGAACTGGAATATCTTCAACACTGCCAGGAATAAGGAGAAAATCTGCCAAGTTTGTGCTGAAATTCTGTGAATCTGACAATTGATTTTCTATTTGTAAAAGCACAATGTGTCCCTGTGGTAGCTTTGCATGTGTATATGTTTTAGACTGTGAAATAGGTTCCAACCTGTTTAAATAAAATCTTACCTAAAACATCTTGCTGAAATTAACCCAGTCTGTCAATAGACCCTAACCCCTCCCCCCGCCCCCAAACAAACAAAAAGCCACGCAAAAAGGGGCTTACTGGATGTGTCACTCATTGGAATTGTGATTGACATTCCAATAAACTTGCACCTCCTCTTGCCATCCACTACAGGCAACATGAATTAACTCCTAAATAAATTTGAGAGAAATTAGACTAAGCAAAACAGGACAAGGACCTTGAAGTCATCAAATATGACACTTCTAATTACTTGTTTACTTTCCAAGTTTTTATTTATTTTGTTACATAAGAATCTAAACCAAATAAAATCCCCACAAAAAACCAAAAGCCATACATATCTAACTGCAGCTTATGCAAACTTCTGCTTGGATACTGGCAAACCTACAAAACACCTAAAATCACAGCATTTGGGACATGTGAACTTCTGCCAATAGGTAGATGAAAAATTTAGCAGGTCTTGAAAAACTGCCAACTTAGAGTTCTCACTCAGACCTGGTTATCATGGCAGGGTTTAAAAAAAAAACCACAACAACATACTGACATTTTGACCTAAATTACAGGTAGTCATTGTTGGCAGGAAGTCTGAGAACAGGCCACTGGAAGGGGCTTGCAAAAAAGACCGCAGGGAAAGTTTTAAAGACCAGTGTTCTGATTAGATGAGAAATAAACCACCACCTCTTGTGGAACAGATGATTTGTAGAACTTTGCTAGACAACGGTCAGCCAAGGAACCTATTTTAATAGGAAACTTCCTTTTCAGTTGAATCCTCTTTGAGATGAAGTACAGAACGAGCTTGCTACCATGCAGCCTCACAACTGTTGACTGGAGATATTTTGGATATCACTTCGGTATAAAGAAAGATACAGCTGTCTTCAGTCTTATTCTGATGCCAAAGACATACCAAGGATCAGATTTTAACCATAAGTCTACAGTAACAGGGAACAGGGAATTTATGGGACAAAACAGTTAGTGCTGAGGCCCGGAAATCTGTTTCTCCTCAGGCATTGTTTCACTCAAAATCTTGCTGTGGTAAAAAGGGACCACACCCTGTATATGATAGCAGAAATGTATTGCTTGTCCAGTTAATGTTTTAACCATCTGATACTCCACATTATCGAATTCATAATAAAAAAAATCTCAATAATAATAATATGGTTCAAATTGTTATGCATAAATACCCTTCCTGTTATCTACCTCATTTCTGTGGTGTAGTGCTCACTCTTCTGATGTTCCCCTGTGTCCTAAGACTGATGGATGCAGTTTTCTTCAAGAATTGGAGGGAAGGTTTACAGTGAATGGGTCACATTGTGACGTCATGGCTAGGATTGGAGTTACTTACTTCACAGACCTGGGGGCAATTTGGGGTATTTTTATATTTTTTTTAATCACTGTCTGCTTTCTTCTCACTGGGCTCCTGCTTAAAGTGGAAAATCGCACACAGCCTAATGTAAAGGGTGACTGCCTGTTACTCTGTGACAGCCAAGGAGTGTCAGAGCTTCACCACATGTGGTATTCCCAGGGCTTCAGCTGCAGCAGTGCAGGCACCAGCCATTTGAGCCCTACGACTGTTGCAATAAGAGGCAGCCAGCTCACGCGAAGGCAATCCTGGGTAGGTCCCTAGAGTCCTAAGTGGGTGAGTTTGTACTCTGGAATGTGAAGGACAGTGAAGGGCAGAGTGGGGTGGGAGGTGTTGCGGGATGGGGGGTGTTGGCAACTGGGAGATTTACTTCAAAGGGCACTCCTGATTTGAACTAAATGCTGATGCAGAGGCATTCTAAGTGGGTTAGGAGTCTGTGTTCTTCTAAAAGTGATTTTGGCACTTAGAGTTCAGGCATCTAAATGTTTAGGTCACTTCTGAAAAATACTGAAATATACCTTAGAATTCTTATC
Source organism: Chroicocephalus ridibundus (assembly GCF_963924245.1). Classification (NCBI taxonomy): domain Eukaryota; kingdom Metazoa; phylum Chordata; class Aves; order Charadriiformes; family Laridae; genus Chroicocephalus; species Chroicocephalus ridibundus. Next base: position 42,077,982 of record NC_086284.1, read on the forward strand.
GTAAACCTCTATTTCCTTGCCTGCATGTCAGGCTACACCCCCTGTACAATTTTTAGAATGTCTTCCCAGAGGCAATACTTTGCGCCAGCAGACCCAAGATATTTGCAATTCTCAAGCTGCAAACCCTGGCTGAACTGCAAAATGCTATTGCTGATCTGAGCTTTTGTAATTTTTTAATAGCTTTTATGGCTGTAGGCAGATATCTGCTCTCAAGTGTTTCTCAGGCAGAGAAAGAGAGTCCAAAGGCCAGAAGCACACACATCACCTCTCCCCTTCCTCATAATGGGATGGGAAAAAGAAGATTGACTCTTCAGTTATCTATTGCATGTGTAGCACAAAAAGAAAAGCCATATGCCTGCTACAGTCACCCATCCCTGCAGGCACCTTTTACAGCACTATTCTAGCAGTCAACATAAAGTTATGTGGTTGACAGTAGAGAATGAAATAGGATACAGAGCTCAGATTAATGTCACATTTGCTATCGGTATAAATATGAGGTACTATGTTGATTATAGTGTTCATTACTGATCTTATTTAAAAATTAGTTTAGTGTGTGCCAAACACTGAAACCTGCGCCAAACTGATGTCATGCTCTCTAACAAAGAACTTGTGTAAAATGAACTGAAAATCACTCTAAAGAAGCAGACTATCATTGGTGCTTTCAGCAATTCATGGTAAATGACAAATCATTTCAAGTCTGAAATTTGAACTTCTCTCCAATTCTGCATATCGGTATTACTCATAATATTATATTTCTTTTAATATGTACCATTTTTGTCATTGAAGAAAAAGTGGAATGTGCATTCTTTCACCTTTCTCTTCATTTCAATAGCATCATTTTTTGTTTGCTTGGTTGGTTTGCCCTCAGACACAGCAATTCATGAGAAATATATGATTTCTAGAATTTCTACACTTGATGCCATCAAAATGGCAGATCATGTCAAGTTTTTCCACTTTTTGGTCCTCTTTTAATTAAAACTAATCACTTCAAATCACTTTCCAGTGCCAAAGTTGGAGTTGTCAAAAACATCACTGTTATATATGCTTGTCAGGGTGCTGGAGACACTGCTATCTACCAAGACATACAACAAATCTAAAAGTTAAACTTTTACAGATAACACATTTAAATAAGTAATATTCAGTATCCAGACCCATTCTAGAATATTAAATAAAGTTGATTTATTTTAGGGCTGCAGATATATTTACCTAGATAGACAAATAAAGACTTAGGACTCTAATTTCAGGACCAACAGTTTTAAAGGTAGTGCATTTCAGTAATCATCTCACTGAACTAAGCCTGAGGACCACCTTTTTTTTTGTCTTTATTTTGTCACTATATTCTGTGTGTAAGAGAGCAGAAGTTACTTTTCATTTTTTATCTTAAATGCAGTTTTTTTAACTTAGTCCATTAAGTTGAGAGCCCTTTAGGAAAGACACATTTTTATGTATGTTTAGAAAGCTGCAGGCACAGTCTGAAGTCCATGTTCTACTTTGTAGACAAATGTTCAAATTCTCTTAATTCTCTCAAATTCACATTATTTGGTGCCTGCTGTTCTTTTATAGTTATCTTCTGACTTTAGATCCACCATCTCTCTTCAGCCAAATGACTCCGAAAGTTATTGCGTTCCTGTCAGTCAAGTTTTCACGTATATCTGCTTAAAACATTCTTTGAACCTTACATCCCTTGTAAAAGTAGTTCTCTGCAGTTGTCAGTGTCTAACCCTAAGACTTCCATCAGGATCTTTCTTTATTATCTAACAGTCACTATTTTTGCTTATCTAAATGGACTACAAAGTTAAGGAATTATCTGTATTTCTTTTTAGATAATTTAAAATGTGTTTTGAGATACTTTGTAACAGAAAAAGAAATTCACTTTTATCTCTAATTGCAAAGAGAAAAAGGAATATCTTTTAACTCCATTTTTGTTCCCTTAGACAGTATTAATTCATAACCCTTAGGACTCCCTCTTAGCCATGGCAGCAACATTTTAATCATATGTAATTCTGACACCCTAGACATGTAACATAAACTTATCAAAATTTCTGCTTTCACTGATAAGTCCCTTAAGTAACAATTTTCATTATCTACTTTATCTCTATGAGATAAAAGTGCATTTAACTAACATACAAAAGTTGGACTTTTTAGGTTTTATTGGTTTCATTTAAGCTGCTGCTCAGACTAAGAAGTAATTTTCCTTATTATCACTAGCTTTCAAGGAACTGAAAAGTGTCAAAGCATAAAATTTAATCATAAAGCATCCAGGTCTCCTTCTCTTTAGAAATAGTTATTTTTCCTTCAAGTATTTCTATTATCTTCTCTTTCTTTACGTATCAAACATTCACTTTGCTAATGCTTTTCCCCAATGACACTTTAATAACATCAAATCTTAGACTAAGTAAAACTGAATCTTGACAGTGATTACATAGAAAGCATCAAAGAAGACATTTAGAGGCCCTGGAAGTATGTTAATGACTGATTGACTGTTTTTATTTCTGATATTAAAAAATTGCTTTGTAGGGTCATTTTCTGTCATGGGAATCTTACAAAATTGTAAAAGGAACCTGGGACTGAATAAACAAAACCAGTTCCTTGATATGAGACATGCCAAAAAAAGATTTTGAGAGGGAACTTCATAAGAATAAAATACTGCAAAATAAATTTGTTTTAATCGCAACAGAATCAAAAATCTCATAGAGAGTCCGAATAGCAACTAGATGATTCAGGACTATTTTTGAAAAAAAATTGTTTGGATCACTTTCACTATGGAAGAACTAAAAAGAAAGTTCACACATCAGAGGAACTGACTTACAGGAGAATATCAGCAGAAGATATTTCGAATACATAAGTGGATGAATAGTACTGATATTGTCTCTTTCAGCAGGTTTATTACCATTTGTAACCATCTGGTAGAAACATCTTATATGACTATGAATTCTAAAGGAACTTAACAAAGAAACTCTTCAATAGGAATGGGAAGTTACAAAAGGCAACAGCCAACTTAGAATAGAATCATAGAATCATAGAATAGTTTGGGTTTGAAGGGACCTTTAAAGGTCATCTACTCCAGCCCCCCTACAGTGAGCAGGGACACCTTCAACTAGATCAGGTTGCTCAGAGCCCTGTCCAACCTGACTGAATCTTTCCAGGGGCATCTACCACTTCTCTGGGCAACCTGTTCCAGCGTTTCACCACTCTCATTGTAAAAAATGTCTTCCTTCTATCTAGTCTAAAGCTACCCTCTTTTAGTTTAAAGCCATTGCCTCTTGTCCTATCACAACAGGGCCTGCTAAAAATTTTGTCCCTATGTAGGCCCCCTTTCAGTGTTGAAAGGCTGCAGTAAGGTCTCCCTGGAGCCTTCCTTTCTCCAGGCTGAACAACCCCAACTCTCTCAGCCTGCCCTATGAGGACAGGTCCTCCATCCCTCTGATCATTGTTGTGGCCCTCCTCTGGATGTACTCCAACAGGTCCGTGTCTTTCCTGTGCTGAGGACTCCAGATCTGGACACAGGACTCCAGGTGGGGTCGCACGAGAGTGAAGCAGAGGGTTAGAATGACCTCCCTCAACATGCTGGTCATGCTTCTTTTGATGCATCCCAGGATATGGTTGGCTTTCTGGGCCGCAAGTGCACATTGCTGTCTCATACTCAGTTTTTCATCCACCAGTACCCCCAAGTTCTTCTCTGCAGGGCTGCTCTTAACACATTCATTGTCCAGCCGGTATCCATTTTTGGAATTGAATGTATTATCATACATTATCTTCAATGGATACATATCATTATCTAGACTTGACTGTCTGGCAATTATTATAAGATTTTTTTTAAAGTATTGCATTCTGTGAACATTTCCATTATCTTTTTTTTTTTTCTTAAACTGGATTCCAGATACTAGATATGTAGGTATCTGTGTCTGATTAAGAATGTGCATTATGTAAAACTAGACACCAGAAGAGTGGGAATGGGAGTTTTTTTTAAATTTCCCCAGCAACTTTTGCCAGAGCCTCTTCAGGTCTGAGATTCTCCTGCACATTAATCACTTCTGCTCCACTGCTGTTATTCTGGAATTTTAGGGTGCTTTTGTAACAATCTCTGGTTAAAATATATTTGTTTTTCATATTAAAACGCCTGATAAGGTGTTATTTTGTTGTTGGTTTTTTGTGTTTTTTTTTTTTTTTCCCCTCAAAATGTTGCAGTTTCTCCACATCAATTTGGAATGTTATTTGTTCCAAGCACCTAAAATACTCTGGAAAATACTTGTGAGAAGGGAATGTTGAGTGGAATATAGTGTTAATATTTTAAATGAATTTATTTGTAACAACTGACAAATACTTGGGGGCAGGGAAGGATATACTATAAATCCACTTAGGTATTTGTCATATAAAAAATAGTCTTATGGCATTTACCTTTTTTTATTTCTAGTGGAACTTACTTGTTTAAGTTGTGCTGCTTTCTAGCAAGACAATGCAAAATACTCTTTGATGAAACAAACAAACAAAAAAAGTTCCTCTCTTTATCATCCTCACTGACTGACAGTGTATGCACTCGGTCATATAAATGGAGGGTTTTTTGAGGGGGAAAACTTCTAAGAGTCTGTTACCAGATATCTCAGCTGATACTTTGAACTAATCTCCGCTTACGTCTATGCAAAATACTGGTACAGATAAACAAAATAAGTTTGATGTTTTTTTCTTTCAAAGCAAATCATTCTTTTATCACTACCCCTTTTTGGAGAACATACATTTCCAAATCATTCTCTGCAATTTACATTCAAAGCCAAAATAAGTAAGCATAATTCTCCTTGGATTTTTGCTTTTATACTCCACTATGAGGAAGTAACAGATATATACTTATGTGACCATTTTTCCTGAAGTGTGTGTGACAGTTTGGAAGCTGATATAAAATATAGTATTCTTCAAAAGTTGCATGTGATCTAATCATATAATCATAAAACAGCTTGGTTTGGAAGGAAGGGACCTTAAAGATCATCTAGTTCATCCCTGCCACTGTGGACAGGAACACCTTCCACTAGATCAGGTTGCTCAAAGCCCCATCTAACCTGGCCTTGAATACTTCCAGTGATGGGGCATCCACATCTTCTCTGGCCAGCCTCTCCTAGTGTCTTACCACCTACCTCATAGAAAAAAAGATGTATTCCTTATGTTCAATTTCAACCTACCTTCTTTCAGTTTAAAATCATTGCCCCTCATCCTGTCACTACAGGCCCTAGTGAAAATTCTCTCTCCATCTTTCTTATAAGCCCCCTTTGTATACTGATGATTCTGACATTCCTTCGATATCTTTTTTACCTCAGAACTCCTAGGAGAGGTTATCATGTTCTGGCATGGCTTCTTAGCATCACCCTTAATGTTGAATCTTTATTATTAAAAGCCTGGTAGCACAGTACAAGTTGGTTTCTATTAAATTTAAATATTGTCACTGATTTGTTGTTTACAGCCAGGAGTTTTTTGAGAGCTTTACACATATTCCTTCTCTCACCAGCACTTTTCAAAGGAACCTAAATTTCAGTGGTCAGAATGTTTACCCTATGATCCAAAGAAATGGACTGAAATGTGCTCCACAGAGAATGAAATTTGGTCCTATCTCCCATTTCCCAGGAATCACCATCTCTGTGCACAGTTGATGAGAAAGAGAATTCTGAATTTTTGTTTCATTCTATTCTAATGGAAATGATGGAAAACAAACATATGACTTCAACAAGGTAGAGTAGAGAATTGCATTCAACACATGGGTGATGCTAAACTGAACTGATTCTCAAATCTCTGAAACTTCTGAGTATGACCAGAAATAATTGGGTGCAAGAAATAAGTTTTGCAAGTTCATGTTTGAAAAATTAATTCCTCATAACAAAATTTTAATAAAATGAAATTATATTCTTCCACAGGAGACATGATAAAAAACAGAGACAAGAGAGTCTGAAGAATTAATTTTAATAGTTTAAAATTTTATTTTGGATACTTAATTTCATTACACTGATGTCCGGACATGCTTAGCCAACTTTGGAATTACTTTGCATTGCCAAGTAGAGAACTGATTGAAGTGAAGGAAGTATGTAATGAGTTCTCTTGAATACAGAAGTGTGGTCCAAACGCACACACCCTCACACACACACGTCACAGAATCATAGAATCATAGAATTGCTGAGGTTGGAAGGGACCTTTAAGATCATAGAGTCCAACCTTTAGCCTACCCTGACAAGAGCCACTTCTAAACCATGTCCCTAAGTGCCCCATCTGCCCTTTTTTTAAACACCTCCAGGGATGGTGAATCCACCACCTCCCTGGGCAGCCTATTCCAATGTTTAATAACCCTTTCAGTGAAAAAATGTTTCCTAATATCCAATCTAAACCTCCCCTGACGTAACTTGAACCCGTTTCCTCTTGTCCTATCACTTGTCACCAGGGAGAAGAGGTCAGCCCCCATCTCTCTACAACCTCCTTTCAGGTAGTTGTAGAGGGTGATAAGGTCTCCCCTCAGCCTCCTCTTCTCCAGGCTAAACAACCCCAGCTCCCTCAGTCGTTCTTCATAAGGTTTGTCCTCCAGACCCCTCACCAGCTTTGTAGCCCTTCTCTGGACATGCTCCAACACCTCAATGTCCCTCTTGTAGCGAGGGGCCCAAAACTGAACGCAGTACTCGAGGTGGGGCCTCACCAGTGCCGAGTACAGGGGGATGATCACTTCCCTAGTCCGGCTCACCACACTATTCCTGATACAGGCTAGGATGCTGTTGGCCTTCTTGGCCACCTGGGCACACTGCTGGCTCATATTCAGCCAGCTGTCCACCAACACCCCCAGGTCCTTTTCTGTCGAGCGGCTTTCGAGCCACTCTGCCCCAGTCCTGTAGCGCTGCATGGGGTTGTTGTGATCCAAGTGCAGGACCCGGCACTTGGCCTTGTTGAACCTCATACCATTGGCCTCAGCCCATCAGTCCAGCCTGTCTAGATCTGTCTGCAGAGCCAACCTACCCTCAAGCAGATCAACACGCCCGCCCAGCTTAGTGTCATCTGCGAACTTACTGAGGGTGCATTCGATCCCTTCATCCAGATGATTGATAAAGATACTAAAGAGAACCAGCCCCAGCACCGAGCCCTGGGGGACACCACTTGTGACCGGACACCAACTGGATTTAACTCCATTTACCACCACTCTCTGGGCATGGCCATCCAGCCAGTTTTTTACCCAGTGAAGAGTACACCTGTCCAGGCCATGAGCAGCCAGTTTCTCCAGGAGAATGCTGTGGGAAACAGTGTCAAAAGCTTTGCAAAAATCCAAGTAGATAACATCCACAGCTTTTCCCTCATCCACTAAGTGGGTCACCTTATCATAGAAGGATATTAGGTTTGATAGGCATGACCTGCCCTTCACAAACCCATGCTGACTGGGCCTGATCACCCTGTTCTCCTGCATGTGCCGTGTAATGGCACTGAGGAGGATCTGTTCCATGACCTTCCCAGGCACCGAGGTCATGCACACACGTAAAGAATTTGGACACTACTCCTCAAATCCTTACCAGCTTTTGCAATTCCACTGTCATTAATTTTTATTCACTGCTAATAGCCATAAATTTAATGTAGATAGATGCTTACATTTGGATGCTGCATTCCGACTCTTGAAATAGGATTTTCCTCACTTAACTTATAATGTATACATCAAAATGGAATTAATTATGCCATAGGTAATCTAGACAGTTAGCTTTGATCCTTATTTTCTTGTCATTTATGTTATGATTATACCAGCTATAAATCTACTGAGGTAGAGACATTTTTTCCTTTTATCTTTGTACAACAGTAAACACATATAAGTCCTGGGGGTACAAACATAATCATAGTATGAATGACACCAAGAATTTTTTTCTAGGAATCATTTTTAATATATACTTTTCAAGTAATTCCTTTTTTATGTAGATATGTAGGAGGGAGGGTGGCAGAGAAAGTTTGAGGAGCTTTTTGTCAGTCATATTAACTTCCAGTTCCATAATAAATAACTCCCAAGTTAATTGTTGTCAAGTATTTTATTAAAAGATGAGAACATAAGTATTTATATCATATGTAAGAGTATTTGGACTTAGATTTTGTTTTAAATAAATATTGTATCAATAATTATATTAATGGAAACATATGGAAGTTAACTGAAATGATATTCATGCAGGTCTAAGTAGTAATCAATTATTTAAATTCACCGCTTCAAAGAGAATGTTAGAGTTTGAAGCTGGCACGTCATGCATTCGTTCAAGCTTGCTATTAACGGTTCCAAACATAAAATCACATGTACAGTCCTTAGAAGGAAATTACAATATTTGCAAAATTAAGTGTGACGAATTAGGAAATGATACAACTGAGGTTAATCATGTATAAGGGTGTTTAGTAATGTGATCTTTAATTACATTTTCAACCCACAAGATACTTGGTTGCATATATAGTGAAAAAAAATGAGTAGTGTCCATCACTGTTTTAGACATCTAATATTTGGGTATCGAATTTTATCCAGACTGCTAGGACCCTTTTCATAGTGAATGAAGAGGTACAGGCACTTCTAGAAGGTGTTTCATTTTACTGATTTTAGGAAGCATTGGATTATCCGCTGTCGTAGGCGAAAAAATCCCCTTGAATTGTGAATGTTAACAGGCTGCAATTATTGGGGGATAGGGCCAGAACTAAGCTGAACTCTCAAGCAGAAGACTCCTACTTGCTAGCTGCAATGGGTACAGGTTAGTTGTAAATTTTGCACCAATTGGATTAAACAATACTGGAACATTCTGTATCTTTCATTTAGTAAAGAAAGACACATGGGATAGGAACACCCACTGGTAGCCTGATTATGTATTGGGGAAGCCAGGGGCCATGTCCTGGTTTAAAGTAAAACAGAACCAACTTTCTGTTCAGCAATTTTACTTCTTAGCACGGCCTCTTCTAATTCTCTGAAATTAACAGCATGTTGCGCTGAAAACAGTACATTCTCAGAGTGATAAGACCAATGTTTATAGTTTGTGCCAAAGAATGGTATGTAGAGAGGCTCTTGCTTATACTTATTGCTATAACAACCGAGGTCAGCTAATTTTGTTATTTGCCCCATTGGAGCGTCAGAAACAGAAAAGGACCCATACCATACCCATTGGAGGGTCATAAGCAGAAAAGCGTAGAGGGGTCACACCTGCAGGGAGGAGCGGACAGGACAGGTGACCAAAAATTGACCAACAGGGTATTCCATCCCATCTACACCATGCTCAGTATAAAAGCTGAGGAATCAAAGGGTCAGCCCTCTTTCTTCAATGGCTGACATCCGCAGAGGACTCTGCCTGTTCATCTGCCTTTGATCCCGATCCATAGGTTCCTGACTCCAGTTCTGGAATCCAGTTCCCACCTGTTGCTGAGTCCAGTCTGGGACTTCCCCAGTGCCTGCCAGTGATGTCATCCTGGGAGCTTGATATAGTCTTGTATATATTGTATCTATTCCATTATTTTCTTTTTATTTTATTATTAATATTTCATTAAAATAAATCTCGTAAATCTCTTTATCTCTCCTCCTCCTCTCTGTGTGCGAGAGGTGGGGGGAGAGCATCTGTTGCTGGTCATTGGCCAATTCGGCCAAAACCATGACAGACCACAACTCAGAAAGAAGAGCTGGTGACAAAACTAGGATTCCCATAAAGAAGAAATGATCTTGGAGAAAAGAAGGGGGCCTGGAAGCAAAATGACAATCCTGGCTGTAGGAAAAATCTTTCTGTTGGGAAAAGTAGTGCTGTGGGCTAGTGAATGAGCAAGCATGAGAGGTAATTAAGCAGTCTAAATGCTCCAGTTTCATTGGTTATCACCTAGGTCCACCATCCGGTTCCACCATCCAGATACCCATTATCCAGATCAATTACTATTTGTCATTTACTCAGTTTCACCTATTAACGGTGCTTGCAGGGCTTTTACCCATTTCCCACACTCCGGCAATTAGCATCCACAGCAGAAAAGCACATAACATCTATGTTGTCTCCAGGAGCTTTGACTTCTATCCCTCAAAAACTTACCAGTTCTGTTACAAGCACAGCAAGCCCCTGCTGTTTAGACAGACCCCAGCCACCTGTTACACAACCATACATGTTGTCATTTATTGTATCTTTCCTGTGACATCCTCTCAAAGTGACTACCTTCTCCATTTGTCTCATGAAACTGTCCGCAACAGCTAAAGACCTGAGTAGTAACAGCTGATTTAGAGCATGCCACTGATCAGATACACTTAAGGTTATTTTTCTCCCTGCAATCATTACACTGCATTTATTAACATCTGTTAACATTCAGTTTTATCTATGATTTGATTAATGTCTTTTGCGTAGTCCATATGAAACTCTCTGCAGTCAGTTTTAGCTTTTATTGCTGGAATAGTCATGAATCATCAACAAACTTTGTCCATCACGTTCTCCAGATCATTGATTAGCACAGGTCACAATATCAGTCCCTACAGGAATCTCCTGTTATTTTTCCCTCACTATGAAAACTGATAATCTGTTCCTATCCATCTTCCCTATTTAATACGAGTGATTATCATTAATTTAGAAGATATTTTTGCTCTTACACTATGACAACCTTTCAGTACTTAAAGGGAGCCTACAGGAAAGATGGGGAGGTACTCTTTATCAGGGAGTATAGCGATAGGTTGAGGGGTAATGGTTTTAAACTGAGAGAAGGGAAAATTAGATTAGACATTAAGAAGAAATTCTTTACTGTGAGGGTGGTGAGACACTGGAACAGGTTTTCCAGAGAAGTTGTGGATCCCCCTTCCCTGCAAGTGTTCAAGGCCAGGTTGGATGTGGCTTTGAGGAACGTCTCCCTTCCCATGGCAGGGGCTTGGAACTAGGTGATTTTAAAGTCCCTTCCAACCCAAACCATTCTATGATTCTATATTTTATTTTTCTTGCTTTTGATTTCAAAAATTGCAGATTTGATCACCTATAGAGACTAGTGTAATTAGTGTATTTTTTGGCCGTAGGAATACATTTTGTCTTTTTTAAAGAAACTGAGTATTTATTGTTGTCATAAGCAAGATAAATGACTGCATGACCTAACGACCTGATTTATTAAGCTTGCCTCTATTTTTTCTAAAGTAATATCATTAGCATTCATATAGCATAATACTTAAATGGAAGCCAAACAAATACATTTTTGACTGGAAGAATAAATTTTATTGTAAATCAATTCCACAAGAAGTCTTCCTAAAACTGTTTTTACTACTTTAAACATTTTAATGTGATTGACACAGTTATTGAAATGATAAATTTTTGCAAACTGCTAATTTATTTCTTTGCCACATACTTTGTAATTTACCTTTGCTGCTGTTAAGATAAGATAAGATTGATCTGCCTTTTTCTTGTGAAGAACTTCACAGTCCTCATGCATTTTGAAGACATAGAGTGTAATTCCCCTTGTTCCTTTAATATTCCAGTTATTTCTGAATTTGTCAGACTGACAGTCTGAAATATTAATGGTATGAACATTAGTGGAAAAAAAAAATATCCTGCTTTTTGGGGAAATAAGTTACTTTGGAAATTATAATAAAAATGTAGGGAAAAAAAAGGAAGGCAGTCTTTTTGAAGTACATTCAGACAGGAGGACGCACTTGCACAGGCTATCTTCCATGGACACCAGTTATTTTTTTTCAGATAGGAAAGTTTTGCCATGCTTGTGTGTGGACAGTAAGAACACAAGGCAGAGTACTACAAGAAGAAACATTATTTATGGACTATGTTCTTGAGAACAAGGAAAAAAATAATGAAAAGATAAAGATACAGAAAATACAGAAGTTGGAGGAGATCACTATTGTGATGAGGAGCAAAAGACACTTTCAGCTTTGAGAAGCAGGAGGAAAAGAAACAAAACCTGAAACTTCATGCTGTTAAGCTAATTGAAGTAAACTAAAATATTTCAGATCTGCTCTAGGAGGACTGACTTCCCATCAAAGCCAGAAAACTGCTAAGAAATGCGAGAAATTTATAATTATACAGGAAGCTTACTGACCATCTCCCATCTCCCCAAAGACCAGTAGTTCTTATAGTTTTTCATTGATTTTGTTTTGATGCACAGCTGTCCCTCCAGGTCATTCCAGCAAACTGTCTAGAACGTCTGTTTTGAACACTGGTACAGCTAGATGCAGTTTGCACAATATAGAGAATATGACAATGATAGAGAAACTCCTAACATCAAGTATTGTATAGACATACATATATGTGTAAAAAATATGCTGTAAATGATGAACATCTCCAGCAAATATAGCAGCAATGGTCAGTCCCAGTAGTTACAATATAGAGATTAGTACTGGAGTCAGTACTGGGACCGGTGCTGTTTAACACCTTTGTCAGCAACATGGACAGTGGGACTGAGTGCACCCTCAGCAAGTTTGGCAGTGACACCAAGCTGTTTGGTGTGGTTTACATGCTGGAGGGAAGGGATGCCATCCAGAGGAACCTTGACAGGCTTGAGAGGTGGGCTTGTGCAAACCTCATGAAGTTCAACGAGGCCAAGTGCAAGGTCCTGCATCTGGGTCGGGGCAATTCCAAGCACAAATACAGGCTGGGCAGAGAATGGCTTGAGAGCGGCTCTGAGGAGTTGGATTTGGGGATGCTGGTGCATGAGAAGCTCAACATGAGCTGGCAATGTGCACTCACAGCCCAGAAAGCCAAGCGTATCCTGGGCTGCATCAAAAGAAGTGAGGCCAGCAGGTCGAGGGGGCGATTCTAACCCTCTGCTCTGCTGTGGTCAGACCGTACCTGGAGTACTGCATCCAGCTCTGGAGTCCTCAGCACAAGAAGGACATGGACCTATTGTAGTGAGTCCAGAGGAGGGCCAGGAAGATGATCAGAGGGATGGAGCACCTCTCCTATGAAGACAGGCTGAGAGAGTTGGGGTTGTTCAGTCTGGACAGAAGGCTCTGGGCAGACCTTATAGCAGCCTTCCAGTACCTAAAGTGGGGCTAACAGGAGAGATGGGGAGGGACTCTTTATCAGGGAGTGCAGTGATATGTTGAGGGGTAACGGTTTTAAACTGAAAGAGGGTAGATTCAAATTAGATATTAGGAAGAAATTCTTTACAATGAGGGTGGTGAGACACTGGAACAGGTTTCCCAGGGAAGTTGTGGATGCACCTTCCCTGAAGGTGTTCAAAACCAGGCCAGATGGGGCTTTGAGCAACCTGGTCTAGTGGAAGATGTCCCTTCCCATGGCAGAGGGGTTGGAACAAGATGATCTTTAAGGTCCCTTCCAACCCAAACCATTCTATGATTCTATTATTATATGAGGGAATTAATATGACCAAATTTGATGAAGTGGCACAAAATCCTGTTAAAAGAAATGTTTTCTAAAAACAAGCGAACAATAGCTACACAACATTAAGTCACCATTAAATTTGGAAATAATTTGAAAAATCTATGATTATACATCATGATTATTCTGAACAGAAAGAAGCTGTGACATTCTTAATTAGGAATTTTGATGTATCAAGTTTCTTACAGTTAGGGTCTGGCTGGAAAGGAATTAACTTTCTTCATAGCACTCTATATAGTGCTGTGCTTTGCACGTGTGGCTAGAATGGCATTGATAATGCACCAATGTTTTGGCTATTGCTTGGCTTTGCTTGCAAAGCATCAAGGCTGTCTATTCAATCTCCCTCCAAAGACTGCTAGGCTGGGGGTGGGCAAGAAGTTGGCAGGGGACACAGCTGGAACAACTGACCCAAACTGACCAAAGGTTTATTACATACCATATGATGTCATGCTCAGCAATAAAAGCTACAAGAGAAGGAGGATGAGCATTCATTATGACTTGTAAAGTAACTACTGTGTGCACTGAGGCCCTCCTTCCCAGGATGTGGTTGGACGTTCCCTGCTGATGGGAAGGAGGGAATAAATCTCCTTTGTTTTTGCTTTGCTTCTGCATGTAGCCCTTGCTTTTTTTAAAAAAAAAAACACACAAAAACAAAACAAAAAAAAAAAAACAAAAAAAAAAACCCAAAAAACCAAACCAGAGGTTCTGAAGGTCAAACAACATGATGTAGGCAAAATCATTTGTAGGAGATTTGAGTGGAACCACAAATGCATGTGGCAGTGCTTCCTTGAGCTTGAGGCACTTTAGAGAGGATGGATGAGAACAGAGCTGATCTTCCCACTCTTGGGGTCTCATACTGAACAGCTTAAGATGATTTTTCTAAGTAGGGGAGCGGAGTGCTCTGTTCAGCCTCCTGTTTTGCTATCACAGTGTTATCAAGTTATATCAACTTTTAGAGGGTATCCTGCATCTGATCATCCTTCACATTTTGCACATTTTTTGCTCCTGAAATCCTTTGCCCTTGAGACCATTATCATGGGTCAAATATCTGCTTGCTCTCTCCTCCCTAGTGGGATGGGGGAGAGAATCAGAAGTGTAAAAGTGAGAAAACTTGTGGATTGAGGTAAAGACAGTTAAATAGGCAAAGCAAAAGCTGCATATGCAAACAAAGCAAAGCAAGAAGTTCATTCACTACTTCCCATTGGCAGGCAGGTGTTCAGCCATCTCCTGAAAAGCAGAGCTCCATCATGCTTAACAGTTATTTGGGAAGACAAACTCCAAACATCTCCCCCTTCCTCCTTCTTCCCCCAGCTTTTATTGCTAAGGACAATGTCATATGGTATGGAATATCCCTTTGGTCAGTTGGGGTCAGCTCTGTCCCCTCACAACTCTCGTGCACCTTCAGCCTACTTGATGGTTGGGCAGTGTGAGAAGCAGAAAGTCCTTGACTCTGTGTAAGAACGTGCTTAACAATAGCTAAAGCATCCTTGTAAACACTTTTTTCATCACAAATCCAAAACATAACATACAAGCTACTATGAAGAAAATTAACTCTATCCCAGCCAAAACCAATACAACAGTGGATTATTATTTCTGAAAAGCTGAGAAGGTAGCATTGTTCAAGGAGCCAGCAGAAGTCACTGCTGCAGGACAGCTGGTCTTTAATCTTTGTTATAGACAGATGTAATTTCCAATAATAAATTCCTCTTTTATTTAAATGTAAAATACAGCTATGTAAAAAGTGGCTATTTAGTCATGAGGGTGCCATAGGATATTTATCAGTGTAAATTCAAAAGGGAATTTTCATGAAAACTTTTTGACATAATTGATGATTACAAAAAAGTTTATCAAAATGAAATTTGAAGAATCAGTGATTTCCTGTTCATTTTATGGACTACGTATTTACATATGATTCATAAATGAAGCTGAACTGTTCTACAATAGGATTGCCTATTCCCTGTCCTTCTTCCCTCTCTACCAAGCTTGTCTTGACATATTGAAAGTCACTAGGATAAGGTATTACTCATTGAAGTGACAGTATATCTTAAATTCTACTTTTCAGTAATAGCATACATGAGACCGAGAAATCTAATGGGGAAAAAAAAAAAAAAGCAAACCCACACATGCCAGTTTGACAGCAATAAATTTTACATGTAAAAAAGTCCTAAGCTTCTCAAGCTTGTGAGAAGACAAGGTAATGGGCACAAACTTGAGCATAGGAAGTTCCACCTAAACATGAGGAGGAACTTCTTTACTTTGAGGGTGGCAGAGCACTGGAACAGGCTGCTCAGAGAGGTGGTGGAGTCTCCGTCTCTGGAGACATTCAAAACCCGCCTGGATGCATTCCTGTGCAACCTGCTCTAGGTGACCCTGCTCTGGCAGGGGGGTTGGACTAGATGATCTTCAGAGGTCCCTTCCAACCCTATGATTCTATGATTCTAAGACCTTTTCACAAACTAGAGACTGGTTTAACCTGAAGCTGTTTTTTAGTAAACCTCATTAAAAAAAAGGGAAACTAAAGGCTACTCTGTGTTTAAAGTCACTTAAGAGGAGATAATAAATATTTCAGAACTTTTCCAAACCCTTAAATGCAAATAACAAATAATGCAAGCTAAAGAAAATAAAATAGATTTTCAATACCAGGGACTTAAAACATCAGACATTAGGAACATGATCTTTCATGCATGGTCAATAAAAGTCTGCATAACAAACATAAGCTTTCTAAGGAAAAAAAGACTATTTTTCCTGAGGAACCAATACACAACAAACTAGGTCTGAAGACAAAGATGTATTTTTAAGCCCAATTACACTGAGGGGAAACGTAAATAAACTCTGTAACTCTGTCAAACTCAAAAAAGTCTTTGAGGCTGGAGGCAACACAAACATGATGGGTATGAGGTCACAGTGCCAGTTGTTATATGACAAGAATTTAAAAGTAAGATCTTATCCTGAATGCTATTTTTCTTTTTTTTTCTCTTTGTTTTATTTTCAATTTTGCTGACTAGGTGAGCTCACAAAATTGAAATACTATAGAAGGATTCACTTGCACATTAGAGGGACAGTGAAGCTAAGAATTACTTAAATACCATAGGTAAATAACACATTAAATATACCAGTGAGCATGAATATTCAATCATATGCATACTGCATTTACTTCAGCAGAATCTTTAAGAATGTCAGTCTAAAAATTTTATTACTCTCAAGTGAAGTGTTTGAAATCTTTTCTTCCAACACACAAATGCTTCCAATGCCATCCCATAAATTAAATCTAGGGGAGAAAAAATAATGAAAAAATGTAGCCAGATGAAATGTGAAAAAAGAGGTTTTTCACTTTCTCCAAAATTATTGCTGCTATACTTCTCTTCTTTAAACTGGGAGGAAAATAAACATAATGAAATATTAGATATGATTCACAGTATTTTTTTCCCAATGTTTAGTACATTTATCTCAAGAAGAGAAAACTAAGAAACTAGGATGAAGGCATTATCCTACACATTATTAGAGCACTCTCCTCTAATATCAAACAAAAATACCTCCTTATAAATCTGCAGTCTTCTACTTTTGACAACAGAACCCACCTCATCACCAAAATACTGTAACCCTTGGTTTATAGAATCATAGAATCGTAGAATTATAGAATCGTAGAATCATAGAATTGTCTCGGTTGGAAGGGACCTTTCCAATCATCGAGTCCAACCATCAGCGTAACTCTGACAAAACCCATCACTAAGCCATATCCCCAAACGCTACATCTACCCATCTTTTAAATATCTGCAGGGATGACAATTCCACCACTTCCCTTGGCAGCCTGATAACCCTTTCAGTGAAATTTTTTTTCATAATATCTTATCTAAACTTCCCCGGCACAATGTGAGGCCATTTCCTATTGTCCTATCACCTGTTTCTTGTGAGAAGAGACCAACCCCCACCTCTCTACAACCTCTTTTCAGACAGTTGTAGAGACCGACAAGGTCTCCTTTTCCCTAAGCTAAATAACCCCAGCTCCCTCAGACACTTCTCATAAGACTTGTTCTCTGGACCTCTCACCAGCTTTGTTGCCCTTCTCTGGACATGCTCCAGCACCTCAATGTCTTTCTTGCAGTGAGGGGTCCAAAACTGGACATAGTACTCAAGGTGGGGCCTCACCGGTGCCGAGGGGGATGATCACTTCCCTAGTCCTACTCACCACACTGTTCCTTATACAGGCCAGGATGCTGTTGGCCTTGTTGGTCACCTGGGCACACTGCTGGCTCATATTCAGCTGGCAGTTGACCAATACCCACAAGTCCTTTTCTTCCAGGCAGCTCTCCAGCCACTCTTCCCCAAGCCCGTAGTGCTGCATGGAGTTGCAGGACCCAGCACTTGGCCTTGTTGAACCTTATACCATTGGCTTCAGCCCATCAATCCAGCCTGTCCAGATCCCTCTGCAAAACCTTTCTATCCTCAAGCAGGTCGACACTCCCACCCAACTTGTTGTCATCTGCAAACTTACTGAGGGTGCACTCAATCCCCTTGTCCAGATCATTGATAAAGATATTAAAGAGAAATGGCGCCAATCCTGAGCCCTGGGGAACACCACTTGTGACTGGTCGCCAACTGGATTTAACTCTATTTACCACAATTCTTTGAGCCCAGCTCTCCAGCCAGCTTTTACCCAGCGAAGAGTACTTCCGTCCAAGCCATGAGTAGCCAGTTTCTCCAGATGCTGTGGGAAACCATATCAAAGACTTTACAAAAGTCCAAGTAAACAACATCCACAGCCTTTCCCTCATCCACCAAGTGGGTCACTTTTTGTCATAGAAGGAGATCAGGTTTGTCAAGCAGGACCCGCCTTTCATGAACCCATGTTGACCGGGCCTGATCACCTGTATGTCCTTCATGTGCCGCATAATGGCACTCAGGATGATGGAATAAAAATTTAAAACACCAATCAGTAGTTGCTTTTCATGTACTGTACCTCTTTGTAACATATCCAAAGCATTAAATCTAAACTGTATTTTTATGAATCAATTTTCTAAAAACACAGCCATAGGAATTATTTTCTCGGTTTTATATAATGACATGAATAATTGCAGTTTAGTAGTTTTGAATAGTTTGCTTCAAAACTGCACTTTTAATTGAATATATTATTTGTCAGGGAGAAAAGCAGCACACAAAGTCCTAATCGTAGTCACACATGCAAGGATGTTCAATTAGTGTTTAATTATTTACTGATGTTTAATGTGACTACCATCAGTGAATATTACCATTTTCTATGGGAAGATAGATGCTCCTTCAGCACAAGTCCTTTAGGGCAATCTATCCATACGCATGCACATGCATACTGAGAACTACTACAGAAACCTAAACCAAAGAAGCAATGGCATCAAGGGATCTTTTGGGAGCCTGAACTGATCCAATCTACCCCAATTTCATTTGTAAGGCAAGGTACAACTAAGCACTTGAAACTTAGCTAGGCTTACCTGCCATCCAAATCTGATATGCTTTGGGGTCTGCAGCGTGACACATTTTAGTATGTTTGGGTTGGTCACCTCAGGTAATGTCTGTGTCACTTCATCTTTCTCTCATGTCTGAGGAAAATTATATTCTCAATTCAGGAATACTGAGTTTACAGAGCATTAAAGACGTCTGGCTTCAGAGCTGATTTTCCACAAAGTATCGAAGAAAACCCCAACAACATGTTAAGTTTTTGACTGTGATTATACAAGCATTCATATTGCAAATATTCTTCTCAGAAAAGACTCACCTCTTTCAGTCTCACATTTAAAATGCAAGCAAAATAATTCTGAAAACTATCAAGAGGCAAGATTTGGGGAAAAAAACAAAATCAAAACCAAAACCAAACAACACAAAAACCCGCCTGTGCAACTGATGTTACAGTTCTTACAGTAACTGTCTTGTTTGTAGTCTCATCTTCTACCTGTGTGAGTCTGTGGCAAACTCCCACCAACCTTTAATAAGAAAGGTCAAGGCTGAAAGTCCTGTCCACCATGTACCCTTCTTCGATAAAGAAAGAACAGAGAATTCAAATTAAAATTCCTACACTTAAAATGAAGAAGTGAGAAGATGTGGTCATTTTTCCCTTACTCCTTGAGTTCCACTGACTTCTGTCTGAATTGTCCATCCTCTACACATTTTCTACTTGAATTATAACTTTGGGCATTGGACACTGCCTATGTTTTTTATATTTAAAGAGAAATGAGCAATAGGTGATAAAGCATAGGTATTTTTGCTTAAAAATGTTTCCAGAATTACATTTTTATTAGGTTAGTAAAGATTTGCTGATAATCTTTAGATATTTAAGTTAGAAGATTTCCTTTGTATATTTTAATCATAAATACTGCCATCATCCTATAAACAAACTTTCGTTAAGTGCCCTTTCATCTATGATTTTCTAAGTATTTGACATAAAGCTTCAAATAGAATAAAATAGAAAAGCAAGAACAAAGATATAAAAACAATTTTGTAGTCAAAGGCTTTTAGCAAAAAAAATAATTTAGTGTTAATTCCAACAGGATTAGTGCTGAACCATTGAAAACAATCTGTGTTAGAAAAGTCTACATCTGAAAACTGAAGATAAATTTAAGGATACATTTTTCAAGAGAATTTGGATATAATCTACTTCTTCTCCCACATAAACCTGAGCTAAATATTTAAACAAAGACATTAAAAGGACAACTTATATAGTTTAAGTCATTTGGCCCTGAAGGTTTGGAACTCACAAATGTTTTCAGAATAAATTCAGTGAGATTTGTGACGGGTCAGTGAACCTTTCCAACATTACTTTTGCCACACCAAAGCAGAAAGATCTGTTCTTGCAAAATAGAAGGTGAAAGGTAATGTTAAAGAAGAGAGATGTGAAAATTAAACCCTTAACTGAGTTCATATGTAGAGTGATATTTGTGTACAGGGGGAAATTAATACAGAAGATATGCCAAAAATACACAAAAACCCCTTTAAAATCCCTCTTAAGAATTACATTACCTGTTGTTTCTTGTTATATGCTTGTGAGTACCACCATTTTAACACACCCTATTAAAACATATTTTAGTATAGCAGTCTCGTGTCGCTAAGCAAATAGCATACTTGTCAATGTGTTCCTTATTATACTCCTCACATTTTCTCCTCACATTATAGTCATCGTTTATACCCAGCTCTAAGATTATTGGTTTGTTGTAATCCATAAATTACAAATTACTTTAATTACTTGTAGACATATTTGAATTATATTTAAATACAATGTATTTAATTCTTATATCTTATAGGACACCCTGTGAAGTGCTAATAAAAATGGTTTCACAATGTGATATCTCATACATAAATTTGGGCACGTGTGTGTAGTTTTGTTTTGTTTAGTTTTTTTGGTGGCTTTTTTTTTTAAATACGACAGCTAATCTATGTATAATCCTTTCTTGAAATTAAATTCTGGCATTATGTGACAGGATCATGTTTGAATTAACATAAATCTTGGCATAGAAAAACCAAATAATTACTGCAGTCTTCTGATCCATCTTAATGTTCGCACTTATTAACAAAGATTTAGACATAAAGCAACCACTATCATTCATTTGGTGAGGATTAATTCACCAAAAATAATACAAAGCACAGTGATAGTGGATTGACATTACTAAGTTTTTAGGATACAGTTCAGTTAACTGTTTAAAGGTAGACTTTCTGATAAAGCTGCCATCTTGCAGTTAAATTTAATGAAGATAAGAATAAATGTTTAAGAGATGAAATATATGTAAATGTTTTGAGTATCTTGATTCAGTTATCTGCAATGTTTAATAATAGGAAGTCTTTGAAGGTAGTGATACTCTTTGTTGTATTTTGAAGCCTAGTTTATGAGGAAAAACGTAGTCTATACATTAATGGCTATGTTATTGGTGGCTTTATTCTTAATATATTAGAACTATCTTCTCAAAAAAATGAAAAAATGAGGTTTCTGGTATAGCACTTTCATAGAGTATGCTGACCTGTTCAAGTTGATTTCAGGACCTACAAAGTCTATTACCTGTTTCAGGAAGGAAAAGAAACATACATTTCCTAGAGGACACTTTGAAATAGTAGTTTATCAGCAATTTTGGTAAGTAGTTGTCTGGAATACAAAGTTCTGTTTTATCCTGACAGAGAACTTTGTAAGACTAAATCAAGACTTCTAAAGATGGGGTGGATCAGTAATTAGAATACTCTTCTCAGACCTCAGAAACATCATTTTAAGGACTGCTTTATTACAGTCTTCTTGTGATTAGAGATTACCTGAGATTACAGAATACAAAAATAAAAGTTTCTGATTCAGATAAAAATAAAAATTAAAAAATAAAAATCAGGATTTGGTTTCATTTTATTTAGATTTTTTTCTCCATTTGAAGGAAAAAAAGAATATAATTTAATAACTCATGGAGGTGTTCCGCAATATTAATGTAGAGGAAACTTTGCCATTTTCTCTCACAAAAATTAGTAACTATTTCTGGTAGCTCGTGGACTATATTTAGATCAGTTCTTGGTAAATTAACTAGTTCACTGCAACATTTTTTTACCACTACTACACTTACTACAATCACACAGCATTTGTATTTATGAGTTTATGACATCATGTTGATGTTGAATAATAAATCTTTAGCCTTTTCAAGCAGGAAATTTGTTAAAGTTTCAAAATATTTAAATAAAATTTTTTCATTGCATCATATCACACTTCCCTGGTGCTGGACTTTGCATTTGTCCTTTCATAAGACTCCTGTCAATCAATTTTCCCAGCCATTTAAGGATCCTTTTGTTGGCAATTCTACCCTTCAGTGTATTGACTCAAAACATGCAGTTTGGTGTCATCTGCAAACTTGATGTGAGTGTGCTCCATTGCCTCCTCTAGGCTTTTGATAACAATTATTAAACAGGGCAGGTACCACGATGGAGCCCTATGGTACCCCACTTGATTTGAAGATCATTAGTATTTTATTTCCACCCCTACTCTGAGTTTAACATTTCAAGTAAATTACATTTGTTTTACTTTTAGCTTTTTGGCAAAATAAATTATTTCTTCAGGAAAAAATAAGTGGGAAAACACACAGATGCATAAATGCACAACAATAAACTTTTTTTTTTTTTCCCCTTATTTAAATGTGTGAGCTTCCTTCTGTTGTGACATTTTAACCACAGAAAGAGACAGCTGAAAATGGTTATGGTAGGCAATGAGCTTCTGTAAATACAAAATAGATACTTAATGTATATGAATACTTCCCTTTCTGGATTCAAATTCATAATTGTCTTGGGGCCAGAAAAGAAAAAAAAAACAAACCAATGTTTTATCTTTCCTTGCAACTTCTCCCTATTTATGAAGTGTAATCTGCATTTCTAGGTGATATTTTCTGTGGTTCAAATAGCAGTTAAGTGTTGCTGTTAAGTGTACTTGTCCTTATTTATTAAGCATGCTTACCATTATTTTAATGTGAATTACAAAGAAATAAATTCTTTATATTATTCTGTTTTAAAAAATGCTGAACACTTCCAGTTAAATTTTTTTTGTATGTATATATATGTATATATATAAAAATATAAATGTATGTATGCATGTGTAAACACACTAAATATACACCACATAATTTGGTTTGGAGATCATAATGAGGTGCAATACATTTTTATATTGACTTTCCCGATAATTGTGGTGCTGTAATTGTAGGCAATGAAATAAAATCTTGTTGTGATGCAGATGTTACGAGGTTGTATGGCTTTATTATATGCATATTAAATTGTACAACTCTGGATTTATCTAAAGCACAGACTTAGATTTCCTCTGTTTTACCTGCATTCATTGCACAGGGAATGCTTTGTATGCTCAATCACTCATGCTTGTACAGAAATTATCAGGAGGTAAATTTATACTTAGAATTTATGGTGAGACAGCATGCTTCTGAATCCCCAGGCCTAGATACCTAGCCTGGTGGGTAGCAACTGTGTATTCAGTCAGTTCTAAGCACACAGAAGAATCCTCCATCTCCACCCAAGTTTGCTGTGAAGTGCTACAAATTTGAAACAATAACTTTTGCTTAAGAGATAGAGGGAGTCTCTTCTTCATTTCAATTCATTTCAATGCTTTAAAGGGATTTTCAGTGCATATTCAGATGTCTGCTATGAAATATCACTATATAGTTTTTTTTTTAAAAAAATGAAGGTAATATTTATAATTATTGTAATAGTCTTTGTGTTCCAGTCAGTCATATATTCAATCAGGTAAATATTTTCAATTGTAGAGATGTAAAAAGACATCTTGATGAAAAAATAACTTTGGTCAAATAGTCTTTTAGATGAATAGTTGTAATGTTCAGCAAGCACGCACTTCTGTTCTTGAGGTGTTTCAAATTGTGCTTGTGATCAGGAGAATAGTTGCAGCAAAATATTTGTGATGATAGAGTGACTAAAAATAGTTACTACAGTTTCAGTAGGAGAGAAGGTACACTCCATTTTCTCTTGTACTGACTGCATAATGTAGTTGTCTGGATTAATCTACATGAAAGTACGAGGGACACTGTACCCTGAATGGCTGCAGTAACAAGCTTCAGTTCTCATGCTGTAAGGATATCCTCTCTTCAATATTTTTTTCTGCCCTATCTGTTCTACATATGCCAAGGAAGCCATAAGAAACTGAGTTTTTTAGACTAAAGAAGGCATTCAAATCATTATTACCTTAAAGTTATAATGTTTTACTGCTACTGAATTATAATATATTCTTGTTCATGATAAATTGTTGGTATTGAAGTATGTCATGTACAGAATGGAACTGTGGGTAGGAAAAGGTAATTTTTTTTCTCCTTTCAGATCTTAATTCTTGCTGTTTCAAAACATCATGCCTACATGAACTCCACAGCAAAGATATCTTATGTAGAAAATAATTTTGTTAGCTAAGGAAGAGTGAACAGACACAAATTGCTGTTGCACCTTAGGTTAGGAGAAGCCGTTACTAATCTAAGGACAACACCACAAAAAAATCCCAGGTGCTTATCAGCAAATTCAGTTACGCTGACAAAAAATGGCTTATAAGTGCCTAAGAAGGAGTTTATGTCACTCAGGTGTTTTTTTTCATAGTTGCTTTTTCATGGATCTTTACCTGAATTTGATGAGATAGGAGTAAAAGGAAACATCAAGTATTCATAGGCAGACGACATATATTAAAAATAATGAAATTGCTCTGCATATAGTAGCTTACCCAGCAGATTGTCACAGCATGCACTCTCGTTAGGATGTCTGCTCGAAGCTTAGATTCCTGGCATAAGGTAAAAATGGCGTATTCACGTGATGGAGGCAAGACACGGGTATTTATCATTATACTAAACTGTTTTTCAAAGAACTCTGAAATCTATAGATCTTTTGTAATATATGTGTACTGATAGTTATTTTACACTGTTTTCAGACACACTTTCTGAGTCTTCTTTAAACTAACCACTGATTTGCACTCTGTGTTAATAGAGACATGAGTTTTGGGGATAGCAGAGAAAATAGGGTAAGTTGAACATTTTGGGAATTGTTGTGATACCTATTTGTATGCATTTGAGTTAATTGCTAGCCTGCTGGGGCAACAATGTCTCTTTGTATCATTTACTTTTTCTTCCTGGGAAAGCTAATTTCTAAAACTATACCAGAACTATACAGTGTGTGGAAAAGAATAAACTTGTTAATCATATAAAGAATGAAACTGATAACTATGAGAGAGAGATATGGAGAGAAGGAGAGAAGAAGGGAGGAAGAGAGAGGAAAAGAGGGAGGGAGGGAGGGAGGGAGGAAGGAAGCAAGGGAGGGAGGGAGGGAGGAAGGAAAGAAGGAAGGAAGGAAGGAAGGAAGGAAGGAAGGAAGGAAGGAAGGAAGGAAGGAAGGAAGGAAGGAAGGAAGGAAGGAAGGAAGGAAGGAAGGAAGGAAGGAAGGAAGGAAGGAAGGAAGGAAGGAAGGAAGGAAGGAAGGACAGCAAAAGATTGAAAGGACAAATACAGGAGTCTGGCTTTCTCAGGCTGAAGGCTCAGACATAATAAATGGTGCCTTACCTGGAGCCCATTTCTTATAGCATGATGACACTTCTTATTTTAGATGCCTCCTACCATTACTGCCAAGAAACCTATCCCTGTATCCACTGAAAATGAATTTCTGCGCACAGCCTGATCCTCACTGTGGCAGGTGACAGATATCCTGACAGCAACAGCAGCCTAGAGAACCCACTAAGAACACCATGTGAGAAAAAAGGTGAATTAGAAAAAAGAAAAAAAAAAAAAAAGGAAACTAGGTGGACTATGGAAAAAAACAAACAAGCAAAAAAAGCCAAAAGATTAATTTTTGCAGTGGAGTCAATGCAATATTTTTTCCAATAGAGTTTTTGCTTAAAAGCCCCGTCTGATAAACATTGCTCTGTCAAAAATATTACATGAACAGACTTTAATGAAGCATTTAACCTCTTGAAATTATGTGGTACATTTTCATTGAATCCTTGACAACTCAACCACACAACTCCCATGTAAAAAAATTTATTTTACTAAACCTCTTAGCTGCCGCTTGAGTACCTCACACTTACTGTATGTTTAATTTTTATTATTGCTTGGGGTTTTAGCTTGCTTTGTACAGTTCAATTACTGATTTCTTAATATGGTGAAGAAAAAAGTTCCAAGCAGTAACAAGAAATAAACTATCACTTGGAAATAAGCATCTACCTGACTGCTGTGTTCTAAAGTCGATTTATATTCTTATTCCTCAGTTAAGCAAAGTAAACATAGATTAATCCTATTACAAAATAAACAAGCAAACAAACCAACCAACCCAACGTAACTTCTGCATGTCTTCATTCACTTTATAAATTCATTCCATGTGCCCAGTTTTGCCTTAAGCGTAATCAGGTGACATTTAGCATGTTGTAGATGAATAGGAAGTATGTCTATGGGTAAGTGTGTTTAAAAAGTTGGTCTATCAACACATTTGTAATGGAAGCTGTTCGTGTTTTAGACGTGATAAACAGATTTATCTTGCTCTGGGAGTTTGTGATTTTGTTTTTTGCTTTGAATGGTATAATAGATAACATTTATTCTGATTGTTTGTTCACAATAATCATATATTCTGTTCTTTTTAAAGGATAAGGGCGGAAAGCAGAGAGAAAGGTTTTGTGTTTATCTTTTCCTGTTGCTTTCCAGGTCAGGTAGAAGTGCCTGCAAATAACATAACATTATGCTTTCACTAGAAGTAAAGAAGTATTTTCAGGGTAATACAGAGACAGAGAGCAGGAATTTATAGCAGTTTCACTACTGAGATGATCAGTGAGAAAATAGATGAGTCCCTTCCTGAAAAACACCTTGATTGTACTGTGCAAAGTATATTGAAAACCACAAAGCCAATAAAAGTTGTCTTAGAGCAGGACTGGAAGAAAACATTCAGTGTGACAGGACACAGTAAGCAGAGCAGATATTTGTTAAGAACTCTTTATTCCTTGTATTGTCTTATTACATGGGTCTGAATTTTCTCATTGTCCTAGTATGTGCTTAAATAAAACCTGGCATTAGGAGGTCAAAGGTCTCTCTGATACTTTTGTAGTACCTGTTTATTAGCTTTTTAGTTCAGATTGTAGATTGGCTTTTGAAGCAAATCTTCCAATATTTCCCCTTGCTATATTTGGTTCACATCATAAGACAGTCTTAGAGAACACAAAGAGGACTTCGTTTTAATGAAACCTGAGCAAAAGATGCTCTTTTGTAGTGCTTTAATGTGCTGTATTGCTAATGGCCACCTAGTCTGTGGCATCCACCTGGAATTACTCTATTACTAAAAAAGTATTTAATGTGTGCACTGGGTCCCCAGAATCAATTATTTTTCCTTACACATCTGCTCCTACTGGGACATGTGTTGGCTAATAACGCTTACTCTAAGAAAGGAGGTGCAAGGAGATCCACCTCACAAACCTGGCCAAGTTAGAATCCCATCTTATGCTAGTCCTCAGAAAATCAGGATCAAACAGAAAGCAGAAGAGAATGTCTGCCAAAACCTCAGCTGTTTCAGTTCAAAGTCCTATGTCTCAGTGGAAATCCACCTCCAAACACATTTTTAGATAAGGTTCTACATTTGTCCCTAAAGTGGTAGAAGTTTGGTTATGCGTTTTATGATGTTATACTCTCTGGTAATAGAATGGGTAAGTACAATATTAACATACTGCAGTGTGTTCAACCAAAGCATCAAATAATTGAATCTGGATATCAGGATCATTCTATAAAATAATTACACCCACTGTGAAATCATGAACTAATCTTTATGGTTATCATAGAATCATAGAATATCATGTTGTAAGGGACCTCAAGGATCATTTGGTCCAAACTTTCTTGACAAAAGCGCGATCTAGACAACGTGACCCAGCACCATGTCTAGCTGAATCTTAAATGTCAACATTGCTAAATAGAAAAAGTCAGGGAATGATTTCTGGCCTCAGTTTCCAGTGGCTCTGGATGCTGAGAGCTAGCCCCTTCTAGGCTGGATAGCTTTGGAGAGATCTAGCTGGAGTCCTTTGAAAGTGAGCCATGGGATGAACTTACAGTTAAGCAGAATGGTTGATTGGAACTATGTACTTATTATTCAAGCTCAGGATCACCAAAGTTCCTCTTTTATTTTACACTATAGACATGTAGTATGTCAGTGAAGAACCTGAGCTAATGATACAAAAGGTGATATAAATCCAAGTTGTTTCACTTTCTTTTTTCAGATGGATGGATATTTAAAGATTCTTCCAGTGAAGAATTAAAGATTGGTAACAATGCGAATAGGGCTGTATGACTCAAGAAGTTTAACAAAGGAAAATACAACATCCTGCACCTGGGGAATAACAGCACCGTGCAGCAGAACCAGCTGGGGCTGACTGACTGGGAAGCAGCTCTGTAGAGAGGGACATTGGAGTCCTGGAAGACAGCAAACTGACAGTGAGCCAGCCGTGTGCCCTTGTGGCAGGGAAGCTAATGGTATCCTGGTCTGCACTAGTCTACAGCATGGTCAGCTGGTAAAAGAAGGTGATCCTCCCCCTCTACACAGCACTGGTGAGGACACACCTGGAGTACTGTCTCAAGTTCTGGGCTCCTTAGAAAGAGAGAGACATGGACATACTGGAAAGAGTCCAGCAAGGGGCCACCAAAGATGATGAAGGGACTGGAGCATCTCTACTATGAGGAAAGGTTGAAAGAGCTGGGAGGGTTTAGCCTGGAAAAGAAAAGTCTTGGAAGGATCTTCTGTATATCTATATACACCTAAGGGGAGAGTGCAAAGACAGTGGAGTCAGGGTCTTTTGGATGCCCAGTGACAGGATGGGAAGCAATGGACACAAACTGAAACACATGACATTCCATTTGAACATCAGGAAACACTTTTTTCACTGTGAGGGTGACTGAGCACTGGCATGAGTTTCCCCGAGAAGTTGCAGAGTCTCCTTCTGAGGAGATATTTAAAAGTTGTCTGGATGTGATCCTGGGCAACTGGCTACAGGCAGCCCTGCTTGAGTAAGGAGGTTGAATAAAATAATATCCAGAGGCACCTTCCAACCTCAAAAATTCTGTGAGTCTGTGACTGCTACAGTTGCATTTGACTACTGAAAAGAATCACAGTTAATAATCAGTTTTAAATATTTTTCAGCTGTGATGCCTATTGCTGTTTTATTTCATTTAGTAGAATTTGGTTATTAGAACCAGACTCTTGAAAGGTATGCAGGATGTGTGTGATTGTAAGTTAAAGAAATAAGATTGAAAAAAATTTGTAGACATATTGGTACACTGATTTTATTTTCACATGGATTTCATGTGGAAAATGCTTTAGTCCTGAAGACTTTTAGATTAAAAAACATGATGTTGTGTTGGTCTTCTACTGTTGTGGGTATCAGTAATGTAGTTAAAATATAACAGGAAAGCATTAAGAGTAAACTCAATTTCATCAGTTTTAAAAGTTGGATTGTATTGCACTTTGCTGCAATTAACTTGTTTGGGTCATAGGAAAGGAGCAGAGCCCTTTTAATGGTGCTGCTAGCACTCCTGTTAGTAGAACTATTTCTATTTCTATTCAAAGGAATTCTGAAAAGTTTTGTCTGAAGGTTGAATTGTTTAGTCTATTGAATTTTAAAAGACGTTTTGAGATAGACTCTTTTAAACTCCATATAAATTTCAGAACAATTCAGAAACAGTAAATGCTGAGGCACCTTAGGTCAAAATTGTCTCACCTAACTTTATACTGAGGTAAAATCTATCATAGAAGTAGGGAGTTTCAGATGTGTCCCTTTCTCTATTAAAAGCATTAGCTAACACTGGATCATATGTAGGTGGTTTCTAGAAAAAATTCTCAGGGAGATCAAAGAAGGAGACACTCCTTGCTTGCAGAAGAAAGAATAAACAGTCTTTGAAAGTACATTAAGAAAGAATATAGTAGAACACTTGATAATAAAAAGTAAAAAAAAAAAAAAAAAAAAAGAAAGGAAATCAAGAGAAAGGTAAAATAAGCAGAAGTCATCTTTGTCTTGCTAGAAAATGATTAATAGAAAGTCGCAGTTGGGATTTATAACAAGGATGAAACTTTAAGTTACTAAACCAGATTAATACACTGTGGTGGGTTGACCCCGGCTGGATGCCAGATGCCCACCAAAGACACGCTATCACTCTCTCTCCACAGATGAACAGAGGAGAGAAAAATATCATGAAAGGCTCATGGGTCAAGATAAAGATAGGGAGAGATCACTCATCAACAGCTATCACTGGCAAAACAGAGACAACTTGGGGAAATTTAGTTTATCACCAATCAAATCAGAATAGGGTAATGGGAAATAAAACCAAATCTTAAAACATGTTTCCCCCACACCCCTCCCTTCTTCCCAAGCTCAATTTCACTCTCATTTCTCTCTGCCAATCTCCTCCCTCCCCCCAAGTAGCACAGGGGGACTAGCAATGGGGGTTGCAGTCAGTTCATCACACATTGTGTCTATTGCTCCTTCCTACTCAGGGGGAAGACTCCTCACACCCTTCCCCTGCTCCAGCATGGGGTCCCTCCCACAGGAGACAGTCCTCCTTCTCCAATGTGAGTCCTTCCCACAGACTGCAGTTCTTCATGAACTGCTTCAGTGTGGGCCCTTTCCACCGGGTACAGGCCTTCAGGAACAGACTGGTCCAGGGTGGGTCCCCCACGGGGTGACAAGTCCTGCCAGCAAACCTGCTCCAGCATGGGCTTCTCTGCCCATGGGTTCACAGGTCCTTCCAGAAGCATCCTCCAGCATGAGCTTCCCATAGGGTGACCCTTTGGTCACCCACCTGCTTCAGCGTGGGGTCCTCCATGGGCTGCAGGTGGCGATCTGTTCCACAGTTAACCTCCGTAGGCTGCAGAGGGACAGCCTGCTTCACCCTGGTCTTCACCACGGGCTGCAGGGGAATCTCAGCTTTGGTGCCTGGACCACGTCATCCCCCTCCTTCTTCACTGACCTGGGTGTCTGCTGAGGTGTTTCTCTCACATATTCTCACTCCTCTCTCTGCTGTTGCGCAGCAGGTTTTTTCCCTTTCTTATATATGTTATCCCAGAGGCACTACCACCGTCATTGATTGGCTCAGCCTTGGGCCAGTGGCAGGTCTGTCTTGGAGCCAGCTGGCATTGGCTCAGACATAGGGGAAGCTTCTAGCAGCTTCTCACAGAAGCCACCCATGTAGTCTTCCCACTACCAAAACCTTCCCAAGCAAACCCAATACATACACTGAAGGAAACTAGTGAGGAACTGATGTTGGACTATAAGATCACTAACAATAATCAATGCTATCAAGTTTTCTTCAGGAAAATATCATATATACTGTTATCCTTAGTGATTTCTACATTTCAGATTGATTTATTTTAAAATGGAAGTATTTCTACATGTAGCATCAAAGTAAACACTGCTTTATCTTGAAGTATAAGCTGTTATTTTAAAGACAAACTTCTGGTAGTGCCATAAATTGTTTCTAATCAATTCAGAGATAGACTTTCGTTGTTTTAGACAGCTATATCGTAAGAATCTTCAAATTTAGAAGAGCCAGTTAACATTTTTTGAGTCTCCACCAATGGCACGATATGTTGAGAAGGCATTTTTCTCTAGGCTGAAGGATCCTTTGCACCTGTTTGTAAGTGCAAGAAATGGTCAGGTTACTGTACTGGGGTAAAACAGCAATACAATTATCAGAGAGGAGCAGCGAGCTGAAGCGAGCCAAGGCAAGGAAGGGCAAGGCAAGGCAATTAGAATGGAAACTGAGAGCAGAGCAGAAATAGAAACAACAATAATGTTCAAAAAAACTGAAAACCCTTACTACTTTTCTTTTTCACTCTCACATTAGATATGTTTCATATGTCATTATTCAGCAGGCATTTTTCCCAGTGATAAAGCAGGGCCAAGCAGTTTGAGATTCTACACCACACTCATCTATTTATTTATGCCCCAGCCATACCCCCTAACCTGTCTTATAAAAACAATTGCGGGGTTTCAGATTACATTTGATGGGAATGATTTTCCTATGCACTTCTATTCATGGATACAGTTGCACGAGCAGTACAGGGTCAGGGACAAGTGGTGAGCTGAAGGGAAAAGATAGGTAGAAGTTAATTATACTTATTTTCTGTTGTGAGATATAGTAGTTGTTCAAAAATAGTGAATGTAAACAGCGAGCTATTAAAAACAAAGTATCTGGAATGCTTGTAAACTCAATTCTATAATTCTGACCAGACAGACATTTAAACAATATTTATTTTTTATTATTTTCTTTACTTTGAATTCTTTTTTTCTGCCAGAAAAATAACTTTCTTAACTTTAGCCCAGCATTTCTTCTAGAAGAAATACCTATACATTTCTGTTTAATGTTAACATGTATAATATCTGTGCTATGATTTAAATTGGTATTAATGCTTTTGCCTAGAGGATAGTTTCTGAAAAAGGTTGTCACATACACCTAATACACTCTGATAAAATACCATTAACATATCTAGTACCAGGGCTTGATGAAGTATATAAGGATTTTATACTAGACTGTGTAAACTAACTTGCTTTTTAGTCAATACCATTTCATACAAAAAGAAACAATCTTAAAGTAAGTAATAAAGCTGACCTGATTTTGTTGCAAGAAAATCTATCACAAGGATTTATAGTGCTGCTATGTTTCAATCAACTCAGGAGTTAGCAATTTATAATCTTTTGATCTACTGAAACCAGCCTGGCACACATCAAAACAGCTAAACAAGAACTGCAGGGTACAAAAGTATCCTTGTAGGAATTAATATAATAAAGAAGATACATCATAGAGCTTCATTAAATATTGTAATAAAATTTTTGGAAAGGTGAAAGACAATTCCCCTTGGGTAGCACAATCAGCTATAGTAGAAAACAAAACAAATATTGATTTATGTTTCAAGCTCAAAACTTTCGCATTTACAGAAAGGAAAAAATATATTAAGATCTAAAGTTTCATAAAGAGGTACCTCTAGGACTACATTTATACTATGATCTGTGCAGCTGTGAAAACTATTATTAATTCTTAAGCTATTCATAACATATAGTAAGGATCTATAGCTGCATTTCTGAGGGTATGTCTGTATTGTATCCAAATGGTGCGTCTACATTGCTCATAGCTTCTCTGGATCAGACTGGCTGCATGCTACTACTTGAGATACCCTATCTATTGTCCCTGATTTATATCATTAAAACAATTCTTATTTTTGTGGGATGGTTTAGACCCAAGCTCTGGAATGAGGGAAGGTCATTGGAAGCTTCATGGTGTTTTTGAAACAGGAAAATACGTTGTGTCATACAGGATATTTGAACACACCAATAATGTTTCAACATTGCTTGAGCACTGAGTAATCTGGGAGGTGCCAATTTGGTTGCAGTTGTATTCATACTGGCTAATGGGTGCTGTCACTGGAATGAACTGGTATCCAAAACACATGCAGGAAATAGTTGAGGGAACTGCTGGGAAGCAGGGTCTATATCCATCTTTGAAAGTTAAAATGTGTATAGAATGTTCTTGGAGAGAATGACATGTCTACACTACTAGTTTCTCTAAAGCAAGTGGCTACATACGATGTCTTTCCAATAAGCTCATTGAAAATTTCCTTAAGTCCATATATAGAAAGTTTATAGTGTATTTGGTTTTAATTGAATGTATATATTAATTCCAAGTAGATTTTTTTTTCTTTGATAGGCAAAGTATCATCTTATTGCACAAGATCGATGGGAGTGTAATTGCTATTAATAGTTTTGGAGCATTCCTGTGTTAAGATGTTGTAATCTTATAAATTCCTCAGGACAAAAATAGATACATTTTGGATGTCATGCATTTCTATCTAAAACAGACTCTAATTGTACTCTGCTGATGACTGTTTCTGTCTGATAGTTACAAAAAGAATTTAAATATTTAACTGAATTCCAGAGGTAGATGTCCATCTATCATCTGTTTCCGAGGTGAAATTGTTCTTATTCCCTGCATTTTATTCTAAGCCTAAATAAATTTGGGGGATTGTAGGTATTTAAATGTGTTGCAAAAATTAGGCATCTTTTCATTTAGTGTTCTTTCTCCATTAGAAAATAGAAAACAATAGAAACCTCTTAACATCTTTCCACTGAACACGGTGACAAGGTTCCTAATTTAGTTACTTCTTTGAGTACTTAAAATTTTCTAGCATGAATTCAAGTGATACAAAGACTTAGTGGGGATTTCAGAAGATCTTATTTGCAACTCAGTCGCTTAAGTCCTTTAAAAATCAGAACAATAATTCTTTACTACCTACAAAGGTAGTCAAGTGACAAAGAAGACCCTCAAATAGCAATCTTTGTCATTGTAATGATAGGTATTTCACACAGG
This sequence comes from Chroicocephalus ridibundus, assembly GCF_963924245.1. Classification (NCBI taxonomy): domain Eukaryota; kingdom Metazoa; phylum Chordata; class Aves; order Charadriiformes; family Laridae; genus Chroicocephalus; species Chroicocephalus ridibundus. Next base: position 42,112,141 of record NC_086284.1, read on the forward strand.
TTGTTCTTAAGAAGCTATCGCCTCAAACTGAATATTGTTCTTAATGAGGATTTTAAAACTCCCAAAATTCACCACATTTGCCATGGCCTATGACCAGATAACATTTCCTTTATTTAACCCAGTTTTAATTAAGAGTTTTATTTTATGGTTCAGAATGATAAAAATTAAAAATTAAGTTATTCTGATATCAAGCTATCATAGCTACTAAAAAGGTATCATTAAGGAATAAATTTCCTCAACTTGATGCATAATCTTTATAACTATTTGTATACAGTATAATTTTCAGCATCAGTCCGTTGTCCCTGAAGGGAAAATGAGCCTGAGTCTTTTTAAAATATTGGTATTCACTGCATCAAGAACTTATGCAATAATCTGACCATTCAAATAGTATTAATTAATTGTATAATTAATAATTAATTAATTAATTAATATTTAAGATGATAACATAAATCTCATTTGGGATTAAAAAATTGCTATAAAGCAGAAAGGAATAAATTATAGCCAAATTTGTCACAAAAGATTGTTGTAACTCATCCTGGGTAGCAATTTAGAAAACTTTTTTTTTTTTCCAGAGTAGTCTGATTTTAATAAGGCAAATAATATTTCACTACAGGTATCAACTCAGCAGTCTCTCCCAGATGTAAGTTAAAATATGCATATATTTCTGTTTGATTACAATTATATCACCATCTATACCAGAAACAATTTGCCTCTGGAAGTAAATACCACCTGCAGATACAGACCTTGTGCTAGAAGGTACAATAATATTGGGCATTTCGAAGCACAAACCCCCAGGTTTCCTGATGCTCTAGATTTTATTCAAGTTTACATTGTGTTCAGTGCTAATGAAAGATTTCATGATTTTAAGTGCCTAAAATGCAGTAATTTGTGTTTTCCTCCTAAAGTAAAGCTTTCTGTCTAAGCTATCTGATGCCTTAATGAACTTAGAACAGTCTGAAAGCAGGGATTCGTCCTGTTGTTTTGATATAGTAAAATAAAGACACCTGTCTTTTGTGCACATGGCTTCAGATATCTCCTCCTTTTGACTGTGTTGGCTGCATTCACCACATCCACCCTCCTAGGACCTGAACATTTACCAACTGTTTCAGTTAGCCTGAATTAACACAGAATACTGACATTTTTAAAAGGACAGCATCAATGACAGCATGAGAGCAAAATATTTTTAGGTTATATAAGGAAAGGAAATTGAGTTTTTTCTGCCATCAGATAGTGTCTAGATTACTTTGACATGCTATTTAAGAGTCACAATACCATATTCATACAATGCAAGCCATTCATATAATTACATTTTGACTTCTTGTAGCAATTTGAAGTGAAATATCAAATTCTGGACATTATATACAAACACATCTCATACAAAAGCCGAGTGAGAGGATGTAGGGTCCAGCCTAAATGAAGAGAGAAATAGGATAAAGGAACTACTTAAGACAACACACCTTAAGGAGGATGGAGTTAGATGAAGGAGGTAGATTTCTCATCTTTCAAAGTAGATTTTAATACAGAATCTAAAGGATCACCTGTATTTTACTATGATTCTATAATCCAGTTTTCAGCTAGGTGGAGCTAACTATGGGTTATATTATTTCTGTGGATGTGATGATTATTCCGGCACTTTCTAGTGAACCTTTCTGCTAAAATATATTTCAAGGTCATTAGATTGGGAAAGTGTGTCCTGCAAACAGATGGACCAGATTGATACCTGATACAGACAGGTGATGCATTGGATGGAGGAGTTCCTTCTGGGTAATCAGCCTTCTTAAACTCATAGCTCTGGGAACCACAAGTTGTCACAGGTAGAAGTAAGTGCTTTCTTTTACATCTTGTTTCCTCGCTGTGCGCAAGAGTTTTTATTAACCCTGCAATGGGCTGTGGTCCTATCAGACCAGCAATTCATCAAAGGATAAGTAGCTCTCATACCTGGCACTTGGAGTAAAACCTTAATTCTATCACTGCACTGAGAAAACTGTGCTAAGTTCAGTTATTGGAGAAAAGAGTTTCTGAGCAGCTTATTATGAGACAATAAGGAAACATGGTGCATAAAGAATATGTGCAGGTTGTGGAGGACCTGTAGCAGGGGCAGAGTGAAACATTGGTGCACAGACGTACCATCAAACATTTGTGGAATTCAGAAACTCTTCGAAGTTTTTGAATTTTGATTGAGCTTCACCTATTCACTATTCTCCTTTGCCCTCCATTTCTGGTTCAGAGGAGATCTGTAAAGTGAACTTTAAGAGGTTTCTGAGAGTACATCATTCCAGGCACAGATTTTAGAGCTGGGTTGAATCCTAAACTAAGGACTTTACCATTTACTTTCTTTTAGACATACCTTGAAGAAAAAAACTTGCTGTATACAATATATTATTTCCATTTAGTAATATCACCAACTTACACATTGACTGCACAAAATTTTCACTTGTATCTCAGAAAGATTTCATTTTGTCTTATAGTTTAAAAAAAACCACTCTCTTTAAACCTATCTACCTAAACTGAATTATCTTTTAAAAGGATGATGATAGGAAAACAAAATCTTCTATAAGCACAGTACTCATACCATGACTATTAGATCACTAGTAGTCAATGAGTTGATTCATTTTTACCATGTGCATCTTGCGTTTCCTTCTTTTGTGAGCTTCACTCATTTTACTAAAGATTTTTGCTGCTCTTCTTAAAAGTACATAGGGAAGAAGGTACATCTCTTCATGATGTCTTGTTGACAATATCCAGGGTGAAGACCAAACAATCAAACACCTGAGGACAAATTTCAAGACAAATGAAAGGCATCTGAGAATGACCTGGGTTCATCACATCTAAGCAAATGATGAAAAGAAGGTAGAAGGCACTTCCAAATAGCAAATACAGTTTTCAGTCAATTATTCCTACCCCTATACAAATAATGCCTGATCCTTACTGGGCATTTTTTAAATTCTTATGAAATATTTTCTAACCACCAGTTATAGTTGCTGTTTTTCTCCTTTTCTGGAAAATGATAGCATTCATTTTCTAACAGTGGTGGAGTTCCCATTGTCTGCCTTGCTATATCTCATCAATGTCACAAATATCGAGTGTGCTCCTTTTTTTTTTTTTCTTGGAAGACTTCTACAATACTTGTCTAGAACGATATGATATAGTGGTCCATTTCTAAATAGTTATGTTAGTCATGCCCAGTCTTATGTCCATCAAAGTGAATTTCTCTTAAACAAGTACTTTTCCTAATGTGCATAACCAGGTCAGGTAAATTCTACAGTGTAGGGCTAGTTTCTTACTTAAATATTCTGGTATCGTTCCAGTTGATATAATTGAGAGTGGCATACACATGTCATTTGGCATGGCAGAAATTTCCTTACTTTTTAAATCTGCAGTTGGGAGAGGAAAAATTTTAATGTCTAGTGATATGTTCAGACAAGCACATTCAATACAAAATATTTGCCTTTTTTAAAAAAAAGGGCTGTCATTTTTATTTGGTGCTGTGGAATGATTATTTAACTTGATTCCCTGGTAGTTCGTTCTTCCTCACTCCTTTAGAGGCTAACTTCATACATCACAATTTATATAAATGTTACATTTTTGTAGCACAAGTACTAAATGATGCTTTTCAAATTACAGTAATATATTGTATCCACCAATGTGCTTTATTTCTTGTTAACAAAATGGAAATGAGAATAAAGAGAATTGCATGACTGATTTCTTTGCTTTCTGAACTCATTATATCGACTAATGTACATATGAAAACATCCCATTTAAGTTATTCTGAGAAATTTTTGTTATGCATCTAAAACAGATACAGTGTTTTGGATATCAGTAGATGCAAAGTATCAGCCATAAATCACAACTTAATTTATATTCAGGTCCCAAAAGGCGTGAAAGCAATTATTCGGCAGAGAACAGATTTACAGACTTATTCATTATTCAAAGTGCATACTCTTCTTCCATAGGTTAATATTAGCTGTGTAAGGAAAGACCAGTGGCTTTAATTTAAAACCTTATTTTCCTCAAACTCTAATGAAGACAGTCTTTCTGCTTTTGTTCTTTTCAATGTTTTCTGTACCAGTGCAATATTTTTTCCTAGGCCGTTACTTAAAAAGAATAAAAAAGCTTTAAGACACAGAAACTGGCATTAATGGACACTCTTAATCCATAGTACTTCTGAAAACAGTTATTCTGAAAAAAATAGATTTAAAAAGTCCTCCTAGTGCAAAGAGAGAAATTAATATCATAGCAAAAAATTACTGTGGACAAATACTGAAAAGCAATATGTTGTTAAGTGTTAAACCCCAGGAATCTGAGCAAGTGAGATGGTAGTTTGTCTCTCACTTTCTTCATAATGGTTCATTATACAAATGCCAATGTGAATATTTTTTACTCCTGTTTTAGATGCTATTTGTATAGCAATATTAGAGGAACACTAAAATGTCAAGAGGAGGGAGCAACTGGATAACTTTTGAGACACTGAATGAGTGAGAGAAAAGACATTATAGCTAGTTATGCTGGAACTTTTCCTTCCACTTGCTGACATGCTTACTTGGAGGAGGATAAAGGATGGTTCTGTGGCCTTGTGGAACACAAGGTTGATATTCAAGCTTGACAGTGTTGCCCTTTACACCCCTAATTGGTTTTAAACTGTTACAAGTGTCCATCAGTACTCCTCTGTAATTGTAATATTGCTGTTTGTCATTTTCAGGATGCTTATGTGTTTCAGAAAGACTCTTCTCAATTTAAAAAGGATCATATTTACCTTATGTACACCATTCTGGAGACCCAAGAAGTGCAGGGCTGTAATGTTAAGCAGTAATGCAGATATTTGTAGTTATTGCATTCATCTAATATAGATGGAAGATTGGAATGGTTAAGAACCAAAGGTAAAGAGGAATAAATGAGATGTGCATGGCATTAACATATAGTCAGGAGAGAAGTTCTAACAGTATTAAGAGAAGAAAATGTCTCTATTCTTTCTCATAAAGGGTAACTGATTGAATCTTTATAAGTTGTTAGTGAGAAATTTAGTCCAAAATGAGTTCTTCATATTTCATGAATACTTTTGATTATAGCTGTCTTGATGAACTCCACCTTTTTGCCAAGATCCCTGTTGGGTGGAGACTGACAAATTATCCTGTAAAAAAGTAGATAAATACTAACTCAACAGTCTGCTGTCAACAGGATGAGTTTATGCCAGGGAACATGGCATCTGAGAGAAGTGCTGGTGATGACAAACCAATGAGAGCCCATTGAAAATATTCATCTACAAAACAGTCAACTCCAAATAAGAACAATTAATTACCTGTGCAAAAGAGAAGTTAAGGAAAGAAGCAGATCCCCAGAACACACTTAGGGGAAAGGAGATTTGAAAGCTGGTCTCTTTTTGTAACGAGGAGAGCAGATGTTGGGACACAGAATGGACTTACATGAGATGGGCTGAGCTGACAGAGGGACTCTATGGTCTGAAAAAGGGATATCCTGCTCTTCCCCAAGGCTCCTACTCAGGTCTCCTCTGTCCTTCTCCTGGCTTGACCACACGCTACATCATTTCAGTTTACTAGTTTGGCAGAAAGCTAATCCAACAAGTGAAATAGAAAATAATTTTTGGACAGGCTAGTGAGCTGAATCAGCTTGCTATGTGGTCAAGCAAATGTCAGCTCCAGCAAAAAAAGGAGGGGAAAAAGATACGCATGAATGCAGAAGGATAAGAAGAAACAGAGGCGTGGAACTCCTTCTTTTGCAGTAGCAGAGAACATTAGCTTGACCCAACCATCTTGATAAAAGCAACCTTAGGAGAGCAAGGGGAAGAAATATAAAAAGACTTCACTTCCCATTTTAATGTCCACACAAAAATGTTGAATATTCACAGTTAAAAATTAAGAAATGTGGCTACAGAATTCCCTCACCATATTTGTATCTCTTGCCTTCATAGGATGTTAAATTTCCTCAAGGACTTCAACTGAGCTGAGATGATTGAGAGACGGGGGCATCTCACTTATGAGGAAAATCTGAGAGCTGCAACCGTTTAGCCTGGAGAAGAGAAGGCCTAGGAGGATGTCATCCAAGTGTATAGATATCTGATGGGAGGGTATAAAGAGGACAGAGACAGACTCTTTTCAGTGGTGCCCAGTGGCAGGACCAAAGGCAATGGGCACAAACTGAAACACAGGAGACTCTGCCTGAACATCAGGAAATACTTTTTCTAATTGTGAGTGTGACTGAGCAGGGGCACAAGTTACCCAGGAACATTGTGGAGTCTCCACTCTTGGAGATACTCAAAAGCTGTCTGGACATGGTCCTGGAAAACCAGTTCTAGGTGACCCTATCTGACCCGTGGTGTTGGATAAGATGACCTCCAGTGGTACCTTCCAACCTCAACCATTCTGTGATTCTGTTATTCTCATAATTATTGAAGAACATATATATATATATATATTTATTTATATAGCCAAGGTGCGGTGTCTAATTCATGTGTCTTGCAAAAGGAAAGATGCTGAAAGAAGTCGCTGATTCTATTAATGAGGGACATATATTACAGAGGGGACTATGAATGAAGGATAATACTGTAACAGAACATGGAGGCAGTGGCATAAATGTTATAATTATTATGCTATGGTTAGAGACAAGACTAATCCCATTGCATCTTTTCAATATTTTTTTTTTTTTTTTAAATGTGACACTAGAAAATTAGTTTTGCATGGGAATTTGTTTGCTTTCTTATAACTGGAACATGTCTTGATTAACTGATCAAAAATACTTTAATAAAAAAAAAAAAAAAGAATTTTCTGTTCTATACCAAGGGAATTTGGACTGGTATAAAATAGATTACATTATGTAAATGAACTGCTGTGCAAATAATCCTGCCTAATTAAATTTGTAACTATAAACTATAATTGTTTAAACAAATACATCTACCCTACTTTTATTGAGTGTTGAATATAAAATAACACTGATAAAAATTCACATCTAACAGATATTTTAAAGTTTTATGACTTACTAGAGTTACTTTTATAACTGTAGCAGTTTTCTTTTTTTTCAGATAATTTTTTCATGGAGTAGAGATTTCTTCGATGGTCATAGGGTAAGGCCTTGCTGAAGTTTTATTTATGCTACATTCTTTGGGGGAAGGCAGCTGGTTAGATTTAAATAAGATAGGTAAATAAACAGTTAAAATATCAGTGAAAGCCTACTGATTTCTCTCTTACAGTGTCATCTAAAGCAAAGAAACCTTATTAAGCATATATTACAAAGTTATTCTATATACTGGAACAAAGCTAGAATTGGTGTATTCTGTATTGTTTGTAATAGGGAACTTATTCTGTAGTAAGCTGAAATTCCGATTTCTTCCAAAGTAAATAAGTAGACAAGCAAATAACACATTAATTAAGATATTTCTGGTTTTGACTTTTTACTGTTGCAGTCCTTTTGTAGGCTGCTTCTTCATTTATCTTCTGGGATGTTTTTTAGTTACATGGGATCCTGCAGGGCTGACTGCTGAGATTGTTTGGCTGTGCAGAAATACGCATCAAACTTAAAAAACCCCAACCATCTGAATTCCCCTTTTCTTGCAAAAAAGGGAAGCAGAAGATGAGAGTTTGTACCCAGATAGGTCCCAACGCAGCATGCTTGAACTCATAGCCATTCCAGTTACATTAGAGTAGACATAGTTATATTGAACATTAAATGAGTCTCTAAATTAAACACTGTTGCCTGTCCTTCTGGATAGGGGCTTTTAGAATTCTGGCTTGCAGGTGCTTCCAGGAAGTTCTATCAGATGTCAGGAGAAATTAACTTACTTTCTGTTGATTCAGGTTCAAGAGTATCCCGATTTATGAAAGAATGCAATTCAACTAGTTATTAAAAAAGGTCTGCCTGCTACAATCTGTGGCAGGAGTTCCAATTGCTTTTAACACTGACTTGAATTTTTGGGGACATTTTTCCTAAGAAGTGAAACAAGGCCTTTGCATTGTAAGTACTACCCTGTCTATTAGAAATTATTCTGTACCACTGGTACTGGTGCCATGCGATTGAGTTCTGAACCCACTGTCAGTGGCCAAGAAATAGTAACAAATAACCGTGTGACATATATAATCAATATTTACATCCATAGAAAAAAAAAATCAGGGTTTTTCTTTTTTGTATTACAAACAGTTTTAATTTGTCATGTTACTTTGTGATTATTTTTTTTATTTGGTAAAACTCAGTGTCAGTAGAACAGTTACTTTTTCAGCATTCCTTTTGTTTCACTTGCTGCTGGAAGTATCAGAATATTCTTTATCTACACTAGTGTCTTAAGTCCATATCCCTTTGGAATACAGTTCATTTAGCCCTTGCAATGTATTATGCAGAGGTTTCAGTCCACTTTGCAGTAATATATTTCACTGTTTTATGTGGGGTATTTTGTTTGTTTTGTTGTTAATACCTCTTAGTATTTTAAAAGGTTACTGATAAGTTTACCTGTTTCTTTTTTGCATCATTGGCTTCACTTAATATCAAATGTGCATTTTAACAAACTCATTTTGTTGAATTTGAACAAAAAATTGGAGTAAAATGATTTGTCAACAGCTATTATGACAGAGAAGCAAAGTAATTTTAGAAGGTTTTATATATCTGTCTGAACATTAGGTAAAACATTATGCAAGAAGGGAGGTAACAAGAGTGTAAAAAAATATTCTTCTCTACTGAGACCAGCTGTTTCTGTTAGCATAAATAGAAATGAAAAAATTGTACTGATTGGCTTATAGACATCATGCATTTTTGCAATACATTAGCTATTTGGCCAAATATTCTCTTTATCTAAAACGCTGTATTAGTTTTTGGTTTTGTTTTAAATTGAACTTTGCAGTACACCTATGAACTTTTAGTTTCACATGCAGGAAACACGGTGAACCAGCTAAAAATATAAGTTCAGAAAATTCTGAGTGTAAATCTTGGTCCTGTTAGAATAAAAATAAATTTTATCCTTTTACTTTTGATTTTTAAATTTTAATTTTAATTCAACGTCATGATGTTCTGTGTTTTTGCCATTATGCTGATGTCATAGTACAATATATAATTAAGAAAATTATAAAAAATTCTCCAAAACCAACAATCCAAAACAAAAAAAAATACAAAACACTCAACATCCCCCCCCAAATAAATTGTTAAAGTATTTTTCATATGTATCAAGAAAAATAAACAAATCAAGCCCTAACATTTAATGTAGGCTTGGTTCCCCGAAGTGAATCAACACATCATCAGTTTTTCATTGCTTTGATTACTATTGAAATCAAGGATGGTGTAGAATTTACTTGTATATATATGATTACGGGCATTGATTTATTTAACTAATATTCATACTGACTGTTAGTAAAGATTCTAGGTATGCCATTGGATCTTTTTGACTTTTTTTGATATTATAGTCTTGCTTGCATAAAAATAACAAAAAATGCCCCAGTCCTCACCAGTAAGAAGTCCCACTTGATCTTCAGACCAATTTCTACATAAGGAATTATATTTTAACATTACACTGCCATTTCCAATTTCTTTTCCCCATGAGACTGACTAGGCTCTGTCCTGTGAGGGTTATTTAGATATATTTCTTATTTTCCCTTTAAGATGCAAGTTTAAGAGAATAGTCTTCAGAGTAGGCAAAAGGTTTAAGAATTTGCTGTTCATTACTGAAAATAAAGACTAACTAACTTGATTATTTAAGGAAATTGATTACTTAATCAGTTAGATTAGAAATTGATTACTTAGCCAAAAGTATTGGAGTCAGATGCTTGCTATGCTTTCTATGGATTGAAAATAGGACAACTAAAACCTGTAGCTACTTTAATATAAAATTAAATTGGTTATTTGAGCTATTTTTAACTATTTTTAATAATAATAAAAAAAAGTTTATATCACTCACCTATGAAGCTTTATTTGTCAAAAAAGGCTTTAGCAAAATAATTAGGTAGCAGATTGGAGTTTATGGAATCTGTTTTCTGTTGTTATTTGATTCTGAGGTAAAATTCAGGTAAAAAGCATACATAGAACACTATTGTGATACAATAAATTACATATGACAGGTAAGTTAAGTGCTGAGTAAATTAACACAAATCTGAATTAAATATCTTCATTTCTTTCATGCTGTGGTACAGTTCAGAGTCACTGTTTTATATTCTTACTATGCCTAAAAAATCTTCAGTGAAAAAGTCCCCACGAAAGACCTTAAAATTCATCCTCCTGCATGTATTCAAATGTCTCATTAGCATAATTCCCTGAATAATATGTCCACTGCAACCCGGGAACCACTCATGGTGAGGATGATGATTACATTTGTCTTTTACAGTTTCAATAGACATTTGGAAACTAAGAGTGTCTTACATACTAAAAAATGTTATTTTTATAATGAAGTTTTTCTTCTACGTTACATTTAAGAACTAAACTCCATGAACATAAAATGCACAGGAGATCAAATTCTATTCCTGTTTCTACTGAAGTCGGAAGAACAGAGAATGGCTGTCAAGGTAAACAAAACAACATATTATTTGACAGTAATATCCAATCAAGGGTGATATTAAAGTGTCAGAGACCTAGAATTTCAAAATGTGTATGAGTTTTATTTCTAATTATGTGTCATCATTCTAATTGTATCAACAGTAGATCTAATTCCAGTTTAGCAGAGTCTGTTGGTTCATTTACCACACTTTGAGCTGTGCCCAAATTTCTATGACTAGGGTTTTTTTGCCATTAATTGGAGAGGTATCTTTATCATTGCTATTTAGACTTCACATAAAATTATGAGTTGCTCCTATAACCTCATTTTTTTTTAATATCTCTTGTAAATGGATACTGAAGAATAGTGTCATAATTGTTTCTAATAGTCACTAAAGAACTGAATTCTTATGAAGAAAATGCAGTACCTAATTTATCTGGTTATTCTATTTTTTTTTTTTTATTAAAGAATATATTTTCAAAGTCATTCCTTTTGTTTTTATCGTTGTTACTACTATGTGTCTATGAGGATGGAAGCTAACAGACTCCAACCTCCTTTACTTATGTTTCTAACTAGCTAATTTGGACCATGATTGTGTCAGATGATGAGAAAGAAAGGTGTATTAGCTCAGACATCTCCTCATATCTTTATACCTCAGAATCGTTGTCTCCTTTTTTCCTCTTTATTTCTTTGCAAGACAAGACAGAAAAGTTCTTCAGCTCTAGTATCTAGAAGACCTCCTGTATGAATAAAGGCTGAGAAAGTTGGGGTTGTTCAGCCTGGAGAAGAGAAGACTAAGGGGAGAACTTATAGCAGCCTTTCAATATTTAAAGGGAGCTTACAAGAAAGATAGAGAGAGAATTTTTACCACACCTGCAGTGACAGGACAAGGGTAAACAGTTTTGAACTAAGAAAGAGTAGATTTAGATTGCACATAAGGAAGTAATTCTTTATAATGAGGGTGGTAAGACACTGGAACAGGTTGCCCAGGGAAGTTATGGATGTCCCATCACTGGAAGTGTTCAAAGTCAGATTAGATGGAGCTTTGAGCAACCTGGTCTAGTGCTAGATGTCTCTGCCCACAGCATATGGGCTGCAGTAGATGATTTTTGAAGGTCCTTTGCAATCCAAATCATTCTGTGATTCTGTAGGAACTGGGGAAAAGTTGCTATAATGGAATAATTGAACAAAAAAACCCCAAACCCGAATATTTAATACTTAAGAAGTTATCTAAAACCACTGAATTAAACTTACAGTACAACAAAGATATTTTTATGCACATAAAATCAACAAGCAATAATTTGAAGAATACCAGATAACATTTGCACACATTGCTGGGTTATTTTGTGTTAGGAAAGGAAGCAACTTAAATGAAAACCAAACTATGTGAAGCAAATGTTGATGAAAAGAGACAATGTTTACTTCCTAATTAGCTATACATACACATATACTCACACACACATACATAAGCTAACTTAAGAAAATTATTATCCACTCAACAGGGCTGGATACAGGCTCACCTACAACATAACCAAGCCTAGCCTAGGAGCGAGAGTCTGAGGAGATTGAATGTTACCCCTGGGCCCAAGCACAGGGGTCCCAGGTGAGGATGGTCAAGGCAATCAAGGCCTGTTAGTGTACTAACTTACTTCATTACACCCACACGTCGCAGAGGGTAAACAAATAGGTTTTGTTAAGTGTCATGACACCTCTATACAGCTAACTATAACAATTAAAACTAGAAGCAGTCAGAAATCACTGAGGGGGTGGACTTTATATCCAAGGTAATATTTGATGCCTCACAAAATAAGGCATGCTCAGCAGATTGTACAAAATTGCTTTGTAACTTTAATGATGCAGCTAGTAACACTAAACTTTGGTGCTGAATTGCTTTGTTCTGTTTTTAATGCTTTGTGTTTTTTCTTCCCGTTGCAAACAACCTCAATGACTGGTACTTTTTATATGCACTATTATGATGAACAAGAGAAAAATAAAATGAGAGGAATTTCAAAAAGTTGTAGTAAGAAGGGGGTTAGCAAATAAAAGTATCTCAATTTTGATTTTTCTAAAGTTTCTGATCCCTAACTACATTAACAGTTAATACTTCAGCAGTATAAAGAGTGTAGAAAGTTGTACTAAAAAGGTATCTGAAGATACCCAAATGTAAGGTCTTTTTCCAATTGTAAGGTTTTGGTTTGTTTTTTTTTTAATTAATTTTAAAATTCTTTATGACTCTATCATGAATACCTTTTGCTGCAGATGTATTTCATAAATAAAAAAAAGATGCATCCTACTATAGCACTGGAGGGAGAACATAGCCTTTATGGAGGATGCATCTTTAAGTAGTTCTTAAAACGATCTTTCTTTCCTTTAAGGTTTTAGATCAAGATGCAGCTCAGGTGGAGAAAGCTTTCATGCATAACAGTGATATGGATGAGAAAACTGCTTTAATTTAAGTGCATTCTTTTTTGGAAGTCGTCATAAGCAAAAGACAAGGTGGTACTGAGCTGCCTAGAGCAGTTGAGTGGACAGCAGTTGAGTGGACAGTGGCACGTGGAAGTACTTTACTTTCAGCAGGCTTGTGCAGTGACCAGTGGTAGCTGGACATGCTCTTTCAAATACACAAGGCCATAAGCATCTGAACGTTTTTGCTACTGAAGGACTTTGTAGCAATTGCCTGAACGCTCTTACAATGAGTGCTTATATGCAGAAACATTTATTTGAAAAATAATCCTCCTTAAAAAAATAAAATAAAAAAAAATCAAGTTATCAGTACTCCTTTAGAATTGGCAAATATGAATATTTAAAAATAATTACAGAATTCCACTGAAAGGTGACTGTGTGAGACAGGGCTGGCCTCTCAGATTGTTTCTGCAGCAATTACTCAGTGCTCAATAAAGAAGAGCAATTACTGATAAAACTCCCTCTTTCTAATAACATGCACACATATTGTTCTTGCTGAGTTCCAGAATCAAGGGCCTTTCAGAAGCCTCTTGACTAGCTGCCTTTAGCTGGTACGTGCATTTAAGTAGAGGTGATAATGAGAATGCAGCAAAGAAGGGTGCTAAGAATGCTTGTCATCACGTATTTCTTCCTATGCTACATGTATTCCTTAATCAGCGCCTATCATTCATGCTACCAATTAAAAGAAGGATGCTTTTAAAGGGTTCTCATGAAAATACAAATGCAAAGGTTTATTTTTGCCTGAGATTCTTATTAAGCTTTTCTGTTAAACATGTAGGAAAGATAATCTGATGCATGCTATCACTAAGTGCTGAAATTATTACATGTGACTTTCTCATGTGACTAAGACCCATCTGTAGAGTCAGAGAGTGCAGAAATTAGGCTGATTTGTGGAAATTAGTTCAAATGGTGCCTACACATTTGAGATCTCTAAGGTTGAGGGTGGCAAGCATGCAGGCTAAGATCTAAAGACATACACATCGTGATATTCATAAATTCAGAGTCTAATTTGACAGAAAATAAAATGCAGAAACATGATTGCAATCATACATATTTTTTTCATAGGGTTGCTTAAAAATGGTTTCTGGTAAAATAGGATTTATACTACAAAAAAAGTCATACCTTTGTTAATGTAGCAACTCTCAATTTCATCAGATAGGAATGACATCCCTCGGGATTCTCCCCTAGAACTGGGAGATCATCCAATTACGATTTCATAGAATCATAGAATCGTTAGTGTTGGAAGGGACCTTAAAGATCGTCTAGTTCCAACTCCCTTGCCATTGGCAGGACACCTCCCACTAGACTAGATTACTCAAAACCTCATCCAGCCTGGCCTTGAACTCTTCCAGGACGGAAGTGTTCCCAGGTTCTCTGAGCAACCTGTTCTGTTGTCTCACCATGCTCAGAGACTGAGGGATTTAAAGAAACTTAAAGTAAAGATGACTGACTAAAGACAGAAGTCTCTTAGAGTATTAGGAGAAAAAAAAAATTTATGTGAGAGAGAGAAAGGGGAGCAATGGGCTGTCTCTTCTTTGTATGAATAAAGTAAGGATTACAGCTGCCCTTAAATTCTGTGGTGAGTGGAATTAAGGTCCCTGGTGCTGGGCTTGGATCTCCTTGCTTTCCATCCTTTCTTCTTTTCCTCTCCGTCTCCCCTCCTTTTTCCTATGTGCAAACTCCATGTTTGCATCATCTTACACTGATTTTTATGGACATTTGTCAGATTTACATGTGTTAATAAAAAGGGTCTCTTAAAAGATCTGTTTTGGTCAGTACCAGCAAAGAATAGAAAATCACTGTTAAACCTGGGCTGAGTATGGGGAATAGCATATGGTTGCTTCTGGGATACAAAACAAGGTTCCAGAAAGCCAGTACATTGGAATTCCTTCCCAGAGCAGGATTATCAAGAGCCATCAGCTCTTCCCATCTCCTTCTAGGTACTGGCAGTTGTCCACAAAAGGAGGCTATAGTATTATTCCTGGAAGGAGAATTGCATGATCATGGATTCCCATTCCAGGTCCATCACAGATATCACCACACCTGAGCTAGCACAGAGAGCAGCCACTTGATTCAGAAGCATTTGAGACTGACAGAAGATCAAGCCCATCTACTCTTTTTTAGTGCCGCAAGAGCCACTCTTACTGTTTAACCCTTGCAGCTTCCCCTCTGACCTTCTGCTTCAGCCAGCCAGCTTCAGATCTACTGACCTGTAAGTCAATAGATCACCGGGGTGCAAACTGAGAGTGCTGCTTACAAGATGGACTGATCAGCTTCATCTTTATCCTTCCTTTCATCTTGGTAAAAAAGTGTTCAGAGTTAAGAAAGGGTAATATGGAGTTAATGCATGAGTTATCAACAGCACTAAGGTTGTCGAAGATACTTTCTTTGTTCTCAGGCTTTGTCTTCAGTAACTTAACTCAATTGTATGCTTCTATGTGTGAGTAAAATTTTTTGCGGAAAACCTCTAACAGTCTCAGAAAATAGTATAATGCTATTAGAAAAGTAATAAAATAATCCGTGTATCTCTATTTACGTCTACTCCGTCCTGCAGCTCATGAACTGTGGCTGTAGTAGTCTAGCAGTTACTTTATTTTTTTGAACCAGTACCTTATCACTTGCAACACTGACGTTTTAATTCTCAGAAATAAATAGACAGTAACATATATTTAACAGCAGCAAATAGAAGGAAACATTGTCACTTTCATGTTTTGCTGTGAAAGTAATTTTTTAGAGGTTTAGTAATTCTCAAGGGGAAAAAAGAGAAAAGAAACACTGATGATTACTAATGCATACCACAGGCCCCTCATTCTTCTTCTGTGCTATTTGTGAAACTCTGAGACTGCCTGACTTCATGGATTGATGGCATCACTTCTCATCCGTGTAGAAATGCCTCTAATCTTGCAGTAATATATATTGCACCAGCTACAATCAACAGTAGAGGTCAGGGGTTCCCCCCCCTCCTCTTTAATGATTATTATTTATTTATTTAATATGTAGCTTAATGGCCTGTGAGAAACAAACTATCTGGAAGTATTTCATGAAGCCAAACACTCAAAGAGATTTCTGAGCAGCATGGGCTCTACTAGAAACAAATAGTCAATGCTATTTACTGAGAGGTGCAATCCAAACCTTAGGGAAGGCCAATTGGGGTTGATAACTTGTTGAATACATTGCAGAATTTTTGTCATATTTGCTGAAGACTGTAGTTTCTAACCGCCTCAGCATTTTTATTTCTGGACATAATAAAAACTTCAAAGTGCACACGAACTAAAAAAGTATAGGAAAAAAAAAAAGAGTTCACACAGCATATTCTAAAAAGGGAAATAAGTAGGAGTGCATGAGAGGGTATTTTTTTTTTTTTTAATAAGACCATAATAGTATAAATTGCCTGGTAATGATTGCAAATTTAATAATTAGGCAATATGGGAGAGAACTGATTTGTCTTTTTCATAGTGAATTAAGAAAGTAAAAAAAAATTGAAAAACAAAATAAAAAAAAACAATTTCAGGATTAAACCTGTCAAAAACTAAAACATCACTCCTAGTTTTTAAGCTAACTTTTTTCAGCCATCTCTTTAAATATCATGGAAACAAGTCTGTCATTCACTTAAGTAGCCAAATTGAGATTTTAATTACTTGTGCCAAGAGAAGCAATTTATGTGCCTCCAGGAGCCAAAATGTACAGCAGTATCTGATGACATATACTAGAGAGAAGCCTTTTTTCTTCTGGATTTTTTTCCAGAGGAAAAATCATTGGTCATTTGTCATTTCATCTTGAATGTTGAAATCATCTAGATGTTATTTAAAATATAATACCAGCTATTAATTTCTCTTTGAATACTATTTATTCTTAAGAAAATAGCAAAGTAAGCCAAATTAAGCTGGTTATTTTCATTTTCCCAAGTCAAGTTTTTCAATAAAATAATAAAAAAAAAACCACAAAACCCCCCACTGTGCTTAAAGTTTTTCAGCATTTTGTTTTTATCTCTTTTTTTTATATATATTATGTTTTTAATACCAATAAATACAGGGAAGATTAAGAACTGGGTTAAATACAAAGTCAAATAGCTTTTATGAAGCAGAGTTCATTAGTTACGGTCAGTTTTAAAGAAATAGCAATAAAATCTAATTTAAACTTTAAAGGACACTTCCAATTGAATCTAAGTATTTATGTAATAAAAACTTTTTAATTAAAAAAAATCTTTTTAATTATAGAAATTTTTAATTATGATATGAGTATGAAAACAGAGATGGGGTTATTCCTTTCTGTCTTTCAAAGAAGATGTGAAGAACTGTGTCAAGAACAGCGTGGGCTTTCTGCATTTTCTCGTGTGGCATATGTGAATCCTCACTCTTTATCTCTACTGCACGCACCTATTGGGGTTATATGCATCTAAATCCAAGTTTGCTGGGTGCTTTTTATTCAGGTTGTACATCAATTTTCTGTGTATGGAGAGGGAAGAAGAGAAGGCAAAGATTACCTTGATCCGGGTGAGATGTCCTTTGGTTATCTTCTAGCTGGTGAACCAGGTTTTGTCTCTCAACAGATGGAATAAAGTGGTATAATGGGTGTATGCTAGGCTTGGGAACTGATGAACATTCCTAAATCCCTTTTTAGTGACCATATAGGGTGACCCATTCATATGTAAACATCAACAGTTCAGGTGTCTAAATCTGATTAAAGTTTTTATGTCTGATATCATGGGAGATTTGTATCAAATGGCAAAAATCCTTTAATTGCTATTTGTCCTGGTTTGAGGTAAAACAGAACCAATTTTCTGATTTGTAATTTTACTTTTTAGCTGGGCCTCTTCTAACTGAGTGAAGTCTGAAATTAACAGCATATTGTTCAGACACTGTTCACTCTCAGAGTGATAAAACCTGATTATACCAAGGAACGGTATGCACAAAGGCTCTTGCTTAGACTTATTGCTATAACAACCAAGGTCAGCTAACTTCACTGTTTTGCCCGTTAGAGGGTCAGAAGCAGAGAAGTGTAGAGTGGTCCCACCTGCAGGGAGGATCAGACGGGACAGGTGACCCAAAGCTGATCAACAGGGTATTCCATCCCATATGCATCACGCTCAGTATAAAAGCTGAGGGATCAAAGGGGTAAAGGGGGCTCTGGCTTGTTTTTTCTTCAATGGCCGACGTCTGAGGAGGACCCTGTCAGTTTGCCTGCCTTTGATCCTGAGCCAAGGATTCCTGATTCTAGTTCCGGAATTCAGCTCCTGTCCATCGCTGACTCCAGTCTGGGAATTTCCCCGTGTCTGCTGGTGACACGATCGCCATCCTGGTAGCTGGATATGATTTTGTATGTATTGTATACTTTTTTCCTTAATTTTTATTATTCTATTATTATTTACTATTTTCTTATTTATTATTATTTTCATTAAAGTAGTTTAGTTCTTTTTCTGAACTCATAAATCTCCTTATCTCTTCCTCTCCTCTCTGAGGAGAGAGGGGAGGGGAAGAGCCATCTGTCATTCTGCTTGGCCAATCCGGCCAGAACCATGACATTATTGTAGTCCTGTAGCCCTGTATTGCAGTATTGCCATTGCTAGTCACTAGCTGTACTGGGTATGTCTGGGATTGAGTTAATTTTCTTCATAGTAATGTGTATGGTGCTGTGTTTTGGATTGTGATGAAAATAGTGTTGGTAACTGTTGTTTTAACTATCGCTGAACAGTGCTTACACTGTGTCAAGGCCTCCTCTGTTTTTCACATTGACCCACCAGCAAGCAGGCTGGGGTTGCACAACAAGTTGGGATGTGACACAGCTGGGACAGCTGACCCCAATTGACCAAAAGGATATCCCATACCATATAGAACCACAGAATGATTTGGGTTGGAAGGGACCTTAAAGATCATCTAATTCCAACCCCCCTGCCATGTGTAGGGACATCTCCACTAGACCAGGTTGCTCCCTGCCATGTGTAGGGACATCTCCACTAGACCAGGTTGCTCAAAGTCCCATCCAACCTGACCTTGAACACTTCCAGTGTGTGATGATGTCATGCTCAGCAATGGAACCTCAGGAGAAAGAGGAAGAAGGGGAGACTTTCAGAGTTATGACATTTGTCTTCCCAAGTAACCGATATGTGTGATGAAGCCGTGTTTTCCTGGAAATGGCTAAACACTTGCCAGCTGATGGGAAGTAGTAACTAAAGTCCTTATTGTGCTTTCTTGCATGCACACCTATTAAAAGTGCATATCTATTGAATTGCCTTTATCTCAACCCATGAGTTTTCTCTCTTTTGCCCTTCTGATTCTTTCCCCAGTTCTGCTGGGGGGGGAGTAGGTGAGGGAGAAGCTGGGTAGGTGTTTAGATGCTGGCTGGAGTCAACCCACCACACTATCTGTAAGATCTGTATTGAGTTTGCAAGGTCCCAAGGCTGAGGCCTGTCAGTCCTGGTCTGCCTGACTGAAAAAAAGAATATTGGCTCATTTTCTTGACTTCTGTTTGTGTTTCATGGTGAAGCCATAGTTTTACAAGGCTAGCAGTAACAAGCAGTTATTCTGTGCAAAGTGAGATGTTTATGACTGTAACATAACGATGTAGTATAGTAGTGTGAGAACAGAGACCTTGAGGAATGGAGACAGGATAAGACCCAGAGAAGTGTAGGTGTTGGGTGATAAGACAACGACTCACCAGTGCTCTATTAGAGAAATGCAGACCTGGAACTGGATAAAACTGGTCTTAAGGGAACCATAGATAACAAAGTAGTATGCAATATGCATTAAGGGATACCATACGTATGAAATGCAGATGTAACATGAAGCTGCAGACCAATGAAAAAAGCAAGCTGTAAAAGTGTGTTAGAAAACATACAAAAAAATAGCCTCAGGTTAATCCTAGAGTGAGGAAGAAGAAACCATTAACACAATCATCATATTCCTTCCTGGCAAAAAACTCCATATATTGACATCTCACCATAACCCCCAGCCCACCATCACCAGAGTAAAACAACAGACCTAGGACCCTGAGGACCAGGGGAAAGATGTGCATACCATCAGGAGAAAAGATAGAAACTAAGTCTGTGTATAACAATTTAAAATGTATTATTAGTTTATTTATTAGTGTATTATTATTATTATTTAATTAGAAGTATTCTTTCTTTTTGTGCAATAATTTAAGTGATTCTCAATTTAGACTCCAATTATATCTTGGTTAAGGTTCCAGTTATACTAACGCTAAATTCTTGGCTTTATATATAAAATGTATTTCCTCTTTTCTCATCAACAAAATTTTGAGCATAACTGCTATTTATTTCAACCTTAGTAATATTATACATTAATATGAAGGCAAAGATATGTAAGTAACAGATCAAAAATGTCTTACTGTTTGAGAATACAAGAAAGGTACATTTATATTTTCTTTATGAGAAATATGATCTCTGTCTTCAAACCTCATTTTTATGGTACTAAGAATGTGTTAATGTTCATGCTTCCTTATATGATCCCAATATTTTAGCCTGGAGAAGAGAAGACTGAGAGAGGATCTCATCAATGCTTATAAATATCTAAAGGGTGGGTATCCAGAAGATGGGGACAGACCCTTTTCAGTAGTGCCCAGGGAGAGGACAAGTTGCAAAGGGCACAAACTGGAACACAGGAAATTCCGTCTCAACATGAGGAAAAACTTTGCTACATTTTGAGGGCGACGGAGCACTGGAACAGGCTGCCCACAGACGTTGTGGAGTCTCCTTCTCTGGAGGTATTCAAAACCCACCTGGATGCGTTCCTGTTCAACCTGCCCTAGGTGAACTTGCTTCGGCAGGGATATTGGACTAAATAGTCTCCAAAGGTCCCTTCTAACCCCTATCATTCTGTGCTTTCTTCTGCTTGTTCAGGTCTCTCATGAAAATCTGTAAAGTCTAATAAGGATCTAAGGTTATCTGGACGAAGCAAAAATATAGATAATAGAAAACATGTGGACATTACATTAAACTCAAACAAACATAATGAAAAGAGAAAAAACTCCAACCAACCAACCAAACAAAAAAATCCCGACCCTCTAATGTTCTCCACAGAACCATTGATATCCTCCAGCTACATGTAACCAAAAGGCAGTCAGATGCCATGCATGGTTATTTAGGAGCTAAGAACCAAAGAAAAGATATTCACAGGAAATTCAACTCTAGCAGTTTCTCTACTCATAGGACAATTTATTATACTTTTTTATAAAAATTTCATTCCCTTCTGATAAACAGCTTGCCTACCTTCCCTTTCATCCGTCAGGAATTTTGTAACAAAAAATAGTTTAAAATGGTTTATCTTTTGGCTGAAGAGGCTTTAGAAATACAGTCGGTCTGAAAACTAGATTGATGTCACAGACACCTTTTCAACATTCAGATCTTTTTTTAACTTTTACATTTGATCTGCACAGCACACACACTGCTGTTGCATATTTGTCCTACAGTGAGACTGGTTGTTGTTATTATACAGTTTAGATACTAAACTTGCACCACCACTGCTGCAGCTTAAAAACAGCAAAGTTCTTCCCCAGTGACACTTCCTTAAAGAACATCACTTAAATTAACAGGAGGAAACAAAACAAACAGAGGAAAACAAATGTGAATTCAGTAGAAATTAATTTTGGAATCCACAGAGAGTGGGTAGAAACATTTCTCTCAGTGACAAAAAGATAGCTCACTGGAAGTTTTGTAGCAGGCCCTCTCTGAATTGTCACAGTCCTGTGAATTGTCACTTTAAAAAAAAATAAATGTCAAAAGTGCAGTATACAGTCTGCTTCTACACATGAGACTCCACTATCCTTTAGACCCTGCCAGTCCCCTATTTTATGACTGTAACTTGAAATCAGTGCATTGGGGCCGGATGGGATCCACCCAAGGGTATTGAAAGAGCTGGCGGAAGTGCTCGCCAGGCCACTTTGCATCATTTATGAGCAGTCCTGGACAACCGGGGAGGTCCCAGCTGACTGGAGGATGACTGGACCCAGCTGACTTAGTGGATGAGGGAAAAGCTGTGGATGTCATCTACTTGGATTTTTGCAAAGCTTTTGACACTGTTTCCCACAGCATTCTCCTGGAGAAACTGGCTGCTCATGGCCTGGACAGGTGTACTCTTCGCTGGGTAAAAAACTGGCTGGATGGCCGTGCCCAGAGAGTGGTGGTAAATGGAGTTAAATCCAGTTGGTGTCCAGTCACAAGTGGTGTCCCCCAGGGCTCGGTGCTGGGGCCGGTTCTCTTTAATATCTTTATCAATGATCTGGATGAAGGGATCGAATGCACCCTCAGTAAGTTCGCAGATGACACTAAGCTGGGCGGGCGTGTTGATCTGCTTGAGGGTAGGTTGGCTCTGCAGAGGGATCTGGACAGGCTGGACCGATGGGCTGAGACCAATGGTATGAGGTTCAACAAGGCCAAGTGCCGGGTCCTGCACTTGGATCACAACAACCCCATGCAGCGCTACAGGACTGGGGCAGAGTGGCTCGAAAGCAGCCCGGCAGAAAAGGACCTGGGGGTGTTGGTGGACAGCCAGCTGAATATGAGCCAGCAGTGTGCCCAGGTGGCCAAGAAGGCCAACAGCATCCTAGCCTGTATCAGGAATAGTGTGGTGAGCCGGACTAGGGAAGTGATCATCCCCCTGTACTCGGCACTGGTGAGGCCCCACCTCGAGTACTGCGTTCAGTTTTGGGCCCCTCGCTACAAGAGGGACATTGAGGTGTTGGAGCGTGTCCAGAGAAGGGCTACAAAGCTGGTGAGGGGTCTGGAGGACAAACCTTATGAAGAACGACTGAGGGTGCTGGGGTTGTTTAGCCTGGAGAAGAGGAGGCTGAGGGGAGACCTTATCACCCTCTACAACTACCTGAAAGGAGGTTGTAGAGAGATGGGGGCTGACCTCTTCTCCCTGGTGACAAGTGATAGGACGAGAGGAAACGGGTTCAAGTTACGTCAGGGGAGGTTTAGATTGGATATTAGGAAACATTTTTTCACTGAAAGGGTTATTAAATATGGGAATAGGCTGCCCAGGGAAGTGGTGGATTCACCATCCCTGGAGGTGTTTAAAAAAAGGGTAGATGGGGCACTTAGGGACATGGTTTAGAAGTGGCTTTTGTCAGGGTAGGTTAAAGGTTGGACTTGATGATCTTAAAGGTCCCTTCCAACCTCAGCGATTCTATGATTCTATGATTTCTATACCATTGAGGAAGTATAACTTCCAGAGCTGTAAGAAAATATTTTTCAACTGTTTCTCATACAAGATCAAGGTGAGCTAATATTTGGAAAGGGTTCTTTTTGACACAGTGTTTCTCTGCTGTATGAGCTGTGGCTTGCACATCAGAAAGACAGAAAGGTCTTTCCAATTACTCCCGAGAAATTATTTTTTCCTCAATGTCAGAATCACCTGAAAAAGGAAAGAAGTGGACATGTTATTGATTCTTTAAAAAGGAATTTTAAGTGTTTTTTCCTCCCATGAGTAGCTCATAGATAGAGAAGAAACTGAATGTATGAAAGAAGACATAAAAGTATTTTTAAGAGTTTTCTTTTCTGCTTGAAGAGCAAAAGCTATACCTGTTCATTACCTGTTATTAAATTGGGCAAGTGTTATTATTTATTTTTTTTCCCCTCCATATGCACTTATTTAACTGGGAGGTTTTAGTAAAACTTTTCCCTTTGGCTTTTGGGTTCAGTAATGTAATGCAAACTGCCTGGGCTAAATTTTCTCATGCAACACTGTTGTAAATTTGTACTAATTTTAGAGGGTTCAATTCAGTAAGTTCAGTTCTACAAAGGAAATTACTTTAAAAGCGCCTCCATAGCTCATTTGCATGTTATGAAGTTGCAACTTAGCTGATATACAAATCATCTTTTTTTACTCTACTTTTACTCCTTTTAAATACTTTGTATCAAATAATTTGAAAGTAGGGATTCTGACTAAACTTCCAAGTAATTTTTTATGTTGATCACTTTGATATAAATAAGATAGCACTTGTGAATGAGAGCAGTGATGACCTCCAGTATTAATATTTACTTCCATTTTTCATCTGGTAAGATTCTCTAAATGTCCAAGTAAAAGATCCCAGTAGAGAGTGGGACAGCAGAAACAAGTTTTACAGAAACTATGAGAGAGATTAGGACCTCTGTTCCTGTCAATGCGCACTATTGTAAGGAGCCTGGCTCCCTCCTCTTTGCATCAAGTATTTATATACATTCATAAGATCCCCCCTGAGCCTTCTCTTCTCCAGAATGAACAGTCCCAGTTCTCTCAGCCTTTCCTCATAGGAGAGATGCTCCAGTCCCTTAGTGTCTTGGTGGCCCTTTGTTGGACTCTCTGCACTATGTCCATGTCCCTCTTGTACTGAGGAGCCCAGAACTGGACCCAGCATGCCAAGTGTGTCCTCACCAGTGCTCAGTAGAGGGGAAGGATCACCTCCCCCCCTTAATGCAGCATCACTGCCTTTGTGGCAAGGGCATATTGCTGACTCATATTCAACTTGTTGTCCACCAGGACTCCAAGTCCTTCTCTGAGTATCTGCTTTCCAAATAGGTGGCCCGCAGCATGTACTACTGAATGGAGTTGTTCTTCCCAGGTGCAGACTTTGCACTTCTCCTTGTTGAATTTTGTGAGGATCTTGTCAGCCCATTTCTCCAGCCTATCGAGGTTTCTCTGGGTGACAGAATGACCCTTTTGTGTATCAGCCACTCCTCCCAGTTTGGAGTCATCAGCAAAATCACCTAGGGTACACTCTGCCCTCTCATCCATGTAATTAACAAAGATGCTGAATAAGATTGGACCCAGTATTGACCCCTGGGGTACACCACTAGTTACTGGCGTCCAACCAGACTTTGTGCCACTGATCACCACCCTCTGAAACCATGTTAGGACTCCATGTTAGGTTTTGTGTATACCATACTATCCAGTTGGAGATAACAACTAGTTATGCAGGGAAAATTATACAAAATCTTCACATTAATTCTGAATTTATGTCATGGAATGGGTAATACACACCACAGATAATCATATTCTATTGCTAAAAAACTTAACAAATTTCATTATTTTATTTTACTGAGAAAGTATTATACTGGGAACATATACTTCCTTTAAGTTTTGTGTGATTCTGCATATGCACAGTTATTACTCATCTGTACATTACCAAGGTATATATATTAGAAAGCATTTGTGTATAATATTTAGTGAAAGGTTTTTTTCAGAGCTATTAATCTTTAGTACCATGCATCCACCAAAGCCAATACAATTAAATTCTTCTTCTGGAATTAAGCAGCATGGCTCCTGTTTCACTTAAAGTTTGAGGCCCTGCTATTTCTTTCGGGATTAATGCATTCACAGTTAAAATTTGCTTCTCTGACACAGCAGGAATGTTCATTTCTGATGCTTCTGCTTTATGCTAACAGAGCATGAAATAAACAGAAAAAATAAAATCATGATTCGTATCACTAATTAACTGTATTTGCTGACATACCACAGATTTCATTTACATCGGTCTCACCAGGACAAAAAGATTATATTTTTGTAAGAATTATTCTAATCTTTCCCTACATGAGTAATGTGTAACCAGGGAACAAAAAAAAAAAAAATTTTAAAAATTTTGTACTACATCAAAATAAGTAGTTTACTAATATATTTAGACACAATGACATTAATAAATTACATTAATCATATGAAGACATATGTAAATATTCTTCTAGCATCCAATCCAACAGATATGTATGTTATTATTTATACAAGTATTTATTGATTTACACTAATGATTATGGTCATTTGGTGATTCAAAAAGCCTTAATTTGTCCCAAATTGTGAGACATAACTTTTTCTGTCTTTTTTTTTCCCCACTGTCCCAGTTTGAGGTAAAACAGAATCAATTTTCTTTTCAGTAATTTTGCTTTTCAGTTAAGCCTCTTCTAATTCTCTGAGATTAACAGCATATTCTTCAGATGGTTCCTGCTACCAGAGTGATAAGGCCTGATGTTTATAGCTACTACCAAGGAATGGTATGCAGAGAGGCTCTTGCTTATACTTATTGCTATAGCAACCAAGGTCAGCTAACTTTGTTACGTACCAAACTGGAGGGTCAGAAGCAGAAGAACATAGAGGGATCGACCTGTGGGGAGGAGCAGACAGGACAAATGACCCAAAACTGACCAACAGGGTATTCCATCCCACCTGCATCATGCTCAGTCTAAGAGCTGAGGGATCAAAGAGTCAGCCTTTTTCTTCGATGGCTGGCATCTGAGAAGGACTCTTGTTCGTCTGCCTTTGATCCCAATCCATGTGCTTATGAATCCAGATCCAGAATCCAATTCCTGTCCATTGCTGAGTTCAGTCTGGGACTTTCCTAGTGCCTGCCAGTGATGTGATCGTCATCCTGGGAGCTTGACACTGATTTTGTTTATATTGTATATATTTCATTATTTTCTTTTTTGATATTATTATCTTTTCTTTTTTATTATTAATATTTCATTAAAGTAGTTTTAGTTTTCTTTTTATCCCATAAGTCTCTCCCTTATTTTCTCTCCCTTCTTTTACTTTGAGGGTCTGCAGAGGTATCTGGACAGGCTGGATAGATGGGCCGAGGCCAGTGGTACGAAGTTCAACAAAGCCAAGTGCCAGGTCCTGCGCTTGGGTCACAACTCCATGCAGCAATACAGGCTTGGGGAAGAGCGCCTGGAAAGATGCCTGGTGGAAAAGGACCTGTGGGTATTGGTCAACAGTAGGCTGAATATGAGCCAGCAGTGTGCCCAGGTGGCCAAGAAGACCAACAGCATCCTGGCCTGTATCAGGAATAGTGTGGCCAGCAGGACAAGGAAAGTGATTGTATCTCTGTACTCAGCACCGGTGAGGTCCCACCTCAAATACTGTGTCCATTTTTGGGCCCCTCACTACAGGAGGGACATTGAGGTACTGGAGTCTGTTCAGAGAAAAGCAACAAAGCTGGTGAGGAGTCTAGAGCACAAGTCTCATGAGGAACAACTGAGGAAACTGGGCTTGTTTAGCCTGGAGAAGAGGAGACTCAGGGAAGACCTCATTGCTCCCTACAACTACCTGAAAGGAGGCTGTAGAGATGTGGGGGTTGGTCTCTTCTCCCAAGTAACAGGTGATAGGACAAGAGGAAATGGCCTCAAGTTGTTACAGGGGAGGTTTAGAATGGATATTGGGAAAATTTTTTACACTGAAAGGGTTATCAAGCACTGGAACAGGCTGCGCAGGGAAGTGGTTGAGTCGCCATCCCCAGAGGTATTTAAAAGACATGTAGATGTAGTGCTGAGTGGCATGGTTTAGTGGTAACTTGGCAATGTTAGGTTAACAGTTGGACTTGATGATCTTAAAGGTCTCTTCCAACTAAAACGATTCTATGGTTCTATGATTCTGGGAAGGGAGAGATGGAGATGTTCTCTTTAGAGCACACATTGTTCATTTAGTGAACAGCCCAGCCCAAACTGTGACACACATTGGAAAAATTCTAGTAATCACAGTGAACAATTGAGTTAAGAGGGTATTTCTGTGCCAGATATTCCCATCAAAACCGTCATCTCATCTGGTAATACTATACAGAGCTGCATAAATTGTGGTTCTGATATCTGCCTTTTTTGTATAAAATTATTCTAAGAAATTTTGTGTCATCTGTTGATCTGTTAAATTTAAGGAGCAAAATATAACTCCTAGGAAGTATTTATTGACAATATTTTTCATTAGATCACAGTTTTGCTCTCTGCAGTGTAATGTGTTGAAGAGGTTTCTCTTTCTGTGTTTTGCATTACACAAGCTTGAGATGCTCAGGTGTTGGAATATGATAGTTTGAGGTTTTCTTTCTGTTGGTTAAGGCAGTATTTTGTCAATTTGTTTATTTTTTTTTAAATTTGGAGACTATTTATATCTTTTTAGAACTGTTTTACAGAACTTGTGATAACAATTAACTGTGTGTCTCATGTATGTTTATGGTTGAGACTGTAACCTGCAAAGTTTAAATTCATCAGTCACTGAACTGTGTATGTTTCTTTGAAGAAAAACATTGACACTCTGCTAGTCATACTAACTAGAAGCAAGACTGTAAAGAAAGAAGAAATCTATGCCAGTCAATAAGAATTACATATCCTATGGAAATCTATTTTGACGTAACACTAAACACACCTCTGACCAAATTAACTAGCTAATCTCGGCACTGAAATATCTAATAAGTAGTTTGTGGTCATCAGCTCTGAAACACAGACTGCCTATATTAGTCAGCATAGCTCTAAGTCATGTAATTATTATTTTTTTTATTGCACCAGATAAAAACTAGGAATAAGGACAGAAATTCTCAGAAGCACTGTTATCCATCTTGATCTCTTACCTTCTGTTATGGTCTTGGCTTTAATTGGTGCCATGGTGTTTAGGGTACTCTTGTAGAATTTAAGAGTTGTGGTGATTATCCTTGGCAACCTGGGAATGGTCTAGGATTCAGATGTCAAATTCCTTACAAAACTGTTAGCTTATTATAAAACAATTTCTGGCTGTATTTACTGTAGAATGAACCCTGAAGATGTTAGGCAAAATTTTAGAATTTCACATCTAATGTCTCAGATGCTTCTGAGAATGGAGTGTTTTGGAAATTCTCTGATAATATCTGAATTGCAATGAACTTCAGGAAGGATTTAGATGACTTCCTGCTCTTTCTACTCAAAAATGTGACCTAGGACATGTAAATTTCAATTTACAGGTTAGTTACATCTAACCTTACCACAAAAGGACATAGAATTCTTTATGAACTTACCCTTCAGTATCACCTGAAATTCATATGTGATATGATTATATTATATGATTATGATGTGATTATCACATATGAGTTTCAGATGGTACTGAGGAGTAATTTTTCTGGCTTGCTATTAGAGATATTGGTGCAATTTAAGCATCCGGGGTTCCTAAGTAGAACTTAGGTGGACACCTTCTGGTTTTGCGGTGTTGTTGCCACGATGTCCCATAGCACTTTTTAAAATAACTAGATGAATAATTGTTGAATGAAAATACACTTTGAATGTAACAAGGTGTTTCTTGGGAGTGATAATGTCTAGAAAAACATTAATCCCTGTGCTGCTACTGCAATGTGCAGAGTGTTTAAAAACAGAAAAACACTTACTAATTTGCCAACTATATTACTTGTCAGAAAGTTTATATGATAGAACATGAAGTTAAAATTCATGAAATGTTCCATTAAAATTAATTAAATCAACTGATAAAAACATGAAATTGAAAGTTATTCTGCAGTATTTCTACATCTAGAAATATGCTTGCTTCTGTACACACCATTTTTTTGCCTGCTACATATGGCTTTTCTAGCATGACAACTGTTTTCTTATCTTGTTTAAAAAGCACATCTACAACTTTGGCTTCAGCTAAGCCTCCGAGCAACTCATTAACCTTTGGCACTTAGGCTGCTAGGCCTAAATATTAACTGAAAGAAACTCAGGGGTAGTAACCTTCCCCTTTCACTTTTCTGGGAAAATCTTGGGCTAAAACAAAAACCTGATAAATTAGTCCCCAGAAACCACCGCTAAACATCTTTATTTATGATCCTTTCATGCAGTATTCCTTGGCCAAAGGATGGAAATTGAACACATAAGGCCATTTCATGCCTTAAATGTATGATCCTGGGGAAAGGTGTGAAGAACGTCTCCATGGGGACTGGAGATTTAATATGTAACATTCTGCTGTACAAGGTGAAAATGGAGACTAGCTTTTACCAAGTTTTTCCTTACACTTCTTTCTTTGACACGAGTGCTACCTCCATGCTTTCAAGCCCTGTTACATCACTGACATAGTCATGCTGTTAGGAAAATGATACTTTCCTTACTCTTCATTCTTATTACTCATTCATGACCAAATACAGTACAGTATATATCCTTTCATACTGTTCATGAGCCTTAGTCACAGTTCATTTGAGGGATTTTGATATCTGCTCAACCTACATCAGATTGTTTATTTCTTAAGTATTTGTAAGCAGTCATGGACACTTCCATGACACATTCCACTCTCATTCAAATCAATGAAAATACATCTCAAATCTTTGCTTGAGTTAGTAATATCTTAGGCTAATAAAAAGGTGTTTTCTTGTCATTTGGGTAATGTTGCCTTATGTACATTTTCTGTTCAACTTCACTCTGAAACAAAGAAACAAGATAAGGAAAACTGAATAATTTCCACATGGTTTGGCAGGTTACGTTCATACGTTTAAACTGTGACAGTAAACATTCTACACCTCGTAATGGACAATTTCAGGAGTATGGATGGAACATAAGGATCTAAAACCTTTGCTTAAAGGACAGGTTTCTAGTAACCAAAGCTGGAGCAGTGTTGCTGTGTTGGACCATCCTCCAAATTCTGAGCAATGCTGAGACAGAATATTACTCAATAGCTTATAAAAGTGGAACTGCATTATATAATTGTAATTTTCATATGATAGTGAAAAAAAAAGATAAAACTTTAAGCTTGTAAAATTTTAAAATTTTAAGATTTTTTGGGAAATATTTTTTCTGCAAATGCAAATTTCTGCAAATATGTTTGGTGCATGTTTCCAATAAAATGTATACAAAAAAATCTAACAACATATGATTATTGTTGCCTAAATTTTTTTTCTACTTCATGTAAATTTGAATGAACAAAATGAAAACACCACAAGTCTTAAAAATAGTCGTGTTTAAAAAAAAAACATGTTTGAAGTATCAATTTAGATGTGCATATCAAAATATTTAAGAATTACAAAACCAAGACAAACCTAACCTTTAGGTCAAACCTGATTTTTTCTTATGATCAGGAAGCTCCTGGGAGCTCTCCAATTAGGAACTTTCAGAGCTTCTCAAAAAAAAAATAAAATGTTTAATTACAAAATTATGATGCCCATTTTGATCAGATGGTAAAAAAAAAAAATAAAAAAGACCTTATTATTTATTTTACGTTTCTTTGATAAAATCTAACATAGCATCTAGAGATGTTGAATGACATCAGATGTCTATCAACAGAGCAAACCAAGGACCTGGTAGTATTCATATACGAAGTGAACCAACTGAAGGGACCTTTGAAGAGAGGTTAGAAAATGGTGATTAGAGGTTGATAATATATGACTAATGGTAAAATGCTAAAGAACTAGATTGCTTGCCATAGACAAGAGAAGAAAGGGAGTCCATGTAGTTATCTACTAATTGGGAAAACTGATGTAAAGAGATAGATAATAAACTGTTCATGTTTGAGCTATAGAAGTAATTGTTCTCAATAAAACAATGACATTACAAGCAATGAAGATGAATTTTGAACTCAAAGAGGAAAGAGAAGCAAGAGTATAGGCTGGAAGGACTTACTAAAAGATTAATTAATCCATAACATTAAGATCACTCAGTCATCTCTTTTATGAGGAAAAGAAGTCCTAAGAATTTTCTTACTAAGTTTGTTCTTTATCATGTTAACTATGTGTTTTCTAAGAAGCAAACCAAAAAGAAGTCCAGGCAATATGATGGAAGATTTATGATTTTACATATATAGGTATATACTATGTTGAAACTATAACTGATGAAGGTATCCAGCAATGACATTCAGGAGCAGTTTTCTTCACAGTGTCAGCAGACATTGTGATAAACAGTGTTTGCTGATGTGAAGAGGTGTGAATATATGGAGTAAACATGAATAATACGTGTGGAATTAATAACATTTTGAGGTATTTTATACTGCATAATTAAGCAGAGATAAATCAGATCAAATTCTCTAAAACTGTGGGCTACTGGTGAATTGTGGAGACCATCACTAATGAAACATTGTTAAATTCACATTTTAATTAGATTAGATGCACATTTTAATTATGTTGTCCTTGATGAAGTAATATTTCAGTATAATTCCTTCATACTTATATGAAGTGCCTTAGCAACATCTTGTTCAAGAAAATAACATAAGTCAAGAACAAGTGTTATTTAGGGATAATTTTGCCTGTTAGGCAAAGATTCTAAATGTGTTCATTGTTAAAAGTACAATAGGTAAAAGCAGCACTGCAACAGTTAATTAAAAAAAAAAAAAAAAAAAGAGGAGACAAATCAAACAGATGGTCCAGTTAGAGACAGGAAGTGAGGAGGTGAAAATGGTTGTGTTACAAAGATGAAGCCAAACAACATAGGCACTGAGGAAGAAGTTTACATATGGAATATTATTTTCCTGCGTTTTTATCAAATTATCAGGTGAACCACTGATTAAAAAGCTGAAGTACTTTTGAGGAAGTAGTTATACCAGGTTATGGAACTACCTAAATAACTGAATAATAATCACAGCATTATAGCCATAAGAATCAGAGGATACCCACTAAATCTGCTGTCTAAAGTGATAACTGCAGATAGAAACTGCCCCTGACTAAACACAGTTTGATACGTGTTTGCTTAAATGTGTTCTTACTTGCATATTGGCAAAGCCAATAACCATTAAAATAAATAAATAAATAAATAAAAGAATAAAAGGGGATATAAAAGGTAGGAATAATACTATATTTTCTCAATTTTCCATTTCTAGATATTGTCTCATTTACTTATATGCTCCCAGGGAAATGCTTAAATCATTTGGTTTCCATTTTTTGTACTACACCATTTGGAATATCCTTCAAAGTGTTTACTTACTATGTCCTTAAGAACTTTGTTCTAATTTCAGATCTAAACTTATTCATGGTCAATATATACTTATGTGAGTTCGTGCAGATTTTGTCATTTAACTTAAATAGTTTCTTGGCCTTTTGTAGATTTACCTCAAAATTTATTTATAAAGGGTTCATTAAATCCCTCCTTAATTTTATTTTGGCTAAGCAGAACAAGCCAGGTTCCTTGATACATACAGAAATGTGCTGAGAGGGACTGTTGACACTAAAATATATTCCCCGATGCAGGAAAGATTGTGGTTTTATTTCTCTCTAATGCAGAACTTAATTTCTGAATGTAAATGGGGGTGGTGGGGTATTTTCCTCAAAAGTATTAGAGATTAGTCACATATATAGACAGAATTCTCTCTTCTATGATAGCTTCTATCATGTACCTCTGCCATGATGAATCATAGGTTAACCATAGCAATGTGCATTGATTCTCCTGGTTACAAATAGGCGTTCGTTGGACTGCTGTGCCCTATTAACAATTCCGCCATTAAGGTGGTGGAAAGGTTTTGAGCCAGTGTTTAACAAGCTAGGAGGCTCCGTGAACTTGCCATTCTTCTCAGGATCCTCTTGGAATTTTAGTTAATTTGGTTAACAAATTAACCCTATGGTACTTGACCCTGTCAGAGCTCTTGATCTACTATACTATAGCCGTGACTCTTCCTAGGTGTGGCTTTTGGTCTTTTGTTACAGATCTAAAGGCTATTATATGGAATTGTGAAGTCACCCATCATTTTTTTCATGTATGAACAATCATCTGAAATTGGACCTGAAGACCTGTTTGTTCCTCCCTATTTATTCCATACTGTGAATTGATGAGTTGCTTGCATATAACCACTAACATCTCCAGCAAATTTCCTCAGTCAGGAGATAATAGTTCAAATAAGAGAAGCCCAAAAACTTTCCAGAGCTCAAACTTATTCAGGTGAGTTATCATTGATCACAGTACTAGAATGCCTGAGAAAGTTCTTTAGCTAAAAATATCATGGTATAATTCTCTACATTTACCACTTTTGACTTATGCAGGGCTGTGAAATTCAGAAAGCAAGTGTATTTAATACATATGTATATATATATGCTGTTGCTACTTCTCAAGGCCTACTTTAAGTTATGCTGTCATAAACCAAACAAATATCTGGTCACAGTGAAGATATGGCTTTCAATATAACATTTTCTACATAAAATAAAGGCCAACCTGAAATGGGCAGAATTTCAGTTTGGTGTAGCTTTTGTCTACATAGCTATCTGTGTTATATATTGACACTCCACCCAACTCCCCCCTGAAAAAAAACCTGTTACAGACATCTGGGCAAAACACAGACAAGCAGAAATAATGCATAACACTGTCTGTTAAGCTAAATCATTGTCTAAAGTTTCTATTTACTCCCACATGAAGTAACTGCCATGTAACCATTTGCTGTCTTAAGCCATTGAAAAGGAGAGAGTGTTCTCTGTTATATACAAATGTGAAGAGATCAATAAGCAAATTAGCTAAGGTGAGAGTAGTTTTGAGATTGCTAATGTGCTTAAATTGTGTTTAAGAATTCCACTTGTAAAGAACATTTAGCTGATTATTATATCAATAAAAAGGCTCTTGTAAGTGGTACATAAATAATTGATTAAAATACAAAATGGCTTTGAGAGACCTATTCATAACAGCCATCTAAGACATCCTGATTTTGTTGGGTTTTTTAACCAATGCTGACACAGAAATGCTCTTCAGCTGGTATGCTTTCCTCTGTGAAAACAATTCTAAAGCTAAAGAAATACATTTACATTTTCTCAGAAAATTGTGGACATATTTTGCCCTGATATTATGGGTAAATAAAAAATTAAACTTATTTGATGTAATCTATCTCACCTGTTCTTAGATGTTTCCATAGTGAATATCAACTCAAAGCTAATCATCTTATGCTTGTTTTATATACAGTAAAAGACAAGCGTAATTTAATCCGATGCTACTTGTACAGTTTTAAATATCAACTTTGGGATGAGAAAAACTGAGCCAAATGCAGTATCTAGGTACCTATGTTTCATCAACAATATCCTCCTTGTAGCATCTGAAAAGTATTCTTGAAAAATAATGAAAATGTGCATACACACAAAAGATCTGTGGTGGATGTTCCTGTGCCCATTGTATGACAAAAGTTGCCTGGAAATGGGAACCACCAAGCCTGGGTATTTACAGCCAATGAAACTGTCATAGCATAAGGTTGTCCTGCTACCCTGTAACATGTAGCCAAACCTAGGGCATAAAAAAGAGAGAAAACTGAGTGAATCGTCTCTCTGTGAATTAAATTTATATACAAGGTGCTCATGAACTCATAACCAGTGAAAACAAAACACAAAGTGAATGATATTACCAACATCCAAGGACTGGTTTGTTAAGAGATGTTAGAAGTGGTCGCCTCCTCCTTTTTTTTTTCTGGTTTAATTAAAAAAAAAAAAAGAAAAGTTTAAAATGATGGTTAAACTACAGCATATATTTCTCTAGCTTCTGCACAATCAATGCCCTTCAGCTGTCTTGTAATAAACTGTTTCTACACGTATAATCTGTCCTTGTGGTTTCTGGGCAGTTAGCTCACCTCAGCCAGTGAGCTCTATGGCATGTTACGTCTTCTGTGTGATATTAACCATGTCACAAGCCAAATTTTCAAAACTGTCAAATGAGTTTTTTGAATTCCTTATTTTCAGGGCACTAAGGGCCTCGTCTGCCCTAAAAGGGCTGTAATTTTATCATCTGCAACATTATGACAACATTCAAAACTCCTGAAAGTGTCTTAAGTCGGACAATATTTTTTTCATTTGAAAATATTCATAGAATCATGGAATCATAGAATCATAGGGTTGGAAGGGACCTCTGGAGATCATCTAGTCCAACCCCCCTGCCAGAGCAGGGTCACCTAGAGCAGGTTGCACAGGAACGCGGCCAGGCGGGTTTTGAATGTCTCCAGAGATGGAGACTCCACCACCTCTCTGAGCAGCCTGTTCCAGTGCTCTGCCACCCTCAAAGTAAAGAAGTTCCTCCTCATGTTTAGATGGAACTTCCTATGCTCAAATTTGTGCCCATTACCTCTTGTCCTGTCCCCGGGCACCACTGAAAAGAGCCTGGCCCCATCCTCGAGACACTCACCCTTTAAGTATTTGTAAGTGTTAATAAGGTCCCCCCTCAGCCGTCTTTTTTCCAGACTGAAGAGACCCAAATCCCTCAGCCTTTCTTCATAAGAGAGGTGTTCCAGTCCCCTAATCATCTTGGTAGCTCTCTGCTGCACCCTCTCCAGCAGTTCCCTGTCCCTCTTGAACTGGGGAGCCCAGAACTGGACACAGTACTCCAGGTGTGGCTTCACCAGGGCAGAGTAGAGGGGGAGGATGACGTCCTTTGACCTGCTGGCCACACCTTTCTTGATGCACCCCAGGGTGCCATTGGCCTTTTTGGCCAACAAAATATTGTTCTTAATCACTGTGGTTTGTGTATCTATCACACCTTCGTAACTATGAAGGACAGTATGAGAAAAAAGAAACAAAATTGCAAGTTTTGGGAAGTACCCAGATAACAAGGTGATAAAAAAGCATAATGTTAAGAGCTGTTACAAGCAGCCACCACGTCCAGTGGCTCCAGGCCTGGGGATTCTAGCTGCCCAGCCACTGGAGCCCAGCCCAGTGCCCGGAGACCCGGGGTCTCTGCCCAGGCTGAGGGACGCGGCTGCTGCTGTCCCCTTTGCAGGTTCAGAGGTCACACATGGATGCTGAGAAGTCAGAAAAAAAGGCTTGTTTTGACCAATACATTGTCTTAAACCTCGGTTAATGTGACAAATTATCAGAATGGACTGCTTTATCCACAATCAAATTTCCTGAATAGAAAAGTAGAGCCCAGGACCTGCAAAAAGAGAAATGGCATGGTCAAAATAATAAAGGTAGTTAAGTGCAACACATTTAATTTATTTCTCAGATTGTTCATGTTCACTTTATTGACCAGAAAGGTGCAGCTGGTCAAGGGATTTAATAATTTTTAAGCTCTCCATATTGATTTTTTTTTTTAATGTAGAATTGAATTTTAGCTTAGATTCTCTTCCTTGATAGCTAAGAAAAAAAAAAAAAAGAAAAAAAAAGAAAAAAAGAAAAAAAAAGAAAAAATCTTCTCTTTATATACTGTTCTTTTTCACATGGCGAGTTGGTGGTTTGTAACACAGTTATACAAGCACAAAACGGACACAGTTTAGAGAAGAGTGGCTTTTGTTGTCGTCATTGTTTTTCTTATTAATGGAACAATTAGATAAAGACTAAATAGTTTAGCAATTGCTGGATTTGTGGTGGCAAAAAGTTGCATTGCTCTGGGACCCAGAAAGAAAGATAGTGAAGCTGGTCAATGAAAGAAGATAGAGGTAATTGGATTTTTTAAGGTAAAACAAAACAAAGAACCCAGAAGATTTTTTCATGGCTGTAAATATTCTGCAGAAAGCCTTCCAAGCAAGTTATAAAGATCAGATACCTAACTAGAGTTAACATTTTGTGGTAATCCGTGATAAATTGTGATTTTTCTCATAGGAAATTCTAGCATTTTAAACATGTTCAATATTTTTTTCGTCTGCTGAAAGATGACCCAACGTATCAATGGTTGTTCAGCATTTGAGAATAAGTGTAGCGTTTTTTGGGAAGGAAGCTGATCTGGAGGAAGGGAGAGAGGAGGGGTAGGGAGGATCAGATTCTTGTAATGAAGCTGTGGTGTTAACATTGAAAAGTTAAAGGTAAAATGTAACAGTTTGTCACAATTATGCTTCATATTGGCAGGTGTTCTGAACTTTCTGTTTGATAACTAGACATATAAATTTCAGTTCTTAAAGCTTTGCAGCCAATTTAAGGGCTCATTTATTTCCTTGACAGAAAGATATATATGCTGCCTGGCATAGTGGATGTCTGGGGCCAAATCCACCACTTTGTTGCTTGTGTGTCTCATGGGAAGTAAATAGTAGCAATTTTTCAGCGTAGGCATACCGGCACAAGGTGTTTAGCAAATAAATGAGCATAAGATGACCTGTGGTGTCCTGAAATTACTAAAATTCATGAATAATAAAATGATCTATAGATTGTTAGCAGAGGGCTATAGCAAAGGCTAATTTGCAGTCACTGAAGCTTTACAGGATAATTTGTAACTTTTGAAAATTTAATGACTTCATCAGTTTTTACCTATTTTTTTTTACCAATATAATTGTCTGAAAGCTACCTTCTGCAGGGATCTTCTGTCTAGATAAAATCACAATCACCTATATCATCACATTATGAGTACTCAACTGACTTTATCTGCTGAAGAACTTCTATTTCTTTCACCGCTGCATTATGGTAACTACTGAAAATATGTCTTTATCCTATGAAGACATATTTCTTATTTTGCTAAATCTTGTTAACATATGAAATAATTATAGAAAAATTGAATGATGCAAAGGGAAGAGGAATTAAAAAAAAAAAAAAAAAAAAAGAGATCTAGTGAGGAAACTACAGCTCATTGGAAATAAGTGAAAGCACCCTAAAACAAGTTCAAAGAAATCAGAAGGAAAATTAAAAGTCTCAGCACATAATATCATGCAAATTATGTGGCATTTAGTTAAGGCGTTGAACAGAAAAGAAAGGACCCTCAAGTTTGGATCCTTGATCACATTTCATTTTATTTAAGATTATTCTCCAACACATACAAATTGAAATAACCAAGAAAACAGGGACTTAAGCCACAGTTGTTCCCTCCCTCACGTGAAATTATGATCACTTAATACAGTTATTTTGTTCTCCCAGTTTCAAACATTTTGAATTCTTTTCAATATATGACGTCTTCACACTTGCTGTGTCCTATGTACACTACAGTTGGAGACACCTTTGCATTATCTTGGGTGTTATTGCAGGAAAATTGAATAGAAGGCCATAATCAGGCATAGTGCAAACTCTGAAGAATCTAGTTATATTCAGCACTGCAGGAGTATGCTTACTCCTGCAGCTCATCACTTGTTTTACAAACAATGTCACTGTTTTAGCTTATCTGAATTCTCTGTTTTACCTGCCTCGTGTATTTCCTTTACAAATTTAAAAAAAAAACCCATACTTTCTTCAATACAGTTTATTATGTCCCCGTTGCTACACATTGATGCCCACCCTTCAGCTGTATAAAGATAACCATAGGATGACGGTATTTCAGCTAATGTCATATTTTTGAGAAAGAAAAGATCTATCTATTACTACTGAAAAAATTGTCCCACACTAGGATTTAACAGGGACTAGCAGCTTTTAATACCAAATGTGAATATCAGAGGAATTTTCCATCTGCAGTAATATACATTTCTATCAGGAAACTTTTGCACCTTCATCTAGAAAAGCAGAAGCAGAAAATGGGAGCATCCACTTTTTAATCTCTGCTTTCTTTAAAACACATTCTTAATTAAGGAAGCTGAATTTTGAAACCATTTAAAAAGGAAAGCTAATTAACATCATTCTGTCAATGTAGAGAAATGGTGACATTTGGCAGACATTGAGAAGCACTTTAAGGGGATATTTACAATGAGAATATTAGAGAAAGAGAAAGTACGAATAAAATAAAGCAATGTCTGGAAAACACAATTTACAGAAAAAAGTATTTAATGGAGGAAAGGGAAAGATAAAATAAATGAAATGATCAGCTAGTCTGCTTATATTACAATTCTAATTGCTTTTTAACCTTTAGAATACATCTGAAGGCAAAAAAAAATAAGTTGTAAAATATATTAATTTATACAGTCTTCCTTGGTTTTGTTTTTATAAAATAGTTATTCTCTGACAATGAAGAACAAAATTCTCTTTTTAAAATGTTCTTGAGTGATGATTGAAAATTTATGACTTAGTAAGTACCATTCCGTGGAATATATATATTGCTCTTCAAGTTCTATTATTGAGGAAAAAAGAGAAGAAAATCATTGATTTGCAGCCATGAGTGTCTCTAGACCATGGACTTCCCGGGTGAGATTTCAAGTAGGTAATCACAGTGACCTTGCTCTTTACAAAAGTTATGCATAACGTTTATTGTAATCAGAGCATATGGACCATCTAATTAGTCCCAAAGCTTCAGAGTTGGTGCGTAAAACACAGGAAGTATGAATTGTTCCCTAAAAAGGTCAACACAAATGGGATATCTGGGGAGTTTCTGATTTTGGTTTTTTTTTTTTTTCCCCCTTCTCAGTCAATGAGATAATGTATTCTTCTGAGGTTTCTTGGGCAGAGTGTCTAGAAGAAGAATAAATAAGTAAATAAATAAATAGATAAAGACTAGGGATTCTGATCATGCTACCTTTGCTAGTCTGCCACTAACCTCCCCTGTATCTTATCCCCTCTGCCATTTCATCTTGCCCTGATCATGCTTCCAAGCTGAAAGCCGCGGAAACACGAAGCAGAAGTTTAATAGCCTTTCTACCTTGCACTGTTTTCCACTTTTTTCTCAATATCCATTTTTTTTTGTCCTTTCATGCTATGAATAGCAGATTGAGTGCTGTATCTTTTTTTTTTTTTTTAGTAGTAAAATCATTAATAATTTCTTATAGCATTCTGACTCTGTCATAGGTTAAAAGTAGCTGTGAATGCCCCAGAACAGATCAGCCTCTTGTGGACACTGCAAGCCGGTCAGGGTGATATCAGGAAAAGACAGTGCACCTGAAATGCCTTCAAGCTTGGACACACCACTGGCACACAGTGCTGGCTCTGCCTGTTTCGTACCCAGAAGGCTGAAACTCAAGAAACATATGAGTGCCTAGAAATTATCTTTTCAGATCATAATAAGCCATAACTCCTATAATTCTCTGGTTGTATAAAGTGCTTTCTGAATTTGTAAGGCTGCTGGATAACTGCATTCACTCTAAAATTGCATAGCAAAGCTCACATGCTCTTTAGGTAGAGAAAGAGAAATTAACATCTACCAGGATGAAGGAGAGACTCCTGCGACACTGAGGCTGTAGAATAAAAGACATTCAATTTTTTTATCATCTTAATGCCATGTGAAGTTCACCTGCTCATTCAATCTCCTTATCAAGGTCTAAAATGAAATAATTAACTTAACTGTTGAAGGAGAATGTAGCAGACTTGGCTATGTGATACATGCGTGATCTAAACCGTTAAATCCATTTATTCATTCCCTGAGTTTAACCAGAGACCCTGATCTCGGAGTCATTTTTCTATTGGGGACTATAGTATGTGCCTCCACCAGAATTTTATCAAGGGTTACCTCTATACAGGTTGCCCTTAATTGCTTTCTTTGCACTATGAGACTTTGCAGCAGCACAGCACTTGCTTTGCACTACAGCAACATTGTACATGCCAGCGCCACAGCTATCCAAAAAGAAATACACTGTTCCTGCTCAATAACCTTCAGGCAGGGAGATGTGTGAACCTCACCAAACAGATGCATTAGACCTATTAATTCTCTGGTCTGATAATTCTTATACCCAGCATTCAAGCAAGTGAATTTAATGAGATTAGTGCAGTAAGAGCAATTTCAGCTATTTTCACATATTTGAGTACTATATTTCCTTGTTTCACCTTTTTAGTAAATCTCATTAAAACCACACAGACTCGGTTAACTTTTTCAAATGGCCACTCTTTACAGAACTAAATGAACGAACATT
Source organism: Chroicocephalus ridibundus (assembly GCF_963924245.1). Lineage (NCBI taxonomy): Eukaryota > Metazoa > Chordata > Aves > Charadriiformes > Laridae > Chroicocephalus > Chroicocephalus ridibundus. The sequence continues at coordinate 42,153,319 of NC_086284.1, forward strand.
ACAGAACTAGGAAATAAATGAAATCAGTGGAATATTCTGAGAACTGCTTGTCACTGGCCTTTAACTTAAACTTTTATCATTTATGTATGTCTAAGCAGGGGTCACTTGATCAGACCCTGAATTACATTGTGGTTATCCTTAACGCTTTATATATATGGGCCTATATATGGGCTTTATACACAGGTTAATTTAAATTTCTTTTTACATGTTTGGGTTTTTTAAGCAGAAAGTAACTGAAAATGTAATGCTACTTCTTGAATATCTGAATGCTGATGGATCTTTTTTCCTGTCACTGAGGACTCTGACAACCAAATGGAAAAGCTATAAATGCTAAGAACAGAGCCAGGAAGTATGATTAAACTTTGCAAATGAAATTTTCCATCATAACTATAGGTACTTAGAGGACTGTTCATTTTAAAAAGCTAAACTAAATTGTATAGATGAAATAGGTGTTTGAAGAAGACAGCATTTTGCACACGCCTCCACATACAGTCTGTGGAATGAAACAAAAAACCCCTCTTACGTAGTATGGTACAACTATCTCTGAGTGACAGCCTTTGTCTGAGGAAGTCTAAGGATTTATACAACTGAAGAGCTGTACGGATGTGGTGATTAAATGGTGCAATAAAAAGGTGTGTAGAGAAATACCAAGATCATTAGCTTTTCATCTTCTCAGACTATAGATTCAGAAAGTAAAACAAAAGTAGCCATAGATTTTAAAATTTTCAAGAGATGTTTTTCCAAAAAAATGTTTTCTATTTTGATCCTCCATCACACAAATGACAAAAAATTTCCACTAATGTCTACAACTGAGACAAGATACCAAACTGTTTTGGCAAGAAAGAGAAATAGTTTCTAGCTGGTCCTAAGGACCATACCTATTACTGGTGAATCTGCCAGCAATTCCCATGTGCTGATTCTGAAGATGTATCTGCCCACCTTCCTATTTCAGTCTTGCTCTTTGAGATCCAACAGTAACATTGCTGGAAGGCCAGGTGCATGGTGTAGAAGAAATAGCGGTTCCATAATGGTCATTGCTGTTACACATGGCCGAAGATCAGTCTGTGTCACTTGGGAAAGGGGAAAAAAAGGGGTTCCTACCATTTGGTGGAATGTCAATAGCTATACACATATGGAAAACATTCATAGGAAACACACACAGTGCTTTTTTTTTTTCTTTCCTTTTTATCTTTTTTTTTTTTTTCAGACATTGCATCACCTCCATGTTTAATCTACAGTATAGTCATTCGCTTTCTGCTTTAGTAATAATCTTAGTGCATGTCTACACTGTAGACGTTGAAAGCACAGCATTAATATTGCAGAATAATGTTTTGTAAATTAACTGGTATGACACCCACAGCCATGACACTCGCCTTAGCCTGCAAATCTTCCCAAGAATCACGGTATATATTTAAGATGTTTAATCAAAGCTAAACTCCATGTTACTTTGTGTAACATCCTACTACTACCACACTGTTGTGACTGTAAAAGGTAAGGAAGACATACTTCATAAGTCACTGTGAACGGATAAAACACTGTTAGGCAGATTGCATTCAAATAAATAATACTTCCTGTAATTTTTCAGACTATGTGAGCCATGTGTTGAATTAAAAACAAAACATAACAAAACAAAACAAAAACCAACCAACCAAACAAAAAAACACCAAAAAACCAAAACAAACAGTATTTTTGATAGATAGTAGCATAGTAGATATTTATATTCCAGTAATTTTGGGGAACTCACCCTTAGAAAGAATTATCTTCTTTAAAACAAATATTCTCTTTGCCATTATATTATTGAAATGCAATTTCTCATTCTTGCTACAGAATTTTGTATTCTGAGTTACTTCTAATGGTGACTGCAAATAGTCTTTTAATGCCTCTTTGGCTGTGTGCCTCTATCTGCAGCAATGAAATGCCACAGACCCCAGATAACTGTTCAAAAGGTGTTTGTCCCAACACAGTCAGTATGAATATCTTTTACCAGAATTGGCAGCTCTGCTGGGAACTCACAGTAGCTATCATGCTTCAGGATTACAGGTTTATATTTTGAATTGTGCGGTACACATTTTGGCTCCATTCAGGGACTGCAGTTCATTGTACTACATAGTCTGTATAAGAGCTTTGAATCACACAGACCAAGAAATAAGGAGAGGTGAGTAAAGAGAAAGACAAAGTTTTTAATTAAAATGAGAGGCAGCCAGTTTGGCACCATTATGTGTTGCAGTAAGAACCATGGTGAGAATCACAGTCTATTTTTGTTCTGATGCTCACTGACTCCTCCTAAGATCTCAGCCAAATTAATTAGGGCCTAATTCTGTCAACTTTAGTCACAGTGATTAATTCTTTCCTCAGTGAATAATCCTATATATATCAGAAAGTTGGGAAGTATGTTGAACCTTTCACTAATATCAGGAGGCTGAAGCCACTGAAAATATTATCACTTTCAGTATGAAATGTATCTCACAGACTTCCCTCTATTCACCAAAAAAGGTTCTATGTACAGAACTGCAATGGCAGTTGAAAGAACCAATTATTATTTTGCTGGGTTTCAAAATGTGTTACATCCGTCCAACGGTGTGGTATTTGTCTTGGACTTAAGATATTTGTAAATTATACCATTCTACAGTCACCTATGTGACTGCAGAACACAATTTATGTCAGGGAGTTGTCAAATCTGGCACCCTGATAGAGGCAAGGTTAGTGCAGCAGCCCCATGCATCTAGGTCCAACTAGTAGTGCGGCTGGGCATGAATTCCCAGTAGACACGTACACACAGAGCGTAGATATACACCGCATTATATACACAGGTGGCCACACAGATCAACACAGACAGAAGCATTCATCACTCAAACAGACACAAACAGCATGAAAATGTCATCCTGTTCCCCCCTCTGGCTATATATGTGTGTGTGTATACGTACACATATATACATACATATGTATGTATGTATGTATACTCATACATATGTACCTGGTGGTATAGCTGAGCTCACCCAGTCTGCCCTTGGATCCCAGTCTCTTCAGCTGCTAGCTACTGGACATAATAGCCTCCAGGGCCACAGTCACAATTCAGTTGCTGATACAGACCATCGTACACACACACGGAATGGCACACATACAAGCAGATATCCCAATCAACTCCCAACCCCCATCATTCCTCCAGCAGCTCTCTGGGACTCCCTTGGTCCCTCTGAAAGGCAGTCTCTCCTGTGATCTCACCTTTAGAGACATACACGCTTGCCTGGCCCCCACATCACTTCACCTACTCAACCGGCTCATCTGGCTTGGTCTTTACCAGTAATCACACATGCACACCTGCTGTTGCCCCAGTTGTTAGTACCATGGACACATGAGCCTCTGACCCCTGGTCTGACTCCAGTTGCTGGCACTCAGACCCCCATACGCACATGCGCACACAGAAGAGAGATCCCCTGATCCAGGAAAGAGTTAGAAGGGAATTTAGCAAGAAGGTAAGACAGACTACAGGGCATGGCTGAAAACTGTACAGAACAGCAAACAATTTACATGCAAATGTCCCTTTTATCCCCTTACCCCTCTATTTTCCCATGCCTGTTCCTCCCAAAATCACCTGTATCTATCCCTTTATCCCTTTCCCTGCCTTTAGTTCCTCCTCTAAATATTCCACAATACATCTTCTGTAATCCCAAATGCTCTTCTCTTGCATCCCATAATGTGTTGCAAATCTTCTAGGTAGTGACTCACCACCTTCATTCTGTAGAATGATTGGAAAGATGTTCTCTTTGACTCACAGGATATGTGTCATGTCTGCACTATTGGGCTAAGGTTCTCCTGGGACAACCCTGGGAGTGGCCTGGACAGAGTGTCCCTTCTTCTGAGTCTAACTCGGGTTCCTACTTGCCATTGTGCTCCTGTGCTTCTCTGAGCTTGTGCAGATGGGCCTGTGATGGGCTGATGACTCCCATGGTGGGTCTGGTTGTAGCCCAGCAGCTCTGCCTCCTGCTTCTCCTCCTCTAGGCTCCCTTGTGTATGTGGAGATGAGCTTTTTAGCAGACAACCTAAAAATTGGTTCTTGAATGTGATGTTCTTCCCTACATAATTGTGGCACCCATTCTTCAACATTTAGGAATTACAGTCTGAAAAGACTGTGAAAAAAAAAGAATAAAAAAAACTCAAACAAAAAAACACCTAAAAAAGCCACAGGACAGAAAGATAGAAAAGTCATAAATGAGTGAGGAATGCAAACTGTAAATGTAACTGAGGAACCTTGAAAAGTAGAATATACAAGTTAGTGTAGCCTTGGACGATTCAAACTTTTGTATTTAGCATTTATATAGTCAATAACCTCAATTGACATTGACCTTGGGAGCAAAATGGGGCAATATTTTCACTTGGGTGAACTGTTATTGGAGAGTTTCTCTAGTGTATTAGGCACAAACATGCATTCCATCAACATCAAGTACATGCTACCTTTTTCATCAATTTTCTTTTATTTTGTGCTAACATTGTTATTGTGGTCAGTACAGGGAAAAAAATTACTTTGAGTGTTGACTTCATCTCTGGCATTGTACTATTGAAATCAACTGACTTTGCTATATTTTTTTTTCTTTGCAGGAAGCTCTGGATATTTATTTTACAGGTAATAAAATAGACCGTAATGCTTAAAAAAAAAAAAAGGCTACTTTACTGTTATTCTTTTTTGATTGTAAGATTATTTCCCTTTTTAATTTTTATGACTGAATCTCCAGTTTGAAATTTTTTAAGTGCAGTCTGAAATGTTATAGATAAAATGCAAGTAATATACATTTCTAGCTGTTCTGCCAATGAGAAGGAGCATTGATTGAATGTCTGAACGTATATGACTTTTACTGTCAAAACAAGGGACTGACAGCAGTGACCATCCAAACAGCCACATACATCAGTTGATAAGAGTTAAGAGAGACCAGCCAAACCAGAAAGATGGTGGCTGTGTTGCAGATTACACAGCAACTGGTTTTGCTCAGCTTGCTCTACCAGGAAGGACAGAAGTTTGTTTTGAGCCCACTCTTAGAACCTATTTCTAGCATACATTGAAATTGAAATCAGACCTTTTGACTGCTCTTAAGACCTAAGATTTCATTTCAAGTTTCCACTTAATTCCAGGAAAAAACATTAATGCCCACAGATATTAGTTCTCCTGCGGTGCTGGTTCAGCTACACATGGAAATGCTTGAGAAGAAATATTATCTACTCCTTTTCTTCTGAAACTTTTTATCTGCCCACCACCGTCCTTAGAGCCAGAAGAAAGAAAACGGAGAAAGTGTTACTAAACTTACTGGAATTAAGGTAAAAATACATGCTGCTAAAGGGAAGAAAGAAAGGACATGTCTAACTGGAGCAGTTGTCAATGTTTTACTCAAATTGGGTTCACTAACTCCATCCTATCTTGCCTGTGAATACGGGAAACTGACTGTATTCATTTAGTTTGTGTTTAAATATTTACCAGTAGCATTTCAGGAAAACACCGCTCAAAAAGAAAGTAAAAGCCAGTTAATATACAGTCAAATGTTTATATATCTTGATGTGAGGAGAAAAAAAAGAAATAGAAAAATAAAATAATAAAAAAGAAACTATGGGGAAGAGATATTATGATCCTAAAAAAAAAGCTTAAATCTTTGTAGCATATACTATTAAATCTAACAAGGAGAAAGTCAATGTATCTGAAGTAATGGTAACAAATTTATAGGGATTACGTTAATGTTCCAATTTACTTTTCATATTTTGGAGACATCCACAAGCATCAGGAAAAGGCCCTTTCATTCTGTGTAGACTTCCACCTTGAAGCTGTCTCCCCCACAACTGCAATATAGAATGGTATTCTTTATCTTGATCAGAATGAGCTTCAGACTCATGGGAATGTTGTCAGCATGGGCTTTTTTTCTGATTTTAAGGCTGATAACTGACCATTTATTTTCTGCAGCAGCTTTGATATCTCCACAAAAGTAATTATATGCCTTTACATCTCCAAGAAAACTCTATTACAGGTTTTACTTTAGTGAAGCTAACTCAGAAACTGTAAAAAATAGAAATACTAGCACACTTAAGGATCCCATAATGAATACAGGACATCAGAATTTGAAAATATTCAGGTAGGTTTTAACACATCAGTTGTTGGATAAGCAAAATTTGGGGTGAGGGGAGACAGAAACCATGCAATCCATAGATAACTGTGAGGGATAGAACAAGTGTGGAACAACTAGCAAGCTAGCTATTTGGAAATTATAAGCATGGCAAATTAAAAATGAAATTATATCCCCCACATGAAAAAAATATACTTTTACAATACCCTTGTATATCTCCTTCCTTCAGGCAGGTATTGGTTTATTTTTTGCCTCCATTATTTGAGCAGTCAAGGATTCTATTTGCCTCTTCTGAAGAACTTTAACATTTCCCGTTTTTGTCTTATGTCTCTCATTGTTGGTTTATGCCCACAATATGTCTACCATGACCAGATCAGTTTGATGTTACCTAGTGATTTAGCTGTCCCAAAGCCAGATACAACAGGCGTCGTGGTCCTCATATCCTTTTCAGGCAGCCACGGTATCTCAAACATACTAAAGTTCCATGGTTTGTGGCTTTGCTATGATGATATATATTTCTCCTTCATTTTTTCATAAGTGCTAAAGAGAAAAACAGAAAAGAAAACAAATAAAAAAAAGAATAGCCACTCTGTAATTTCCTTTCATATCAAGGAAGCAGAATATTTTGATAAACATCTGTTCCACATTCAAAGCTAACTTTATTAACCCTCTCTTTACAACACTTGTCTCCCAATCTTATATTTTGTGTACTGCTTGTCCAAGATCTTTCTTCTTTTAATCTGTTGTCTCTTCCAGAGCCCTCTCTTCTTTTTTTCCTGTCCTTGGTTGATGGTTTTTTTTTATTTTATTCTTACTTTCACTTTGTTTCTCTGAATTTAATACTTATGAGCATATCACTGCGGGAAAAAAAACACATGCAAACAAACAAAAAAAACAAACAAAAAAGAAGAAAGAAGTCTTGGTGTTGCTGTTGCCACTGCATGAGAAAAGAATAGAAGCAACAAAGAGATACTGTTTTTCCTTCACTTTCCCTACTATTCTTCTTCCATATTATTAGGATTTAACAGATTCTACCATTATCTACTCAAGCAATACATAGAAGAGTGTTTTTCTTTATTGATTTAGAAAATAAGGACAAAAGCAAATAACAAAAAAAGCTCAGTAGGATCCTGACAGGATTCAGGTTAAGTATGCACTTCCAGTTTTGAGAAGGGTTCCCAGATAATGGGACTTCTTGTTTTCTTAATTTATGTCCCAAGGTCAAGAGATTATGCTTATGTATACCTCTTCTATTGCATTTGCATGGCAAGGTTTTGGTAGCAGGGGGCTACAGGGGTGGCTTCTGTGGGAAGCTGCTGGAAGCTTCCCCCATGTCTGATAGAGCCAGTGCTCTATCAGACATATGCCTGATATGTCTGGAGACATATCAGGACCTGCCGCTGGCCTAAGGCTGAGCCCATCAGCGATGGTGGTGGTGCCTCTGTGATAACGTATCGCAGGGGAAAAAGGGGGAAAAGGGGAAAAAGTTGCAACACAACAGCAATTTCAGCTGGAGAGAGAAGTGAGAATATGTGAGAGAAACAACTCTTCAGACTCCAAGGTGAGTGAAGAAGGAGGGGGAGGAGGTGCTCCGGGCACAGCAAGGCAGGCTGCCCCCCTGGAGCCCATGGAGGTTAATGGTGAAGGAGATACCCACCTGCAGCCCATGGAGGACCCCATGCCAGAGCAGGTGGAAGGAGGCTGTGACCCCATGGGAAGGCCACGCTGGAGCAGGTTTGCTGGCAGGACTTGTGACCCCGTGAGAGACACAAGCTGGAGCAGTCTGTTCCTGAAGGACTGCATCCCATGGAAGGGACCCATGCTGGAGAAGTTCATGAAGAACTGCAGCCTGTGGGAAGGGCTCACATTGAAGAAGTTCATGGAGGACTGTCTCCCATTGGAGGAACCCCGCGCTGGAGCAGGGGAAGAGTGTGAAGAAGGAGCAGCAAAGACAATGTGTGATGAACTGACTGCAATCCCCATTCCCTGTATCCCTGTACCACTCAAGGGGGAGGAGGTAGAGAAAGTTGGGAGTGATGCTGAGCCCAGGAAGAAGCAGGGGGAAGTGGAAGATGTTTTAAGATTTAGTTTTTCTTTCTCATTACCCTACTCTGATTTGATTGGTAATAAACAAAATAGATTTCCCCAAGTTGTCTCTGACCCACTAGCCTTTCATTATATTTTCTGCCGCTTGTCCAGCTGAAGAGGGAAGTGATAGAGTGGTTTTGGTGGGCATCTGGTATCCAGCCAGGTTCAACCCTCCACACTGTCCCACTCCATCTTTTACATCATTGTAAAACCTGACAGGAGCTGCAGCAATCAGTGATTTTCAGTTCTTGGGTTCAGCTCAGACATGGCAAAAGCTTCTGAAGCAGAGAAATGAGCTCCATCAATGAGTTATCAGCAAGGGCTCCCAGATGTCACAAAGTCTGGAGTCACCCTGATCCAGAAGTTCCTCATGGTTGCAGAACGATGATCTCTCCTGTCTTTCTGTATTTTAGCACTAATAAAACTGTCTCAATTTTTCAGCCATTAGGGTAGGAAAAATTCTGTGCAGGTCCTAAAAAAAAGCCTGTTTACATGTGTCTGTAGCCATACTGTATTAATTCCTCCTTACACTAGACTTTTCATATCTGTGCTTTAGGAAACTGATTGAAATAGTGTGCTGTGATTTAACTGGCAAGGGATTTTTGAAGGTGGCTTTGTGATTTGGGAGCACAAAAATACCAGAGAAAATTATTCATATTAATACAACGCCAAAGCCACAAAAGACTTCTGCTCCTAAAATGCACAGTGCTTTTGAAAATTCCCATGAAAGACAGACATTAAAAGAAGGGGAGGAGGGTTTAATAAGTTGTTAAAACAAGCTTTGGTAAAATTGAAAAATCTACTCTTAAAGAGAGGCACAGAAAGAACACAGCTTCAGCGGATAATAATTAATTCCACTGAAATCATTGACATTCTAATAGTAAAAGTTTTGGAGTTTTTTTTGAAAACTCTTTCCATTTCTCCTGTTTTCTGTCATTCTGTTCATTAAAGTCTACACAATTCTCTTTTCTATGCCAAACAATGTGGGGCACTGCAGCATCAGTCCAAGCATTGACTCTTTAGACAAAAGCATCTTGTTAGCATCACCCTGTGCATGGATAGAGCCCTGCACAATTTGGGCACATCTCTTAAGTCAGGCTACAAAGTGCTGCCACAAACTCGGTAAGAAGCAATGGCATGCTGTGAAAAGCCATAACTAAAAACTGCAAAGAGTTAATCTGGTAAATAAGCTCTTGTTGTTAGCACTTGACTTAGGCTGAACATACATTTATAGGACTGTGAACATATTCCTTGGCATAAGGAATAAGCATAAGCAAACAATTAAATAAAACCTCCCTGATGGAATTAATTTTGCCTAACTCTTTATATCTGTATGGCAGACTGCAAATAAGTTTGCCTCTGAAGCTGCTGGAGAGAAATAGATACTTTTAATATGTGATTTATTACACCCTGAAGTAGACATCCAAGTTGACTCTTTCCAGGTAATGTTTACTTCTCTTCAACTGCTGCAATGGAGCCTGTTACAGATCCTAAAGCTGGGTGAGATAAGTCTCTCTGTCTAATTCCACTCTTGGACATATGGAAAGGCATGGAAAGGAATGTAAAGTATTTGGTCAAAACACTACAAACAGACATTATTCACTAATACTTACATAAAACTTCTTTTATTCCTCCAGTATCTTAGTCTGGTTAAACTGTAACAGTGTTAGGTGACTAAAGTAGTGCTACTGAAATTAACTCCAAGCATACTGTAGCAAGAAAATCCAAGGGAATTATTTGTTTCTCTTATTCTGCAAAAAAAGGTTATCCTCTATTCATTACTTATCATAACGGAAATAAGGTTACTAGAGTACCACAACAGTACTTATTTTGAACTAAATACCTTTGTTACACTATATAATTTATTCTTCATAAATGTTCTGTAGTTCCTCATTATGATCAACATATGAGGAAAACAACCTAATAATATTTTGACACTGCAGTGTCTCTAGTCTATGTTTAGAGACATAGACGAATGAAGGACGGGAAACAGCATAACCGTTTTAAACAAACCTCGTTAATACACAGTAGTGAGTAATGCATGTTCCGCAACATAGCAGTAGTGGAGGCCTGGTGGCTGTGCAGCCCTGACATCTGGACTGTGGTTTCATTCATCCCCAGATGCATTTTTTACGGATTTCAAGGCTTTTTTTAGACCTCACATGCTAGTATTTAGTAGGAAGAGGTATTTCTAAACAGCAAAACACGATGCACAGATGGTATTAGAAAAACATGAATATTTTAAGTAATTCACTGGTCCTAAAACTGAAGTAGTACAAAAACTTTCTGTGAAAACTGTTTTATTGTTATCTTTTCCTATTGCTTTCATGTTGTGGGAAACATATATTACAAAGTAATTAGAAAATGGCAAAGTTTCAAAACTGTTATGAAATATGCTGGAAAATTAGATGGAGAAAGTATAAGAGAAACCTGAATAGTCTGAAAATAAACAGTCTGAAACAACAACAGATAATGCAAATAGGTAAAAACACCAAGTATGCATTTGCCGAGGGGAGGGTATCCGAAGCATTTGCCAAGGGGAGGGTATCCGAATGGGAGGAAAATCTTACCTTTTTGGTTTCATTTTCATTAATATATCTCTTTTTTATTTTATTTTCCTTCTCTTTCTTCACGGATTTCTTTTTTTTGCAGAGAATGCTGTGAGACAGTATGCAATATTTCAAGTAAATTAGGTTTATGCTGATTTGCTGCTGTATGTTGTGAGTTTTGTGTATTACAGTCATTAGGTTTGCATGCTAATATCCTACCTATAAAAATTCTGTTACTTTTAAAATAAACAGAATAAAGCATATTAGACAATAGTGGTGTATTTCATCAAGTATATTTAACATGATTATAACAGGAACTGATGAATTAAAACAAAAGTAAAACTGCTAGTACAAACTTCATGTACACAAGTAGTATTTTAAATGCAGGCATATTCAATTGCTTACAATTAAAGCCACTCTTACAAAGAAGGCCTTGTAAAATCAGCAGGTTTACTGCAAGAATAAGGTTTGCCAGAGAATTCTGGGAGAGAAGGAGAGCCGTGGTACATATGGGAAACGGTGCAGCATATAATTTTACCATGGCTAGTCATCTTGTTGCCCTACTGAATCCATTTAGAAGTGTTTAAACACAGAAGATATTAGTAAATAATTGTCTCTGCATGAACAGGAATACAGTTTTGGAAAGTATATAGTCTTATTCCTTTCAGATCTTGACCATGGTTGTTCCTTTTCACAATGTATGTCCCTTCCCTGGTCCATAAATAGTCAGCAAAAGCCTGAAGATATTGGGTGCGGATTGTTTTCATATGGGAAAGTAGACAGGGTCTAATTCTCACAGCTGGGTGATAGAGCTGCAAGGAGACTAACAGAGGAGGGAGGAACTGATCAGGCATTCAGCACTTGTTATCTGCCTCAATGGCATCTTTAGAGGCCTTATCTGAGCACACTGAAGTAATAGCAATTTCAAAGCTCTTCTGCTCACACTGTCATTGCATTGGTCATCTGCTATTAAGCTTTCCAGCATCTGTTATCTATTAGTGGATGGGATGTTCATGAGACTTGGTGAGAGCATATTCTTGTCCTTACTCAGCTGAGCTTTAACCATGCAGTTTCTCAGCTCAAAATGAGAAAAAGTCCTAGAATTTAGTGTTTGAGCTTTTTGAAATTGCCTTCCATATAAACTAAATATAAAGTACACTGTTGCAGGGCAAAATGATGTTGAGAATCTCAGCTGTTATGCACTGGGTGTCTGCTTTCTTGAATACCTATAGAAATTTTATAGCCTCCTGTCAGACCTGCCGTTGGAATAGTCAAGAATTCCCATTCAGAAAGATTTGTTTGTCCTTAGTGGCTGGAGCACATTACCTTCAAGGTCACCAGTTGTCTCCCATCCAGTTCTGTATTAGATGCTCTCTGTTCTGATTTGGGAAGTGGAGCAGAAATAGGGAAGTTAAAAAATAAGTCTGTGCTATGATTGCATTATTTACCACTGAAATAGATTAGAGTTTTAATTTTTTCTTCCATGCAGTAAATTGTTGAGTCTGCTTCGTTCAGCCCTCAGAGACTGATGAACAAGTTCTACGGTGTTCCAGGCATTTTTGCCACTAAATAGAGCATTAGACTCATCTAATCTTTCTTGGATTCTGTCCCCCCCTACTCCCAGTGCCTCAAAGCACTGAAACTACAAGTAATTGTTACACTTCAAGTAACAGAGAAGCCTTCATGGAGCCATTAGACTCTAATTAGGAGTAAATGATAAACGATGCAGAACCAGGGAATTCTTATACATACTAACACCCTAGAAAAATTAGCGTAATATCATAAAAAATAGCATCTAACACTGAAGAAATGATACAGATGCAGTGATACAGAAGAAAATAATGACTTTCAGGAAGAACTTTTGTCTGTTTTTAATTCAAAGAAAAGAAAGAATAAATGCATGTTAGATAACACGACAACAAGAACAAAGAAATATCTCAGAGAGAAAAGAAGTAACAGAAAGAAAATATGTCAGTTAATAAATGAAGGAGCTGAAATTAATGCTGAGTAAAAAATGGCCTGGATGATGGCCCTTTTTTTCTTTTCCTTAAATACTTTGTCTTCAGCAGGAAAACTAAGAGACAAGTGTTGATATCATTAGGAAAACCATGAAGATTTATTACAATGAAGACTGGAGATATGAGCATAGGCAGCAGCATAGGCAGCACTCGGGAAAGATTAGCATATAAACATCAATCTATCTGAAAAGAATCACGGACCAGACTTCTGAAGGAACCTACTATTTACAGTTCCCATTTGGGTGCCTGGACATTTAACAGACTATGGCCCTATCAAAGCAGTTATGTGAATAACCAAGTACCTTGATGTTCAGCATACATGTGCCACAACAAATCAAATGCCTCAGATCACTGAACTCCTCTGAAAAGATGAGCACTTCATGCAGGTGAAAAAAAATGAAACTTCAGCTATCTTTGAAAATCTGGCTTTTGGAGGATAATTTGAAGTTTATGAATTGTGAATGCTTGTCAAGCATTTTAACTTTAAAACTAGACGATGAAGACATAAAAAAAATGTATTTAAAATTTAACAAAGCATTTTTTTAAATGCTACAATTGGAAACCTTTATTCCATCTCTCATACGTGTCCAGAAAGTTTTGAAAAAAATTAAGTTATTATAGCAGGAATGTCCAAAGGTATGCTGAAAGCTATCCTAATGTTCTTGAAGGACACTGACAATTTAGGAGCCAAAGTCAAGAGTTGTGAAGAAAGTTGGAAATATCAAAGCAGCTTGAGAAAACCTTAATAAGACTTATAGAGCCAACAACAGCATTGCATGCACAGGTCTGTTCAATGCATGTATTCAGGAACACGGTTTCTGAACTGTACCAGATCTGTTCTTTCATTCTTTCTCTTAATGCTACATTCTTAATGCTTAAGTATACATAACCACCATGCAAGTATGTATACACATAGACATATGCATACACACACATATACATAAACATTTTCAGTGCATCTTTTACTCCTACCTGTTGACAAACAGCAGTGTTTCACAAATATTTTTGCAACTTGAGAAACAGTAACAGAATGGACCCCTCAGATGTTGGGTTTGATGTTGACTTTCAAATATTTGCAATTATGAATTTAAATGTCTCTCCAAAATGGCTGAAGGATCACAACAAAATCATTCCAGTGACAAGGAAACAATTTAAGAGGGTTTATTTGCACAGGCCTGCACAGCTCTTACATGGCTGCACCATTTCCTTTCTGGTGTTTGCTATTATCAAGCCCGATCAAAACACAGACAGAACAAATGCATAACTATCCGAGCCTATTTATCTAGACACGGTCAGGTACCTCTGGAGGGCTTGTACCTACAAACCTGAGACAAAATGTTCTATGCCCTTAACTACTGGGAACAAAAGGTAGTAAACCAAACTGCAACTCAATAAAGAATTTAGGCTTATTTTATTATAATTTAGTCTTATTTTATTATTTATTATCTATATTTTATTATATAATGAATTATTAAATTAGGCTTATTTTATTATCTCGCTATCAGAGGAAAAAAAAGGCAAACTGGAAAGAATTCATAGAATAAATGAAAAAGTTTTCAGGAGGCTAGATGGGTTGATTCCTGAAAGGAGATTAAATAATCACATAAAACTAAATATGTATACAATTGCTTCATTAAACGAAAAATAAGAGGGCATAATTGAAATATTTAGATGGTTTTATACCATTAGCACACACATATACAAAAAAAATTAAGAAAAATATTCCACAGTAAAAGAAATTATGTCTTAAAGAAATAGAGTGGAATTAAGAAAAAGAAAAAAAAAAAAAGAAGAACAATTTTAGGGAGATCTTCTGTTGCAATAAGGTCTACTAAACAGTGGAAGGTTTTTTAATGATAAAACTTCCATTACTTGCTAATACCAGGTAGACAAAGAAAATGAATACTGAATGGAATATATTAAACTCATTTGAGGTTCAGTTCTGTCAGGCTCAATCGTATGACTGATTTAGTAAAAGGCAGATGGACTGGATGACTGTAACAAATTTCAGGCACCTTAATATTTGCCATTTTGGCATTAGGTTATGAGATTATCTATTACTATGTGGCTATTCACGTAGTACAAGAACTTGAAAGGTCTTTCTGATATTTGTCTAAAGTTTTACTTTTTTGCTATGAAAATCAAGCTGGTTACAGACAATTTTGAACAATATGCCAAGACACTGAAATTTCTAAAAGAAGATAAGGTGATCTGTTCAATTGTCTTCAATGACCAGGAAAAAAAAAAAAGAGAGAGAAAGAGAGAAAAAAAGAAGAAAAAGAATTTATATTTTAGAATATGATTAGCAGATACTAAATAACCATAAAGAGAAAGCAAAGATCTTCTGAGAATGGGAATACGGACGTTCTTCTGTCTGTTGCAAAGTACATAACTACTTTCAGCTGAAACAGTTTTGATTCATTTTTCCAACAGTATACCTATACTGCAGCAGTAACTTCAGAATAGAGTATTAGAAATACAGCATAGAATATTTGAAATGCACTCAAAATTCACTTGAAAATGACAGCTGGTATGGAATCCAGCTTTTCATTTCCTAAGTGGAGTGAAATATTGCATGCATTAGACTTGATTTCTTGTTTACTACTGCGCACATTTCATAGATTTCTGCTTCTGAAGTCCCACATGAAGTGACATGTGACTTCCAGATAGACTAATCCTCACCATTGTATTTACTGTCATCTCTGAGCAGCTTCCCATCATTCTTCATGATTTCTCCAAAAATAAAAATTCTGAGTGAATATTGATGAAAGTTCCTAATGCAAAACTTTTTTGAGGTTATCACTGTTTACCATTGGTCTTAGGTGCTGTATTCTGAAATGCATGTTCCATGGAACATAAGTCTACAGAACAGAAAGTAGAAATGAAGCAATGATGTAATAGCAGAGTTTTATTCTCAACCAGTTTTCTACCTCATATATTGTTTGCACGTTGAGTCTTTAAATAAGACAAAGACCAGAAGCTGATTTTCACAGAATCACAGAATGATTGAGGCTGGAAGGGACCTCTAAAGGTCACCACCTAGTCCAACACCCCTTCTCAAGCAGGGCCACCTATAGCTAGTTACCCAGGACCATGACCAGACAGCTTATGAACATTTCCAAGGATGGAGACTCTGCAACCTCTCTGGGGAACCTGTTCCAGTGCTTAGTCATCCTTGCAGTAAAAAAGGGTTTCCTGAAGTTCAGATGGAGCCTCTTGTGTTTCAGTTTGTGCCCATTGCCTCTGGTCCTGTCACTGGACATCACTGAGGAGAGCCTGGCTCTGTCCTCTTTGCACCCTCCCTTCAGGAATTTAAATATATTAATAAGATACCCCTCAGCCTTTTGTTCTCTAGGCTGAACAGTCCCAGCTGTCTCAGACTTTCCTCATAGAAGATGTGCTCCAGACCCTTCATCATCTTTGTGGCCCTTTTCTATATGCCCATGTCTGTATTATTTTATTTTTTTTTTTCAGAGTGGTCTGCTTCTGCAGGTGACTTTGTATCTTTGAAAGAATTCATCTCTACAGTGATACTTATAAAAAAGAAAGGAACTGCTAGGTTTGAATCCAGGGTCTCAACTGGTGCTAAAAGGCTAAGACTCACCTATTTTATTCTATATCGCATTCCCTGTCCTTTTTTTGTTGCTTTTTTCCCCTGCCCCCTAACTCCCAGTCTGTACCACTGCAGAAAAAAAAAAAAAAGTATATGTTACTATTTGTTTGTCAAAATCACATATGTGAAGGTATTTAATATGATTTATTTCATGACTTAATGATTTATTTTTTTTTTTATTTGGGAAGTTAGTTCAGCAAGACAGACAGAAAATGGATGAATCTGTGGACTTGTCACATCACCCAAGCAAGGGATAGTCTGTTGTTTTATTGTTCTTGAAGGATATTGTGCTTTTGACCATTGCAGTCTCAGCTTTTAATTTACTCTGTCAGTAAATGATCACTTTATGTCTGTGCTTGTTCTCATGATGGACACTGTCAGATGTTCCCTACATTGTTCTTATCTAAGCCATGAAGCAAACATAATGGCCAACACTTTTCTTGATCTGTTTGCTTTTAATTTCAGAGGGCAGAAGCAGTGAATACTAATAACAACACAATGCCTTTATAGATAAAATAAATACTTCTTCCCAGGTAAATGTTACAGGAAACAAAAAAATAATTCACTGCAAATGCTATACAATTGTTTATAAAGCACAACAAGAAACTGTGTAGTCTAATATGCCTTTGTAATTATGACTAGTCTGCGTGTTCTCCAGTGAAATCACACGGAATTACAATATAAACTAAAATAGCTTCACCATGATTGAAGGCCAGTGAAGAGGGAAGAAGGATTCATTTTTTTGTTTGCTTGCTTGCTATCAGAAAATGAATTTAGAGTAAATATACTGCATGACTATAACAGATAATATAGCTGCTTCCCAAGCTTTTAAATGTCTGCTATTTCATACCTGTAAGATAATTACAGTCTTAGACATCAAAACCTATTTTCTCTCATAAATGAATGAATAAAAGAGGTGGTGAACCTCTTTATTATTGCAACTTTTTATTTCTAACTTATGTATTTTACTGCAGTTTGGTTAATATTATTTTTGTTAACCTTTCTTTTGTCACCGTTATTATTGCCAGTTTGGTGCTTTGAAACATATACCTCTTCTTACCACTAGATGGAACTGAAAAACCTTGTAATTTATCTTTTTTTCTGTTACATAGATGCATACCAGTTTCTCCAGGATAAAAGCTTGGAAACAGCCAGAACTGGTACTTGCCAAGTTAGGGAAGGGTATTTGAAGCACAGTAATTACTACTTGGTGTAGCCCTAACTTTTCTGCTTGCAACTCTATCTGCCAAAAAAGAAAATATTTCAAAAATATGGTAAGTGTACCTTCACAGCAATGAAGGTAAAAATAAAACCAAGTAAAATGAAAAAAAAAAACCAACCAAAAAAAACCCCAAAGCCACCAAAAAACCCCCAACCATTACAGCTTTCCAAACTGTAAGAACTAAAAATCAATATTAATTGATTTTTCGGGAGATACTTTGGAGATAAACCAAGGCAGAATTATGTTCACTTTCAATATATCTGACATTTAACTGTAGAAAGGCATGTTAAAAAAATGATTTTTTTCTTTTATTATATTTGTTTTATTCTGTGTGTGTGGTGGACTTATTTCTTTACAGATCCTACAGAAACAAACATTTACTGTCCTGAAAAGATGTTAAGATGCATCTTAGTTGAAGATGTCCCTGCTCATTGCAGGGGAGTTGGACTAGGTGATTTTTAAAGGTCCCTTCCAACGCAAACTATTCTATGATTCTAAAACTATTATTGTCGTGATGTATTCAAATTTAAAAACATATAGTATAATGTATTTGTTGCTTTTACTTTGAAGATCTATTACCTATTCTTTTCCTGAACTTTTATTACTGTAGCAGGATGATATCAATAGACTAATGTAGCAGGTCCTGCACTCAGTTCATCTGCATTTGAATCAGGTGTTAAAGTATTCTCCATGCCCAGAAAACATCATTATTTTTAAAACCTTTTAATTAACATAATTTGATTTATATCCCTCTGTTCATTTGGATTGCTTTAACCTAACCATTTTTAAACTGAAATATTACTTCTAATTAGAAATACTTCTTTCTCTCCTGACTAGTGGCTGACCTGTCAACCTTTCTGCTAAAATTTTCAAAGAAATGTTTTCTTCTCTGTCTTCTGATGAGTTATTCTATATGCATATTTTTTATACAAGGCAAAACTGCAATAAATGCATAAGAAATGAAGGCTTTTTAGCATTATTCCAGGAACCTGAGGGTTCCTGGCTTTTAACTTGATACCTGAAAGCCCAGTCTTATGAAGATCAACTAAATGTGTTTTAATTATGTTGGGTGGTGTTTTCTTTCTTTCTTGGTGTTTTTTTTTTTTTTTAATGAGGTTATATTATGCATTTAGAAATGAGCATATAAAACAATGAATGATCAATAAGCAAGCATTACAGACTATATATGCACGTTTCCAGTTTGGCCTACCTGTATAATGGAAGAAAAGACAGCAGAGAGTATCAGTGAATTGTATGTAACTAAGCTTCTTGATACTTCTCACATTTATTTCACTGAAAATGGTTAGAAGTTGTGAGTTGTTTTTTTTTCCCTTTATCTCTGTTGTTATCAGATTTTCTTATTCAGTTCCTTGACCTTTTCCTTGATTTTTCTTTGGCATAACAGTCCCTTTAATTCTCTCTGAAATTATTCCTTTTCTGCAGGCTCCACCTAGTTCTCCTGTCTTCTAGAAATGTATCACATCCCTGGTGTTGTCAACGTCTATAAAGAAGGGCAAAACACTGTGATAATTAAGTATTACAAACACAACACTGTGACATATCATCAACTCCTACCTAGAAAAAAACAAAAACAAAAACAAAAAAAAACCTTTTTGTTCAACCTCCTTTGTTTATTCTCAGTAAACTAGGATTCACATTAAAGGAAAGGTGGGTAAAGTACTTTTTGTTTATTGTGGAGTTCTAAGGAGGAAGGGTAATATTTCAAGGGTAGGTAATAACTTATATTTGTACCCTGACAGCCTTACAGCAAGGTTTCTTTGACTGTATTGTTAAGCTACTGACTGCACAGAGCAGGTTCCCAGTTACTTTTATTTTTTTATAAAGCAGGCTGCAAGTTGCCAGCCTTCTGCAGCACCAGATGACAGTCTGCTAAAGCCTGTAAAAGAGCTGAAGACAGTATGCATGTTCTGTGAAATCCCTGAAAATGTTAAGAGAAAGCAACTTCCTGTCGTTTTAGAGAGGATGCTGAAAAAAGTCTGTATGGGAAGGTGTGGGTTTTTTTTTTTTTATTTAGTTCATGAATGCCCCACAAAGGTGGGAAGAGGCAAGGAAGGGGGATCATGTATTACAGTTACACGGACTTCCTTCCTTTTCCTTTGGGATGAGCTCTTGAAAGAGACTTTGTTACTATAAGATAATGGTGTAAAATGAGAACCCATGCTAAAAGTGAATACGTCACTTGCTCTATAATTTTGTTGACAGGTTAAGTTACAGTAGAACTACCCTCTTTTTCTGCCAAAATGAGAACTGCTCTTCAGGTGTGTCTATTAAGCATTGCAGTGATTTTCTGTAGTATTTCATATTTTAGTACCTAAAAATACATCCAATTTTAGTACCTTAAAATACATGCATACGGTGCCCCAGAGGATTTTGCTTTTGCTTTATAAGATTTCATCTTCTAATTTCATATGGTACAATAGCATTACGTTATCATTGCTAAGCTTCAAACTCAAGAAAGTAGACATACATCAGTATTTAATTATACTATTTACTAGTACAGTTGTACTAGTGTGTAAGATATTTCAAATACTCTGGATACTTACTGAGAGGTTACCTGGTGTAAACTGAGTATCTTCATAGACTTAAATGGGGCTAGTTGTTTTTTTACCAGATAAGGACAGGATAAAAAAAACAGAATAAGTTTAATTTCTTGCCAAGAATTTTATTCAAATTGTGACATTTTAACTATATTTCCCAAGTGAAAAGCTTTAACACTGTGTGTGATTATACATTATTTTCAATGTTACTGCTTTAACAATGTTGCAGTTCATACTCTGAGAACAAAAAAAATGGACAAGAGTGCAAAACTGAAGTAAATATCCAGTTGTGAATGCACATTAAGTTGATCTTTACTTATTCATCACTGCTATTTCAGTAGCTTAGGTGTTGAACTAGATTATCATCAGAAGCTGATTAAGAAATATTCTAAGATCTATCTCAGAAATTCCAAACGTTTCATGTTATATTTCCCATCCCATTTTAGTTTCTTTTTTCTTCCTACCAGCTTTTATTTAGTGACCGTCATTGTAGTAGTTGAAGCAGTACTCAAAGAGAGTACTTAATGATCATTTTTTGCAATCATGTACCTTCTGCTTAAGTATCCTAAACTCAGCCAGTGAAAATACTACTATAGGATGACTATGGTGAGTAAGATTTTGCTTGTAAATTAGCAAATTAGTTTACATCAGAAAATATTCTACTGAAAAATTAATGCACTGCTATGTCATCATGGACAGTTTTATTTATATACTGCAATTTTGCCTGCTGCATCCAGTTTAGACACAATGTACTATAACTATAGAATGACCGGCCTGTGCTTTTTGTCAGATGCTTGGCTTCTCAAGAGCTCTTCTACCAATTAAAGATCAATAGAAAGCTTTGCCCTTATTTCTCTCTGCAAGTCTTGATTTATTCTTTGCACTCAAGGTGCAAAAAGGGTGATGGAAGCTCTGACTTTGTGAAAGACACCCACAGACGAGAATAATATAGGAGCTGGATGTCAGCTTTTGTTTTACCCTTTGATTTACTTGAATGACTTAAAAGTCAGCTGTTGATATGTTTTTTATATTGACAATTTTCAGAAGAACTTCTAGTTTGAAATATACCTCTCATTTTTATACAGTTTGCATCTGAATTTGTCACTTTGGAAGTCAATGGGAATTCCAGATTTGTCATTGATTTAGGCCCAAGAGAATATTCAGAAAACTATTTAAATAGTTATGAAAAATACACAGCTCCTGTATAGGTAAAGAAACAGCAGCTTTCTCACAAAATCAAATGAATAATTTCTTGGGTTTGCCTCTCCTGTATCCGTACAGTATTTGCTTTGATGGAAACCACAGTTATTTGTAACCTCTTATGTTAATTCTATAATCACCAACCTAATCTCTCTAAATGGATCTTAAATCCTTTTACAGGGAAACCATAGATTAGAGGAAAAAAAAAAAAAAGAAAACATCTGAAGACGAAATCAGTTACAAAGAAAAATATATCTTCCCTGAGATTTTAATGGACTCAAATACGTAATTGATTAGACAACATCAGGAACAATATGAAAACAGAAATAAAACATACCCATGCCCCTATAACTCATCTAATATTGAAATACGATCTCACTGATTTCCTGAATTGCATTGTTATGATTTTTGTGTTGCATGGCACAGAAGTCCACCAGCCTCCTGGGCTGCATTAGGAGGAGTGCTGCCTGTAAGTCAAGGGAGGTGATCTTTCACTTCTGGTGAGTCCACACATGGAATACTGTGTACGGTTCTGAGCTCCTCAGTCCAAGAGAGACACAGACATACTGGAGAGAGTCCAGAGTGGGGCTGCAAAGACAATTCAAACACTGGAACATCTTTCACATGGAGACAGGCTTAGAGAGGTGGGGCTGTTGATCCCAGAGAAAGGAAGGCTTCGGGGATCTTATCAACGTGTATAAATACCTGATGGGAGGGAATGAAGATGGAGCCAGACTCTTCTCAGTAGTGCCTGCTGACAGGGCACTACAGGGCACAAATGTAAACACATGACATTCCACCTAAGCACAAGAAACCACTTTTTTCTCTTTTTTTTTTTTTTTTTTGTTTCCTGTTACTGTGAGCATGATCAAATACTGGCACAGATTGCACAGAGAAGCTGTGTAGTCTCCAACCTTGGAAATATTCCAAACTTCCAAACTTGACTTTACAGAGTCCTGGAAAACCTGCTCTAGATGGTTTTGCTTTGTGCAGGAGTAGGTTGGACTAGACAAACTCCAGAGGTCCCAATGATTCTGTGTTTCTGTGAATTTTAAATCAAGTATAAACAATAGATTTTTCCTCTTTATTTTTAAACCTTGATCACCAAAGTAAGACTTCATATTTGTTGAAGAACTAAAAGGTAGTGAGGACCTGTCCTTTCCATTTTTAAAGCTAACAAGAATTTATTAGCCTGTTAACATTTTTGACTTAGTTTAATTACAGCAATTAAGAGATTACCTGCATTGAAGCACTTATCTGCAGCTGATCTAGCCTAGAGGTGAGAATCAAAGGGAAAGGAGAAAGGAAATAGTTCATTTATTCTTGTTTCAAGTTGACACCAGACTTTGAGGCATATTTCTCACCTTTCCATTGTTTTTAAAGCAAGTCTGTAACTGACTGAGCTATTTGGAGCAAGAAAACGCAATTAAAGGTCTCGTGGAACTTTCAGTCTATTTACCATTTTTCTTCTAATGCTGCATGGATTTCCTGCATCACCTCCTTGAATTTTGTTCAGTGTTGCCACATTTGAATGTCCTAGAAAGATGGAACCTCTGACAAGTGGAGAGGGAGATGGTACATACTATCATAAAAATATGATTTGCCATACATAAACATACATATGCGAACACATATAGATGAGCTTTTTTTCTTTATTTGGAGATTGATGTCTATAGTGACTTCTGGATAAAAGAATAGACTACAGATTCTTCCAAAGCAATTTAAAATCTCACAGTTGTCCCACATGAAAATTCTACTCTAATTATTTTATCCTTTTTATATTGTGCATTTGCATCACCTCTTGTAACCTCTATTTATCTGCTCCTAAATATCTTAGTGGACTAAGCATCTTTCAAAATGAGTAAGAGAGAGAAGGTTTGTTTGTTTGTTTGTTTGTTTGTTTGTTTTTCCAGAGCAGACAGCTAGTTCTGTGATTCCCTTTTCAAATAAAATTCTAGTAAACAGATTACCCTGTTTTCCGGTGATTCACCCTCACTACATAACAGTTTTTCTGTGATGAAGGAAGCTATATCCAAGGTGTTAACTAGTGTTGGCAGCTTCTTCCATTTCACCTTCTATATTAAAACTTTCATTTTGCGCTTGTTGTTTTGTCAACTTGATTTTTATTCTTTCCTTTAATTTTGGTTTGGTTGGGTTTTTTTTTGGTTTTTTTGTTTGGTTGGTTTTTTTTTTCCGGAGTTAGTTGCCATCCTTGTCTCAATCTACAAGTTAATCCCAAAACTCATATCACTGATGGAATGCATGCATTTCTACAGTCGTTTATCTCTGGATGCAATGGACTCTGATCATTCTATAGTCTTAGAGACAGGTACTGTATCTTCTGTGAATGGATATAAAAGCAACATACGTGAACAGATTGCATGAAATATGCCCTACAGGGGCACATGCCATATGATACTATCTCTTTATCTCCAAAAAGGTTTTGTGCTTCAAATGGGAAAATATGTTGGACCTAAAGGTGAGATGATGAAGAGATGGTTCTACTGGAATTTAAGGGTAAGGGGAGAGTAAGGAAAAGATACGCTGCATAATTCAACATAGACATTTCTGAGATTTCATCTTGCCTTACTGGCTAGATTGGGCAGCAAAACCTATGTTTTCCTTCTATCACCTTAGAGGAAAATAAAGGTAATATTACCTTGTGTAGTCTTTTGGGGAAATAAATCCTACCCATAGATCACTATACTACTTGAATACAAACAGCTATTTAGCTGATACAAAGAAATAAAGACGTAGCTGTTCAGACTTTTGAAACAAGAAAAAAAATGGGTGTTGCTTTAAGCAAAAGGTCAACCATCTGTCTTAGAGCGCTCTCTAATGCATTTCTTGCTTGAATCTACTGCTTTGGTATTATGTTACTAGCTCATCAACCAATACTGAATTGCAGTTCAGAGGGAGCTATCAGCTCTCACAGTGATATAGTGGTATGCCCATGCTGTAGTTTAAACTTAAACATACAGTGAATCATATATACTGTACATATGTAAATATGAATCTGCAGTGCAAACGAGCTGCAAGGCCTTGAATACTGAAAAAGTGGTTGAAGAACAAGCTTATTTGAAGAATCAATTTTTCACTTTCTTAGTCTCCATGATCAAAGACATAACCATGGCAAGAATCATACTCTGAGAATATTTTCCTTGACAACTTGCTTCTCACTTGTTACATTGAAGGGGTTCTATGAAAATTCCTACAAGATTGATGGATACCACACTTCTGCTAGGTGGTAAATTTTCTTCTTGTCTTCCGGGCCAAACCAGGATTCAGTGCCTCTATTTCTTTAATGATTAGAGGAGTGGACTGCTGAGAAGAATATACCATGCATACTCTAATATTCTAAACAAATAATCCAACGACATTTTACAAGGATACTTTGACCTTGCAAGTAAAGACTTTCATGTTCATATAAAGAAGGCAGATGTTTATAGTCAAATGTGTGGTATATGGCCGCACACATTTAGTTCTTCCTGTAATGCAATAAGAAATACCACCATCATTTAAAATATTTAAAGGGAAAACACAATACACAAAACGCTCTATAATAAGGATTATCAAAATAGAAGGAAAAACTGAGTAATATCACAGTCTTTAAAAAAATGCAATAGAAAAAAAAGCATTCAACTATACAATACTAGATGATTCTTAGATAACAAATTTTGAGTGGTTTTTTGTTTTGTTTTTTTTTAAGTATGATTTCTCTTAAGATAAGCATTCACCTAAAAATCCTTCACAAAATCACAGAAAAGCACAAAATCACTGAAGTTGGAAGGGACTTCTGGAGTTTGTCTACTCCAACCAGCTCAGTGTCAGCTAGAGCAGGCTTTCCAGGACAGTGTACAGTCAAGTTTTGAATATCTCCAAGACCGGAGACTCCACAGCCTCTCTGGACAACATGTGTCAGTGTTTGATCATGCTCACTGTAAAAGAAAAAACAGGAAAAAAAAGTGTTTTTTGTGTTTATGTGGAATGTCATGTGTTTTCATTTGTGTCCATTTCCTCTTGTCCTGTCAGTGGGCATTACTGAGAAGAGTCTGACTCCATCTTCTTAATTCCCTCCCACTGACAAGATCCCCCTGAGCCTTCTCTCCTCTGGGATGAAGTCCTGGGGCTGATTTTCCAGCTGAGAGTCTCAGCTCTCTGAGCATCTTTCTATATGTCAGGTGCTCCAGTGTCTGAATTGTCTTTGCGGCCCTCCTCTGGACTCTCCAGTATGTCCATGTCTCTCTCAGACTGGAAAACCCAGAACTGGGTGCAGTATTCCAGGTGTGGCCCCATCAGTGCTGAGCAGAGGTGAAAGATCACTTGTCTTGACTTACTGGCAACACTTCTAATGGAGCCCAGGAGGCTGGTGGACTTCTGTGCCACAAGGGTACATTGATGGTATATGGTCACCTTATTGTCCTCTAGGACTCCCGGGTCTTCCTCTACAGAGCTCCTTCCCAGCCATTTGACCTCCAGTTTGTACTGGTGCACAGGGTTATTCCTCCCCTGGTGACTGGATTTCTATTAATTATTAATCAAATTAATCAAAACTGCCTAATTTAGCTTGGAAGGTGAAGAAAAATACAAACTTGATCCTGAGTATTTACGCTTAAAGTCCCTAAATGGTCATTGACTGATAGTTATTAAAAAAAAAACAAACAGCAATGCAGCAACATAAAAGAAACAGAATTAAATATGAAAGGGAAAGAAATATGAAAGAGAAAGAAATACTTTTACCAGAAAGATAAATATCGATTCTTCTATGAATCACAGGTACCCTGAAACTTTACAGAGTAGTATCTAATCTAATTTTGCTACTTTAAGAGCCATTTTATTATATTAAAATGATTTATTTCATTTAGTAATTAAAATTAGAAAGAAAATAAACTTTAAAATCAGCATTAGTTTGTTGTAATTAAAAAATCATTGTGATTTGAGATAAGTTTAAAGTAGGAGTTATGTTTCTTTTCATTTCCGTTTTTTAAGCAAAAGACTCAAGATTTTAAGGATTTTTTTATTAACTTCCTTATGATTTTGATGACTCTGGGATGTTTTCACCAGTTTTCAGGGATCATAAGACATTACAAAATCTTTGCATTTCCTATTCTTATCTTGACTTTCCGATGTTGACAAATATAAAGCTAGGCTTTTCAGAAATCTTGTTTTACTAAGAAACTGAGCATTAGTTGTACGTAATATCTGAAGCTTTACACTTGGAAACAACAAAACTTAATAAATTCCAGGGACAAGGATTGAATTTGACAATAAAAATGTATTATCCCTCTGGAAAGTGCATTCTATTTTAAATGCATTTTGTATGACACTTTTGAAAAATACTCTGCATTCAGCTGTCTACTTGACGTTGAAATTGCATAATTTTGTGTTACTTCTTCATTGTACTATATGTGACACTTTTTGCACCAGAAATGCATCATATTTGAAAACAAGTCAAAAATACTGAGAAAAAAAATCATTTAATTTTCACACAGCCTCTCTTCTTATCAAAAAAAAAAAGGAAAAAGAATAATACTTACATAAACCTGAATTCTGTACAAGGTCTAGAAATAAGTATCTTTTATATGTCACCTCAATGTACTTGATCTTTAAGAATGTGGGATCATGATCAGATGTGTAAAGCTCAGATTATTCTGTTCTCGCGGCAGAACCTTTCTTCCTCATTATATAGGTCTTCTCTGCGAGACTTTCAAATTTTTTTGATTTAGAAGCTGCAAACATTTCTAAACAGGAAAGAACAACTCTTAAAAAATGTGAAGAAGGGAGAAGAAGGTGCTTACTTAGACTATTGCCCTGGAAAGAATACTTGGAACTGCTCCCTACTCCAATGTCTTCTCTGTTTATTTGTTTAGGTTGTTTGTTGTTTTTTGGTTTTGTTTTTAATTTCTTCTGACAATAAAGAGGGATGGTTAAAACAGAGGGAAAAAAAGATCCCATGCCTCCAGAAACTACAGTCTTTCATATTCTACTTCAGTCCCATAAATCTTACATTTTTTGCTATGCTGAAATGTTACCGCCCCTCTTCTGGTTCACTTTGTCAGGGCATAATTAGCCAGGTGCAAAGAGACTTCTGGCAGAACATACAGAGTATAAAACAATTATTAACTGTCTACCATGCAAAAAGATGGCTAAGGTTTAATAGACTATTAGGCTAAGCATTCGTGTACTTGACTCCCCTGAGGCAAGTACTCCTTTGTGTACCTGCCTTGCGTACACAAAAAACATTTCTTGTCCATACAGGCATCAGTTGGGAGAGAAGCCCCCACAGCTCCCTGAAATGATTCCTCACCGCTGTTGAGTTGCCATCCTCCCCCATCTCTGTAAAGAGCAAACGCTCAGCTAGACACCAACCAGTACCCCTGTTTTGTTTTGTCTTTCCCTTAGGATGATGTATTTTTTCACATGGATGCTTCTCTGTATTGAATCCTTGAGCTAATGACAGTCTCTGTTTCAACAGTCCCACCGTTACCCATAATTTTAACTTTCTTATCCTTCTGCACTCCTTCCCACAGCTTTCTTTCAGAGCTTTGCTATGTTCTCAGAAGTTGGAGCAAATGTTATTCTCCTGAACTACGTCTGAGCTGATCCTTGGACCCTCAGTGCTCCAGCCAGTGAGCCTCAGGGGTAGGGGGTTTACAGCAGGGCTTGCAGAGAGAGAGGGTTATTGTGATGGCCAGGAAACAGAGAACATCCACCCCAGTATACGTACCTATGCATGCATGTAAAGTAGATACTATGATATTCCCTCAAGGAAAGACTGAACTTACTCTGACTGAGACAGACAAGCTTCCTCTTTCTTGTGCAAATGGCAAGTGGTGGTAGCACCAACTCTCTACCTTATGAAGACTCCAGTGCTGCAGGTGTATGCTAGATTTTATCACAATACCTCTATTAGATCGTGTACCACTGCTCTGAGAAAGACTGCCTCCAGCAGAGCTAAATCTAGGGAAGTGTAAGGTGAAGGAAGCACTCTGAAACAATTTAGCAGATCAGTGTCCTAATTTTTCATTCATATCAACTGCTCTCCTACTGTTGGCACATAGCTGAGACTTTGAAAAAAATAATAACTGAAACAGCAGGCACACAACTTAGATATCAGAGTATGATATGATCCTCTAGAGGATGATTCAGAACATCTGCCTAAATTAGCAATCATTAAATATAAATGCCACTTTTTAATATTTTTCACGCTTTGGACAGAATTTTGAATGCTTGCAAAGCAGCAAAGGCTTGAGCTGCATACCAGCTTTCACCTGCAGATGATCATATTCAACTTCGACCATGTGTTTTACTTTTTATTACCTTAGCTTAGTCTGAGATTTAACAACTGCAGTAAGCATTTTTAATTAGCTTGCTTGGTTTTGATGAGGGGGAGAAGAGGACCAAAAGGGAAGAGGATTTTGTAGACATCAGCTGGAGTTATGTAGGTTCTATAGGTAAATCTGACATGTGGTATATTCATCTACAAGAGGATGTATTTATAATCTTATGACTCTTCTCCATTTTCTCATCTCATGTTAGTTACTCCTTTTTCTTTAACTTTAGAAATGACAAGTGAATCCAATACTGTGTTCATAACTTTGGCATTGCTTTACTTCACAATCATCATATCTATGCATGAGAAAAGAAGGAACAGAAACAGGTCTCTAAAAAGTTTAAAATGTTTTCTGATTCATGAAACCCCTAATGTATCTAGAATTGTATCTAGATTGCTGTGCAGTCTTCTGTTTCAATGCTATTTGAAGGCATTCCCATGTTTTTTGTGCCTCTCTTCACATTATCTTAAAAAAACAAAACAAAACAAGACATCTACCAACTGTAGAAATCAGGGTTGTCCTCAAGTTCCTAATTTCATTCTTTTATGCTTTTGGGAGCGTCCCAAAAACCTCAGAACACAAAGTAAAATCAACAGTCAGGACACTCCTCTCTAGGTTATCTCAAGTATTATCACATGAGCCTCTGTGAAGCAAACAGGTGAATTTCTTTCAACTTTTTTGATTCCCCCATCTAACAGTCTTTCATATTAGTTCAGTGAATATCAAGTTAAACAAGTTCTCTTTGACAGATTTGGTAGTTGCTTAATATGAAGATGCAGTATCACAGGATATAGACTAGCTGAAGGACATACACGATAACTTCTAGTAACTTCACTGTACTTCTGGAAATCTGGGTAAACAATTTTCTCTTCTGTTATATTCATTTGCAACAGTTAAGTAACCAGTGTCTTCTTTTATTATCTCAAGAATGGAGTTTTGAAAGATGCTGTGAATTTAATTGTAAATTTTCTCAGCTTCATCATTTATTCCTGGTTAGATAGGTTTTTTCCTTGCAGATCTAAAGTGTGATTCTTTGAGATATATACTACTTCCTTTCAAATAACACAAGCAATATTGTGGCAAAATATGTCTGTTATAAATGGAAGAAGTATATATACTTTTGAATCTAAATGAGACTATTTATTTTTTTCCAGTCACAAATCCTTGTGTAAGAACTAAAAATATATATTACACTCTTGATTGATTGATAGATTTTTATATGTGAAGCTCTGTGTTGTCTGAAAAATCTAAATTTCTGGCAACCATATATGTCATTAAGGTCTGCAGTGCGTACAGGGTAATATTTCTCCATCAGTACTAATACTGTTTTAGATACTTCTTCCAGTCTTGGTTCAGCTGACAGCTTTCGTGTATATGGGTATTGTTTGAATATGCATTTTAAATACTATATTGAAAATTTCTGCTTGGAGCATGGCAATATTGTGTATTACTAAAAAATTTCCCACACTTCACTTCCCTCAGCTTCCAGAAGGTTAAGGAAAGGGGAAAATGAGATTCACACACAGTTTAATTCAAGCACTGGCAACAGAATTTTAGTGCAGAATTATTATTATTTTTGATACTCCAGTTCATATTGTTGCTATGCATATTGCACATACACATACACATATTAATATATATAGTATTTTTTTTTGATGCCGCAATACATTTTTTACATCTGCATTTTTCATATACCTCCCCCCAAGGGATTTAAAAGCCCCTTCTCACATTTCTAGTGCTTTTCTTTTCCCACTACTCTAATCTTATCATATGTTCACTAATCTCCTCTACTCCATTTTTTTATTGTGCATATATTCCCCTATGCAATCCTTGTTCATTCATAACATTCCTGTAAGGCATAAATAGCATGAGATATTAAGGCCACAGAAGGCAGTGGAGTTAGCAGTCATTTTTTTAGCAGTATACCAAGAATTTCTGATTTCTAATATTTTAATATGTCTTTAAATTGTTAAGGTTTTTTTACATTGTTCATATGTTTTGTGTTTTTTATTCCCCATTTTATCTAATTTTAGTGGATAAAGGAAGAGGAGAAAGATAAACTTTTCTTTTTCTTTTTCTTTTTTTTTCTTTTTTTTTTTTTTTAATTTCTTTTGGAAATAGAACAAGTGAATCACAAGTAACAGGAAAAATTCCTTGTCTCAGACAAATTCTGCTTTTCTCACACTTCAGCTTGGTACTTCACTTTTTCATGCAAAATGTATTCCAGCTCTCTTCCTCCAGCAACAAAGACCAGGGTCAGATGCTCAAAGACTGGATGGCCTTTTATGATCCTATGCTCAGTCTTTCCCTAAATGTGAACAAGAGCCTATTCTTTCCTTCTTTGCATTTAACTTTCCTGTACATGAAGAGTGCTACTTGTCACAGTATTTTCCTCTAATCTTAATTGCAATTTTTTAAATCTGCTTGAGGTGACATTTCCTGCTTGCTTGGTTCTACTCAAGGTTCTCCTTTATGCTTCACCTTTCCAGAAGCATGAGCCAGTCTCTATCATTATTTGTGTAAAGGTTATGCTATAAAGTTGCATCAGTGAAATTCCAACTAGTAGATTTGTTTTGTCTGCTTTGTTACTTTATTCTTATGAACATTAGACTTTTATGTTACAACAGTCCGTAAGTGTTAATTTCAAAAAATGGCACAAGATGTAAAAATACTCTAGGTATCTTCCAAAAGCAGAACATTATTTCTCAAGATTTACAATAATTCTGTGACTTTTCAGTATCTGACTGTCTAGAAGATCAGCTACAAAATTTTGACTTTTTTTTTTTTTTTTCTCTTTCATTTATAAAGTCCTTTTTTGGAAAAATATGGAAAGATTATGGTTTCTTAGTCAAAAAGTGAATTTACAAAGTAAAAATCTTGCAAATACTTGTCATGTAAAAAATAGTTGAGAATTTTCAGAACTAAGAAACTGCAATTGATCCATAATTACAGGCTTTCACAGAACTTGATATGACATAATTTTCAGTTTCTTCGCAACTTTGTTGTTACTTAATTTTAACACATTCATGTGTAATGTTTGCTACATCTCTTAATATACACATATCACTGGTACACATGTACAATCAGTTAGCAAAGTTGCTGTCTGTGTGCAATAATCCTGTTCTGTATTCATTGCATGCGTATTTATAACCAAAAACTGGAACTGCGAATAAGGATTTCACAGTGCTGCAAAGGGGCATCATGAATTATTTACAGTAAATCAAATTTTATAACCCTCCTCAATCTTTCATAAACTGTATCTTCCTATTTTATTTGATATTTTATCCAGAGACTTAAAGCAGCATAAGTCAGGGAAATCTCTTAAATTCCTGAAAGATTTGTAAGAGTACATGAAGAAACAGTTCTTACAGTAGCTTTTGCATTTGATGTAGCTGTAAGGCTATTGATATCCTATAAGCCTTTAATATTTAAGAGGAAAGGAGCTAGATTTTCTAAAATGTTCAACACCCTGAGACTCCTTTTATTCTGAATTAAGGCTACTGGAAGTTGTTAGGAAATGCTGAACTTTTCTCAAACTCATTCATTGACTTGGGCTTATCATGCTCACTGTTTCTGTATACACAGAGTCGAACATTCAATAACATTTGAAATGTATGAGACAGAATGTAAGTCATAGTTGAAGAATGATAAGTGCTTCTGCACTTACCAGAAGACACTGAAAAACAGAAAAGTTCAGAGAGCAAATCCAAGAACAATTAAAATACTTAAATATTATCTTTACAATGAAACACCTAAAAAGCTTTATTTCATTGTAACTGTAGATGTAGCTAAGAGGTTGGCTGGTTTGTTTGTTTGTTAGGTTTGACAGACAAATGGATAACGAGGAAAATGCAGTTCCTGAAAGGAGAACTTATGTTTAAGGAAGTAGGAAATAAGGTGTCTCTGGACTTAAAATGATGTTCTGTTAGGGCATATATGGTTTCTTCATCACCTAAAATTACTGGAACAGTCTCCCCAGGGAAGCAGTCACATCATCAAACCTTTCAGAGTTCAAGGAGCATCTGGAAGATGCTCTAAGTCATACAGTTTAGTTTCAGGTAAGTCCTACAAGGAGAAGAGAATTGGACTTGATGATCCTTACGGATCCCTTCCAACTAGAGATGCTATATGATTCAAAATTATGATCTCTCAGTTTTAAACATCCTCAAAAAACCCCCACTTCTTTACAATATCATCAGAAAAAGTGAATATAAAGAAGCCATAAGAAACAGGGGCCTTAGATCCAAGTACTTTATTGAGACAAGAGCATGAAGAAGCAATAGTTTCCTTCTATCTCTGGCTGAGAGCTGTAAAAGACTATTTTCAAGAAGAATCTCTCATATGTTTTCATCTTCATATCCCTCCAGGTTCTTCCTTGCTCAGAGCCAATTAAGCTTCCTACTTAACAAGGCACATTGTGGAGTTATTGTATCTCTAATGATCCCCACAGTTTTCTGAAGAGAGTTTAATGCCAAGAATTACAGAGCAATTGTGACGTTACCTTCCATCACATTTAAAGCCTGAATTATGTGTTTTATTTCTTTAAATCTGTTTCCAAAGAATATATAAGCATATTTCTTCAGGAAATACAAAACAATGTGAGTAAAATAAATGTTTTCAATCATATTGTTTTTACTATCTCTTATTTGCAATTGAAATATCTTTTTTTTTATTTAATGAGAAAAGAAAGCATTCATGTAATACGTCAGCTGCTGGGATTTATAATGTCTTGATAGGTCTTGGAAATATTAACATATGAGGAAATGTGTTACGTATGACACACATGGCAAAGCATTCAACAAAGTGAAATGATTACATGTAAAGTTATTAAGAGTGTATGCAGTAATGAAAAATCAGACTATGTATTCACACTTTCAATATTTAGTTATTTATGAAACACTGAGTCAATTTTATGCAATGTTCTATCAATGCCTGAGTTTGTCTTTGATAAATGTCTAATTTGATTTTTTAAATGAAACTTGAAACTTTTGTTTCCCTTTTTCTCATTTTTGAACAGTATTTGATGATGACAATCTCACATACTGTAACATATAAGATTTTGAAATAATACTGGACAATTCTAAATTATTTTGCAAAAATATTGCTGACTGTTTAGAAATAATGAATGATATAATGTTCTAACTGCTGATACAGAAACATTTTCTTTTCTGGTAATACAATTATTAGGTTAATCATGCTCTTATTGAAATGAATGGTTACTTTTTCATTTATCACAGCAAAAGAAGTATTGGGCCTGTACCCAAAACTTGTTGGAAACTATTGAAATGCTTATAATCTGAAATATCACCTAAGAACATAATGTGCTTCTTTTTTTTTTTTTGGTAATAGAAGCCACTGTAAATTAGGTACTACTGAACATGAAATATTCAAAGATGGCTTAAAATTAAAAACTGTTTTGCAAATTTAGAGTTTGGCAATTAAGATACACTTCATATAATACAGCATCATTAATAGATTGACAGGAAAAGTTATTTGTTTTGATTCGTTTTGCCTTTATGCTGAACAACTTCAAAGGGAAATATCTTCGGAGAGCCACATTCATCTATAACAGACTTACAAATTAATTTAAGAGTAAAAGTTGACTTATGCCAGTCATTTTGTGACTGAAAAGATTTAAATAGGTTGGCTAGTAGAAATTTTATGTCAAAAACATTTCAACAATGTAGTACCAGGAAAAAATCTGCTTTAGAATTGACTCTCATTGGAATGAGAAAGAAGCTGAACAGTTGTAATACGAACTTGGCTGTAAGTGAGCAGTAATGTTCTTGAAGACTTTGCTTAACACAATTTGTTTACAATGTTTCATTTAACAAGGCTGATTTGTTGCTATGGAAATAAAACAAAGTACTTTGCATAAGGAAGCCAACATTTTATTATTTTTATTTTTATTTCTTTTTATGTTCCAGAAAACATGTTACATTTTCCATGCACAGAAATAGTTTCAGAACATGATGATTGTATGTGACATTTCTCTGCTAGGAAAGATTGTCAGTTACTGAAATTTTTGTGGTTCTTCTATTTTTGTATCATAGAATAGAGTGCTAACATTCATCAATTTCACCTACATGCACCTGGGAATATGTTTTAAAAATGCCTTATTCAAGGAATGTTGGAAAAATAAAGTCAAATGTTTGGCCTACTGAAGAGCATTAAATGCTGCAACTCACAGAAATATTAAGAATAGAGAAAATTAATTAAATTAGAAGACTTGAGTTGTCTTAAATGAAAAATAAGTAAAGAACCAATCTATTGAAATAACAAAAGCAAAGATAGACATATATAATATATTAAGTCGAAATGCCATCTCATTTTTTTATTAACAGCAAGATTTTGGAATTCTGCTATGTCCTCCCTATAAGACAGTGAAACAAATAAACTGAATTCCCAGGGCTACAGATTAGTTCAATTCTTCATAACAGATTTGCACTTTTACAGAATATTGCATGAAACATTGAAGGATCCAGCAAAAAGAGGTGTTACATAGTTCAGCATATAAAGTCTAATTATGAGAGGAATCAGTGCATTTACAAAAATACAGAATCTACTATTATGTGTATGTATTACTTTTATCCATTTAGTACATTCAAAGTATTGTAAAGCCATATTAATAGAATTTTAAAAATGCTTAAGTTGATAGAATATTAAATATAAAGACTTCCAGTAGAGTTCTAAGTCTCAACATCTGATTTAAAACTTACTTGCATAACATAGTGTACTTCAGCATCCTAGCTTTCCATTCCATATATAAACTTTGCATTCAAGAACCAATTTGTAGGAACTGGGGAAGGTGACATAGTTGAAAGTCTTGTTTCACCCTGATATCCAGAGCCAGAAACAGTAAAGTAGCTCTGATTTCTGGTGACTGATCTAGCAATTAATTATAAAATCTAGTAGATGCCACTTCAGTTACTTGCCTCTATCATTTACAATACAGTCTTGTGTTTACGAAGCATGATGTGCTTAAATGTTTGATTGGAATGCATAAAACCTTAATATCAGTGCATTGCTTAAACAACATAAAGCATTCTTACATACCTTCATAAGAAATAATAAAAAAGAGAGAACATAAATTAGAGACTTGTTTAAGAATATCAGTGGAGCAAAGTGCTTAAACAAGGCTTTCTGTAAATACACATTGTAGTCATTGTTAATTTAACCCATATCAAGGTTTCCTTCAGAAGGCTTCCCCCTCTTTTTTGCTACCTCTTGTTTTGTAGTTATTTGTGTTTAGCAGAGCAAAGCACCATTGGCTGAAAGTAGTCATTTTGCAGAGCAAAACTTCTGACTGTGGTCAACTGATTTCTGGTAGCCAGTACTTATCTGTGTTAAGTTTTGGGTTACTGTGAGTTGCTCTAATTACTAGTGACGTGGCATGTTTCAGAATGCTGAACCTCAGGTCAGCAAGGACTGTAGTGCAGACCAGGAGCTCTCTTACTGAGAAGTTTGTAAAACCTGTTATGTACAAATATACCCCAACAAAAATTCAGAAACATAAAAATCTATTTTTCAGTCCATTATCAAGAAATATTTCATTAAAAAATAATAAAAAAAATATTTCAGAAGGTAAACCAAACTTGATTATTGTTAAAATTATGTGGAACTGCAAGTGACTTAATAATAATATTAACCTGTTTATTTTTAGGCGTGGACCTAGCTTTTGTTTCAGTATAAGCAAAATTTTAGCAGAAATGTTATACTTAAGAGTTGCTTTCACCTTATTTAGAAGCATATATAACCACAGCTTGTTGCTAAGAAATGTAAATGAAATGTCAATTTTTAGTTTTGGTTGTAAAAGCTTTCGCTGAAAAGCTTAGAAATGTTCACAGCCTGAAAAACAGGCTAAAGGACAATTATAGAAAACTGAATGGTTCTCTTCTTCCCTGTAAATTTCATTATTGCTTATAATATATCTATTTTCTTTTTCAGTTAATATTTTAAAATATGTCCATTTCAGATCAAGCTTTCCAAAGTACTTCATTGGAAACTGTGAATTTATATTAAAACTACCTATTTAGGAGAGTTAGATCTAAAGAATATCTTAAAGTCTGTAAATATAATCAGTAAGTTAATTTTAAAATGCCCTGAAATTGTTCTGACATATTGAATATAATGTAATTATTGACATAGGTTTCACATAACAGAATAGAATAAAACTTTTCACAATACAAAACATCCCAGACGGAAAACAACATAATTTTGCTCTATGAATGCATGTTAGGTTCATTGTCTTCATCTGTCTCAATTTAATGGAGCAACACCCTCTCAGAATAAAAATTCAACAAGCACAAATTGGACACAATGAAACTATGAAGACATTTTACTGAAAAAAATCCCGTGATTTAAAATCTAGTTTGGTTAAGAAATCAAATGTCCTCATACCTTTAGAAAGCAAAACATATTACTCCCACAATTAGATTAACATGGAAGAATGAAGGGAGAAAGAAAATATGCCCAAATAGAAAAATATTTCATTCAAATTTTTTTTTTTTTCATTTCTTAACATTTCCAAGATGGAATTATTTTCTTACAAGAAAATTTTCTTTCACATTTGACTTCTCATATCTTTATTATTTCAACACGATCCTTTGTAATGTATGTAATATTCTTCTGAATATCCAGTTTTCAAAATATAACACTGAAGACACCTTCTTTGCATATTAATTTTGTTTCATCACTTCTGAATTTTGCAATAATTTGATGTGTCCTAATACATGACAAACAAATCTGTCATGTAATTTTTCATAAACTTTTATAGTTCTGTTTCTTTCTATTTATTTTTGCTAATTGTGATAATTTAAAATTAATTGTTTTTTTTCCTTAATACTTTTTTACCAGAAAATAAAAATCTGCATCCTGCATTGCCCTTACTCTTTTCAGATGCAGTTTTTCTAGAATCATTAAAGCATCTTAAAAGAACTCCTCCCCAAGAAAACCCCAGCAACAAACAAGAACTGTGGCACATGCTATTTTGTATTAAGATCTGATTTATCCTATCACTGCTATCTGCATTTTACATTGTTCTATAACCTTGCTGCGGCCTGCCATGCTCAATTACAGTCTTTTATTTTTGCTTAAAGCACTAACTACAGATAGTTCACCTAACAATTCTTACTAAGACTATGCTTATTGTGTGTTGTCAAGCACAAGGCCTTAAACTGCAAGCTGTTGCTATGTTGCGTCTATATGTTCCCATGCAGCTTGGTCATGTTTCAGTTCTGTGATGATTTTAGAACACTCAATAACTCCCTAATCAAGTTAGACAATTAGATATTTCAACTATTAGTTTTCAATAGTGAAATTGTGAATACAATTCACAAAACGTGAAATACATTTTAACTAAGTGAAATACAAATGAACTATTTTGTCTGTGGCGCCTGTAGGAATTGCATGACTAGTTGACCAAACACTAGTCCAGCTTATCCTTCCTCAGTTCTGCTTTTTCAGTCCTTAGCAGTAGTCTTTCTTAATAATAAAACAGGTACACAAATCAGAAGCAGGTCACAAATTGTATGATAGCATCACATAATGATCTCATCTGGAGCTTTTATGTGATAACAGAATTCCCCAATTAATCCAGGGGTGCCAGGTTAAGTTATTCAGAGATATCTCCAACATACAGATGAGGCTGCAGCAAGGTCGAAACTTGATTTTTACTAAACTGCATTTATTAGCTTGAGATTCCAGAGCTGCATATGAATATTCATATCCTTGAAGACAGCAGTTGCATTAAAAACCCAAAATCTGTATTAAAGATGTAGACCAAGAAGAGTACATGGTGATTTTTGAAGAGGTAGCAAAGAAGTGATAAATGAGTGACAGAAGCAGCAAAACAGGGGGAAAATGAGCAATGAGTGTGGAGATAAGTTAAAAATAGTAATGGAGGAATAATCTTTTTTTAAAAAGTAATGTTAATTTCTCTGGAAAACAGACAAAATAAGTTAATAAATCCTAAAATAATGGAACTAACACTGGAGTTTGTTGTTTCTTGCATATCTAATGAGTATTCTTTTTGCAAGGTTAAAACTGCCTTAAAAACTTCTGAGGTCCGTAAGTATCATGTAAACAAATTGATTGTGAGGGAGTAAATGATACTAATTTCATTATTATGAGTTGGTCAGATTGTTAAGTAGACCTTTCTGTACCTTTCCCTTGTACAGTTTGCCTCACCCAAGCCGTGCCCCCACCCCCCTCCCCCCGGACCCCCCCGGTCCTCCTCCCCCCACCCCCCTCCCCTTAGAACAAACTAATACAAATAACTACAGCTATTTTTTTATTTAAAGTGCAAACTAAGACAACAGAACAAATTCAACATAAGAACAGAGAGGTCATAAAAGAGCTTATAAACAAGTTTATCTTTTCCAGTTACGTTGGATGTGTGTCTGTATTTCTGCTCTTCTTAGAAGATTGTTTTTACACCACTAAGATCACCTTCTTACTCTTCCTCTTTTACGATTTACATCACCCTGCCCTCCAGTATTTTCTGTAACTAAGCATCCTCTTTCTCTGTACCATTGCCTCTTTATTCCAGAAAATGCTACTACTACCATCACAGCAGACCACACAAGTGAAAAAGAAACCGTGCTTTCGCCTGCAGTCAGTACCTTTTCAAAGGGAGATAATATGTGATCATAAACTTCAAATAATTAGGTACCATCTGTTATGGGTGCTGCTTGGAAATTTGCTACAGAAATTTTCTCAACTTCATATTCATTTATATGGAAGTGAAAACATGACGACCATTTGCAAATCACAGAATCATAGAACCATAGAATCTTCATGGTTGGAAAGGACCTTTGAGATCAGCGAGTCCAAACATACACACAGCAAAACAAAACAAAACAAAACAAAACAAAACAAAACAAAACAAAACAAAACAAAACCACAACCAACCAACCTACAATCTCTGACACTAGGGCATGCCCTGAAGTGACAAACCTAGACGTTTCTTAAGTACCTCTAGGGATGGTGACTCAACCACCTCCCTGGGCAGGCTCTTCCAGTGCCTGACCACTCTTTCAGGAAAGTAATTTTTCCTAATATCTAACCTAAACCTCCCCTGTCGCAACTTCAGACCATTTCCTCTGGTCCTGTCATTATTCACTTGGGAGAAGAGGCCAACACCCACCTCTCTCCAGCCTCCTTTCAGGTAGTTGTAGAGGGCAATGAGGTCTCCCCTCAGCCTCCTCTTCTCCAAACTAAACATGCCCAGCTCCCTCAGCCTCTCCTCATATGACCTGGTCTCCAGCCTGATAGCTCTCCTCTGGGCACGCTCCAGCACTTCAATGTCCCTCTTGTACAGAGGGGCCCAGAACTGAACACAGTACTCGAGGTGAGGCCTCACCAGTGCCGAGTACAGAGGCACCATCACTTCCCTGCTCCTGCTGGCCACGCTATTCCTGATACAAGCCAGAATGCTGTTGGCCTTCTTGGCCACCTGGGCACACTGCTGGCTCATCTTAAGCTGGCCGTCCACCAGCACCCCCAGGTCCTTTTCTGATGGGCAGCTTTCCAGCCACTCTTCCCCAAGCCTGTAGCGTTGCTTGGGGGTGTTGTGACCAAAATGCAGGACCCGGCACTTGGCCTTATTAAACCTCATACAGTTGGCCTTGGCCCATTGATCCAGCCTGTCCAGGTCCCTCTGTAGAGCCTTCCTACCCTCAAGCAGATAAACACTCCCAACTAGTTTGGTGTCATCTGCAAACCTACTGAGGGTGCACTCAGTTCCCTCAAATGTGGTCTTAGATAAGCTGTGATAGCACAAAAGTGGTCAACTCTCTAAATTTATTGAGAAAATATCTACCACTCTTTATATTAAACCTAATCCAGCAAGATCCCGACATTTGTATCTCTGGAAACTATCAAGAGCTGAGTTGCATATTTATTGATAATATACATATTTTCCATAACATTCCTGAAGACTATAGTGCTGCTATAAAGATATTCTGTTACTGAATTTCTGTGAGACTGTGGAAGTAGATACTGGGAATGGAAGGAGACCGCAGTAAGAATATTGGTGAGTTACAAATTATGCCCAAATTATGCCAAAGGACCATCTTTAGTTGACAAAATATATTTACCTGACCTTCATGAGAGCTGGCCGATAGCTGCAGTTTTATGCAAACATGGACAATTTATCTGACTCTGTGTGAGTCATCTTGACATTCAGGGCCAACAAAAACCAGGGATAACAAATAGCACCTAGACCCACTAATAGCATCAACCTCACATCACTCCTTATCGGATACATCTTGTTCTCCTTTTACCTCTTATGATGTTGTATGCTTTAAGAGCTGGCTAGGGGGAAGAGGAGCGATACATCATTTTTTTCTGAAGTTAATAAAATTGCAACTTTCTATTTAATATATTTCTGTATCTTTCAACTCAAAGCTGCTTTTTTTTTTTTTTTTCTGAGCTTTTGTTCTTGGTGGATTCAACTCACGCTTCCTGTTTTGAATAAGGTGAGACACTACAGAATATATATATATAAAATAAAACAAGTACACTTTTTCAGTTTTTTTGAAGGACTTCTGCTAGTCCTGAAAAGATCACTGTTTTATTAAAATAGCAGGCTTTTCAACAGAATAAGTAGCAAAGTTCATTTAATAAGTGATGTGTTGATACTGGTGATACTGTTTCATTAAATCTTAAAAAACACTTTATTATTTTTTATAAAAAAAATCCACTTTTGGCCTCCTACTTGTTCTTTAAAAAATTTAGATGTTAATTATACCACATGTGGAAAAAGCTCAAAGACATTATGTTACTGAATCTTGTTGGAAACCCATTTCAGTCTAAAGCACCATCAAGGGAGCTGAAACAAGTGTGTGTCAGGATGTTTAATATTATAGCCTAGAGGGACATAACACTTGCTATATGTGGGAAGTAAACAGCAGGGATTTTCACTAAAAAATGAGACAGAGAAAAAACTTGTGATCACAAAACAGAAAACCATATTGCTGATCAGATATAAGAGCTTTTCCGCAAACTCAAGCTGTGCCTTTCCCAACTAAAATCTCATATTAATTTTTGTGAGATTGTTTTTTGTTGCATAGCTTGTAAGAACTGAGAAAAACAAAATTTGTTTTTCTTTTCCCAGAGAGTCTCTTTGTGGCAAAACTCTTGCCATGCTTTTCACTTTAACTGAAACACCAGACTATGATTAGCTGATTCATACTGTATTATATTACTTAAATTAAC
Organism: Chroicocephalus ridibundus; assembly: GCF_963924245.1. Taxonomy (NCBI): domain Eukaryota; kingdom Metazoa; phylum Chordata; class Aves; order Charadriiformes; family Laridae; genus Chroicocephalus; species Chroicocephalus ridibundus. The sequence goes on from NC_086284.1 coordinate 42,195,220, forward strand.
ATAGCAGAAAATGGAAACCTTCAAAAATTCAACCCCTCTTCATGAATTTGAATTGAAAGTATAATATTATTTGGAAGGTATTCTCATGATTCCTAAATTAACAAACTAGATTTTTTTCATATGCAATTTCTGGGCATTGTTAAATTACATTTTTGTCTATTCATTACTTTTTGATTTAATTTCAAAATTATATTCTGAGTCAACCCACTGAAGGAATGTTATCCTCCCACCCAAGACTTACATTTTAATAAATTGAATGTTTCAGAAGAAAATTTTCTAAAAAATAATTTCACACATCCATTTGCATTCATTCTTTCAGACAGTAATTAGGCCTTTTTTATTCAACAAAAGTTGACTTGACAATAAGAATAATGAGGTATGTTGGCATCCTCTTTTAATAAGTATGAAAATAAGAATTCATACGTAAAACTTTTCAGGTGAAACAAAATTGTAATTTAGATTTGTGTGACAAATTGGTGAAAATGGTATAAAATGACAGTCCAAGGCAGATTAATATTCCTGATGTCAGATATTAACTTGCTATCAAGAAATAAATCTGTGCTTTTTTATAATACAACTTTGTAAATGTCTTCAGGAATTCCATTTCGCCATGTTTTAAACAGTGTCAGCGGGGAAAAACTCAGGTCTTATTCTCTAACAGAATAGATCCAATAGCCTTTCTCAAGCTACTCTTGTTCTCATTTCAGCCTAAGTGAATTAGATGCAAATGGCTTCAGTGATATGAAGGCTAGTAGCCAGTCATGGAAGCTAATAGTAATGTTCTTAATTAGTGGAGTTCTTAATTAACCACACTTTTTCAGACCCTTGTAATTATCAAACTTCATTGTAGTCAAGAGGCGGTAGGGTGAAAGAAGGATTTTAACTATCTATGGTCTGCTCAGATTTCTGAGTTGGCTTGATTACTTGGAAGTGATAGTAGTGAAAAGGAATTTTTCACCAAATTCATTGAGATTTGAAGGGGGTCTCATTATTCAAATACTTTTTGGTTAATAGTGAAAAAATTTTATGTCTGAGTCTTTTGTTTTACTTTTTCAGTTATATTCATAGCTAAGGAAGTACACAAGGAAAATGACTGGGATGGAAATGTAGCCTGGACTATCCTCTGTATTCTTGAGGCAGAGAGAATTTAGCATATTGCTGTTGGGTAAATCTAAGTCAGTACTCAGTTGGTAGGCTTAAAGAATTAAATTTTTAAACTTTGAATTTTGTCAGCTACTCTGGATTCCTTAGCAGGAGCTTAGAATATTGTTGTGGTAGTTTCTCACTTGCAGGTAACAAAGTCTGTCTGCAATGGACATGACAATGGTATATACCTCATTACATACAGGAGCAAATAAAAAAGTATGGCTTTAATGTCAAACATGTTCTTTATGCCCACTAAATACTGAGGAGAAAATTTTGGCTCCAGTAAGGGCTACCTTTCAGTATGGGCAACAAAAAAACCCTCATAAATCAAGTCAACATAAACAAACAAACAAGTAAATAAATAAATAAAGGAAAATTCCATCTTTGTATTTGCAAAGACTTGAAGTTGAATTCAATGTTTAAATTAACAAAACTGGTTGCAGCAGCAGCTGGCACAAGAAAATTGCTAAATCCTGTGACATTTATTCCATTATAATAATTAAAGTGAAAGATTGTGTTGTGTCTTGGAGTAGTAGAAGACCCCTGCTCATAGTAGAAACATTTGAGTGCTTTTTTTCCCATCAATTATTCACTGAAGATCACTTTTTCTTTTTTTTTTTTTTTACTTTCCTTGTGAAAACAATTCACCTTCCTTTAAAATGATTCATTTTCATGGCTTTGATTCATTCTCCTTGTTTACTCTTTGTCTTTATTGTGATCAGTGGTTCTTACTTTGTCTTTAAAAGGACTAGTATAGGAAGCTATCTCAGGGTATAGATTCTCCATTCTGTTATAACTGCTTTGATAGCACAAAGTATCTGCAAATGGTGCCAAATAGGACAATGTGGATGAGTGTCTGCACCAAATTGCTTAATTTAGTATAGACACCATAGAATGCTACCAGAATTAGTCCAGGATCATTAGTCCATTTGCTCTATAGTGATAACTGCCTGAATGAACATTTCAGGCAAGGAACTGGATGTGTCTGCAATCTGAATTAAATAATCTCCACAGTCCCCAGAATACAAGGCAGTACAAGTTAATATACTTTAAAACTGAGATTTTGTTTATGTGTGAAGACTGGAAATAAAACTTTAGAGGTTTTAGCTTGTTTTTCTTCTCCTAGTGTCTATACTGACATACCCTTTTCTATATTACTTCAATACCTGCAGAGATATGCCGAATCAGAATAGGAATCAAACGAGGGAGGAAAGGCTGCATATGATAATTGACGAAAATAGAAAGTGAACAAGCTAAGGACATACACCTCTATCAGAAAAATAAAGCCTTATAAAGTGTCTGTGTGTGTATATATACACATTCTGTATATTATATATACATATATAATACTCCTTTTTCATATAACTGAATTGAAAAACAACCATTTAGCTCCTGTAATGTATTGTGGAATATCTGACCTCCTAAATGGGTTCAAGTGTAACTTACTGTTTCCCATCACAAGGTCACTGCTGTATTTAAGAGCCTTGAGAAAAAAAAGATAATTGATTGAGCTGATCTATGTGCCTTGCTCATCTCACTAGGCCTATTTCTCAGCTGCCCTGGGTTAATCATCAAGTCCACAGCATGCTGATGTCCTCCATTACATCATAATTAGAATACAGCAGGCAGAGATGGGGAAAGCTGGTGAAATTATTCATATTTTCTTCTGAGGAGCCAGATGTTGCCAGATAGATTTCATTTAATTCTATGACAGCTGCAATTATACTTCCCGTGTGCAGAGAGCTGATAGTGACATCGATAAAGGTGTAAGGAAAGTGAAGTGAGGCATGCTTCTTAGCTAGTTAATTATGATTATTCATTATTGTGGATCATCTGATCTTATTTGACAATAATAGTAGATTGGGGAAGGATTTAAGATATGCAAATAGAAACTACTTAGAATAAAATTTCACAAAAGTTAGATTATGTTCTCTAAAGTAACAGCTTTGCAGCGTGTTGCTTATAGGTAGTTAACAAGTTCGATTTTTCTTAGGAAAGAGTTTCCTATTTGTTGAGATATCTAGGAGATGATATATACAGAAGGTCTGCATGGTACAGCTGAAGCTTTTAAAAGTTTATACATTTAAAATTGATACTGACTGTGATGAATATCAAGATTTCTAGAGGAAGATTGCAGTTTCTAAAATGCATTTGCCTTTTGCATAAATTACGTCAATATTCAACTTTGAGGGATAATAAAATAACAAATATACAAATATGTGGAATGAGTGAAACAAATTCTACCTGTGAAGGTGGGGTAGCAGACAAAAATAATCTATCTTACATTTGAATCCAATTATTATATTATCATTATTTTGAAATATGTATTTTGAAATATTTTTTTATATTTTAATATCAGGAAATGGTTCCCATAATATTCATATGTTGCAAAACGTTTTACTTTGCACTTCCAAACTAAAATAATAGCGTTAAAATAAAAACAAATGTCCAGCAGAATATTCTTGTCCTATAAAAATTAGTACATTTTATTGAATGTATAATTCAGAGTATTTGGACGTATGAGCAATTGTATTGAATTGTTTTACATTTTGTCATTCCTGCCTTAGAAACCAATATGTATCTATACAAAATATATATGTTCATACTCATGTGTACGTCTAGGAAATGTGATGGCACAAATATTCATGCAAGTTAGAAGAAAAATATTTGTGAAATATTTTCTCCCTAAAATTATTAAAAGTTACTGAAAGTTTTGATTGATCACATTGCATGCTAAAAAAATATGTTTGTGTTTGTCTGTATTAATCAGATTAAAAGTATTCCTGAGTTCAAACAGTCTCAAAGCATATTTTAGTGTTCCTTTTGTTCTGACTGCACTCTATCTCTGCAATGAATGCAACAGAAAAAAAATAAAAAAAAAAAAAAGGAAAACCCCATTCATATACATGACAGAAATAGACAAAAAATAGGTGGCTTTTTTTGAAAACCTGGGGGGTGGCATATTTTTCTGTTGTTGTCATCATTGGCTTTTGCCTCATCGTAGGTTAATATGCTGACTAGCTCAGGTACAATTGCCTCAATTAGTGAGACAACTCCTTGCTCAATTTATTTACCATAACACTGCTGTAAATAAAGATCAGTAGCTGAAAGAAAGAAAAAAACTATGAAATAGAATTTTCATCCAAGAATATTTTTCCAGAGTTCTGTTGCTTCACTTTTTTTCAACTAAGGTTTCTGCCTGGGTATATGCTGTATTCATGTGTAAATAAATAAAGCTATGACCCCATCTTTCATATCATTCTGTTCATTCTTTTCTTGGGTCATGGTGTTATCTGCCACCACCTGAACACCTGTGAGTCCTTATTAATAAATTAGCTTTGCAACAGTATCTAGTGGCCTTGGTAAAATAAAACACACCATACTTAAGTCCCATAGGCAGTGTAGGCAGCATAGAAACCTATAACAGAAATATATTTTATAACATAGTGCCAAAATTAATGACTGCGGGTATTTGCTGAGCATGCACAGTGTACTGCATAAAATCAATATGACAATTCTGCTGAACAAACAGAATCTTTTGTCATCAATATAAGACTTCATCAATCCATTTAGATACATGTATGCCTATGTAAAATAGATGTTGATTATTTGTTGTGGAAGATATTAAATATGTTTCATATTTTTTATTTCTACCATAAACACAAGTGTACAAATCCATTTCATAAAAGTATAGTTAGGTTATGATATAAATTCTGACAGAATTCACAGGGAAAGTCCATAGAAACTTGGTAGCTAATCAAAAGTTTCTCTTGAAGAATGAGGTCAGTAATCTTCATGAAGATAAAACTTTGTTTACCAATTGATATTATCCTAATGAAGACAGATACCAGATAACCTTGAGAGATACTGTAGTTACTATCCACAGAGGCAAATATCTGACAATAGAAAAAAATGTATGATCATGTTTCAATTACCTTACATGTGTGACATGTCAAGTAAAAGAGCGACAGACAGAAGACCTTTAACTATGTTATCAACATGTGTGCAGATAGCTCCTTACTGTGCTCCAAAGTGTCGTTTTAGTCATTAGCAATCCATTAAAGTATAGATCTTTTTTTTTCCATCATCACTAGCATTTTGTATAGTGTTATTTCAAATACTTCTGTGTTTCATCTGTTTTGGGAGGTGTGTCTAGAGCACTTGCTGGTGAAAAATCGAGGTAAAAGAGTTATTGAGTACCTCAGCCTTCTCCATATCTCAGGTAAACAGGTCTCCCATTTCCTTATGCAGAGGGCTCACATTTTCCCTAGTCTCCTTTTATCACTGTTACACCTGTAGAAGCTTTTCATGTTAGCCTTGATGTCCCTGGCCAGATTTAACTCTATCTGGACTTTAGCTTTTCTAACCTGATCCCTGGCTGCTCAGAAAATTTCTCTGTGTTCCTCCCAGGCTACCACCCTCTGTAGGCTTCCTTTTTCTTTTTAAGTTTCTCCAGGAGCAACTTGTTCATCCGTGCAGTCTGTCACGGGGGGAGTAATTAACTGCACTCGTAAGAGTGAATTAGTGAAATATTTATTAATATAAAACAGTGATTTAACAGAGTTAGTAGTGAATGTGACAATGTTTTACAAGATTCAATGGAAAGGTACACTTGTTATTTACTGCATAGAGGACAGGGTCAGACAAGCTGTCAGGGACACCCTCCTGTTGAGTCACGAGGTTCAGAAAGGACCCCCTTGTGGCAACGACTCTCTCAGCCTCAAGGAGTAGAACCTTAAGCGAGCATCCCCACGCAAGGGAAGATCCTGTCATGCAGCCTGCTGCTCTGCAGGAGAGCTCAAAGGGCTCTTGGGCTGTCCACTATTTATCTAGGTCTCCACTCCAGACAGTCTTTTGACTGTGTTGCCAGCCATCCCCCAAAGTCCAGGTGCAACTCATCACAACTCCCACAGATGGTTATGGCTTGAGCAGGAGCCGGGGGCAGGGCAGGGGCGGGAAGGGGAAAAAGGGGAGAGCATGCTGCCACGCAGTCCTCCTGGTGCTTTTTCCTGACTTCTTGGTTGTGATGAATTGCTCGTGAGCTCGGAGGTGATCCTTGAATATTAAGCAGTTTTCTTGGGCCCCTCTTCCTTCCAGGGCTTTATCCCAAGGTACTCTACCAAGCAGATTTCCTGAAGCCCAGGGTAGTGAGCTTGATGTGATCCCTCCTTGCTGCCCTACAATCTTGAAGTCTACCATCTCACGGTCATTGCTGCCAAGGCTTCTCTTGAGCTTTGCATTCCCCACCAGCACCTCCCTGTTGGTGAGAACAAGGTCCAGCATAGCATCTCTCCTCATTGGCTCTTCTGCCACTTGAAGAAGGAAGTTATTAATGAATTCCAGGAACCTCCTGGCTTGCTTATGCCCTGCTGTGTTGTCCCTCCAACAGATATTGAAGTGGTTGAAGTCACGGTCTTGGGAAGCTCAGCAGAAGATAGCAAACCTCAAAGTTTCTAACATTTCACTCCATATTCAGAAAAACAGTTTTTTTACGAGGCTGTAAAAAGAGAATAGGAGAGGAGAGGAAATGGGAGGGGAGTGGAGTGGGAATTAACCAATGCTTCTAGTTCACCCTGTTTGTTTCTTATACTGCATGTGTTGGCATACAAGCATTTCAGATACTCTCCTGATCCCTCCATGCTCCCAGGAACAGTGTAAATGTTCCCAGTAGCATTACCACCCTCAGGAAATGCCATGTCAACACTTGGCTTACCTTCTTCAATCCTGTTGATATCCTCTTCCCCCATCAATTCTAGTTTAAAGCTCTCTCAATCAGTCCCGCCAACTTACATTCAAAGATGCATTTTCCCCAAAGGGACAGGTAGATCCCATCAGGCTTCAGCACACCTTGTGCCTTGAAGTCTCTTCCATGGTTGAAAAAGCCAAGGTTTTTGGAAGGGACCTCTGGAGATCATCTTGTCCAACCCACTTTCTCAAGCAGGGCCATCTATAGCTGGTTATCCAACACCATGTTCAGGTGACTTTTGATTATCTCCCAAGGATGGAGGCTCCACAACCTCCTTGGGAAAACTGTGCCAGTGCTCAGTCACCCTCATAGTAAAAAAGTTTTTCCTGCATTCATATGGAGCCTCCTGTGTTTCAGCTTGTGCTCATTGCCTCTGGTCCTGTCACTGGGCACCACTGAAAAGAGTGTGGCTCCATCTTCTTTGCACCTACTCTTCAAATATTTATACGCTTTGAGAAGATCCCCCCAGAGCCTTTTTTTTTCCAGTCTAAAGAGTTGCAGCTGTCTCAGCCTTTCCTCACTGGAGGGATGCTCCAGTCCCTTCATCATCTTTGTGGGCCTTTGCTGGACTCTCTCCAATATAGCCATGTCACTCTTGTACTGAGGATCCCAGAACTGGACACACTACTCCGGGTGTTATATCACCAGCACTGAATAAAGGAGAAGGAACATCTCCCTCTACCAGCTGGCAATGCTCTAGAGTAATGCATCCCAGGATACCATTAGCCTTTTTTTACAGCAACGGTACATGGTTAGCACATGTTCAATTTAGTGTTCACCACAACTCCTTTTCTGTTGAGTTGGATGGCCTCCATCATATATTGGTGTCTGCGGTTATTGCTCCCCAGGTGGAGGACTTTGGCTACCCTGGAGTACACCGCTAGGTACTGGCCTCCAACTAGACCTTGTGCTTCTGATCACCTTCCTCTAGGCCTGATCATTCAGACAGTTTTCAACCCATCTCACTGCTCATCCAGCTCATGCATCAAACAGCTTCTCTATAAGGATCTTACAGGAGAGTTTTAAAGACCTTACTGAAAGTCCACACAGACAATATTCACTACTCTCCCCTCATCTACCAAGCCATGCTGTCTCCTCCTGATGATTTTCTTCTCCTTAATGTGCCTGGAAATGCTTTCCAGATTTAGCTGCTACATCATCTTCCTGGGGATCAAGCTGAGGTTGGCCATTTTGTAGTTCCCTGGATCATTTTTTTTTCCCTTCTTAAACATGGCAGTGACATCTGCTTTTCTCCAGTCTTTGGATACTTATTCCAGTTGCCACGATTAATCAAAGGCTATTGAGAGTGGCCTTGCAATGACATCTGCCAGCTCCCTCAGCACTCTTGGGGACATTCCCTCAGGGACCGTGGACTTATCTATGTCTTGTTTGCCTAAATATTCCCTGATCTGATCCTCATCCACCAAGGGTACATTTTCCTTGCTCCGGCCTTTCCCCTTCATTTCCTGAGTGTGGGATTCTTGAAGGCCGGACTTGCTAGTAAAGACTGTGGCAAAGGCTGCATTCAGTACCTCACCCTTTTTCATGTTCTGTGTTCCCAGGTTCTTCATCTCATTGAGCAATTAGCCTGCATTTCTCATAGTCTTCCTTTGGTAGCCTATGTATTTATAGAAGCCCTTTTTGGAGTTTTTGATGTGCCTGGTCAGATTAAATTCCATTTGGGCTTTGTCCATTTTCCCTGAATGCTTGAACAATGCTTCTATGTTCCTTTCAGGTTACCTATCCTTGCTTTCACCCTCTGTATGATTCCTTTGGTGTTTAAGCTTGGCTAAGAGCTCTTTGTTCATACACATAGGCCTCCTGGCATTTTTGCCTGACTTCATATTTATATGAGTGGAGCTCTCTTTTACCTGGAGGAGTTGATCCTTGAATATCAACCATATTTCTTGTGCCTCTCTTCCCTCCAGGGCCTTATCCCATGGAACTTTTCCAAGCAGATCTTTGTAAATGCCAAAGTCTGCTCTCCTGAAGACTGGGTTAGTAAGCTTGCTCTTCACTCTCCTCCCTGCCCTCAGGATTCTGAACTCCACCATGTCATGGTCACTGCAGCCAAGGCTGCCTTTGATCATCATATCCCCAGTGAGCCTCTCCTTGTTGGTGAGTATGAGATTCAGCAGAGCACCTCTCCTCATTGGCTCGCTCCTCTATCACTTGGAAGAGGAAGCTATCATCAATGCACTCCAGGAACCTCCAGCAGATATCAAGGAGTTTGAAGTCTCCCATGGACATAAGGGCCAGTGAGAGTGAGGTTGCTCCCATCTGTCTGTAGAGGGCCTGATCGTCTTATTCTTTCTGGTCACATGACCTATAGCAGACACCTACTGTAATGTCACCTTTTCTTATCCTCTTTAATCCTGATCCATAAACCCTCATTCAGCTCCTCATCCATCCCCAGCCAGAGCTCCATGCACTCAGCTTCATCCACCCCAGCTGCTCTCTCACATAAAGAGATAAAGGGCAACTCCCCCTCCTCAGCTTCCTGTCCTATCCTTCCTAAAGAGCCTGTACCATGCTTGTAAATTTCAACTGTTCTTTGCAGCACATGCAGCTTAGCCCTACGCACCACTCATTCGATCTTCTCTCAGCTTTGGGATCAAACGGTGCATCTCTATTCTGAGTGCCTATATAGTTTGCAGAATGAGATTTTGGGACAGCTAATAGAAATTTCTTTACTTGTATCTCAGTTTTCCTTTGAAGATAATTTCACAACCCATGCACAGGAAGAACAATTTGCTGTTGGATCATGCTGTGCCATAAGGAGAGCTCTACTGTATCCCACCGATAATGTGATGATAATTTCTAGGCAAACTCCAGATTCATTTTCTTTGCTACTTATGTGAAAATATTTTATTTAAGAGCTTTGAGAGAAACAGCCTTGTTTGTTTAATCATTTGCATGCTACAGTGTTTATTCCTTGATCTGTAGCAACAAGAAAGGCTTTGTATCTGCTTCTAGCACGATGGCCTCATATCCACAGAAGCAGAACCCTCTCTTTCTCAGTATCTTCTTTTTCTTGTCTAGATATTTTCCCCTTTCCCTCCCCCAACACACATGCACTGTAGATCTACTTGTAACAGATTTTTTGCCACTTCTTTGAGAGTACAGCAAATATATTTAAAACTTATGAAGCTGGCATTTTTTTCTTTTCTATCTTCTGTACTAGAAATCTTTCAAAGCAGAGCACAGCAGAGTGTGACAAAACAACAGACCTTAATATGGTAAATGTGAGAAGAGAGCACATATTCACTTACTGTGAGGTGATTTATTGAGGGGTTCCAATGAACTAACTTATTTTCCATAGGTTTTAGTCTTATTACCCTAGGTTACAGATTGGTTTGGAAGATCTCCAATAACTGTCAAGGCATTACAGTTCTATCAAAGACTCTGGAATGTATCCTAACTTTATGAATGTCTCAGTGGAGCAACAGTTAAAGAAGCTTGAAATTTTATGAAGCAATATTTCAAGGGTTTGCCAGGCTAAAATGTTGGGCTTGATTTTTTTTCCACCATCTTGCCCTCTGAACAGTATGATATAAAATACTGTTTTGAAAAGGTAGAGTTCTAGACATGTTTTGTAGATGCAAATGATTACACAAGCTGTTCAATGGCTAGGAATTAAACCCTGCTGTTTTGCAGAGAATCAGAAGTCAGCCTTGGTAAAAGACAGCTAACCCCTATCCCTATCTTAAATCAATATGGGGTCACATAAAAGATCTGTGTCTGTTTTGGTTTTCTTTCCGTGAAACAGGCAATATTATCTGAATTTGTGAAGCACTGATATTAAATAACTGACATGCCAGAAAAAAAAAATAACACAAAAGCAACAAACAAACCAAAATATAGTATTATATTTTCTTTGGATAAGGTTTTGTATATTGAATTATGAATAAAACAAAAAAACCCCACACAACCTATATCCTAATAATTAAGAAGTAAAAAAAACCCAAACAGGTGATTATCATGATCTGACTGAGTCTGCAGGGCAGATGTTATATTCTGTATCATACTGAAGAATGGTCCAATTTTAGTTTTGCTTTTTTCCTGCCAGAAAAATGGCTTACTTTCACAAAATATAATTTTTAATAGCTAAAAAACGAGTAGTAAATTAATTAAATAATATTTTTGTAGAATAAGCATAGAAAAAATATTATTATTATTAATAATAAAAACAATGATGAAATTATAATAATAGTAACTATAGCTAAAAATGCCTTGGTTTGAAGTAAAACAGAAACAATTTTTTTTTCAGTAATTTTACTTTTCAGTTGAGTCTCTTCTAACTAACTGCACTTATAATAATAATAATAGGTAAAGGAATAAAGGAAAAACTTTTTTGGATGTACTGAAGAGGGTTTGATTTTGAGGCATAGGACTTACTGGAAAGATCTCTGTAGTACAGTACTTGGAGACTTGGATTTTCAAATGTTCATTGGGAAAGATTTGAACTTGTTTTTAAACTGCTGGGAGCATATGCATACTGGCAAATAAACATGTTGAGAGCTCCAAAGCTAGCATCCAAGAAGTGCCTTCCAAAATTAATAGGACCATATTCTCACAAGGATTTTTACCTGAACTTTGTTCCACAGTTAAATCTATTTTTCTGTCCAGAAAACTGCAGTGTTTTGACAGACCCCTCTTTATCATGCAGTACTGTCGAACTCAGATGGCTCCCTATTCAGCATCCCAGAAGCAGAACGTTGTATAGTCAGCCTGATCTAAGGTAATACAGATGGATATTACATGGAAAGTTTCATACTTCACATGTGCAGCCATTCTATTATAAAATGAAGCAGATAAAATGACTATTAAATTTTCATTTTGTCAAACTACAAAGCTGAATTGGACAAATATATCCTAGCCATAATCTATCTAATTAAACACAGTAGACAAACATCTCATTTTTCAATTTAATGTATGATCAGGCTCCCAAATTGTCTAGGCTTTTATGGATGTAGACCAATGGAGATAATCAGGTTTTCTTAAAATTTTAGCAGTACATCTAATGTATTAGGTACTGCTACCATAAGTATGTACTACTTATATACCTACTTAAGGTATATAAGTAAGGTATACTTGTATACCTTAATGCATATGAAAATGTAGATTTATTGTGTCTACTACCTACACTTTAACATATTTCTGTATGCACTTTCTTGTGTATTAACTGACACACACGCCAAAAAGAAGAACAGTAAACAAATCTAGCTTGTCAGAGAGCTGGGTCACCGTGTTGCTACAGATAAGCAAGCTGTTGCAGCTACCATGTCTGTTTACATGTTTGTGAAAGTTTCTTTCATAATGTCATAATTGGTGTAGGGCACAGATGTTCACCTCTAATCACTCTTAAGGGGAACAGAAATATGAAATAATCTGCTAGAAAACTCTACAACAACAGTCTGTATATAAATCAGCTCCAAACACTAAATGCAAAATTAACTGCAAGAACTCCTACAGCAAGACATGGTAAATTTGGGGTTGAAATATGCTCCTGGCTATCGAGGCTGAGGTTCCACTGACCTTAAAGGGCATTTCTCAGGCATCATTCTGCTTTATTGGCTTTAATCAAGAGATTCTTTGACCCCTCTCTGAAAGCATTTGTCACAGGTCTTATTCACATGAAGTACCTTTTATTTATCAACGTATTTCAGAGTAGACATTTTTATAATCTGCTGATACTTTTTTTGCTTTTGTCTCAGAAAATGCATTTAAAAATATTTCTTATGGTTAGGACTTTGGATTACTCATTAGAAACTAAAATAGTGGTACAGAAAGTTCTATTCAATAGTCAGAAAGAGGCTAAAATATCTGGAAAATGCAGAAGTTAGGCCATATTTAAAAGAAATCCAGAGGTAATCAGACACAGGGATAAACAGATCAAGTACCTTAAAAAAAACATCTCGTTGCAGAAAAGATATCTGAAGGTATGTGTTTATGGGAGAAATACAGGAGATTAAATTAAATACAGGATAAATACAAATTAGAATATTTTTTTTTTAAGTCACTCACAGAAGAGTTTTGTATTATTACTACAAGGAATAGTTGTGGAAAAGGTACACTCTGGCCAACAGAATATTTTAATATCTTTGAAAGTGTCTATTTTTTAAATTATTCTTAATTCATGAACTGATTTAATTTTAAATACTCAAAAATAATTCCATATTGAAAGAGGGTGCTTCTAGTTTGCAGAAATAAATGCTACTCAGGATGTAAGAGAAAGAGAGAGGGTGTTATACATTAAAAACGTAATTTACTGAAAACTGAAAATCATGTTTAATTATGGATTATGGCCACTGACTCCATTTATATCAATTACAGAAATTATCTAAAGTAACTTCATATACAGTGTTCCTACATTTATGCATTTTAACCATTTCTTCATAATTCATCAATATGATATTTCTATAATTGGTAATACAGATGATATTACCATAATCCCTAAAAAAACTTTTTACAGAAAGGAAAGTATTGTTTCAGTTCCTAAAGTTTTACACATTTTATTTCAAAAAGCCTCAAGGGCTGTCCTGAGCCAAAAAAAATAATAATATCATTTCAAGTCAGGGAACTTCAATCAGTTTAATTGCCAATTAGCAAATTTTTGGTTACTGATTCTGGTGTTGAAAAATAACACAGAAACAAATAAACAAACACCTAGGCAAAACACGTTTCCTCCCCACTTCCTGGTCTCCATTTCCCCTGCCACATGTTGTATCCAGTTCTTTTGGTAAGGTGGCAGACAATGAAGGAGTTAGAGGTCAACACACTGTGGGTTTTACTCTGTTGCTCTGGTGTGTGTTCCTCCATCACCTGCAGTCCCTTTGCAGTTGTACCTCCTCATCAACCTCCTTGCTGTCCCTGCTTGGGGTGGCAGCTTTTGCTCCTGCCGTGCTCTGGGTAGCTATTTTTCTTTTCTTCAATTTTCTTCTTCTCCATTGTGCCTCCTGCTCTGGCATCTCTCTTGTGTCTCTGTCTATGTGTCTCCTCCTGCGTGCATGTCTCCTGTGTGCATATGTTTTTTGTAGAATCAAATCTGCATAAATATTATCTTATTTGGTAAAATGAGTCCATACTTTTTAAATTATAAATGAGAATGGAGCTCATGAAATACCTGGGCATATGTCCAAACATACGTATCTGTAACTGCATATTGAAATAATCCGAAACCTAGGGAATTCTGCATCCTAAACTATTTCAAAGGTTACTGTGGCCAGGTGTCATGAATTGGCAAAGGAATATGGAGAGGAGCATGGACAATCACCCAGCAAGAATACTAATGAGGGAAGAGAGCAGAAATCAGCCTGGAGGACAAATGTCATGACATTTGTGAAAAGAACATCATACCACAATGATGTGCCCAAAATCATATGTTTTATGAATTTGAAAGAAGACGAGGTTAAGTAATGTAAATACAAAACCAGTAAGCTAATCATAGAATCATAGAATATCCCAAGTTGGAAGGGACCCATAGGGATCATCGAGTCCAACTCCCTGCTCCTTGCAGGGCTACCTAAAACTAAATCATATGACTAAGATCATCTGTTGTCCAGAATATTTTTTTAAAACTGCAAAGATTCCTCTTTGTAACTTATCTTGTTTCCTGACTAAATCCTTTCTCTATCTAAATAAGTCTTCTTTAAAACAATTAGTGAGGACACAAGTATTACCTTTATATTTACTTTACCTATCTATATATATATAGTCCCTGCTATTGCAATTGGCAGGTTCCTACGCTTTAAATAAAGTAGGTCTCATAGAAAACTAGGAAAACAGAGTTACTAGAAATGACACGAACTGTTAAATTGAATAGTTTTATGATTTTTTTTTTTTGTTCTCCAAAATTGCTTTTTCAGTCTCCTTTTTTAATTAAATTTTGAGTCAATCTCTTAGGAGACTGTAGTTCTTATCAAAAACACATCTTCTACTGTTGTTAAACATTGATAAACAAAGTTCATCTTTTGAAGAAGAGTTAATTAAAAAGACTGACCAATTACGATTTTTCTAGAGTAAAGTTGCTAAAAACATTAGTTGTTCGTGAGGTTTAGCCATGTGTCTAATGATGCTAACACAACCGATTTGTGGAAAGAGCTGTTTCCCTGGGTTTCACAGCCTATTGAGTCAAAATAGCAAGAAAAAGCCAGTCGTGAATTTAACGGATTGAAGTTTGTTGTAAAATAATAGACATCATGGAATTTTGTCCTATAATTTTATTTTGACAAAGTAGAAGAAGAGAAACATATGGCTCCTTGTTCAATATTTCCTGTCGTATACCATAAAGAAGTTTCTGTGTTGTTAAACTGATATTTTTCTCAATACAACTAATATTTTTGTATGTGGATTTAGCCTCAGTTTGAGATTTCTTTTTTGTCAGATCGCATCTAGAAAATATTTTTTGCAGAGTAGAGATATTACATATATAGTCCTACCCAGTCGTGAGTACAGGAGAGAGCCTACTAGCAGCAATTGCTTCAAGCTAAGTGCTGTCACAAACTCCAAAGCTTTGATGTGCTCAGAAAGAGTGGAAGGCATAAGGTGCAGAGTGAGAGGCGGGTATGAAAGGGAGCAGCTGAATCCCACTCTTGTTTCTATGTTAGTCAGCAGAACAGAGAATGACAGGGTGTTAGGGGAGTGCATTCTGTAACCTTTCAAAAGGAGTCACAGCAATTTCTTTCACATATGTTCCTTAGCTCCCCTGAGGATTTACTCATTGCCTTGGATGTGGAGTGATCACTATTCTCTCCCAGCGTAGGCCCTACTTGTAAAAGCCAGGCAAGACTTCAGAGGAAAGAGAGCAGGCAAAGAACAATAACACTGCCTTCTAAAGTGCCTTGTACCAGTTTGTTGTTAGGTACTCCAAGACTTTCTCCACAACTGCCATTCACTTGCTTAGAGCTTAAAATAGATTTTACACAGAATCCCTGATGTACCTGTCTGATGGATTTCATCTGTTTTAAAAAAAAAACCCTGCTTTGTTTCCTGCTGTCCTTGGAGTTTTCAGACTGTAGATACTGCTCCCACCTGCCTCACGCAAGGACAAAAGATTCCCTGAAAGTAATTCAGTCACAGATGGTGGACAGGCTAAGAAGCAACACGCCACACCATGTAATGGAGAAAGCTTAGGTTAAAATAGCTAGCTTGCTTACTCAAATAATTGGTTCCCACTGATGCTAGTAGTACCTGTTTTAATATGGCATTCATGCCCTTCCACTTCTTTTAGTATTATATTTCCTGTAGAGTTGTGTGTTAGTAGCCAGTGATGAGGTATCATTCTACCCTCTGGTGTGTTAAAGCACTTAGAATCTTGTTAGGAGCAAGTATGTGGAACTAAAAAGTTATTGGTTTAATTGTCTAATAAAAATCCAAATTATTACTATTGCTATTACCATTACAATTACTATTACCATTACTGATAATAATATAAGGATATAAACACAAAAACATACACATTAATATAGCTGTCATTTTTTTCTCTGAGATACCTTTCCAGTGTCTCTTCTGGGCCTAAGTTACAAGTCTCCTTGAAGAAGAACAGGAGAAGCGTGGCAGAGCACGCTAGCCTCTTTGACAGGAAGAATATAAGATTGTTGGGGGAGATTTTTCCTCCTCAGTTTTGGGTTCAATGGGGGAAATATTTGTATGTATCTTACGAGTGTAGGAAAAACAAAGATGATAAATGGAGAAAACAGGAAGACAAACTAAGTAGTGCACAGAGCATACACAGCATTTTAATTGGTATAAAAACTATTTATAGCAACACCTACTTCTTGACACATTTCTTTGTTATTTTAGCAGCTTTTTGCCTGATCAATATCTTTCTTATTGTCTTTAATATTTATATAATTGGGAATCAGTGATTCTAATGCCTGGTGAATTCAAATACACAAACCAAGGCATTACACTGATATTATGTAGGAAATTATCCTCAAAAAAATTAAGTGCTGATTTATTCAGATTTTTCCAGGTCTGTCAGTATGGTCCAGAGATATTTCATCTTGTGCTGGGCAGTGATCTGCTGCAGAGGTTGCTTAAATATTTCCAGTTTTTGGAATGTCTCTGTTTCACATCTTGAATGAGTTTGTAGATGTTGACCAATAACAATTTCAGTCAATACCAATTGATCAACACCAATATTTGACCTTCCAACACCAATATTTAAAAAATTACAGTTTGATAAATTCAGCTAGCTGAGGAGTAAAAATCTGAGTTTTTGTCTATCTGTCCCGCCACCTTCAAAACTGCAAAATAATTGAAACATTTGGCTGGGGGGGATCAGATTCTCCTCTTCTTTTGTATCTATGTCAAGCCACTGCAACTTCACTGAGCAGCATGGAGCCTTACTTAAGACTCACAAGGTAATTCTTGGCACAATGCAGTAAATTGGTTGTTTTTATTAAGGGAAGAAAAAAGTTAACTAGTGCTCATTAGTTAGAGAAAAGAAGTACAAAAATTACGAGAATAAGAAAAATGTATACTTATGTAAATATCCTACATTAACCCCCTTTCAGTGTTCTTTTTGTTTGTGTAGTGTATTCCTGCTTAAATACAGTCATATTTAGAAAACTCATCAAAAGGAAGCCTGATGCTCAACAAAAGGAATGTCAAGGAGGGAAGCATCAGTGCTACACATCTCCAATTTCAATATTTCTGGCTTTTTCAAACAGATGGGGAAACTTTCTCCTGGGGTACAGTAAGGATGGCCAGTTATTAAAGATATGCCTGTACAGGTAGTATCATAGAAATCATTATGATTTGTTATTATTACTTTTTTAATTATTATTATTACTTTTTTATTATTATTGTTATTTGTTATTATTAGTGAGGTAATTTGTTATCCAGAAATGATATGGTCTACTGTGACCTGTTAAATGCAAGATGCAAAAGAAACACACACAGCACTGTTGAAACTGTCAGGACTCTTGAAAGTCCATATGAATTTTAAGATTGTTTCCCTGTCCCAGAAATAGGGTTTACACCCCTGGAAATTGTCAATGTCAGATTTTTATTGGTTAAAAATCAGTTAAAAAACAGCAATTCTACCAACACTGTAGTTGCTGTAATTAATAAGGCATACGTAGTTTTGTTTCTAGGATGTTGCTACCTGGGGATAATGTTCTGATATTCAGAAAGTGCAGTTTAATGCAGAACAAAATATGGGTCACACCTGACCTTTTAGTACTTACCAAAAGATGTGCTTGATTGTTATAACTTCAAAGTGTGTATTTTCCTCATCTTCCATGTGCATTATGTCAATCATATGTCTTCTTCATGGAAGCCACACTGGATCCCAAGCTGGCTGGATGCATGATGCTTTCATGTTTCAGAATTCTGGTGTTTGATATTTGCGGAATCTTATGTCTATTGACATAACATCAAGCATGTCTCAACTGTCGCTGATTCAAGGCATTCATAGATGTAAAACAACAGTGTGACTTTGATTTAGGTTTACTGAGAATACGGATAAGATGTGAGAAAAAAAGCTTTTGGAATGTACATAGGCTACAATAGCACAATGATGGAAAGCACAGACAGAAGTTATATTGCTTGGATGCAGATAGTGACTCTAATGACCTTAAAGAAATATTGAAGTGAAAAGGTATTAAAGCCTAGAAATAAAGCAGGGAACTGGAAGCTCAGCAGCACCAAGTACCAAATCAGTTCCAAGAAACAGAAGGTAGACTATTCCTTGCCTATTAAGTACCTGGCCAGAAAAGACTTGTTAGGCATTTTATGGGATAATGAACATATTAATGCTTGGTCTAGTAGCTCACCAGTCATAGATTTACATTACATGTATATTAGTCTATTTAAATAAAAAAAATAACTGTTTAATCTTAAACTGAGCATATCCTGCCTGCAGAGTCTCTGTGAATGGTAAAAGATGCCAGAACAAGTGGTAGAGCTGGGCAGGGATTCTTATAGTTTGGTAGATTAAATGTAGGTCTACTACTACAAATATTCTGCTGCCTCAGTACCTACAGCCTATCTATAGTTTCCACAGTGTATTCATCTCTGACTAAATCTATAACATGCCGAGGGTACCTATGAGATAACTTTTACAATCAACACAAAGAGCATTGTCAAGATAATAAAGGTCTGTTGCATTCTTCACAGTCTGTGCAGTCTGAATGGGTGTGGGAGGACTTAGCGCTTTGGAGGGCCATCAGCTAGCCATGCATTCGTGTTACAGTTTAATCACAGCTGGCAACTAGGACCATGCAGCCACTCACTCTCCCCTCGTGGGATGGGGGAGAGAATCAGAAGAGTAAAAGTGAGAAAACTCATGGGTTGAGATAAAGACAGTTTAATAAGTAAAGCAAAAGTTGCATGCGCAAACAGAACAAAATGAGGAATTCATTCACTACTTCTCATCAGCCCGCAGGTGTTCAGCCATCCCCGGGAAAGCAGGACTCCATCACGTAATGGCTACTTGGGAAGACAAAGCACCATCACTCCAAATGTCCCCCCCTTTCTTCTTCCCTCAGATTTATATACTGAGCATGATGTTATATGGCATGGAACATTTCTTTGGTCAGCTGGGGTCAGCTGTCCCGGCAGTGTCTCTTCCTAAATTTTTGTGCACTCCCAGCCTACACACTGGCGGAGCGATGTGAGGAGCAGAAAAGACCTTGACTGCTTAGCAGCAATAAAAAACACCAGTGCACTATCAACACCACTCTCATCCCAAACATATCCAAAACATAGCCCCATCTGCTAGTAAGAAAGATAACTCCATCAGCTGAAACCATGACACTTCAGCATGAAGCTAGGATAAATGTTATATTGAAGAACTGAAGTATGATGATGCAAAAAAGGAGACTGAAATAGTACACAGTTTAGGGCTTGATAATTTTTTATTTATGTATTTTAAACAATTGGATTTTAAAATATTGCTAATTACATCTTTTGTTAGACCAGAAAACAAATTTTAAGGATTTTTTTTTTCATGAGTCATATGATGGATAATGTCATAATTTATGTATCTCAGGGAAGGTGGTGTTTAGAAGAACAACAGAATGGCTGACATTGGAAGGCACCTTTGGAGATCATCTAGTCCAACCTCCATTGACCCAAAGCTGGGTCAACTACAGCAGGTTGCCCAGGGCCATGTCAAGTCAGGTTTTGAATATCATCAATGATGGAGATCCCACAACTTATTAGGGCAACCTGTTCCAGTGTTTGACCTCACATGGAAAAAGTTCTTAGTTATGCTTAAATGGCATTTTCAGTTTTTTGTCTCCTATTCAGAGGATTGCCATCAAAGCAGAGTGCTAAGCAACTGTGAGAGATGCCCAAAGTTCCTGCTAGAAAGAACAGAGAAGGTTAGAGCCATCCCTTATCTCTTTAACTTCAATGTAGGAGTGGATACCTGTCACAAAACCTAATTCCCAGATGCACTGCTGTTTTAAACAGAATGTAACATCTAAGAGGACATTTAACAATTTGCATTTATTGTCTCTCTGTGGAAAGTGCTTACAGATGAAGACAAATACTTCCTCTTCTAGTTGATCTTTTCTTCTGTATCTCATTATCAGACACTCAGACTTCAGACACTCTGTATGGTAAAATTTAATAGAAAATGCAGATAACCTTCTAAGTTGCTGAAATATTAATTTCAATTAATCAGCAGAAATCTCTTATTACTTTCTCCTAGTAGTATAATCAGTAATGAATAGAGACCATTGGGAAGAATTGTGCTTAACATACCTTTTTCTTCCCCAAAATCAAGAAGAATAGAGACTATATTGAAAGAAGAGTTGTAGTTTTAATAAAGTTCAGTTCCATCATAGCTAAATAAAAGGTGTCATCTCCTGGAACTACTTTCACAATGCTAGGTCAATAAGTTAAATTTTCTTCTATTAAAAGAGTGGTATTAGGCAGCTAAAAATGAAATTCACAACCACCAGCACAGGAAATGAAGAGACCTTTAAGCTTAGTCAACAGGAAATGCCTAAAAAAAGGAGGAAGTTTTATGTTTCTTATTTGTGATATCATCTCTCAAGCATTATGTGCTTGTTTTATATTCTTTCAAATCCTGTGACAGTCTAATATAAACTTCTTACATATTCTGGAGAACAAAGGCATGCTTTAATGTTTCCCGGAATCTGTTAATTGCCTTAACTAATAGTTTAGCTCTGTCTCCTTTTATTTTTTTCTATTTTTTTTTCCTACCTGTACTTTATCCTGCCTTATAAAATCAAGATTTCTGGTTGAAATCTTTGTACCCAAGCTTCATCAGAAATGAGGAATCATGTCTGCCTTAGAATAAGCCCAGGATTTAGTGCATAGTTCTGCGGAATGGAGAATGTAGAATCATTCAAGATGAAAAAAATTAATTCAATGCAGGAATATACTACCTGGTAAAGAGTGAAGCCACTATATATTATTATTCAGGAGCTAGTGCCATCCATGTTATTTTTTTAAGTAAAGATAGGTTTTAAAACTTCTTTTTATGATATATTCAAAGCAAAAAATCCTAACCAAGAAACAAACACGTTATTGTTTTAAGTAAAGACAGGTTTTAAAAAATCTTTTTATGATATATTCAAAGAAAAAAAAAGCCTAACCAACAAACAAACAAGCCCTCTGAATTAATTCTGTACAATGCTTCAACTTACTAAAGTGACCCTGTGGTGATGAAAATTCATCTTTCTGTAACTTATCTTTCAGCATAACTCTTTTTTTGTACCTCCCTTAATGGAATTATATTACACCTTCTGTGAGTCACATAAAGTAGAATTTCCACATATCTACTTGATACATTTATTTGCTACTGCAAACAGTATGCAATCAACTGTTAGAGGTTCGAGAGCATCTGTTTTAAATGGACAGTCTACATTGTCCTAAGGGAACTGTATGAAGTGATTTTTCCTTTCCACATTAATATTTCCAATATTAATGCTACATATTATTCAAAGTGAAAGTTAAAAGGTAATTTACTCATACAGTGGTTACATCATCACTTCTTAGTGGCCTTGTCCTTTTTTTCAGATATTAGGCCTCTCCTTAAGAGTTAAAGTTTGAAACATCTACTGTTTAGTACTATTTGGCACTCAGACTCCAAAAAGTGCCTTTAGATTGCTTGCAGCTTTATATAACGATCTCCAGGTCAAAGAAAATACAAATCTTCTGTGTGAGATTCTGCTTTCTAAAAATGCAGGGCCACCACTGAAGATCAGAGACCTCAAACTTCATCTGGGACTGTGTGGATGCAAAAAAATAATTCAGGAACGTGCTGATCATGCTTCAGGTAGGTCAGTTAGGTAGCACAAGTTACAAAGCTTGCTGGTAATTGTCCTGGACAATTCTCTCCACTCTGAAGTCTAAGACTAATGCAGAGTAAGAGTTAAATGGCTTGTGAATAGATACTACATATCAGCTGAATACTTGTTCTTTTAATTGTGTATAGTCCTGTTTGCATATGATCTCTTCCACAGGAAGAACTGTTTATTATTAAATGCAGAAGTAATAGTGAAGGAAAAGTGACTCTTCCTCCTACTTAATATCTGCTGTCCGAGCAAGTTTCATACTCGATATTACAAAATATTTAGGAACAGCTCAAAATATTAAAAAAAATATGGCCTGGAACTTTCATTATATAGGAAATTTCCCAGATATTTTCCAAAACTTACATCAAACCAAAATTTGCTTTATTTGAGTTTTCTGAAAAAAAAAAATAACATAAAAAAGAGAAGGTCCTTAGGTCTTTAATTTCCCAGAGGCTCTTTTCCTCTTTTGATTGATAATTTGTGAAGAAAAGGATTAACCTCTTCATATATTTTGATGTTTTACACGAACAACAGTAAGATCCTATCTACTTACATTCTCTGAGAAATTATTAAGATTATAAAAGACGTCCATCATACTAGTTCTCCAAAACAAACCATTGGTTGCTTATAAACAGAAGGGAAAGCTAAATAAATGTCCTTTCTAACAAATTCAGGAAGGTGTCCCATCTTTTTGGCCACATATTCAATCTTATTTGAATTCTGAACTTGAGATTTACCTATCCTACATCAATTTCCAGAGATGTATTACTAAAGATTGAGGTTTTTTTAAGAACTGAAGAAGTAAGATACTTCTTGGAAAATAAAGTGTCTGGTTATGACCCTATATATAATTATTAATCAAGGTTCCATCTCACCTTTTTGCATACAGGGTATTTATTCATTAAAAAAAATAATTCTTAAAGCTTAAGTTAATCAAAGTTTTTAGACTTCAAGCATTTTCATAAAGCAAATGTCATGAGTAGACCTATTATGCATTCAGATTTCTCCAAAACTTCACTGGCCACTTCACTTGGAATTTGCATGTAGTTTGAATTCAAGGTATTCTCTAACCTTGAATTTTTGAACAACTGCCAATCTGCTCAGAGGATATTTAGAGCTTCCAAACGTCTAGTGTTGCAACTTAGGGAAAAAAAGAGGATCTATGGCCTCTGGAAGGAAGGGCAGGCCACTCAAGATGACTACAAAGAGGTAGTTAAGCTATGTAGGGAAAAAATCAGGAGGGCCAAAGCCCAGCTAGAGCTAAACCTGGCTTCTGTTGTCAAGGACAACAAAAAAAGTTTCTATAAATATATTAGCAATAAGAAGAGGACTAAGGATTATCTGTCCTCTAGTAGATAGGGCCGGCAACATAGTGACCAAGGATGAGGAAAAGGCTGAGGTATTTAATGAAGTCTTTGCCTCAGTCTTCAGCAGTAGGACCAGTTGTTCCCTGAGCACCCAGACCCCTGAACTAGAAGACAGGGATGGGGAGCAGAATGAAGCCCCTCTAATCCAAAGGGAAACGGTGAGGGACATGCTTCAGCACCTGGAGGTGCACAAATCTATGGGGCCGGATGGGATCCACCCAAGGGTATTGAAAGAGCTGGCGGAAGTGCTCGCCAGGCCACTTTGCATCATTTATGAGCAGTCCTGGACAACCGGGGAGGTCCCAGCTGACTGGAGGTTAGCAAATGTGACACCCGTCCACAAGAAGGGCCGGAAGGAGGATCCAGGGAACTACAGGCCAGTCAGTCTGACCTCGGTGCCTGGGAAGGTCATGGAACAGATCCTCCTCAGTGCCATTACACGGCACATGCAGGAGAACAGGGTGATCAGGCCCAGTCAGCATGGGTTTGTGAAGGGCAGGTCATGCCTATCAAACCTAATATCCTTCTATGATAAGGTGACCCACTTAGTGGATGAGGGAAAAGCTGTGGATGTTATCTACTTAGATTTTTGCAAAGCTTTTGACACTGTTTCCCACAGCATTCTCCTGGAGAAACTGGCTGCTCATGGCCTGGACAGGTGTACTCTTCGCTGGGTAAAAAACTGGCTGGATGGCCGTGCCCAGAGAGTGGTGGTAAATGGAGTTAAATCCAGTTGGTGTCCGGTCACAAGTGGTGTCCCCCAGGGCTCGGTGCTGGGGCCAGTTCTTGTTAATATCTTTATCAATGATCTGGATGAAGGGATCGAATGCACCCTCAGTAAATTCGCAGATGACACTAAGCTGGGCGGGCGTGTTGATCTGCTTGAGGGTAGGAAGGCTCTGCAGAGGGATCTGGACAGGCTGGACCGATGGGCTGAGACCAATGGTATGAGGTTCAACAAGGCCAAATGCCGGGTCCTGCACTTGGATCACAACAACCCCATGCAGCGCTACAGGATTGGGGCAGAGTGGCTCGAAAGCCGCTCGACAGAAAAGGACCTGGGGGTGTTGGTTGACAGCCAGCTGAATATGAGCCAGCAGTGTGCCCAGGTGGCCAAGAAGGCCAACAGCATCCTAGCCTGTATCAGGAATAGTGTGGTGAGCCGGACTAGGGAAGTGATCATCCCCCTGTACTCGGCACTGGTGAGGCCCCACCTCGAGTACTGCATTCAGTTTTGGGCCCCTCGCTACAAGAGGGACATTGAGGTGCTGGAGCGTGTCCAGAGAAGGGCTACAAAGGTGAGGGGTCTGGAGGACAAACCTTATGAAGAACGACTGAGAGAGCTGGGGTTGTTTAGCCTGGAGAAGAGGAGGCTGA
This sequence comes from Chroicocephalus ridibundus, assembly GCF_963924245.1. Lineage (NCBI taxonomy): Eukaryota > Metazoa > Chordata > Aves > Charadriiformes > Laridae > Chroicocephalus > Chroicocephalus ridibundus. The sequence goes on from NC_086284.1 coordinate 42,220,137, forward strand.
GGGGAGACCTTATCACCCTCTACAACTACCTGAAAGGAGGTTGTAGAGAGATGGGGGCTGACCTCTTCTCCCTGGTGACAAGTGATAGGACAAGAGGAAATGGGTTCAAGTTACGTCAGGGGAGGTTTAGATTGGATATTAGGAAACATTTTTTCACTGAAAGGGTTATTAAACATTGGAATAGGCTGCCCAGGGAGGTGGTGGATTCACCATCCCTGGAGGTGTTTAAAAAAAGGGTAGATGGGGCACTTAGGGACGTGGTTTAGAAGTGGCTCTTGTCAGGGTAGGCTAAAGGTTGAACTCGATGATCTTAAAGGTCCCGTCCAACCTCAACAATTCTATGATTCTATGATTCTAAGAAATTGTGGGCACACAAAGGTCAACTCCACTGAGTGTATGGAATGAATCAGATGTACTGTAATGAGCTTGCTGTGGAGATGCCCCATATATTTCAAGTAAGTAAGATACAAATATTTATTCATATACATACTATTTATGTACAAGCTTTCTAAGTAGCACATGTACAGGAGATGTAAAACATCCGGAACACAATGAGTTTGCTATCCATGGGTTTATGCGATATTTTATCTGAGAAATGACAGAAATGTATTGTCCATGAACAGGGCTTACACAGTAATTCTAAAGGACATGAAGGAAACGTGCTATTTTGTTTAAAACATTGAAATGGCTCAAACTTTTGCTAGTGAAATATATAAAAACAAACAACATCCCCCCTCCCACTCAAAAAACCCTCCAAAACCATGCAGTCTTAATACTATTGCAGGTTGAAACTAAATCACAGTTCATAATAAGAGGTAAAAAAACATTCACAAGAAAATCCATATCCTCAAGATACCATGGTTTGCAAGCACAAATATTTTATTCTTATGAATCCTACCATGGATCTTGCTTATTATTTCACAGTCATCTTTCTTCTTAAGTTTCTACATTTCTCTGAACTTTGCAAGCGAATCACTGATATGTTGAGTTACTTCTCCATTATTTACTGTTGAAAATCAAGTTACTTTTTTTTCCCAGACTGAGTAGTTTTAACAAAGTAGAGCCACAAAAAAAATACTTTTTATCTTTGGAATGAGTACCTTTTTTTGTATTGCTTTGATCTGTGTGGCAAAAGCAATAAATAGGGTTTTATTCCTTGATTATGGTAGCTCAGGGAAGTAAGTGATCCTTGATTTGCTTGCAATCCAATATGTCTAGGCTGTAAAAGTTTGTAATTAAAAATGTACGCATATAACCTTTTTTAGATTTGCTTTGTGTCTCTGGGAAATTAACTACAATGCAAACCAGTCCGTTATTTATTTTATCCCGTTTATACCCTTGAGTGACTCATAGGTATTTCTGGGATATCTATGATGAGCACTGTGCGGGGAAAAAAAACCTGAATAAAAGTCTGTGCTCTCTGAAGCAAATCTCTGGCATAGATGGACCATTTCTCAGCAAGTTAATGCTGCAGATATACTCTATTTGTTCCCTTACTCCTCTGGGCAAAGTTACATTGAGTATTGGCACCAATGGGCCTGAAAAACAGGAACATCTGTTTGAATCGTAAGACACTTGTTGATGGAGCTTAGCAACACAACAGTATTTAGTTTGTCTCAAGAATACAGGAAGTGTTTTGTAGGAACAGGGACTAGAAATTATATCCGCAATGCATTTTTTTCTACCCCATTTATACTGTTATAGTCAGATATGAAAACCAAGATGTTTATAGTAATGTTTTATTTAGATTTTATGTGAGCACTGTGTGCGTAGTCACTTCCTTTATATTCTTTTAAATTTTATTCAATTTGTATTCCTTATATCTTTAAAAACCTACAGGTTTTTTCAGTATTATACTTTCTCCATCAAAGTGTACTTCTTCTTCATGATTCAGGTCTTGCTTTTAAATGCTCCTCCACCGTAAAATCTATTATGATTATATCAGTCTTATAAAAGTGTTGTTATTCACTATGTAAGAACCTAAAGAAGGGAAAATTAAGTCTTATTTATTTTTCACATGTAGCTTAATAATTTATATTTACAGGAACTCTGTGTATTAAGCCTCACTTACATCAGGGAAGGAAAAAGAACTAGATTTAAAACACACCTAGCTATTTTCTGTCACAGTATATGTGAAACCAAATGGAACACAGAGGTACCAACAGGTACCAAATATATCTAGTTCCTGTTTTACATGATTGATGAAAGAAATATTGTTTTCTGTTAATGAGAGTGAAGACCATTTCACCCTGGTGTCCTTTGTCTATTAAAGGTTTTCTTTGGATGCACCATATTCAAAGGCACATTTGAGAACCACAATAATTGAATGGTCATATCTGTTTTATTTATTGTTTTTATTAATAAATAGGCCAGAAAGCCTTTATTCAGTCACCACAGGGGAAAAAAAAAAAAAAGAAAAAGAAAAAGAAAAGAACTAAAATCTTCATTATATCACCGTAAAAAACGTAGAAAAGGGTAAAAAAAATGTCTAACAATATTTACGTATTTTATCCATTTTAATTGTTACAAATCAGTAAGGAAATCAAGAACCCCCAAATAAGGGGATTAATCTCAGCTGTTAGTCCTTTGGTATTCATATGCTTCACAAAGGGAATCCACACTAAAGTTCATATCTTAAATAGGTGGAATGAATTGCTCCCTGGAAATGTTTAGCCAACTTTAAAAAGAAGCATATGATTAAAAAAATAAAAAGGTTTTTGAATAAAAACATTAGAACAGATTCTTTGCTGTCTTGTCTTCTGATATTCAGCTCTCATGATTGACTGCTCGGTGCAATTTTTATTGAAGTCTACAGGAAAATTCCTTTAAGAATTGCTTTCACAGAATAAGTTTAAAAGTTTTTGAGGAAAAATAATAACTATTCCCATTCTTCTTAATTTACTCTCCTTCCCTTGCCTTCTCAAGCATTGATTGAAACTTTTGTTCCAGTTGAAAACACTCAATATTTCTATTATTTAGGACATGAGAATAATTCACTTTTTATTAATTCTCCTGAGGTCTTTGCATATAGGAGAATTGTTTAGGGTTTTCTTCAGTGGAAGCTGAATAATGAATTTTTTGCAGAATGGGTAAGAAAGCTAAATATACTTAACAGAAAATTAAATTTATCTAGTCAAGATTTTTTTTTCCCTAAATGCACACATATGTTCCCTTCATGGAAATAAATTAGGCATGTAATGAAAATATAAACAGTCTTCTAGAATATTGCCATTGTGTTCTTTAACAGTTTATCATTTAAAAAGACACAGTTTTAGACAAAACCTCACTCATTTGAATTTGCTTAATTGCACTTAGTACTCAATTTGTGAAATATTGTATGGAAGACAATTTAAAATTCTGATTTTGAAATCTCTTGAAAGAAAATGCCACAGACCCATTTCAAGGTGGATGGATACCAAAGGTCAAATTTGCAATTAATATACTGTCAGGGTGAGTTTAATTAAATTATAATAAAAAGCTAAAATTTAATGCTGATTTTAGCATGCATTAATGACATTAAGGCATATATAGTGTTTCTTATTTTAGCAGATAATGAATATGTTGAATCATTTAGTATTATGTGCATTACTTTTATTACAACACTGAAAAATTCAGGTCTACTGGTCTACTGATAGATCTGTTGTTCTTTCAGTCATAAATACAGGTCTTGGGTTTTTTTCTTTTTACAATTATTTCAATTTGTTAATGTTAAGGGTTACGAGTGGATGACACTGTCAGCAATCAGTTGCTTATCATAAGCTCTTCTGTCACCTTTATTACAGAGGAGGGTAGTAGCCAATTAATGCATCTTATGGAAAGTTTTAGATAAAATTCTGCCCTACCTTCTTTTAATAAAGATAAACAATTATGTTTTTTGACATTGAAAGAAAAAAAGAAAGCACTATGGACAAAATGCCCTTAAGTTGGGAGTTCACCAAATCCCAGATTGCTTGATTCAAAAAAACAGGAGCCTTATCTTTCTAGTAAGATTTTATTATATACATATACTTTTTTTTTTTTTATCTTACATGAAAGTCTTTCCATTTAAAAATAATTTAATCTCTTCCTCCATCCATTTTATGAATTCTGAATGCTATCTGAAATAAGTTAAACACTATATTGCTGGACAGTCATTTGCCATTAAGATCAAGTCAGCTTGAAAAAAGTCCTTGGCCTGATCTTTTGCGCTTTGGAACCCTAACTAGAGTGCACTGCAGTCTAATACACTGTATATTTCCTGAAAGAGTTGATTCTGAAATCTGATTTATTCTGATCAACTGAGAAAATTAATAGAGTGATTCCTCCCTCCCCTCCCCCTCCATAGTCAGCTAATCATACTAAGAAGGGGGAAGGTAGCCAGGGCAAATTATCCAGGAGTGTGTAAGGAAGTCATAATATTATAGGGCCCTGATGAGAATGTAAAGTAGCATGATCTGAAGTTTCCCAAACAATTTCTCAGCTATAACTTTTCAAATTACCCAAAACAAATACAAAAAATAAAATTTAAGTACTCTGAAGAAATATTCACACGTATGCCTGTTAATTGTAGGTGTGTATCCAGCTGTATAAAGATGGACAAAAAATAAGACAAAGGCATTTTGAAAATAAATGTTTCTCCTTCCCCACCCTCTCTCTCACTCTTTCTCCAAATAGGCTGCAACATCAGATTTTCATATTCATGACAACCTGCAAGTTGTTGAACAACTGTTGATTTTACTTTACAAAAAATATACACTAATTTTGTGTTTCAGTGGCACAACGAGCATGTGCTTTGGCTATGTGAAAGATCTCTACTTGTTTTAGCTCCATTTAGAAGAATATTCCTTTAAATGTTTGCAAACAGACACATCAAATGCTGTGTCAGCTATATCCCTCATGTCCCAAGAGACATGGAATATACATTTCACAAAGAATACTGCACTGACAAAGAAAGAAAGAGAGGAATCTTCAAAATGAGACATAACACTATTTAATGGCAAATATACACCATGATTAATCATAGAAGTTCTGTTGAGCTATGTATATATTAGGCATATTGTTTCTCCTTCAAACTAGAATACCATTAAGATCTTGCTTGTCTCTTAATGAAGGCAAAAATAATATTGAAAATATTATTAAATTATTAAATAGAATCATATGCTTTATCAATAATATTCAACCCTTTTCCACATATGAATTGTTGGTAATATATGTTGATGAACTTGTGAATTCTGAATAAATGTGTATGCACTGTTAGGAGGCAAAATGGCTTTGTGTTTAGATTCTGACATAAATGCAACTTCTTGGTTTGTAATTAGGCATAAAATATTATTTTGTTCTTGGACTATGTTCCTGAAGTCTTCTTATCTGAAATGGTAGAATTTTTTTGCATTGTTGCATTATTTTCTGTATTAGCGGTGGTTTTGTTGGTGCTTTATCCAGTTACTTGAAAAATAAAATAATGAAATTAATTGAACTTCTGAAAAGGCAGGAATGATGATGTTACCAAAAGATGTTTTCTTCACAGCTTTTATTAAAAACCACATATTTGTTTAGCTGATAATTGGAACAACTCTTGATACGTGTCTAGTTCCTTCATGAAATGCTGCCACTAGTGCAATGACCTTCTGCAATGCTGCCAGTTTTTCAGCTGCTTCACCAGAATCACAGTTCTGTGCAACTCTGCTGATGTTCTCCTTATCCTTGGCTAGATTTTGAGACAGTACTGTGACCTGAAAAAAAGTGTCAAGGACTTGCTATTTAAATTCCCGACATGAATAATGATAAAGGCTGCTTCTCAATCCTGGCCATTAATTCCACTTCCTAGATGAAGTTTCATACCACAGGCAGCTGCTCGGAGAGTCCAAGGTTGCACTATTCTTTTGGGTAACTCATCAGTTACTTTTGAAAGCTTTGTGGGAGATCTGCAGAAAGATTGGTTAATTTGTGATTGGAGCTGCAGCACAGAGATAAATGCAGGTTTTTAAAAATTATGACTAGTTAGCTGTCTCAGAGGTGAATAAACCAGCTAATTAAGTTATTTGTTGCAGTTCAACATATGAAGAAACATAAACTTTATCCTAAGGAAGACAGTTTGTCTATACATATGCCTGAAAACAAATTCTTGTGTCATTATGAAAGTTTTCTTCCAAATAGCAGCAAACTTCTACTACATTTATGGTAAATGGGATTTTATCTGTAATTCTCTGGAAAATATTAAAGAGTAACATAGCTCATTTTTTCTTCTTTCTGACTTAAATGCAAATGGTATGTCAATGTCAGCAAAAGGATTCTGATTAATTTTTCAAAGACTCTGAAAATAATTAGAATTGTGTTTCTCATACTGAATTCTAATCCTTCATGTAAGAAACTAAACAAAACATTATATGTACTTTTTCAAAGTTTTTATTTTGGTTTGGTTTATACCTTGAGCGCTGAACAAGTGCTCAGCATATAAAGTCAAAATGTATTTTGTTATGCAGGAGTGAAGAAACACCAACCACGCATACATATATGATTCTGAATGGTTTTGCTCATATTTCTTTGTGTTTACATGAACTCGAAGAAATATGAGCAAAAGAGATTTGGAATCATGATTGTGGAAAATACTACAAGTCAGATGAATCTCCATAATACAATTCCCATTCGCTTTTGTTCTCACATGTTCTCCAGTGTGAAGACAGTAGTGGGATAAATGCATAGAATTATGTATTTTTACCATCCTTCACACCAAGGAAAAATATATTTTTCAGTCATGGTCTGAAATAGCAGACATTCAGATGGAGAAGCTTACGATCTTTCAGGTGTCTGAGACTTTGCAATCTGCTTAACATATCTGTTAATCAATCAGCTAGATTTATCTGCAAAGCCTCCTTTGCACTGTTACTGGTCAGGCTGAGTCTTGTTCTGCACTGCTTGTCCATTGATGTTTCACAGCAGGCTCAACACTTGATAAGGATTTCCCCACAGATGATGATGTCCTTGCTTTGTGGGACAGAAATTTCTGTTTCTAAAACAGACTTTCCATTGAGCGTAAAGTGTATTTCCAAAACAGAAACTAACAACTCAAATACTTTAGACTTTGAGACTGTTCGGGACTGGCTTTTTTCTTCTCCTGCAGGGAAGATGAGACTCAAGCTTTCCAATACTTTAATTTGGCTTTCTTAGGAGGTAAGTGTTTCTACTTTTTGTTTGTTTGTTTGACCTCTCCAATGCCCTATGACAAGTAAATGGATATACACATGAGGGAACCTAAATTAGAGGGTAACAAAATTCCTGGATGCTTAGCAAAAAGGTAAAGAAAACTACTTGGAATATGAGGTAAGAGCTGAATAATTCTGAATGACATTTGATGACTGAATGTTTTTATGTTACTGTCAAATAACTTTAAGTTAGAATGTAGGAGTCCTGTTGATGCTGTTCGAAAGAAAAATCTGACAAACTCTTACAAATAATAGGTATATTAGACTCAGAATTGGCTTGAGTTTGGCTACAGGTAAAGGTTTTGGATAACTTTCTGAATTGCATTATTTCACTGGAGTGAAAATGAAGCATGCGGGACTGACCCAGCATATTTTATAAGCAATTTTATTCTATAAAACAAAAATTTATTTGCACTGCAATAACATATTCCTCTACTCATGACATTTGAAAACAGAATACAAGTTAAAAAGAATCACATGCTGTTGTAAAAAAAGCATACAATAAAAGAAGTTTGTTACAGAAGAAGAAAAGGTTTTTCTTGTATTATTAAGTATTTAGGTTTTTTCTCCCTGCAAGACACTCATATTCGTTATACAAACTGCATATCAGATATGCAGTATCTGTAATTTAATGACTGATCCTAAACTTCCTGTTTTCTATTTTTCTGTTTCAATTTTCAAATAGTTTGATCTGTTTTCTCTATGTCTGAAGAATATGTCCTGCAGCTTATACTACAATATCTCCATCTACAGAGACTGATATCAGACTGTTGCTTAGGGACTGAGGCACACATTTTTTAATACATTTAATATAATTTATGAGACCTAATCTTTATGTTCTGTTGCAAATATTTAATCTACAAAATAACAAAATTATTATGAGAAAATCTGCCCGACATAGCTTGTATGTGAAATCTTCAATTGCATGTTAGTAAAACAAGATGAAAAAGAAGGCGCTCACCCTTTAGTCCTTTATAAATTAATTTGTGAGTGTGAGGCGCCAAAGAACAGAACAGGAGATATACATTACTATATATACACAAAAAGTATATTGACTTTGTAAATCCTCCCATTTGCATCTTTAGAGGTAGAAGACCTGCTGTTCATCAAGATGGTAAGGAAAAATAAAATAACGGAGCTACATCATGTCAACAATAAACTTTACAGCAATTCTCTCAACATAAATCATTGGTAAGAAAAAACTAATAAAAAAGTGGCTTGGTGTGCATGTACTGGATATGTATGCCACTATCAAAATATTTGTTTCTTCTGTCAACATTTTCAGCCTTTAAATGTCAAAATATATTTTAGAAAAATCACAGTACTTCACATTGTGTTATATTTTGTGTTAATCTCAACACTCACAAGATGTACTGAATTTGAGTTTGACTGTCATTTAAGATTTTTCAATGGATTAAGTATGGAGTTGACCACTGCATAAATATAAGCATCAGATAAATACTGAAACATTTAGCTCAGTCTGAAGTGGTGACAGAGCAAATTCACTGTCAAAGCCTCTGTTCTTCAAACCCATGCATTGCAGGATAAAAGTAGGGATTTGTGGTTCACCCTCTTTAGTAAATATACCTGCGAACATTAATTTGTACACACATTCAAAAATACATTTTAGGTGTGCAACTCTTGTCCCTAAAAGCCCATTCATCAACTGTACCCTGAACTTCTGTGCCTGTTTTGGTTGTTCTGGGCCTGAAGTGAGTAGCCCAGATTATCACACATCATTTATCTCAGTGCAAAACATAGACGAATCTCTTAAATACCATACTGGAATTTTAAAAAAATCTCATACAAGACATTGGCCATATAATGTATAAACATGCCAAATGACTTCATCATACTCAAAATTAATTGTTGGATACTATGTACACACCGGCAAGTATCAGTCTACATCAGGTGCCTCATTCCTCCAGGAATGTATGTTTTTGACGTCAAGATAAAAGGAGGTTCATAGCACAACCATGTTTTACATTTTTCTTTCTTCATAACAAGCTAAGAAAGCTTGCGGTCTGCAAGTTCAATATCATTTCCAGTACCAAAAGCAAGATCTTTGAAAGCATTTGTATTTAAGATAAAGATAGAACCTAGTGTCAGCTCAGTTTCACTCTTGGTTTTCTTCCTCAGTTTTAAAAGAAATTTAGTGAGAATATTCAGTATTCTACAGCATATACTTTCCCTACCTCAGTTTAATTGTATTACAATGAGTGCAAGATCTCAACTGTGGAATAGGGAGCTGTGAATAGAGTTTCATTATGCTAGAAATCTTAATTTAAGCTCAGTTGCATTGTTGGTTTACCTTATCAAAATGCTCTCCAGCAAGCTGAGCTGACGAGATAATGCAGAATGGAATATTTGTTATGATCCGCCAAGTACATAAACACAGAACAAAAGTAAATAACTGTCATCCCAAAATTAACATACTCTTCCCCAAAGAACTGCTGTTCATAAACATCTAATTAATTCAATAAAGGTATGTCTGGGTATATTCAATAGAGGATATTGCTTGGTTATTTTGTCCTCTTATAAAGACGTGGAGAGGAAGTAACTGCAGTGGTAGCACTTCTGCAAATTCCTAAAATTCCTGTTTTGAAATTACTAGAATTTTATCTCTTCTATCACTGAAATCCATTTTTTATATAAAACCTAAACTTATTGATATCACTTCTATTCAATCTGAGCTTTATTAGCATCTCAGTCTGTTACATATTACATCACCTTAATGTAATGAATAAGACAACTGTGAAACTAATAATGGCATGGTCATTCATTTAAACCAGCACATAATTTTACAGAATGTTTAGAAACATCTTTGTTTTGCTTTGTTTTGGTATGGTTTTTGTTTTGTTTTCCTTGATGTGCCCAAGGAGTCATTCAAGGGATCACTCACTCAGCTGTGGCACAGTATTATTCCCTCAAAGTCAGCACCATTTTGGCATTGACTTATGTGTGAGAATGACTGAATAATATCTTTATCAATGAACTACATGAGGGGATCAAGTGCAACCTCAGTAATTTTGCAGATGACACCAAGTTGGGTGGGAGTGTCGACCTGCTTGAGGGTAGAAAGGCTTTGCAGAGGGATCTGGACAGGCTGCATCAATAGGCCAAGGCCAGTGCTATGAGGTTCAACAAGGCCAAGTGCCGGGTACTGCGCTTGGCTCACAACAACCTCATGCAGTGTTACAAGCTTGGTTAAGAGTGGCTGGAGAACTGCCTGGCAGAAAAGGACCTGGGGGTGTTGGTCGACTGCCGGCTGAATATGAGCCAGCAGTGTGCCCAGGTGGAACAAGAAGGCCAACAGCATCCTGGCCTGTATCAGGAACAGTGTGGTGAGTAGGACTAGGGAAGTGATTTTCCCTCTGTACTTGGCACTGGTGAGGTTGCACCTCGAGTACTGTGTCCAGTTTTGGGCCCCTCACCACAAAAAAGACATTGAGGTGCTGGAGCGTGTTCAGAGAAGAGCGACAAAGCTGGTGAGGGGTCTGGAGAACAGGTCTTATGAGGAGCATCTGAGGGAGCTGGAGTTGTTTAGCCTGGAGAAAAGGAGGCTGAGGGGAGACCTTATTGCTCTCTACAATTACCTGAGTGGAGGTTGTAGGGAGGTGGGGGTCAGTCTCTTTTCCCAAGTAACAGGCAATAGAACAAGAGGAAATGGCCTGAAGTTGCCTCAGGGTGGGTTTAGATTGCGTATTAGGAAAAATGTCTTGACAGAAAGGGTTATCAAGCATTGGAACTGGCTGCCCAGGGAAGTAGTTGAGTCAGCATCCTGGAGGTATTTAAAAGACATGTAGACTTGGTGCTTAGGGACACTGTTTAGTGGTGGGTTGGTAGTCCTAGGTTAATGGTTGGAGTCAGTCTTAAAGATCTTGTCCAAACTGAATGATTCTATGATTCTATGATCCTTACAGTACTGACAAAGCAAGGATTTCTTGTTATATAATTATGCTTTTTATACAGTAAGAATGAAAATAACTATTTAAATTCCCACTTTTAGAATTTGAAAAAAATAACATTAAAAATGTTTAATAATTTTTCCTCTGAACAAGACACAACTGTAGTGTCAAGCTTCTATAGCTGCAGAGAGTTAAATTTGCACACATAGACTGGAATTTGAATAATTTCAGAAAGTTAGGCTGAAACTTCAGTAATGTTTTCATTACGTTAGAAAAAATCTGCTGCATTTCTATCTCTGTTCCCATGGATGATGTTTAAACTACAGTAGAGGAAGACCTTCTAAGTATAGGAGGACATCTTAAATTTAAAATGATCAATTTCATAACCCCAGGCTAAAATTCCTATTAAGATAAATACATGGACTCTTATTTTAACAAACAAAGGAAACAAAGCCAGGTATGGGTGCTGGTTTTGGAACTAAGACATTAAGCTGAAGTCTGGACATCTTAGGAAAATGGTAGAGAACTCAACTTTTTGTTTAAATTCTCTCACAGGTGAAGAACATTTAGAATAGTAGATGTACAACTAGCAAGTTGCTTTAAATGTTACTACATAGGCTAGACAGTCTTACTTTATAATTATTTGTTTATTTATTCCTGCTGAACTTGTTTTTTCTGTGGCCACATATGTTTTACAACTGTTAAGTCATTTTGGTGGGATTCATATTTATGTATGCTGTGTATTGATATTTTATAAGCTCTATGATAGATAGAAAGAAACAAAGAAACAAAGAAACAAAGAAGGAAGGAAGGAAGGAAGGAAGGAAGGAAGGAAGGAAGGAAGGAAGGAAGGAAGGAAGGAAGGAAGGAAGGAAGGAAGGAAGGAAGGAAGGAAGGAAGGAAGGAATAGATAGATAATGTTGTATGGCAAATCTTCCTAACTCTCTTAGTTGTTTTTATCTGTCTATGAAACTAGTAACTGCTGGCAAAATCAGATATTCCACATAGAACTGCAGACCTCTGAGCACCTTATTGCATTTTCACATATTGCCAGATGTCAGCTGAGCCACAAAACTGTCCATGTTTATACACTTACACAGAAAACTAGCATTTGTCATGTTCTGAGAGAGTGGTGTAATGCTACTGTTGTACAGTAGATTCAGAGTAATCCATAAGTACTTGCTCACGAGTTTAAGTCCTTAATCAAAACAACATAGAAAAAAAAAAAACCAACCCTCAGTGACAGCAATTTGAATGTCTTTGACATGTTTTCAAAAGAAAATATTTAAATATCTTTAATGCTCATTTATACATATTTAGGACTTAGTTGTACTTTCACAGATATTAAGTGTAGACATCTGTGGTTGCAACAGAGAACTAAATAGCTCTATTACTACTACTACAACAACAAAACACTATATTCCTATTTTTAGACTTGAATCAATTCTCAGTGTTTTAGTTAATAAGCCATATCCTGTGCCCATTCCTGCTCTGGTGCATGTCTATGTGAAAAGTCTAGTCCAGCTAGGGAGACCTAGGAAGACTGGAAAACAACAAAAAAAAACCCCAAAAAACAAAACTAACCACCACTTTATCAACTCTGAAACATCAGGAAGTATGTAAGCAGGTATTCTCAAAGGCTGGTTTGAATTTAGGGAGCTCGTCTCAATTACACAGACAAAACACAGAGGCAAACATTATTGTCTGAATTTGGCCTTTGCAATTCTTTAAATAACTGTATTAATCTTTTTTCTCTTTTTTCCTTCAAATAGGACATTGACTGGTTACTATAAATCCAGATTTTAATTCTGTGTCAGTGTAATATAAATATTAATACTATATCCACTGGAAGACATACATTTGGGTATTTATTCTACTTATTCTCCTAAGCAGTCTCACTGATCAGGATACACCTTCCATTATAAATTTGCATATGCATCTTTCAAGTCAGCTATCCATGACACATTATATGAAGAGTAATCTCTTCGGGAATCCAAATTAGAAAATAGAAAATGGTGACAAGACAACAATTGCCATGAGATTCATAGCTGTGCAGAGACAAGCAGGCTAATACCGTGCAGGACTGACTATTTTCAATGTTATTGTCAGTTTCTCTTGGGGGGGAAAAAAAAAAGTTTAAAATGTGATATTTTGGCTTTCCATACCATGAAAACAAATATTGAAGCTTTCTGCATGAAACACAGTACAGAAAAATAGTGAGTTTTTCTTGTTATCAAATTTCGGAAAGGCTGGAAAGGGCGACTAGTACAGTGTTGCATTTGGTTTGACAATTAATATATAATAATTGTAGTTTATTTTTATGTTTATATAAATTGTGCAGAACTTGTGTCTCTAAGAATCTGGTATCCAGTGATTAAGATAATTGGACAGTTAATTTGCTGAAATTGATTGCTCTGATGAGATATTATGAATAGCAGGTTTTATTTAAAAAAAAAAAAAAGCACATTAGTAAAGCAATTAATTTTAACAAGGTGGAAGAATCAAGAAATAGAAGAAGGGCTTAACGGTGACCAGTAAACAGCAGCTGCTGCTACACTGCATATACTCTTGCTTTGCATTAGCTTTCTTTTTACACTAAGTGAAACAAGACCTTTGCAACTTTGGGGATACTAATATGCAGATTTTTTTTTTTTTTAACTTTCAATTATAAATATAAAACCTAAACCCAATGTAATAGGACAAACTTATTGTAAATTATTTCCTCCTTCATTGTTTGTGAGGAGTGTGGTACTTTAGGGTCAAATTCTTCTAATGATTGACAGTGGGGACAGGAGAAGGAAAGGACAACTAGAATGGAGAGAAATGACTGTTGATGGGAGGAGAAGAGGGAGTGCACTAAAATATTCTAGAACTTTTACAGTGATTTGATATGGGTTTTACCTCCACACCTGGACAAATTTAATTAAGGCTGTTCTTTTTATGCTTTTTGCGATTCACTTAGCGTGTTTAACTCCCATCCTTTCTCACTATGCTGAACTTGTACTCTGAGTGCAGATTGCCATTGAAATATGTAATGTACAAGGTACTAAACTGATCCTTAGGTAGGTTTCTTCATCTAAAAGTACATAGACATTGTGCACCTATAAAGAATTTTAACTGGAATATAGACAAAACACCAATTATAAGCATGCTTAAATGTGCATTTATATATAAAAATTGCCTATTAAAATAAACAGTACTTCCTAAAGCATGCTTAGATGATTGCTATTATCTGTTTACTAATTTTGTCAATGAGGTGACACACACAGGCTCACTGTGGGGAATCTTTACAATATCTTTGAAGTATTCTGTGAGCCAGAGACTCTTATTTTCTGCTTCGTGGTGTGTGGTAAGAACTACAATAACAATAATCTGGAGGTAATTACTGTCTCTAAATTACTTCAGTTGAGCTTTCTCTGCAACTTTACACATTAATTTCTCAAAAGGCAGTGCACAGAATCTGTTTCAGAGGGGAAAAAACAACTTCTGAGAAATTAAAAGATTTTTTATTCATTTGTTTCTCTCAGATGAAATTAATAGGCTAGACTTGTGAAGAAGTTAAGAATTTTTTGTGTGTAAAACACATATTTAGTTATTTTATGTGTGCAAAAAATGGAGAATTCTGCATAAGGCCTGTGATGTTCCATTTGCTTGGGTAAAGACCCTGTTTTATCTGTTCACAGTTGTGACAAATGCATCTGCAAAGCTCTGTAAGTGAGTGCTAACAAATCTGTTTACAAATCTGTTAGCATTTTCATATAAGTAGTGACATATAAACAACTAGGAGGACATATCTCTCTGGTAAAGCAAGAGTATATAGAACATACACAAATTAGAGATATGTCTAGTGATAGGAAGCTGGTATTTCCATAAACAGCAAGTATTAGTTATGGGTCTGTTCTTTTATGGCTAAGCAAGGAGCTTTTGAGAAAGAGGGAAGAAACCATTTGTACTTCTCAACTCACAAAATGTGATTAAAATACAGACCAGGAATGTGCTGGAACTGAAGGATAGAATTTAATCAGATTATCAGTACTGAATGTAAGAAGAAAATCTGAAAACTAGGTAGACTCAGCAGTGATTCACACACTTGTGGTTTTCTAAAATCATTGTGTGAAATGAATCTGTGCAGATTAGATTTTAACATCTTTAGATTACATTGACAAATGTGCACTTTTCTTTCTGAATGTATCATTTTGTCCATTTATTACATGGATATGAGATTCATTTTTAGTACTTGAAATACTGAGCACCTGAGTTTTGGGTACATCTGTATCTAAGTTTCATTTCTGATCAGAGAGAGCTTCAAAAGGTAATCTCCCAGAAAATCAGTTATCTGTGATTGCCAATAAACCCTTACTCTGGAAGAAGGCCCAGTGGAGATGGGCAAGGGCAAGGTGCCCATGAAGCTCAGGGAATAATGTAGGGTGTGATGGGGAGGGGCTCCACCAGAGGATTTCAATGTATGTAGGGACATGGAAGTCCCTCCAAACAGCAAAAATCCAGTAATTTGTTGCTGGTACAGGTTTTAGCCAGGATGCACTTTTACCACAACTGCCTCAGACCTGTTTAAACCCCTGTTGGAAGTAGGATCTTAACCATGGCCTGACTTCTCCATTGCTCCACATTTTGTTGTGAGAAGGCAGACTGCAAGTGTCCTGAAACAAAGAAGAAGCAGTAAAGCACACCGCTAAAGGTACATGTTAATAATGTAAAAGCATTATTCAACCACTTGTATTCCATTAATCTGTATGTATTAAGGAAAACCATTCTGCTCAGTTTCAGTTAGTACAGCAAATAACATTGCTGAGCACACCACTTCTGCAATTGGCTACAACCGGAGAAAAATATAGCCTTTTTTTCAGTAATGTTTTTGTCCAGAGTTGAGTGTCCCTTTGTCAAAGGAAAAAATTGCTTTACCCATTGCTTCACCCAGTGAAGAAAGGAAGAGCGATAAAAGAGAAGGGAAAGAGTAAGAGGGAGCTTGTTAACTTTGCTGCCAACCTGTTATCTCGAAAATCTACAAATGGATAATAAAAATAAGCTTCAAGCTTTGTGTAGCTTTTGATGAAAGATTTAAAGACAGGGTAAGTAATTTCATAGTGAAACAAAAAATATCATACAATAAAAGCACAGGAACACCCTGATTTGCCATAGCCGTACCCTACCGACAGAGTTTACAATTGTGTCCCTAGACATTTGGCATCATTTTGGAGCTTACTGATATGTTTATCAGAAATGCTGCCTCAACAGCAATCCTTATCCTGTTTTACCTATTTATGACCTTGGCCATGGACAAAGTTGTCGTCCTTAAGATGGATGGAAATATTAAGGTGAAAAGGGCTATTTCAAGAATGAATAAATCCAGGTCATCATTTATTCTCATCACATGCCCCAATGGCGGAGTACAATTTAATGTTCTTATAGCTGAGCTGAAAGTATTGAAAAGTTCAGAAGAATTTTTTTTTTTTTTTACATTTTTGCTGTCAACCAACTATAGAATTCTAAATATTGATGTTTACTGAGGAAAAAAGCATAAACCTTCAGTAGTCTTAGTAAAAAGATTTACTAAAATTGTACTAAAATTTAAAAGAAGAGTGTTAATGAGGAATGAGATGTCTGCAACTATCAGAGTTGTAATATATGATATTATAAAAGTTAGGAAAATTATTTAGTTATGCACCGCTACAGTGCATACTCATTATACCGTGTATTTACATTCCTTCATTCCATCACTTTATCAACTGAAAAATGAACATCAGAGCTACTGTTTCCACAAAATATTACACTAATTTTCAGTAATAAAAATAACAATTAAAAAAGTATTACAAGCTGAGCATGGGTGTCTGTCTCCTGAGAATAATCTGCATTTGTCATATTTAGCATAAATGTACATCTTGGGCTTTAAGCTCTACAGAGCTGAAGTTGTAGTGTGTAATCTAATATCTTTCTGAACCAAATATACAAAGGCAGAAGAAGGGGCAAAATAAAACTTTATGTGCAGGCACAAAATATCTGTTACATTTAACTGAAAATCATTTTTAATGCAGTAACTCATGCCTGACCATGGGGAAAGCATAATCTTTTGAAGAGTTTATCTTTGTGGGAATAAGAGTACAATGTGCTTCATAATTTAGAGTATTTCCTTCTGTTATGTAGTGACTGGATCTATCCATTCCGTCTGTACATGAATTCACACAGCAGAAGAAGCAAAAGAGGAATTAAAAGTCCATACACAGTTGAAGAGCTATGATCTCATTGGGACTGCAGATATGTGGTGGGGTAAGTTGCCTGACTGGGTGCTATAATGGCTGGTTATAGGCTTCTTAGGAAGCCACCTTGGGAAGATGAGATGTGGCTGTCTTGACATCGCTCAATGACATAAATGAGCAGACAGGGGAGATGTTCTGCCTGACTTAACAATTACAACCAAGGAAAAACTCATTTGGGATGTGAAGCTAGCGTGATGTGTTGAATTTTAAAATCTTTAGAGAAGTTACCAAGACAAGTATCAGAATTACAAACAGTGGACTTCAAGGGAGGGAGATTTGGCCTTCTTCAAGAGTCTTCTTGGCAGAATCACTTGGGAGACTTTCCTGAAAAGCAAAGGGTGCAAGCAGAACTGGTTGATCCTGAAAAACAATTTATTCAAAGCACAAGAACAGTCCATTTCAATATACAGTGTAGCCAGAGTAGCAGATGACTGGCATGGATAATGCTGTGGAAGTATAAGACCAACGAAATATTTTCCAAAAATCAGGTTTAATGGTATTATGAAAAAGGTAGAACAGTCAAACTGAACAGGGATCTTATACTACAAACACTTTGGCAGACATAACTGTTTTACAGGGGGTGCCCTAGGCAGGTCTATTGGCTGAGGTGGTCTCTAGGGATTAGGTATCTGCGGTATACGGCTGGAGGTTGTCTGCATACCTGACCAGCAGCTCACACGTTTTCCACCAAGCCAGACACCAAGCCCCTCTACTGTGCTGTTAGACCTGCAAGGGGGAGGGGTGCTCCTGCCACTGATAAACGCATAAGTACACCGCAAAAGGAAGTATACAGGAAATGGAAGTGAGAACGATCTACCCAAGAGGACTACAGAGACACCACCTGGGAATGCGGGAATGGAATTAGGAAGTCAATTCTCACTTGGACTTGAAGCCAGCAACGAATGCGAGAATCAACAAGAAGGACTTCTTTAAGTTTGTCAGTGAAAAAAAGCCCCAACAAATACCCCAAAGAAAAATTTGGGCCCACTACTCAACAGAGCAGTGTACCTAGTGGCAAAGGACATAGAAAAGACAAAGATACTTAGTGATGATTGCTTGTTTTTGTTGAAAAAACAAGAATATGATTTCCCACACTAGATTTCCCAAGGGCAAATCATACTTGATCAACCTGATTGCCTTCTGTAGTGAAATAACTAGCTTGGTTAGACAAAAAAAGAATAAACAGTAGATGTTATTTACCTTGACTTTAGCAAGGCTTTTTACATACTCTCCCATAGTCCCCTTAGAGTCAAAATGGTTCTGGGCTGAAGAAGCAGACAATAAGTTTGGTGAAAACTGACTGATCTAGCTAAATTAAACATCATCAGATGTAGAAAATCCAGCTGGGGCCTGGTTACCAGTGGCATGTCTCAGAGATCAATATTTGTCCAATACCATTTAATTTATTTATTAGCAACTGGTTGACAAGCATAGAGTGCCCTCTCAGCAGTTTTGCGGACAATACCAAATAGGGAGGAAATGGTCAAAGTCCTGGACAAGGCTGCTATTTAGAGGGACCTTGAGAAGCTGCAGAAAAGGGCTGACTGGAATGTCATGAATTTCAACAAAGGCAAATGCAAAGTCTTGCCTCTGGAACTAAATAATCACAGACAGCAGTTACAGGGTTCAAGCTGACTAACCAGAATGCCCTTTTGTGAACAAGAGTCATGAGTGTGTAGTGAAGGTCATCCGGATACTTGGCTATAGCCAACAGGTTGAGAGAAGTGATTTTTCTCTGCTATTGGGCAATTTTGAGATCACATATGGAGCATCATGTCCAGTTCTGTGTTCTTCAGTACTGGAAAATCAGGGCTGTAGCACAGAGCACCTGCAGAAAAGCTGAGAAAACTGGATTTGTTCATGATGCTAAAGAAGGATCTTACTGCTGTAAAGGGGGGGTATAATGATGATAGAACCAGATGCTCCCTACTGATCCACAGGGGTAGGATAAAAAGCAACAGACAGAGTTTGTAACAGTGGAAATTCTGGCTCAATATAAGGAGAAAAAAATTGACCATGAGGATGGTCGAACACTGGAACAGGTTGCCCAGAGACGCTATGGATCTCCATCCTTGGAGATTTTTAGAACTCAAACGGAAAAGGCCCTGAGCAATCTGTTCTCAGGGGATGCACTTCAAGTAAAAAGTTGGGTCAGGTGGCTCACAAAGATCCCTTCCAATCTCTACAATTCTATGTGTAAAGTTTATAAAGAAAAATACATTACTTACTCTATTATTTTTCTTAATATATGTTACTAAAGTACTGGGGAAAAAATACTCCTCTGCATAAAGTTATGAAAAAAGAACAAATAGAATACTAGGAGAAAACTATAGCTGTCTATAAAAATATGAATAAGAAAAAAAAATACTGAAACGTTACTATTATATACCAAGATTAAGAGTTTCCTCTACTTTTTTAATTCTTCTTTTTTTTTTTTCTTCAAAACAATAGCCTTTTTCAGAAAACACTTCTTTATTATGTCTTTGGGAAAAACATTAAAATTGTTAATCCTTAGAAATACTAGGCCTTTGGGAAGTCCGAAACAGAATGTAAGGCAGACATTTGCATATGTCAGCTTCACTCTACAGAAAAGTAAACAAGCACAAAACAAAAACAATTGATATGCATGATCTTCCCTTATTTCCTTTTAATGACTCTTTAATGAGGATTAAAAGCTTTCAGAAACTCACTATTGAATCTTTATATTTCAACATGCAAGTTTTTGGAATGATAATAACAAGATCAAAATATACCTATAAAGTTTAGAGGAAATAATGCCACCGTAAAGAAATTCAGTTTGAATTGGTTTGAATAGTTTAGTTGATAGTGCACATTCAATACCTGTGACCAACAAATTATGTAGAATTAAATGCAAACAAAAAAATTCCTAGATAGGTTGTGCAGTCTTCATCCTCAGAGGTTTTCAGGAGTATACTAGATATAGTCTTAAGCAACCTGGTCTGACCTCACAGCTGACTCCTCTACTTTGTCCAGGACGTTGGACTAGACACACCTTAAGGTCCGTTCCAATCTGAATTATTCTGCTATGCTAGTATCTTATGTAGACAATAGTATTTATCCTGTGTAGAATTTAACACAAATTTCTTCTAGAATATTCATTCTATCAAAATTTGAAAAATCTAGCATTTTTTAAATCCTTGGGGGAAAAAAACCCAAAGCCATCACCAATAACCCCCCCTCTATATTAGAAATCCCAATTTAAAAAAATTAAAATAAATAAAATAAAATAATAAAAATATCTCCCACCCATAGCCACGCAAAGTTTGCTGTTTATTATTTTCTTTATTACAACAGCACCTTTATTACATAATGTATTAGACCTTCCTTAGACCTTAGACTTCCAAACACTGACATTAAATATAAAAACAATTAATCATATCTGGTGAGGAAACCACATACCTAAACAAAAACAAAAAGGCAAAACTCTTCATTGTATTTCTCTTGAACTATTTATCTAATGGAAAAGACTGCTTTAACAATGTCATTATTTCCTCCAAGAAAATATGTCTTTTACTTTCTCTTTTCCTTAGAGGAAGATAGAGATATCTTTTTTACAGCAAATTATTAATTAATATGATTTTCCTTTGATCCTCTCTAATTAATCATATACGTATAGAAATAATGTCACTGCCCTTCATATTCAAATAAATTTTTACATCTATTCCATTATGATAGTAGTTACTGTTTTTGTGAAAACCAAAAAGTCTTACATCTCTCCGCTTTGGTGGGTAGAATGTTACAAAACACTGCTAAAAATTGCACAGCTCCAAAAGTATAACAGCATGAACAAAATTTACTTGCAACGTTGTCAAGGAACCTTTGCATTTTAGTTAGATTCTTTTCTCTTTCAGGTATATAGCTACCACATGGCATCTTACAGGCTAACACAAGCCTTAAGCAATGCAAAAAGAGGGGAGAAGTCAACGTGAGTATTATTCCACAGTATGATAAATTGTACTGGGTAATATTGAATAGTTGTAGTTACCAGAGCACAGGAGTACTATAAAATTTCTTGCTCTATTTTATGAAGCATTAAACTGTTCAAAATAACTATTGCTTCTAGATGTCGTCCATAAATCAAGTCAGGCCAATGGCAGCAAAGTGATGGATATCCACCCATCTAAGGGATTTGATCATAAGACACAAGCTAAAACAGTGACAGGGCAGAGATAAATGTTTGTGTTCAGATTAACATCCCAAGGTCAGAGTGCCTAGGCATATCAATGAGGAATTTCAGCCGACACTCTAAGAATATTAATCTGGAAATGTGTAATAGCAAACTGAAGAAGAAATTGAATTTTAATGAAGTTGTCTATTTTGATTGTCTAAGAAAATATTTATAGTAAACTAATCACACAGAGACTGAAATTTGTTCTTGTACAGGGCCTGTTTCCTGAAAATATCAACCTTGTCCTGGGTTTTAATGAGAATTTTATTTTTCATTTATTTACTTTTACAAGGATGTTAATAAAGCATTAAAAGAAAAACTGTAGTGTAACATCTTTATTTCTTGAATGGAAAAGCAGAACAAGGTAAAATAATGTCATGACAGTCATGCACTACTGATTCTAAGATGACTGCGTGTTTATACAAAGTCTTGTTAAGGTTGTACAAGATTATTTCACATTTTCATTTGTAGAAGGTAATAACTGACGGTAATGGGAGAGACATTTCAAGAACATAGCAATTAATGCCAAAAGAACTCATCAACTTTCTAAAGAAGCCTGGTTGTTTTCTAGGCTGTATTAACTGTATTTCCAATATATGGTATTTTGTTAACTTATGTAAGATATTGAAAATATAATTTTCACAAAAAAAAACCCAAAACATTGAAAACTAGGACAGCATACCTAGGGCTTACTTCTGATATTAGATTTTCAGTGTGTATGAGTGTAGTAGCTGTTTTAACAAAATGCTCAGCGATGCATGCTTGTCTATCTGAGATCAGGGTCAAGCCCATAGGGCATATTCTTGTTCTGGTGTGGTGTTTGGGTTCTTTCTTTCTTTCTTTCTTTTTTTTTTTCTTTTTTTCAGTGCAGTGCCCTTCTAATTTGTTTCTGTGCATTCTGTGAATTGCAGTAGCTAGAAAAAAAAATCTGAAGTCATGAGTAATTCATTCAGTCTATAATAACTCTTAAGAAAATCGATTTTATGAACTGCACTATACTAGATCATTTAAACCCTGTATACTCATAACTGAAATTTACTGGATTAACAAGCTTTGGGCCCTGATGCTTCTGTAAACACATGCGGAAAAGAAGTACCAGTTTTTAAACTTCCAAAAAAGAATACTAAGCCCTCCTGTTAAGTAATAGGTGACAGAATTATTTTAAAATCTAAGTACTTATATGTACGCATGTATATATTTATATACATAAACACATACATATATCCATCCCCTCTTTCCAGATGAACCATCCATTAAACTATTACACACTAAACAATTCTGAAATACTAATTTTTGTTCTGCCTTTGCAAAATTTAGATGAAGATAAATAAGTGATTTACTTATTGATATCATGCTGTCATTCCTACTCTTTTTATACTCAGCAATAGCTTTGATCCCAGTTTTCAGAGTTTTGGATCAGCTCAGGTATATCTATGATACATATTTATAACACACACACACACAAAACCCCTATACAATATATTAAGAAGTTATATCTATTGCAAATCATATAGTGAAATAAAGATTTTTTTTGAAATAGAAAAACAAGAGAAAATATTAATTTGCTAATTTTTTTTTCTAATTAAGTAGGCATGTATTCTCAGTTACAACCAGTATTTTGGAAGGATAACATAAGAAAAATAAAGGGCTGCTGCTGTAGAAACCAGTCTTAAGTGATGACTCTCAGAAGTTATTTAAATTTCCTAAGCTTTATATTTCATAGAACCATAGAATCATAGAATTGCCTAGGTTGGAAGGGACCTTTCAGATGATCTAGTCCAACCATCAACGTAACTCTGACATAAACCATCACTAAACTATATCTCTAAGCACTATGTCTACCCATCTTTAAATACTTACAGGGATGGTGACTCAACCACTTCCCAGCCAGTTCCAATGCTTGATAACCCTTGCAGAGTAAAATTTTTTCCTAATATCCAGTCTAAGCCTCCCCTGGCACAACTTGAGGCCATTTCCTCTTGTCCTATTGCCTGTTACTTGGGAAAAGAGACTGACCCCAACCTCTCTACAACCTCCTTTCAGGTAGTTGTAGAGAGCGATAAGGTCTCCCCTCAGCCTCCTTTTCTCCAGGCTAAACAACTCCAGCTCCCTCAGATGCTCCTCATAAGACCTGTTCTCCAGACCCCTCACCAGCTTCGTCGCTCTTCTCTGAACATGCTCCAGCACCTCAATGTCTTTTTTGTGGTGAGGGGCCCAAAACTGGACACAGTACTCGAGGTGCAACCTCACCAGTGCCAAGTACAGAGGGAAAATCACTTCCCTAGTCCTACTCATCACACTGTTCCTGATACAGGCCAGGATGCTGTTGGCCTTCTTGTTACACCTGGGCACGCTGCTGGCTCATATTCAGCCGGCAGTCGACCAACACCCCCAGGTCCTTTTCTGCCAGGCAGCTCTCCAGCCACTCTTAACCAAGCTTGTAACACTGCATGGGGTTGTTGTGAGCCAAGTGCAGTACCCGGCACTTGGCCTTGTTGAACCTCTTATCATTGGCCTTGGCCCATTGATGCAGCCTGTCCAGATCCCTCTGCAAAGCCTTTCTACCCTCAAGCAGGTCGACACGCCCACCCAACTTGGTGTCATCTGCAAACTTACTGAGGGTGCACTCAATCCCCTTGTCCATATCATTGATAAAGATACTAAAGAGAACCAGCCCCAGTACCAAGCCCTGTGAAACACCACTTGTGACTGGCCGCCAACTGGATTTAACTCCATTCACCACCACTCTCTGGGCCCGGCTCTCCAGCCAGTTTTTTGCCCAGCGAAGAGTACTCCCGTCCAAGCCAAGAGCAGCCAGTTTCTTCAGATGCTGTGGGAAACTGTATCAAAGGCCTTACTAAAGTCCAAGTAAACAACATCCACAGCTTTTCCCTCATCCACCAAGTGGATCACTTTGTCATAGAAAAGATCAGGTTCGTCAAGCAGGACCTGCCTTTCATGAACTCATACTGACTGGGCCCGATTGCCTGTTTGTTCCTCATGTGTTGCATAATGGCACTCAGGGTGATCTGTTCCATAACCTTCCCAGCCACCAAGGTCAGGTTTACGGGCCTGTAGTTCCCTGGTCATCCTTCCGGCCATTCTTGTCGATGGATGTCACATTTGCTAGGCGCCAATCAACTGGGACCTCCCCGGTTTGCCAGGACTGCTGGTAAATGATGGAAAGTGGCTTGGTGAGCACTTCTGCCAGCATCTTCAGTACCCTCAGGTGTATCCCATCCAGCCCCATAGACTTGTTTACATCCAGGTGTTGGAGCGGATCCCTCACCATCTCCCTTTGGATTATGGGGGCTTCATTCTGCTCCCCACCCCTATCTACTAGCTCAGGGGTGTGGGTACTTGGGGAACAACCGACTCTACTACTAAAGACTGAGGCAAAGAAGGCATTAAGTACCTCAGCCTTCTCCTCATCCTTTGTCACTATGTTACCGCCTTCATCCGATAAAGGATGGAGATGCTCCCGAGTCCTTGTTTTGTTACTAATGAATTTATAGAAACTTTTCTTATTGTTCTTAATTTCCAAAGCCAGGTTAAGTTCTAGTTGGGCTTTGGCCTTTCTAATTTTCTCCATACATAGCCTTATAACATCTTTGTATCCTTCCTGAGTGGTCTGCCCCTTTTTCCAAAGGCCATAAACTCTCCTGTTTTCCCTGAGTTGAATCCCTATGTGTCTGTTCAGCCAGGCTGGTCTTTTCCCCTGACAGCTTGTTTTATGGAACATGGGGACAGCCTGCTTCTGCACTTTTAAGACTTCCTTCTTGAAAAACATCCAGCCTTTCTGGACTCCTTTGCCCTTCAGGACTTCCTCCCAAGGGACTCTGTCAAGCAGGCTCCTGAAAAGACCAAAGTCTACCCTCCAGAACTCCATGGTGGCAGTTCTGCTGACCACCCTCCTTGCTTCTCTGAGAATCTAAATATCTATCATTTCTTGGTCACTATGCCCAAGATGGCCTCCACCTGTCACATCCCCCACAAATGCTTCTCCATTTACAAACAACAGATCCAGCAGGGATCCTTCCCTAGTCAGTTCCCTTACCAGCTGTGTCAGGAAGTTATCCCCAACACATTCCAGGAACCTCCTAGACTGTCCCCTCTCAGCTGTATTGTGTTCCCACCTGGTATCTGATGGGTTCAAGTGTCCCACCAGGACCAGGACAAGGGCCAGTGATTGTGAGATTTCTCCCAGCTGCTTGTAGAATATTTCATCTACAATTTCTGTTTAAGAAAAAAGTCTTAAAAAGCAAATTTATTCAGAACATTGGCCATATAAATCTTTTAAATTTATAAAACAAACAAGCCTCCACCATACTGAACAGCTTCTTAAGCATGAGCCTACAATAAAAAGGGAAGATGTATGGTTAAGCAAAATTGAGCTGAAAGCATCATAACTCCTCATTATTCTTTAAGAATCTTTTTCTTCCTTCTTCATTTTAACTGTGCAAAAGGAAAAAAAAAGTATACTTTGAGTTGTAGGTTGATTAGTTAGTTTGGCTCCACATCCTTAGAGAACTGAAGCAGTTGTAGATAAAATCTCTGGAACCCTCTGCAGGCCAATTTTGATGCATTAAATCAGTGCAAGAAAAACCAGAAAATAATTATTAATCATTAACTGTGAAAAATAAATGCAGAGAAAAATGTTAACATTATTACAATCTTCATGTCTTCCATTTCATTGTGATTCTGAAAGTATTTCCGAACATTTAGGAACTGCAGAAGAACATGCTGTTCAAAGTTATAAGGAGGGGAAATTGGGTAGAAAACTTGTTTCTAAAAAAAGGATCGGCATGACTTTGTCTGCAGGGAGATCAATGAAATAATGCACTGTATTTAAATGTTTCATCCAAGAAAAAGAGAACAATATTAATTATAGCCTTTAGCTCTTTTCATGGTAATCCTTTGGTAATTATAGTTCAAGAGAAAGAACAGAAGTAATTTAAAGATGTATTTCTTCATAAGATATCCAATTGTATTTTTTTTCTTAGAAAAATGTACATTTCAAAGGAGGACTTTGTCTTAAGTTTGATATGCATTGTTTGCACAGAAGTAATAAAATAAACTGTAAAGACCTTTCTTCGCTGTACGTTATATTTACAATGGCATCCATGGTGGTAAACTTTCTTATTGATTGTATGTTAAATGACATCAACTTTCCTCAGGGACAAGGGGGCAGAACAGAGCTGGCAGATCTTCAAGGATGCTTTCCATAGAGCACAAGAGCTCTCGATCCACAGGTGTAAGAAATCAAGTAAGAAAGGGAGGAGACCAGCATGGCTCATCTGGGACCTGCTGGTCAAACTAAAAGGAAAGAAGGAACTCCACAGGCAGTTCAAGCAGCATCAGGTGTCCTGGAAAGAGTACAGGGATGCTGCCCAGGTATGTAGGAATGAGGTCAGGAAGGCCAAGGAGCACCTGAAGCTGAACTTGTCAAGGTATACTAAGAACAAGAAGAAGGACTTCTACAGGTACGTCAACCAGAAAAGGAAGGTCAAAGAAAGCGTGTCCTCCCTGATGACTAAGAATGGCAAACTGGTAACAACAGACGAGGAGAAGGCTGAGGTTCTGAACAATTTTTTTTGCCTCGGTCTTTACTGCCAGCCTCTCTCCCCACACCTCCCGGGTTGAAGGACCGCAAGACGGGGACCTGTGGGACAAAGTCCCTCCCACTATAAGTGAAGACAAGGTCCGTGACCACCTGAGGAACCTGAATATACACAAGTCTATGGGACCTGATGAGATGTACCCCAGAGTCCTGAGGGAATTGGCTGATGTAGTTGCCAAGACACTCTCCATGATATTTGAAAAGTCATGGCAGTCAGGTGAAGTCCCTGGTGACTGGAAAAAGGAAAACATTGTACTCATTTTTAAAAAGAGTAGAAAGGAGGACCTTGGGAACT
Source organism: Chroicocephalus ridibundus (assembly GCF_963924245.1). Classification (NCBI taxonomy): domain Eukaryota; kingdom Metazoa; phylum Chordata; class Aves; order Charadriiformes; family Laridae; genus Chroicocephalus; species Chroicocephalus ridibundus. Next base: position 42,247,602 of record NC_086284.1, read on the forward strand.
ACCGCCCTGTCAGCCTCACCTCTGTGCCTGGGAAGATCATGGAACAGATCCTCCTAGAAGCTATGCTAAGGCACATGGAAGACATGGAGGTGATTCGGAACAGCCAGCATGGCTTCATCAGGGGCAAGTCCTTCTTGACCAACCTAGTGGCTTTCTACAATGGAGTGACTGCATCAGTGGACAAGGGGAGAGCTATGGATATCATCTATTTGGACTTCTGCAAGGGTTTTGACAAGGTCCCCCACAACATCCTGCCCTCTAAGTTGGAGAGATGGATTTGATGGGTGGACTGTTTGGTGGATAAGGAACTGGCTGGATGGTCGCATCCAGAGGGTGGTGGTCAATGGCTCGATGTCCAGATGGAGAGGGGTGACAAATGATGTCCCTCAGGGATCTGTACTGGGACGGGTTCAACATCTTCATCAATGACATAGACAGCAAGATCAAGTGCACCCTCAGCAAGTTTGACGACACTAAGCTGAGTGGTGTGGTCGATGTGCCAGAGGGACAGGATGTCTTCCAGAGGGACCTGGATGAGCTGGAGAGGTGGGCCCGAGCAAACCTCATGAAGTTCAACAAGGCCAAGTGCAAGGTCCTACACTTGGGTCAGGACAATCGTCGTTATCAATGCAGTCCTTCTTATGTTGGGGGCTCCTGAGCTGAACGCAGTACTCTGGGTAGGGTGTCACAAAAGTAGAGCTGAAGGGCAGAATCACTTCCCTAGACCTGCTGGCCACACTTCTTTTGATGCAGCCCAGGATAGGGTTGGCTTTCAGGACTGCGAGCGCGCGTTGCTGGCTCATGTAGAGCTTCTCATCCACCAACACCCTCAAGTCCCTCTCCTCAGGGCTGCTCTCAATCCTTTCTCCACCCAGCCTGTATTTGTGCTTGGGATTGCCCTGACCCAGGTGCAGGCCCTTGCACTTGGCCTGGTTGAACTTCATCACTCTGCTCATCACTAGTCACCACTTGGACATCAAGCTGTGTACCGCAACTTTTTGAGAGTGACCATCTAGCCAATTCCTCATTCACTGAGTGGTCCATCTGTCAAATCCATATCTCTCCAATTGAGAGACCAGGATGTCATGTGGGACAGTGTCAAATACTTTGCACAAGTCCAGGTAGATGAGGTCAGCTGCTCTTCTCTTATCTACCAACGCTGTAATGCCATCATAGAAGGCCCCCAAAGTTTTCGGATATGATTTGCCTTTACTGAAGCCATGGTTGTCACTGATCACCTCCTTATTTTTTATGTGCCTTAGTATAGTTTCGAGGAGGATCTGCTCCATGATTTTGCAAGGCACAGAGATGAGACTGACTGGCCTGTAGTTCCCTGGGTCTTCCTTTTTTTCCCTTTTTGAAAATGGGGGTTATGTTTCCCCTTTTCCAGTCAGCAGGAACTTCACCAGACTTTCATGACTTCTCAAATATGATGGATAGTGACTTAGCAACTTCATCTGCAAGTTCTCTTAGGAGCCACAGATGTACCTCATCAGGTCCTATGGATTTGTGCACCTTCAGGTTCCTCAGATAGTGTTGAACCTGATCTCCTACAGTGGGTGGTACCTTATTCTCCCAGGCCCTGTCTTTGTCTTCTGTGACTTGAGTGGTGTGTCTAGAGCACATGTTGGTGAAGATTGAGGTAAAAAATTATTGAGTATCTCAGCTTTCTTCATATCCCAGGTAACCAGGTCTCCCGTTTCCTTCTGTAGAGGGCCCACGATTTCCCTAGTCTCCTTTTATCACTGACATATCTGTAGAAGATTTTCTTGTTGCCCTTGATGTCCCTGGACAGATTTAACTCTATCTGGACTTTAGCTTTTCTAACCTAATCACTGGCTGCTCAGAAAATTTCTCTGTATTCCACCCTGTTCTCCTTGCTTCCACCCTCTGTAGGCTTCCTTTTTCTTTTTAATTTTCTCCAGGAGCAAGTTGTTCATCCATGCAGGCCTCCTGGCATTTTTACCTGACTTATTCTTGGTTGGGATGCATTGCTCCTGAGCTCGGAGGTGATCCTTGAATATTAAGCAGCTTTCATGGGCCCTTCTTCCCCCCAGGGCTTTATCCCAAGGTGCTCTACCAAGCAGAACTCCTGCAGTTCAGGGTAGTGAGCTTGCTGTGTACCCTCCTTGCTGCCCTAAGGATCTTGAACTCCACTGTTTCATGGTCACTGCAGCCAAGGCAGCTCTTGAGTTTCACATTCCTCACCAGCCTCTCCTTGGTAATCTCTTGGTTGGATCCTCAACCATCCCCAAGCAGAGGTCTATGCACTCCAGCTGGTCATTGACACAGAGGGCGACACCCCCTCCTCATCTTCCCTGCCTGTCCTTCCTAAATAGCCTGTATCCTTCCATTCCAACACTCCAGTCACAGAAGCCATCCCACCATGTCTCTGTGATGCCCATAAGATCATAGCCCTGTAGATGTGCGCATGTCTCTAACTCCTCATGTTTATTCCCCATGCTACATACCTTTGCATAGAGGCATTTAAGTTGGGCCCACTTCCCGGATGGAGTGGGTGGAATTCCTTTGTGCTGTACTCCAGATGCTCTGTTCCTGATCTGTGATCCTTCTCCAGGCTCTGGTCATCTAATGTTGGCACCGGCATCAAACTGGTAAGAGTGAGATGGATTGAAGTTCCCTCCCCCAGCTACTTTAGTTTATAGCTCTCTTCACCAGATTGGCAAGCCTATGACCAAAGATACTCTTCCCCTTCCGTGACAGATGGACCCCATCAGGCTCCAGTACACCTGGTTTCTCAAAGTGAGTACCATGGTCTAAGTAGCTGAACCCCTGGCTGTGGCACCAGTCCTGTAACCATTTGCTGACTCAACAGATGCAATTGGCCCTTTCAAACCCTTTCCCTTTGACCAGGAGGACTGATGAAAAAACTACCTGCGCTCCGGAGTCCTTTATTGCTGCTCCCAGGGTTCTGTATTCCTTCTTGGTACTCCTCATACTGCTTCTGGTGATATCACTGGTGCCCATGTGAAACCACAGCAGCAGATAATAGTCAGTGGACTGTACAAGGTTTGGTAGTCTCTCGGTGACATTCCTGATACAAGCCCCTGGTAAGCAGCACAACTCTCTAGAGAATTCTCCAGATGTAATTAGTTGTCTAACCTAAAATAGCAGTCTAGGCTTTCACAATCAACTGTGAGAAATGCACGCTTTCAAAAGACTATTAACCTTTTTGTTGTTGTCCCACACCTTTTCACACCTGGGGCCTCACATTCGTGCTTAAACAGTGACCTGCTTTCAAAAAAATAGAGTATCCTTCCACCCCATTCACTCACAGCTGGTTCTTAACCTATTATATCAACCTATGCTGAAAGAATTCTCCTGGCTTCCAAAGTCCACATTTTGTCAGTCTAGGATTCAGGCATGTCATCTTCTAGAAATGAAAGCTAACCAGTAGATTTTCATAATTATGCATAATATTTAAGATGTGTATTACATATGTTTGTGGGTTTATGTTGGATGTGAGAGGAGGATTAGATAGCACGTAAATGAAATGTGCATCTTGGTTTGCTTTTGGCAACATGCATGCCTAAGGTATTAATAAATTAAATTTAATTTAGGTCACCTAGATTTATCCTGTGATACCTTCACACAGACTTTTTTCACACGCATTAAATTTCTTGGGTTTAGTTTAGTGGATTCATTTTAAAAAGTAAAATAATTCAGAAGTCTGTTTGGTGGGGGATTTTTTCTTCTTTCTTTTTTATCAAGCTTTCCAATTTTTTTTTTCCTTCCAGGAAGAAGAGTAAAAAAATAAGAACTACAAAAAGAAATGGGTAAACAATTATTTATTTTTCACCTAGTGAAAATGACATTTTAAATGTGTTTTCTTACCATTTTAAAAATCATTTTTATATGAGAATAAATCATCATTTGGACAACTTTTAAATTTTTTTTTTCAAGCTTAAAAAGTCACATTCTTAGTTTTTATTACCTGCTTTGAATATGTCCCACTTTTGAATATATATTTCCACTTAGTGAGACGAAAGAAGTCATTTTCAGGGGTGGATGAAAAATAGCTTTTTCTCACATAATTTCTGAGGATTATGAATATTTTCTTTAGTGATGCTGAATCAGAGTGAAAATGTTCAAAATATGATGATGTCTTAAGGATAAAAATTGGACTGAATAAATTGAATTTTTCTATTTATTTATTTTGGTTATTTTATTTTGAGGAATATGTATTTTTTCCTTTTAGGGAAATGAATTCTAAAACTATTTGGGAACAGAATCACATTACTTTTACTTTAAGAAAAATATAAATTGATATTCTGACAATTATAAAACTCAGTTTTCCCAATTTTATGGAGAGTGAAGAAAACAAGTAGGACTGAAAATTGACCCAAACTAATATTTTCCTGTTCTCACATGTTGCTGCAACATTTTGTTGCATGCAGATATATTTTCCAACCAAATGTATTTCAACAGTACTTAGAGCACCTAAAGTATTCTAAAAAATGTTATTTACTAACGAAATCATATCTAAAGAATAGATTTTTGAGGCAGAACAGTTTTTTCCTAGCTTTTGTAGCACCACAGCATATGATATGAAAGTACATCCCTAAGTGAATGATTTTGTTTTACCTTAATCTGTGAGATGTTCACGGACTTCCTTACAGACAAATTTTCCCTTTCCCCCTAGAATTGTAGTCAATCCATTTTTCACTAGGTTCATTTATATTGTTAATGGTTCAAGAAGCATTTTGAGTAGGTAGGTATTGAATTATGGGACAAACTTAAAAGCCTTGGAGTTTCTTTGTTCAGATAGGCATTGATGGAACTCTATTTTTATATGCTATTTTTATAGTTGCAACCAAGTTTCAAAACCAGTGAGCCTGAAATGTGGCTTCCCGCCCAAGGTATTCATGAAGATATTGCCACAGCACCTGAACTGTGTAGTGCAAACCATGAACTATTGTAAATTGAGACTGTGGAAGGAATGTGTGAGATATCTGTAGTCTTTTTTCTTTTTTTTTTTTTTTTTTTTTTTTTTCCACCACCATTAACATGGTATTGATATGTGTTGCAGCCTTTTTATAATGGAAAAAAATCTTTACTTCTTTACCATCTCTCAGAGAAGTTCCCTCATAGAACCTGCAGAAAAGGAGGGTAGGGAAAAGCTAGAGTTGTTAGCTTCTATTACTGTCTTTTTTTTAATTTTTAATAAAGGGAGATGCATCTTCTCTGAATCTGCCCTTAGTTTTCCCTTAATAAGTGATTTTGACTATTAAGTTTGACTAAGAGTTCCTTATTTTGTTTCACGTTGCTACAAATAGTCTTTATTTTCAGATACATAAAACTGTCCCTAAAAATTCCTCTATATCCTACAAAGTAAAGAGGTACTCTATGAAAATCCTTTAACCACAACACTTGTATCTGAGCTCGTCACACTACTTCTCATTTTACATAATGGTCATAAACTGGCATGTCTAGACCACGACTCATCTCATCTGCAGTAGATACCTCTATCTGGTCAGACTAACCTTAATCTAGTGGACCATATTTCTTCCCATTGCTTATAAAAATAGAAATATAGAAATGGAGACTAGTTCAAATTTAGATATCTATATGTGGTCAAAAGAATTATCATTCTACATTATTTGGAAACAGGCAAGTGTGTTGTTCTGCATTTAACTTTTCAATCACTCAGAAGTGAATACATTTCTGGAAACAGTATTGTATTAGAAAATGCTCTTCAAAAATATTAAGTGCAGTTGTCTGCATACAAGTGATTATACAAAGAGTTTTTATTTACACTGTCCTGTATAGAACTGTATGCAATAATACAGGCAGAGTGTAGTGAAGATAAGTTCCTGGATTGTAGTTCTGATATTGGAATTCAGACCCTCTCAAATTCAGGAAGAAAAAAAGTTTTCAGTTGTGCTAAGCTAGGATATTATTCATAATATTACTACTATCTCCCACTTACCAATGAATTGAAGAAAAATAATTTTACCTGTTTGCACAATTGCACTGCTGAGTTTTGCAACCTGTAATTGTTATAGCCTTGAGTCATTTATTCTTTCTGGCAAACTATCTCTTTTTTTTGAACAACTGTGTAAAAAGTATGTCTGAATCTATACCTTGCTAACGAAAGAAATCTTCAGTATGAAAATAAAATGTTAAGAGGCTTGTTTTTATAAAAAGAATTATGCTTTCAGTGATATACTTGAAGTGTGAAAAAAGACTGACAGTGATGGGATGAACATCAAGAACATGAGAAACAGAAAAGGAACAATTAAGAACTAGGCAGAAATTTATTTTAATTCACAAATGTTTCACTGTTATTTAAATAGTTGTTCACAGGGCAGCACCTAATGAAAAAGAAATTGCCAAAAAAATTTTCAATTTTACCATTCTTTGCATTTTTCATCAGTTTATGTGAAAGTCTCAGCTTGGGTGCAAACTGACTATAAAGAATATGTAAAAATCAGAAAACAAGTTAAAAATTGGTGAAGGCAACATATAATGTTCTCATCTTTTTTTTTTTGTTTCTCAACTGTTAACTGGAACAATATGTTAAACACTTCTTTTTGTACTAAAGGCACGCTGCAACTCAAACAAAAATACTATGTACCACAAAATAGCAATAATGCTTTATAAATAATCTCAATCTTATTTTAATTTTACTTATTTAGTGATTGTTTGGTATTTGGAAAGGCTATGTTTAAACAAGTTTATCTCAGTAAAACAAACAAACAAGAAAATAAACCCCTGCTTTTTGTTGAAAATGTCATCACACTGGAACAAGCATAATGAGTTTCTGTGAATACATTTATTATTGCTGTCCCCAAGATGTCGCCTCTCATTTCCAAGCAGTTCCTGGAACATTACAGATAGCAGTAGCATGCATTTAAACTTTTGCCAAATGCCTGAGACATGGCTCAATGCGCTGTAGGAGGGTACTGTGAAAGTCTGAGGGTTTTGAGTACTGGTTTTCTAGTATTCCTAAATTTTACTGTGTATCTAATGTATCATACTATAAGAACAGCCACCAGTTTAGACATGCAGTATAGTTAAAAAGGACTAGTCTGGCCCCATATTAGCAAAATGGTAAGCTTTCATGATGGAAGATATGTATGTTCGTAACTATCCAGTCCCTGGTATTTCTTTTAACAAGCAGTAGAATTGCTTGTATTGACACTTAATTTGTTTATTTATTTATTTTTTCTGGACAGGCAGAAATTAGTCATCATATATTTGAGTTTTTGATTCGTGTTGTCTGTGACTACTATTTGCTCTGTATGGATGACTGCTTTGCTCTAATAATTCTGCATTGTACTTAATTCTACATGCTGATATGTGAATAAAATCTTAAAACAGAAACACACTTTCCTATGATGCTTAGTTGTTCTATAATAAGTTAGAAGTCTGTGTTTAACTTCTGACACAGACCTTATTTCCGGTCACGATCAATAAATCAGCAATACAAGATGCACCACAAGGGAATGCTCATATACCAGAAGCTGGTAACTTTTGGTTTTCATTTCAATAGAATTTCAATAATTTATTAAATAGTTTCACAGGCTAAAGCCAGCCTGAACGCTAAGACAAATAAGACCTTGACTATACCTGTCCAGCTCTAGAAAACTGGCCTAATGCTAATTCAATGAGCCAGAAAAATGAGGAAACAAAGATGAACCTTATTATATAATTATTGATAGCTGCACAATATTCTAACAGATTTGAAGCTGGAGACTGGAAGGTGACAAAATCCCTGGTGACAAACGCTAATTGGTCTTAGAAGGAGAGACAGTCAAAGAAACCAGGTCTGGGACTGCATTCCCAATGAGGCCACAGGCAGTTTATGCTGAAAATCTAGAAAGTAGTACATACTGAGAACAGTAGCCCCTTAGGTGTAAGAAGGGCACCCATGCTTCTGGACATCTGACACTGTAGAAGGCTGAGCCTGGGTTGGAACTGCTACACATGGAAGCTGGGAGCCCAGACAGGATGCAGTCAGAACATACATCCGATTCCTCTGAGTTCATGACCTAAATGGACCAGGGGGGTGAGACTGGTGTCAGTCTGAAGTGTGTCTCTGTCACAGAACAGAAATCTTAGACTAGAAATTTCTATCCACCTGCTAGACCCATTCTGCTGAGTACAAGGATTTTACAGTATACATTATATACAGTATACATTCTTTTATTCTAAGCAACTATTAAATATAATAAAATTAAACATGGTATACTCTATGCAGATCTCAAAGGTTTAAATTATTGTTTTATGAAATTTCTTTTGCCTTGAAACTCATAGAAGAAGGAAGCGTCCACTGAATGCCCAAGTATGAAGGATTCTCAGGAACCCAGAGGCCAGTGATGAATGCATGCTGAAGATTCAGCTCCCGTAAGGTGCTGCCTGGGCAACTTAGATGCTGTGACTGGTAACACCATGGTAATTTCATTCTCTTTTATCCTCCTCTCCTTACGTGTTTAATCTTCCTGTAATATCCTGACTGTCACGCAGTTTATAGGACTGTGGGGCCACAGCTACCAATTTTGTATTGAATAACTGAGAATTTTTTCTCTGGAAGAAATAATAAGCAATGGAAGATGGCAATCAATGAGCAATTTTTGCATAAGTGTAAAAAGTGTAAAAGACTGTACAAATCAAACTTTCTGAAAACAAAGATATTATTGGAAACCTTGAACCTTGAAACCTATTGAACCTGATAGTTCTTTTCACCTTGAGTGAATTCTTTTCACCACTATATTCAGGGTGGGAAAAAAAAGAAAGACGAAAAAAGATAAAAGGAAAAAGAAAAAATATAAATTAATTGAAAAAAGAAATAAAGAAAAAAAAGAAAAAAAAAAGAAAAAAAAAAAGAAACAGGGAAGAAAAAAAAATCTCCAGACTCCAGGGACGAAAAATGATAGAATTATGACTTAGCATTTTCATATATCTTTTTACAATAAATTTCTGAAAAATAGATTACATTCTTTCTGCTTCTTTTATATTTTTTTTGACTTATGATTTCTGAACTATTGAACGGGAGAGAATTGTATTTCAAGATCATGAGTTTTATTCAGTTTCAAGTTCCAGAAAGAAAGCAAAGAAGTTTTAAATTACTTCAGAATATTATAAAATTAAAAATGCTACTACTTAGGGAAATGGTTTTGCATATGAAAATTTTACTATGTGAGTTTCTCTCTTTTAAATGGCATGTGGACTTTTTTTTAGCTTATAATAGAAAGATATTATGACGTCGCCTTTCCATTTTGCTTTCTTTTTTAGACACTTAACATCTCTGTTTTGCTCCACCACCAAAAAGAAATATCACACTAACTTAAGGGCAAATATAATTTGAAACAGAAAGGGGAAACTATTATTTTCTATGTCTATATTTTAGAAGTATCAAAATTAATGATTTCATTTGTTAAGCAAATAAATGTATGTTTCATTTATTGAAGTAGTTATGAAATTATCTTTTTGGAGATAATGCACAAGTTTTTTCTTTTAATATCTTTACTGTGTTTAAGATTTAGGTAAGGAAAATAAAAACAAGTTTATTTTCTAAGAATCCAAAAAAACATTAAAAGTCCAATGGTTAGATGAAAGACATTAGTATATTAGAGTATGTTTACTATTTCCTTTATTTACTATAATTTTTGTTTGTTCTGTAAACATATATACACATTATATATGCTAAATCATTAAACTGTCTCATCCTTTTCTACTTCAAAGTTCTTTAATGAATAGAAAAAAAGCTTTACAATTGAGGGCCCAGGCATGGACAAGAAGTAAACAGCATTTAGTCTGTACCGCAGACTACCTTCCCACTATAACAACAATTAATGTGATATTCTGAACAAAGTCAGGAGACAGGTGAGTGCATAAAATGCACATCTGTTACTCTCATGTAGATGATGCAGGATGTGAAACAAGGACAAAATCTTGCATAGTGTCAGTGATTCTTTTATGAGGCAGCCAGTGAATAAGCCTTTCAAAGGAAATGTAGTGTCTAATTTGATATTCTGTAATAGTCAAGAGACCTAGTTTGAAGTCATTAAATGGAACCATCATTTTGTAACATTGATCAAAATGTAGAAAACCATTTAACATTCTTACGGAATTAAGAAAGCTAAAATATCCACCCCATTTGCGTTAACCTTCAAAAACTTCTTTTCTAAAAATGAAGGAACTTTTAAATGCACTAAAAAGTATGAAGGAGCAATTAGGTTAGTCAAGTCCTTACGGATGTCACGGACACTACTGAAAGATGCCATAGTGGGAGTGATGTGCTGGTACATACCATATGTCAGGAAAGCCTCAGGAAAGGTTAAAAACAAGTGTCAATAACTAAAGAGCAAAGTAATTTGCTAGAATACAGAAGTTTTCATTAAAAAAGCTGAAGGTGCAGTAAATTAATAGTAATGATCATAAACACTTTCAGCTTAAATTAAAGCATATACACCAGTCAGTTTTGCTATTGACATTATGTAAGGTGTCTTCACACAGAGATGCTGTGGGTGAAGACATGGTGGTTTTGGCAGGAGACTCTGCAGCCCCTGGAGCATGCAAAGAGATGATAGATTCATGCCCCAGAGCTGATGGCAGAACAAAAGGGTTCACAGATGAAACAGGGCTACAGGTGCAGATGCTGCCATGGGCTGGAGGTTTCAAGCACTTTTCCCAGTAATCTTTATGCCCAAAAAGACAAATAAGTAAGCAGAGAAGTAAGAAAAAGAAAAACCCACAACTGTGAGGAGGGAATACACATCTATTAATCTTTCTTTATTTAATAAGCGGAAGGTTGAAAGGGGAGTAAAGGAAAGAGGAGGAAAGCTATAATCTTACAAGGCAGTAGGAACATGGGCAAGTTTGCTCTGCCCCACTCCTTCTCAAAATCCATCTTAATGTGTGGGTAGAAAATGTACGGATTTCCAGAGATACCTCTTCAGCACCAAGTTGAAACCATATTGAGTGAAGATTTCTGCCTATGGTGCCAAACACCAGACTTCCATTGCTTACTGTGCAGTAATTTGGGTGTAGGAGTATCAGTATCTCTACTAGGAGTGACAGCAGGAGTTCGGTAGTGTCTATGCCAGCAGCAGTGGCAGGTAAGACTGGAATTGGGGTTGTGGTGCTGCATTGGCAATGATGGTGATGGTCTTCATGACTTCCTGGCTCAGTCAGAAAAAGAGCCAGGCACAGGAGCAACTTTCTTTTAGTAGACACAACCCACTCACAATGTAGCAAGAACTAGGCAGGGACAGTCATTAGTCCCAGGTTACCTAATGTTGCAGGGAAGATTCTAGGTAGACATTTTGCTTGAATCAGTACAGCTGTATTTTCATCCTCCTCTCCTCTCCTCTCCTCTCCTCTCCTCTCCTCTCCTCTCCTCTCCTCTCCTCTCCTCTCCTCTCCTCTCCTCTCCTCTCCTCTCCTCTCCTCTCCTCTCCTCTCCTCTCCTCTCCTCTCCTCTCCTCTCCTCTCCTCTCCTCTCCTCTCTTCTTGCTTTATGAATAATCAGTGACCAATTTTATTTATGTTTAAGAGTGCAGGATGATTGACTCTGTTTTTTTCATGCGAGTAATTCCCTCTGGCTTCAAAAACTGTCTGCATTGTTTCCTTGAGTGTATTTTAAAACACATTTTTGGTGTGCTTTGCAGCCTATGTGCTGAAGCATGTCAACACAGTTGTTATATACTTCCATAGTTACTTTACTACTATATCATATCTAGAACGTATTTTCCTTTCCTGTTGCTACCTCTTTGACTCAATTTGTACCTCTTCTTAGTTTTTTCCCTGACTTGAATTTACCTTACAAAATGCAATTTCAAGATTTTTTTAAAGACCTGAAGAATATTTAGTTGTTTTTATTTTTCACAGATATAATTACAAGGTAGTTTACAAATAAGCATAATTTTGATGTGCAATAGCTGTCTTTGCCCCCTCTCCAAGTATCCCAAGGGATGAAAGCAGACCTTTAAAGATAAAAGTGAATTTAGAAATCTAATGAAAGTGGTTTTAATATCTTAGTGTTTGCCATAAGCTTTGCTATATAACCATGCAAATTGACTGTTTCTGCATGTGGCAACTGTATTGTGCATTTTTCCCTCTTAGATAATGTGCTTTCTCCTACTTCAAAGAATTCTAAAATAATTGAACTTGTGTTATACATTGGAAACCAGGGTAAAATTAATTGAAATTGATGTTAATTGTATTATTTTTTTAATTGCTGCAAATGTGGGTCAACACTGCCTTGGACTTCATATAGGTTTTAATAGAACTGTGAATTCTAAGATATTTTTGGATTTGCTTCAAGCGTTAAGTTCTTATAAAAATGAAATTATTGGATCTTATATCCGATGCCTTCCCAGTGAGAGCAGATTTTCAGTGGCCTTTTACGAGTGGTTATTCACTTTAGGAGCGTACAAGACATGGATGGCTCGCTGTTCTAATACAGGTACTCAAAGTATGCTTTCTAAAAACCTTACCTAGCTTCAGAAAGAGAACAGTGTTATAGGTATAGAAAACAGAAAGAGAGGGCACAGTTCAGCTGTTAGCAGGAAGGTGTCTAGTGCCACTTCTTTTGGGCGGTCTGTATTACACCAGCTGCTGGTGTAAAAACTCAGAGATTGCCTTTAAGTCCTATGTCACACCTCTCAGCTCTGTGTAAAAGCTTCCGCTGCGTTAGGGCATCTGAAATGGCAGTATACACCTGTGTTTAATGGAGATGGGAAGTTGTAAAGGAGATTTTGATTATTCCATATAATGTGGGTAAGTGTTCATTCAAGATACAAACAAGAAATTAGATGTCATCAATAACTGCTGCGTGAAAAAATTAATCAGAGAACCACAAGAAGGTATTTTTTTATAGCTATGCATATGACTCAGATACAGTGCCATAAAAAAATAATGTGTAATACTGGCAACAGAAATACTCTAGTTTACCCAGAAGTAAAGTTCTCAAAGGAGAAAAATGGTACAAGTGAGATCCTCAACAGTGAAGTATAAAGGTCAATAGAGAAAACTGAAAAATGGTGTGGTTATTTTAAAGGAAAATGAAAAAAAAAAGTGGATAAAAGAGTAAAATACTTGCATTTGGCATGAAGACTTTTCAAGGATATTTTTTAAAAGAAGATTTTCAGAAAAAATCTTTTAAAAGAAATATTCATTCAGAATAATGTGGGGTTTTATGTCAATCAAGAATGAACTTGAAGTAGATAAATAAAAAAATGACAGTAGATCAGAAAAATAAATCATCAAAGGCTAGTTCTCAGAGAAAGATGGCTATATAAAAAAGTGTTTCAAAAAAGGAAAAGATGTATTCAAATGAAGAGAGCACGAATTCTAACCCTATAAATGTGTATACACTATTACTTCATTTATACTTCATATATGTACCTCAGTAAAGCAGATCTTAAGATTTTGAGAAATATTGTGTCAAAACTACTTGTATAAGAAGGAAGAAACCTCTCAAAGATTCTGTACTGCTTAAAAACGACCAAGGTGTAAAAGGAGTTAAAAAATTGGGGTCCCATTGCACAAGTGTTCAAAGAATTCACATATTAAATTGTGGTTGTACTAATTAATATGAAAATTATCACTTCAATTGGCTTAAGTAGTAGAAGTAGAAGAAAGCAGTAAATTTGTTACTATTTTTAAAGGATTCCAGAGGTAATACAAGGTACAGACTGTAGTTCTAATAGGAACTTTAGTAAAGAATATGTTTTGTAGATATTCTTTAGCTGTACTTATACAGCTAAAAAGAGGGTATGCGTCTCAAAATTTTTGGAGATTCTTGTAGGATCTAAAAGTAAATATAAAAGAAAAAGAGCAAAAACTGTAACTACTGTAACCACGTCATGATCAGGGTCACCTCAGTCCTTGGGGAAGGTAATGGAGCAAAGAGTTCTGGAAACCATTTCCAAACATACTAAGCATAGGTAGGTGGTTGGCACTGGTGAGACGCATCTGGAGTGCTGGGTCCAGGTCTGGGCTCCCCAGTACAAAGAAGACATGCACATACTGGAGGGAGTCCGCTGAAGGGCCCTGAAGGTGATTTAGAGTGCCAAACATCTCTCACGTGAAGAGAAGGTAGGATTGTTGAGCCTGGTGAAGGGAAGGTTCAGGGGGATCAACGTGTATAAATACCTGATGGGAATGTGTAAAGAAGATAAAACCAGACTCTTCTCAGTAGCAGACAGTCACAGGACAAGAGGCAATGGGTACAAACTGAAATATGGGAAATTTAGTTTCAAGATAAGAAAATACTTTCTTTCTGTGAGGGTGGTCAAACACTGGAAAGTAGGTAGGAATGCATTGTTAGTCTGTAAATCTTAACAACATAATTAGAATGCCACATTTGTTTTTCAGTCCCATTGTTGTAATTCTTGCTCTTTTAGTCAAAATGAATAAAGGAAAACCTCATTAATAATTCCCTAAAATTAAAATGTTATTCTTGAAAAGTTACTGATATCTATGCCCTCTTTTTGATATCTTTCTCTCTCATCCATGCTCCTCTAGGCCCTAAGGCTGATCACATATCCCTGAATCAGTGATGTGTTGGGGTGTCCATAGTGAGTTGTCAACATCCTAAGTTCTCTGTAGGAGGAGTTCAGGGGGAGCTTGATGTTCACTTAAAGTCTGAAAGCTGCACTGTAGCCTCCACCAGTCATTATTATGTAGTGACTTTATCACTGTGTTTCTCACACCTTTACTATTCGTGGTATTCACAGAGCTTCAGCTACAGCACCGCAGGGGCAATAGTAGCTTGACTGCCAGGGAATGGCTAAAACCAGGTCAGGCCAAGGCAAACCCTGTCAAGCCCTTAGACCCAGCACTGTCTTGTAAGTGCAAAGTCTATGCTCCTTTATTATTAATGGCAAAAATCATGTTTACTGCTTGCTTACTTTGCCCTGTTTCTGACTCTCTTTCCATCAACATTCAGTAATGCCATAGGTGGAACTTAGATCTTAGGCTCTTAAGATGCTTGATTTGTTGAGGTGAGGAAGGTCTTGACCAAGGTGATAATCTGCTCAGGGTTTGTGCAATTTATCCCTCAGGATTTCCCTCCAGAAGAGAGTTTTCTAAGCAGAAGGATCTCAAAAACTACTTAAGAAGCACAAAGGTTAAACCGAGGCTTGAAGCAAATAACAGACACATTCTGAATAACAGGTTGATTATTTTTTTTTACCGAGTATGTGTGCCTGACATTTGAAAGGGTCTGCCCTTCCCCTTGCTTTGGTTATTCCTGCTATTCTCTCTGTCTTTAAAGTCCAGAGTCTGGTACACGCTGTATCTTGATACCTAATTAACAAGGTACAAACTGATAGAGTTAAAGCAACAAGCCTTGTGATCTGAAGCTGGGTTCTACACATCTTAATATAGGAAAGCTGAGCAGAAAGGTTAGTTCCCACTGCTGTACTTTGCATTATAAGTTGGTTCAGAAGGAGGCTGTTCTTAGTGTTTATCATAACACTTGCACCCTCAGTAAGTTCGCAGATGACACTAAACTGGGCGGGCGTGTTGATCTGCTTGAGGGTAGGTTAGCTCTGCAGAGGGATCTGGACAGGCTGGACCGATGGGCTGTGACCAATGGTATGAGGTTCAACAAGGCCAAGTGCCGGGTCCTGCACTTGGGTCACAACAACCCCATGCAGTGCTACAGGATTGGGGCAGAATGGCTTGAAAGCAGCTCGACAGAAAAGGACTTGGGAGTGTTGGTTGACAGCCGGCTGAATATGAGCCAGCAGTGTGCCCAGGTGGCCAAGAAGGCCAACAGCATCCTAGCCTGTATCAGGAATAGTGTGGTGAGCCGGACTAGGGAAGTGATCATCCCCCTGTACTCGGCACTGGTGAGGCCCCACCTCGAGTACTGTGTTCAGTTTTGGGCCCCTCGCTACAGGAGGGACATTGAGGTGTTGGAGCGTGTCCAGAGAAGGGCTACAAAGCTGGTGAGGGGCCTGGAGGACAAACCTTATGAGGACCGACTGAGGGAGCTGGGGTTGTTTAGCCTGGAGAAGAGGAGGCTGAGGGGAGACCTTATCACCCTCTACAACTACCTGAAAGGAGGTTGTAGAGAGATGGGGGCTGACCTCTTCTCCCTGGTGACAAGTGATAGGACGAGGGGAAACGGGTTCAAGTTACGTCAGGGGAGGTTTAGATTAGATATTAGGAGACATTTTTACACTGAAAGGGTTATTAAACATTGGAATAGGCTGCCCAGGGAGGTGGTGGATTCACCATCTCTGGAGGTGTTTAAAAAAAGGGTAGATGGGGCACTGAGGGACATGGTTTAGAAGTGGCTCTTGTCAGGGTAGGCTAAAGGTTGGACTCGATGATCTTAAAGGTCCCTTCCAACCTCAACAATTCTATGATTCTATGATTCTATAAAGGGTTTAAAACAGAGCAAATTTTGGGGTTGTTTTTCAGAAGCTCAATTGTCCTGAGTTTTATTTAAAGCATTTCAGAGAAAAAATCGGCCATAAAGAGTGGGTTCTTCGACAGACAGAGAACAGGGTATTGGAGTATAAGCAGCCTCAAGAAAGCAAAACTTGATATCTCTACAATGAAACAAGTTAAAATGGTTGTCTTGAAGATATTTAAGAAATTACAGAAAGTGACGTTACATTTAGATGCAAAATATTTTTTTTTTATTATTTTTAATTATTTTGATGGTGGTTTCTTTCTCTTTTCCTTATTATTTTTCCTTTCTGTTTTGTTTAATATTTCTTGCTAAGTTTCGTATGTCTAGGCACTACTTCTGCTAAAGTGGATCTGAAACCTATTACAAAGCTGATTACAAATACAAACCTATTACAAGTCAATGTCATATTGTTGTGAAAAAAAGGGAATATCTTTTCTGTGTCTTAAAAACGTGTAGCCTGTAAGATGGGTAAAATAAATTTTCTGGTCTTCTCTGCCCTGTTTAGACATCAGACAAACTAGATTTGGGCACTATACATCTGGGAAGATGAGGGCTAATTCAAGAAAATCCATATCAGAAAAACAAGAACGGTTAGAGAGCAGGTCAATGTGACCTCAAATTTAAGACAGTTTATACTAAGGGGATACGCCAGTGTTCAAATATGTAATTTTAAAGTATTAAGTATTTTAAAAAAGAGGGCAATAATTGACTTCCTATACCTACAATAAAACAAGAAATAAATGGATCTAAATTGCAGCAAGGAAAACTCAGAACAGATATGAGGAAAAGTTTCACTGTGATATGAACGTTAGCATAGCCTGCCTTGCCTGTTCCTTGCCTAAGTTGCACAGTAGGTGTGCTGTGCCTGCTCTTGTACCTTGCTGAGCTTGACCTTGCCTTGCTGAGTTGCTTTCCTGGTTTGAGCCCCAATCTGCCTTTTCGTTACAGACTTGCATGGCAGTCTCTTGGCTAAACCTGGTTGCCATCACTGGACCCACACAGCTCTTCTTGTTTGGGTCTGCACTTTCGTTGGAGGGTGTCATTGTCTTGCCTGCCTCACTGTCACCCCCAGTTTATGTCTCCTTACAGGGCAGTTTAACCCTGACGTCTCCACTGCAGGTGGTCCTTAACAACAAGCTAAAAAACTTTTGCAAAAATGGCACAGATGTAGTTGAGCTTGTTTTAGTGCAGGAAGATAGGTTACATAAACCCTTTTAAAGCCTTCTAGTTTTGCATTTGTGTTTATAGTTCGGGTCTTTCTTGCAATAATTTATATGTGTTCAATTTTTTTATTATTTACAGGTATTTCATGTGATTACATTTCAGATTATTAAAGGATCTATTTTTTTAATTGTTACTATTGATACAATATCTATTATACATCTCAAAGAGTTTTCATTTGGTTTTTCTTTTGTGTTTTTTACAGGTATCTATTGCCAGATAAAGAATAAGATCCCGCTATGTTCCAAAAATTATAAAATTTACTGGCAGGGAGAGGAAAGAGAAAGGATTAAAGAATAACTGTGTATGCCAGGCATCCAACAGTGAAACCCTCCTAGGAGTGAACATTACACAAGATATCCCTATTTTAACAAGTTGCTTTATGTTCATGCTTTGAAGAAAAAGATATTAGAGAGATAAAGGAATATATTTCTTTTATTTATGCTGCTTTTTAAAATACAAAGTCATCACATCCCATTGCTACACTGCACAGTAATTGATTTAAGATAAGATAAAACAAGGACTTGCTAACATTATGTGAGAAAAAAAGAATCTTCTTTACATTGTGACTCTAGGCATTCTGGTCTAGATAGCCACAGTAAAAGACAAGAGAAAAGCATAGATTTAAAGTAGTTTTAAAAACAACTGGAAAATGGGGAATCATGTCATTGCCCTAATGACTCCACCATGATAAGTTTGTTTGCTTAGTCACTAGAAAGTAGTAAGGGCATAAGTAGACAGAGAAAGCATTTTCAGTCTTTTCGCCTGCTTCCTAGTATGACCCAGATACTCTTTCACATTGGTGGTTTCTTATAAAAGCTCAATGGATCTTTGTTGACTGTAATTATGTGCCGAGTGCTAGCAGAAATTCTCAGACTTAGTAGGAACATTTAAAACGAGCACTAAGTATTTTTTTTAATATTTCAATGACTGCATCTTATGATTGGGAAACTGAAGAACACTTAAGTTCCTTTCCTAAAACTTGTCAGTAGACTTATTTTTTTTTTCTGTATCTGGTTTCTGTATTGTAGGTAGATATTTTTATATAATTGCTACTGCAAACCCTTCACGGATCTATCTGACAGCAGAATTTCTCCCTCTGATTAAGTACTTAATGATTCTTGTGAAAAATATTTTCTTTCTCCTCCATTTCCTATATTTGAAGTTTATATTTTAGTTAAATTCTTAGTATCTCCAAGGATTGAGAATCATAGCATTTCTGGGCAACCTGTTCCAGTGCTGCAATGGTGAAAATAATAAAAAAAAAAAATCTCTGTAATTAATCTAATTTTTGCTCTTGCAACCTCTGTCCTTTTCCTCTCATTCTATCTCTATGTACCTCTGAGAAGAGTCTGGCTCCATCTTCTGTATACTGTGCTGTTAGGTACTTGAAGACAGCCATAAGATCTCCCTTTAGAGAGTAGCTCTCTGTAGTAGCTCCTACTACATCTAAACCCAGTTTTCTCCTCTTCTCTTCACATGGTGAGCTGTGGCAAACAGGGCAATGGAAACAACAGCAGAATGTGATAAGCCTTGGTACAGACTGTGGATCAACAAAGGACAGAACAATACCTGAAACTGTGGGAAATCTGCACCATGATATCACCATGGGCTCACCTGATTAGTGCCTGGTGCAGATATCTCTTGAGGAAAGCTAGGAGTGGCCACCTCCTCCAGCCACCCCTGCTCAGGACCCTCCTGCCCAGCTGTCGAAGCCCAGCCCAGTGCCCGAGGGCCCTGGGGTCTCTGCTCAGGCTGAGGGATGTGGCTACAACTTTCCCCTTTGCAGGTTCGACCAGCAGTGAAGCTGAGCACAGATCCCAGACACACACAAAGGACATTGACACAGCTGGTCACACAGACATTCACAGACAAGGCGCTGTCTCCATCAGCACCCGCGTTCAGGACTCACACCAGACACGGGCACAGACAGCCATGTCCCCTCCTCCCCTTGGGCTGGCAGAGGCAGAAGGTCACTGGTGCAGCACACACACCGCACTGCCCAGGTTCACAAGCACATGCACATTCATGGATCCCCCAAGCACCTTCATGGCCCCTCTGCCCCCTCCCCAGCACCCCTGCCCAGATCCTGGACCCCCTTACCCATCTCAAGTGTCCCCAACTCACTGTCTGGTCCAGCTGGGTGTTCGCTGCACACACGAAGCACTCACACTTGTCCCACAGGCACCCCACACTCACGGGTCCCCCTGAATACCATCACAGACCCTCCACCTGCCTGATACCCCTGCACAGACCCAGGGTGATCAGGCAGAGGGCTCAGACATACAAGCCAAATCACAAGCCCATTTTACACTTGACTGGACCCTTTTATACCTTTACTGTCCATTTTCCCTGCTTTGTTCCTCGCTGATTCCTCTTTTCCTGCCTCCTTTTTCATTTGTCCCTCATTTTTGTGACTCTGTATGTTGTTATTTATGACTTCCTCCTTTTCTTTTTCTAATTTATTTATTTATTTGAAAATACTTTTGACTAGATATCCTTAGAGGATCAGACACTCCGCCTTCACATAACCTTACAGTATCCAGCTGTAAAGATCTGCAGCAGTAAAGACTGAGGGGAACACTGTTAAACAGGTGTCCAAACTGTATAGCGATATGTCACTGGATTGATAACTATGGTGGGTCTCCATTGATGTGTGTGCATGACTTATGGGAGAAGCTTTTCCTTGACAGCCTATCTCTCACTTTCTCTGCTTCATAAGTTGAACTCGGCAGTGTCGCTTTTTCCCTCAGTGACACATCCTGTGCTCCAACCTCCCAACCATCTTTGGTAGCACTCCACTTGAATTAATTGCAGCATGTCAAAATCTTCCTTGCATTGCAGACCCGAGAGTGCAGGACACAGTGCTCCAGGTGCCAGCCAGTGCCAGCTGCCTTCAGTCTTGCTAATACAGTCCGGCAGGTGACTGGCTTTCTTTGCTGCAAGGGCCATCAATAGATGGCTCATGCTCAGCTTCTTGTCCTGCACATAGCAATCCTTTTTCCCACAGCCTGCTTTCTAATCAGCAGGCTCCTAGTCTGCACCCTTGCACTGGAATTATTCTGCCCACTGCAAGACTTTACGTTTGCCTTCATTGGATCTAATGAAATTCCTTAAGCCTGTGGAGGTCCCTATGAGTAGCATCTCTCTCCATCATATCAGTTTCTCCCTGTATCCGGTTATTATCTGTGGAGTTGTTGAGGCTTTCTATCCCACCTTCTAGGTCTTTAATAATAGTAAGCAGTCAACAGAGCTTATTTTCTCTTACTAGAAGGCTATCAAATAGGCTAGGCATGACTTGGCCTTGCTTCTTCTTTATCAGGTGTCCCTAATCACCTTCTTGTTCTTCATGTAACTGAGCATGACTTAAAGAGGGATTTGGCAGACTGATAGGCCTCTAGTTCCCTAAGATTTTATTCTTACCCTTCTTAAATAAAAGAGTGGAGATTTGTCTTTTTTAATACTTGTCTGTTCATACTTACAATAATGTAAAGGCAACCTACTGCAGTTGCCTGTGCAGCAACTGTGTGTTAATTTCCATACAATATCCTGCCTACGATAGCGAACAAGATTTATAAGAACAAAAATAATTCTGCTTCTCTAAGACTGCATATTTGACCATGTTGCTTTTCATTTATGAAAACTGTAACACTTCAAAGATCTGTCATGCTTTTGTAGTTTTCTCTCATCATTAGCAGGCAGAACTGGCAACTTATGAGGATTATCAAGATATAACGAAGCTATGTAGGGGGAAAATTAGAAGGACCAAAGCTCAATCAGAACTCAGCTTGGCCACTGCAGTTAAAGACAATAAGAAGAGATTCTTTCAGTGTATCAATAGAAAAAGGAAGACAAGGGAAAATGTAGGCCCACTGATGAATGAGACGGGTGCCCTAGTGGTGGAAGACACAGAGAAGGCAGAGTTACTGAATGCCTTCTTTTCTTCGGTCTTCACTGATAAAGCTGTCTCTCACGAATCCCATACCCCGGAGGGAAGGGGGAAGGTCTGGAGAAAGGAAGATTTTCCCTTAGTTGAGGAGGACTGGGTCAGAGACCACTTGGCCAATCTGGACATTCATAAGTCCAGGGGCCCTGATGGGATGCACACGCAAGTGCTGAGAGAGCTGGCAGATGTTATCGCTAGACCACTCTCCATCGTCTTTGAAAGGTCATGGGGAACAGGAGAGGTGCCTGAGGACTGGAGGAAGGCTAACATCACTCAAATCTTCAAAAAGGGCAAGAAGGAGGAGCCAGGGAACTACAGACCGGTTAGTCTCACCTCTGTCCCTGGGAGGGTAATGGAGCGACTCATTCTGGATGTCATCTCCAAACATGTTGAGGAACAGGAAGTTATTGGAAATGGCCAGCATGGATTTACCAAGGGTAAATCATGCCTGACCAATCTGATAGCTTTCTGTGATGTTATAACGGGT
Organism: Chroicocephalus ridibundus; assembly: GCF_963924245.1. Classification (NCBI taxonomy): domain Eukaryota; kingdom Metazoa; phylum Chordata; class Aves; order Charadriiformes; family Laridae; genus Chroicocephalus; species Chroicocephalus ridibundus. The sequence continues at coordinate 42,269,655 of NC_086284.1, forward strand.
TGGCTGGATGAGGGGAGAGACGTAGATGTCATCTACCTTGACCTTAGCAAGGCTTTTGACACTGTCTCCCGTAACATCCTCATTAGGAAGCTGAGGAAGTATGGGCTAGACGAGGTGACAGTGAGGTGGATCGAGAGCTGGCTGTGTGACAGAACTCAGAGGGTTGTGATCAGCGGCACAGAGTCCAGTTGGAGGCCTGTAACCGGTGGTGTCCCCCAGGGATCAATACTTGGTCCAATTTTGTTCAGTATATTCATTAATGACCCGGACGATAGGACAGAGTGTATCCTCAGCAAGTTCACTAATGATACCAAACCGGGAGGGGTGGCTGACACTCCAGAGGGCCGTGCTGCCATCCAGTGTGACCTGGACAGGCTGGAGAGCTGGGCAGAGAAGAACCTAATGAGGTTCAACAAAAGCAAGTGCAAGGTCCTGCACCTGGGGAGGAAGAATGCTAAGCACCAGTATAGGTTAGGGGTGGACCTGCTGGGAAGTAGTTCTGAGGAGAAGGATCTGGGGGTCCTGGTAGACAGTAAATTATCCATGAGCCAACAATGTGCCCGTGTTGCCAAAAAGGCCAATGGAATCCTGGGCTGCATAGGGAAGACTGTGGCCAGTAGGTCGAAGGAGGTCATTCTCCCCCTCTACTCTGCACTGGTGAGGCCACAATTGGAATACTGCATCCAGTTTTGGGCTCCCCAGTTCAAGAAGGACAGGGAACTGCTGCAGAGAGTCTAGCGAAGGGCAGCTAAGATGATTGAGAGACTGGAGCATCTCCCTTATGAGGAAAGGCTGAAAGAGCCTGGAGCATCTCCCTTATGAGGAAAGGCTGAAAGAGCTGGGACTCTTTAGCCTGGAGAAGAGAAGGCTGAGGGGAGACCTTATGGCATACAAGTATCTAAAGGGAGGGTTGAAGGAGGATGGTGCCAGACTCTTTGCAATGGTTCCCAGCGACAGGAGAAGGGGCAATGGGCACAAGTTAGAACATAGGAAGTTCCATTCAAATACATGGAAAAACTTCTTTACAGTGAGGGTGACAGAGCACTGGAACAGGCTGCCCAGAGAGGTTGTGGAGTCCCATTCTGTGGAGATTTTCAAGACCCTCCTGGATGCAGTCCTGAGTAATGTGCTCTAGGCAATCCTGCTTTAGCAGGGGAGTTGGTCTAGGTGATCTCTAGAGGTCCCTTCCAACTCTGAAGATTCTGAGATTCTGTGAATACTCTGTCTGTGTCGTGGTTTAACCCCAGCTGGCTACTAAGCACCACACAGACACTCGCTCACTCCCCCCATGGTGGGATGGAGCAGAGAATCAGAAGAGTAAAAGTGAGGAAACTCGTGTGTTGAGATAAAGACAGTTTAATAGGCAAAGCAAAGGCTGCGTGCACAAGCAAAGCAAAACAAGGAATTCATTCACTATTTCCATCAGCAGGCAGGTGTTCAGCCATCCCCAGGAAAGCAGGACTCCATCACACGTAACGGCTATTTGGGAACACAAAATGCCGTAACTCTGAATGCCTCCCTCTTTTGTCTTCTTTCCCTAGCTTTATATACTGAGTAGGATGTCATATGGCATGGAATATCCATTTGGTCAGTTGGGACTAGCTGTCCCAGCTGTGTCCGCTCCCAGCTTCTTGTGCACTCCCAGGCTACTCGCTGGTGGGCTCATACAAGGACCAGAAAAGGCCTTGACTCTGTGTAAGCACTGCTCAGCAATTACTAAAACATCCCCGTATTATAAACACTATTTCCAGCACAAATCCAAAACATAGGCCCATACTAGCTACTATGAAGAAAATTAACTGAATCCCAGACAAAACCAGCACAGTCTGCAAAGCCACATGACTTCTGCACTACACATGGTGAGGGAGCTTTGTCTGCAGCTCTTCTTTTGGGATGACATTGGTTTCAGCCTTTTATAACTCCATGTCATCAGTAATCAACATTTTCTCTGCTCACACTACCATCATCAAGAGCATAACAACCTTCAGATTGTTCCAGAGTGCTATCATATTCCTGACAGAACAAATTTACAATAAACTGTAATCAGGAAAGACACTGGTCAGAATTCATTCTCACTTATACTGATGAAAATCCAAAGCCAGCTGAACTTAGTTAAAATATTATCACCTCACTCAGAACTGAGTTCTCAAACAGTAACAGAATTTGTCCATTTGAACACTGAAGTATAATTCCTTGAGTTTATGTTGGTATATCTGAAATATTATTGACCTTTGCCAGTCTAGCTGATGCTTGTCAGTGTCTGTCCAGTAGCTCATACAGCACTGTGGTTTATTATAATCATGAATTTCAATGATAGTATGAAATGCTTCTTTCTCTCTCTCAAAAAAAAAAAAATAAAAAAAAGGACAGGTAAAATACACATGGATCTAAAATCTAAGAAATACAAAGTAAAGAGAAATGTTCCAGCTTCAGGATTACTATGAGCCTGACCCCATATTAGCTTTACATTGTAAATCACATAAGGAGAGCACTTAATCAGAACAAATACATAAAATTAATTAAGTCCAGCACTCATTAATCCTGTTAGAAAAAAGTGGTTTAATAAGCACTTTAAGGTTTTCTGTTTCTTTTAAATCCTTAGCAAACTTTAATATTCATTTCTATATGCAATGCAAAGCCCCAGAATTTGTCTGTTGACACATGTCCATGTGTCTGTGTATCTGTCTGATTATGAAAAGTAATTGAGAGTTCTCCTTAGTTGGAGTCTGAATAGAATGACTCCAGAGCATCCTCCTTCATAAATGTTTCAGCAATTTTGCTTTGTATTAGTATTAGTATGAATATTAGTATTAGTATTATTATGATTATTATTTACAAAGCTGGAGGAGAGTAAAATGGTATTTTTTGAATATGTAGCATGTAGAGGTAGGGACTGATAATATTTCTAGCAGTATTACTGATTTCCAGATGAGTCAGTTCTGGAAGCATCAAGCTCCTAACACAGACAATGATTCTGTCATCTGTATCAAATATACACTGTTGGTTTAGTTGTTGGGTTTTTTTTACAGCTTTTAAGGTTGGGGGTTTTTTTTAGCTTTTACAACTCTTAAAGTTTAAAAAAAAGTTTAAAAGTCTACAACTTTTAAAGCCTCTAAAATGGTGAACAGTGTATTATTTTCCACTATTCAGTAACTCAAAAGTGGGATAATATAATTATTCTCCAAAAAATCAAGAGTAGCAAAACAGAATTAAACATACATTTACAAAAACATTTCATTTAGGCCATGAATGTTAAAGGAAGAAAACAAAAAGGTGTGATGCTATGAAAACATGAGATTACAACAGAAATTATAATAATTATTTCTTTTTATCATTTAAATATCTGATAATGGAGATTTTTCTCAAAGATAAAAGAATGTTCTTCTTACTTAAATATTGAAAAGGTCAATATATTTTAGGCTAACTTTGGTGACTATCTGTGGATATCTATTTAAGTGAAAATATATGGTTTGTCTTGCTTCTTTTATTTTTCCACTACTGCTTATATTCCCTAAAAAATCCCTAAAAATATATTTATTTCTCTCCTTTGGCCATAATGAGAGCTTAGGATAACTTAGATGGCAGCCAGCAGAGATCTAAATTTAGATGAAATTTCTGTGCCTTATTACATGTCAGTAAGTTTAAAAGGTTCTTTTCCATTAAATTCAACTAACTGTAAAGCCCATTTCAAGGAATAAAATGCATCTACTCTTTGGTACTTAATCATCTTTGTCAGGGCTAATAAATTAAACATATCCAGGACCATTTTCTGACATTGAAGTCAGCTGCCACAGAAAGGTTTGTGCCCGTACTGTCGAACTCTGCTGCTCTCCAAATGAGTGAACCCACAACCACCCAATGGGGACGGGACTCTTGCCTATACAGCGGTGCAGAGTGCCAGCTGGTCCAAGTCAGACTGTGCCTGGGATTGTTCCCACAAGTTATCTTGATAAGCAGTCAGTCCCAGAGCCTGGGAACACTCCGTGACACTAACTTAATTTATGAATTTATTAAAACCTTCTTGTCTGCCAATGAACTTAACTGAGGGTATATAAAATACAAAATTACAGCTACATTAACAGATTGCATTACTGATGAGCCTTATTGTGTTTTTTAACTATGAAACTATTATGTTCACCTTAAGTGAAATGGACAACACGAAGTGAAATGGATATGTGTTTGCAAGAATAGCAACAAACAAGTGGTTTCTTAGTACACACTTCAACGGTTTTCAGATGTTTAAAAGGATGCCTGAAGCACTGTGCAGGTATATTCATTCAGTACTTCAGAGTAAAGTGAAATGATAACACCATATTCCTTTTCATCCTCTCATCTAGGATTTTAGATCATAAAGAAAACAAAGCTTCAAGATGGATCTTTCTGTTCATACACTACATAAGAATTATATATGCTAATGTGACCTTATATTAGCATTTTAAATCCTGTTTTAGTGCCATGTAGAACTAATTTTGAGGACAGCAAACAGGAAATTGCTGGTTTCTGGCCAACGAAAAGAGCCTCCTGGGTAAGTTAGAGAACAGTGAAAATGGGAAGTAAAACTGGCCAATATTGGGGTCTACTTACAGGCCCTATGAATCAGTAGTTGTGTTGTCTGCTACTTGAAAGAAGCAACCTAGTGCTAGAATATACGAGAAACCAGTTACTTTGTAACTTTGTATTTGAATGTCATTACATCTGAATTATATCTTAAAGGCATTGTATGAATATCTGAACATTCAATCAGGAAGTAAAATTTAGGGTACACTCATATGTATATAATTTATAATATAATTGATTTTTTTTCCTTTTAATTTGAACCAGACACATTTCTCACTGATATGCTTTTGGGACTTTTTAACGGAAAATTTCATTTGAGCAGCTCTGCTTTATGATGTTTTAATGTCTTAGGAAATACCTCCAAATATCTTCAGTGGAAGAACTAGAAAGAGCCACTGAAGAAGCCACCACTGATGTTTGTTAGAACCATTCTGCGCTGTAGAATCTTGAGCCAAACTCTGCTAGAGGGAAGAGAAGCTAATTGTGTAAATGCAGCTGTCAGAGGGTTTGCTTCTGAAATTCAATTACAAACATCAGAACGGTCTCTTTAGTGTTTTCATATTTAAACGGTAACAGTTGTAAATGTCAAATATCTTCAGTAAACACTCTTATTCAATAAACTTCAGTAAAGACATAAGGCCAAATTATTCCCCAAATGATAGAAATTTATTGTATTACAGAATTTAGGTCAAAACTAATTTGTAAAAGACACACATTTTGGGGAGGAGACGAATGTGTTATCAGCTACTTTACATTCTTTTTATGACTGTACTAGGTTTATGTACTAAGTGCTTTTAAGACGCTTTTATGGTTTAATCTAGCCCATTTGTTTAATCTTCATTCCACTGTTCTCCTTTGTCATCATGCCTTTCACTTTTTTTTCGATCTAACAAGTTCCCTTAGTCTAATTAAAGTTCTTGACATATTCAGCAAGTAGAAATACTTGGATTCGGATACCCAAATACTCATGAATACTGACTAATGTAAAATGAAGAAAAAGGAGTTAAATTAATCTATTTGTGCATGTGTGTTTAAATTTACTTTGTTTTCCATCACCCACATTTTTTTTATTGTCCTTAATAGGAAGGGATAACTTGAAAGATGTTTCAAAAACACCTTTTTATTTTTTAAAATAGAAGTCTCTTTCTACATAAAGTAGAAGCCAGAAACAAAAAATAAACAAGGATATAAAATAGCTAATGTCACGTATCAACAGCCACTCCATGACATGAAATGAAATCCTATTCTCTTTGCCCATTTAGAATGTAAAAGTGGTTCTACACTGAAATTGCTATGTGTTTTTATACGTCAAAATGAAAACCAGGGTCTGCAGTATCTGCAGTAGCTCTGCAAGGCTTCATAGGTTTCATATGGGGTGGGGGGCGGAAAGCAGAGTTAAAGCCTTTTAAGAATGCCAGTACTGTAATCAGGCAATGAGATCAAGCTGAAGCCAGTGCTGCTACTTCCTCACTGGTGCTGCCACCAGAATTCATCTCTCCTATTTGTATTTCGTAGCATATTCTCTTTTCCTCCACAGACAGATTAACTATCTAATTTATCTAGTCTATTTATTATTCTATCATTCTATTTATATCTATATATCTTTTTCTAAATACAAACAGATGTATACACATGCCAGGTTTTTTAGAACTATGTTTGTAAAGGTAAAAAACCCCAAATTAGTAGGAGTTAAGAAAACCCAAGAAGTTTTTAAGCATCCTACTCTTTTTTGTAAGAACAAAATTTAACTATAACAGCTGACACACATAATAGATTCATATATATAAGAATAGATGCATATATAGATATCTTTAAGTTGCAAAAATTAAGAAAATTAAGAAATGTCACTGTTTTACATTTAGTTTCCTACTTTCAGGATAGTGCTAAGACAGAGACAGATCCAAACTCTGGACAGCAAATCTTTGTTAACCTACAATAATAATAACATTGCAGAAAGTAATGTCTGTAAAAGCTTGTTTAAAATTCCAGCAAGGCTGATACCCAATTAACAGCAAAACCTGCATGAACTATGACAGCAAGAGTATTCCATTTCGTGAACAAGAATCAATTATTAAAAGAGAAATCTATATAAGAAATATTATAAAAGGTTCTCCCTGTACTCTTTTCATCAGACTTCAAAGGAACTTTTCTCAAACGCATTAAGAATATACTATAATTCAAATGTTGCATTTATGTTGTGATATTAGCTGCAAGAAGCAGCAGAACTGAAATATGCACACTGTAGAGAGTGTAGCTTTTGTTTCTTCTGAAGAGAAGTGATAATTTCAGAAACAGAAGTTTTCCATGGACTTTTAAATTTCAAAAGGAAAAGAATCATATGCTGTATTTTCTGGAATGATCTGAAATAAGTCAAAGAAATCAGTATAATCTGAGTCAAATAAAAGTGACTAAGTCAGTATGATTTTGGTAAAGATTAAAGATTGGATAAAGAGAATAATACTGAGCAATGAGAAGGACGTTTCTGGAACAGGTTGCCCAGGGAATTTGTGGATGCCCCATCCCTGGAATTGTTCCAAGACCAGGCTGGATGAGACTTTGAGCAATCTGGTCTAGTGGGAGGTGCCCCTGCCCATGGCAGGGGCATTGGAACTAGATGATCTTTAAGGTCCCTTCCAACCCAAACCATTCTATGATTCTATGATTCTATGATTCTATGATTCTATGATTCTATGATTCTGCACTTGCACTATGCATGGGTGGAACTAATAATGGAAAGCCATGGCTAGCTCTAGTATCTGCAGTCCAAGAAGAAAGTATTAGCTGCAGAAGACTCAAAGAAGACTGAAGGAACTATTCCTAACTTTAAGTGTTCTAAATAGTTTGAAACACCACATATTAAATCATTTTAGTGTAAAAAAAAGTGTTAGGGTATACTTTAATCAGCATATATAGAGAATGAACAAATGATAACAAAAAACAATTTAAAGTAGAAGAAAAGAACAGAATTGCATCTACTGAGATGATCAGTCAATAGCAGAAATAATCAGGTGGACTTTCTATTACTGACATACTTGGGACAAACTTGGACATTTTTCCAATAATATGTTCTAGTTGAATTACAAATTAGCAAAGACAAGCCTTACATTTTTTATTATATTGAAGTATTTCTTTTGTTTTTCGTATAAGACCATACTATGCTGACAGTTCTTAACAAACCAGTAGTCATCAGAAAATTAGAATATCTTTACAAAACTCTCATTCTATTTTTCCTTTTTTTTTGTTTTTTTTTTTTTTTGTTTTGTTTTGTTTTGTTTGGTTTTTTTTTTCTTCTAAAGGATATATGTGAAAGATCAGTGACGTATAAAATGTCAGTTATTTGTCTTTAAAACAGCTGAGGTGAGGTAGTAAAATAAATATTAGTGATACAGTCTTCTTAGGAATGTGGTCCTGTGATACAGTCTTTCACAGATTCTAGAGATTTCTTTTACACATATGGATATCCCATCCCAGACAAAGCTGATAGTGTATTGATGATATTTATTTTAAAATCTCTGAAGCATCTTTACCCTCTAATGTAATAATAACAGTTTGGTTTTGGTTTTGTTTTTTTTTTTTGTTTGTTTTTTGGTCTTTTTTTTAAAAATATAGGTAAGTGTAAACATTGCCATATGCATTCTCACTCTATACAGTTAAATAATTATGTATAATGCAGCATAATTTGTAACATTTTCCAGCAACTGCAATGCAGTTTAAATGCTTATTTACCTGTCATCATGCTGATTGTCTATTTGTGGATACATAAAGCAACTTCTGGAGTTGGAGAAGGTGTTAAAGCACTGAGCTTGTCTACTTTATATGTGAAAATACCCTGGAGGCATAACTGTGAACAATGACAAACAAATTAAAGGAGGTTTTAAAGTATGTATCACAAAGAAGATACATGAAGAAACAGGAAGAAACAGGAAGAAACAGGAAAGGAAAGGAAAGGAAAGGAAAGGAAAGGAAGGGAAGGGAAGGGAAGGGAAGGGAAGGGAAGGGAAGGGAAGGGAAGGGAAGGGAAGGGAAGGGAAGGGAAGGGAAGGGAAGGGGTTTTATAACTTTCAATAGAGAGGGTATGATAATGTATTTCAAAGAGTTTTTTTTTAAAAGAAGCTACTCAGATACTGTGACTTTAAATAGAAGTTACTGTATTCTGTGCTGCACAGTGGGAAAAACAATGGGTCAGATTTGTGTGGGACAAAAAGGAAAAAAAGGAAGAGCAGAGTTCAAGAAACATTTGATCCTGCAAAGAGTTGTAAACATGTGGAATAACCCATGAAGCATAATCATGGAGTCAATAGCATTGGGGCTGTTGCAGCAATTAGATGGCATCCTAGGAGATATGCAATGCGATGGGTTGAGTGATCCTTAGATATTTCATCAGTATCTCTGTCTTTTATGTTTGTTTTTTCCCCCCCTCGGCTGTGCAGGGCAATACTTTTCTTTCTATCTGTTACAAATTGTTCAGGGTATTGCACAGTAAATTAGGGATTTGCAGGTTCATCTAGAAAAGTTCATTACAGAGATTACAGAGATATTTCTTTTTTTTTTTATTTTTAAGAAAACAAAAAATGAAGAAAAAAAATCCAGTAAACCAGAATTTCGTAAGGTAAATTTAAAAGAAAAATTACATTTTGTATACTGTGAAAATACTATACTTGGTCTTTCTCCATAAGAAAATAAAATGAAGCCATTTGGAAAAGTAACAGGCTTTCCATTCAATCCACCCACCACTACTAATCTGTATGTTGATACACATCTATCTGTGAAAAAAGGAACCACCTTAATTGTATTACTCATTTATGCCAGTTCCAAAGAAAATAATGAGATGATTCATGTAATTAACATCTGCAGAGTTTGGCTTATGTGTTAGAAATATTAATGGTATTTGGAATGCTTAATAAGTACTCAATTATAATGAATACTTCATAATCCTTACTGCTCTGTTAGTGTAAATACTTCATGCTTTGCTAAAACTCCTAATGATTTAAACCATTTTTGCTTCAATCTTCGTGTTGACATCCACATCCCTATAAGGGGTTACTTTGTCCTAAACTGTAGTACAGTACTGTATCTTTGGAGGTGTTGTGGTTTAGGCTGGGCTGACCACTAAATGAATGACAAGTTAATTTTTAGGTTAAAAAGGAAGTCAATGAACTGCAGCTGGGATGCAAGTCAAGTCATCTATCTTTTTTGCAGTTATATTCTGTTCTTAAAATTCAGGGGACAAGCAATATGGAAAGTAATTTTCATTTTTCTGGGCAACTCAGCCAACTCCATGTTTTTTTTCAAAGAAACCTTTGAAAAATTTGGCCTGCTGGAAACAAAGTATTTCAAAAATCCTTTTTGCAGTGCTACCTCTCTCCTTAATCAACATAACCAATCTGGAAAGAAAGAAAGAAAAGAAACAAACAAAAGCTGCTGCATAGAATCAAAACTGTCGATGTTCCTTTGGAAGCTAAGTAAAACACCTAAAGAATCTGGGCCTAAGGAATAGAGTGGATGCAAATTGAGCTCGTTTAGAAACAGATTTGTCAGGCATGAGGGAGGTCTAGAAAAAGGGACTGCACTGATGGTAGAGGAGTAATTGAAGAGGTTTTGAGAACAGGACTGCTCCTTTTGGCGACACTAAACAATTCAGTGGTTTTTGTGGCACCATCAAACTACACTTTCAGGATGTGAGTGATTAAAAGAGCACCAGTTGAAGGAGGTCAGGCACTGGCTGCAGATCTTCCATGCTGCTTGTTTCAGGCCATTTCAGTTAAGTCTTTCCAAGATAATGACTGGACGTAGCTTGGAGCATGATTCCCTTCAGTTACAGCTCCCAGAAGAGAACAGGATGCTGCTGCAACAGGACTGACTCTTCATTCTCTGCACAGTTCTCTAACATTAATGCAAAAATGCTTTGCACTTTCACATACCTTCACATTCTCTGAAGTCGTACACTAAGACATACAAGATATATTGTTTCTTTAGAAGCACTGCTCAACATATACAACCAAATCCTAACATTTCAGACATTTTGGCCTGAAAAACTTTAAAAATAAGTTATGACTGAGTATTTGTGGTCCAAACAGTAATGGAATCTGACAACATATTATAAAACAAAGCTTTATTGAGGCAGTAAAAAAAATGCAACAACATGCCCATACAGCGATTCATCCGATCACCATTAGCAAACAAAGGATCTTAAGTGATGCTATGGCTCTGTCAGAGCCACTTAGTATCCACGCCATCTGTCAGCAACAGCCAATCACACAAATGCCTTTTGAATGCAGGTATGAATTGTGTTCTCCCTTGACGCCACCAGTGTGATTTGAGAGAATCACACCTTACATGAATAATATGGATGGCATCCTGCCTGTGCTGCTGGTATAGAATCACACAGTAGAATCATAGAATTGTTTAAGTTAGAAAAGATCTTTAAGACTGACTCCAACCATCAGCCTAACACTGCCAAGTCCACCACTAAAAAATGTCCCTAACCACCAAGTCTACTTGTCTTTTAAATACCTCCAGGGATGGTGATTCCACCACTTCCTTGGGTAGCCTGTTCCAATGCTTGACAACCCTTTCTGTCAAGACATTTTCCCTAATATCCAACCTAAACATCCCCTTGCGCAACTCAAGAATGTTTCCTCTTGTCCTATCCCTAGTTACTTGGGAGAAGAGACCGACCCCCACCTCTGTACAACCTCCTTTCTGGTAGTTGTAGAGAGTGATAAGGTTTCCCCTCAGCCTCCTTTTCTCCAGATTAAAAAAAAAAAACAGTTCCTTCAGCTGCTCCTCATAAGACTTGTTTTCCACACCCCTCACCAGCTTAGTTGCCCTTCTCTGGACACGCTCCAGAATCTCATTGTCTTTCTTGTAGTGAGGGGTCCAAAACTGAGCACAATACTCAAAGTGGGACATCACCAGTGATGAATACAAGGGGATGATGACTTCCCAAGTCCTGCTGGCCACAGTATTTCTGATACAAGCTACGGTGCTGTTGGCCGCCTTGGCCACCTGAGCACACTGCTGGCTCATAATCAGCCAGCTGTCGGCCAGCGTCCCCACGTCCTTTTCTGATGGGCAGCTTTCCAGTCACTCTTCCCCAGGTATCAGTAAAGGGTCAGAGTATCAGGAGGCAGGGTGTTGGCAGCCCGTCTACAACAATGATATTGGTCAAGGGGCAGGATATTGAGAGGCAGTGAGTCAGTACTGCATGAACTGAGATGAAATTTGGACCAACATCAAAATATTATGGATGCATTCAATCAGCTATAAAAGGGATGAGTTCCACCTAGTCTCAACTTGAGTCTACTTGTGCAACTTATATCTGGAGCCAAGGAGTGGCCCCTGCCTCTGTTTTATTTAGCAATATAAAATACAGGCATAGCATAATATAGCCGTAGCCTCAGGTTTAAACTTTATCTCAGTAATCAAAGTAGAAACTTTAACTGTTCAGGTATTGCCAAACTCATCAGGTTACGGCTATGGGCTACAGCTTACATCTATCTTAATTTCTCATGCTAGAGAATTTCTATCTTATATTAATAATTAAATAGTAACTGCCTGCAAGAAAAAATGCTTCATATACCCAAGAAAAGAATTGTAACTGTCAAAGGTAGAATTCTGAATAATGACTCTTTTTTGAGGGCATGACAACCATCTCTTGTTGTCTCCTTTCACAGGACTGTTTCATTTAATGTAAGTGGGAATTAAACTTCTAAATCATATAGGTAGCTTATGAAAAAGTGTAACATCAAACAAGCTGCCTGAGCCCAATACAATGATTAACCTTGTGGTAGCTACTTGTATACTTGAAAGTTACATTGAAAATAACATCAGAAAAAAGAAATGACAAACAGCTCTATTACAAGTCGAAGAGAATCTTTTATTCTTATTTGAACATTGCTGACAGCATGAGCTATAAAGAAAATAAGAACTGTGTTGTAGAAAGCATTTTTTATTCTATTTTCATTTTTCATTGAATAGTTTAAAATAAGTTTCCATCTCACGTAGTGTGACCAAAAAAAATCATCTGGATTTAAGAATCACTTCCTTGTTGTTAAGCTAAGTTAAACCAGTTCTTCTGAAAAGCCATCACAGTATATCAGTTATACCATCTGCACAAACATAGTTAGTTATTATCAAAATGTTTGTCTTACAGGAAGAATGAAAGACCACTAAAAACAATGACACTGAATGAATCAATTAACAACCTGCAGAACAGGATAGAAGTCTGGATTGGGAAAAGTAGTACATACTAGCACGGATTTAGCTATTGACAATTAAAGAAACAGAAGAAATCAGTCCAGCTGCCTCTTAAGTGGCTTCTCACTCTGTATAATTAAGGTGCGGATCTCCTTGTCACAAGGCATTGTGGTTGTTAAAAATTTATGGGGGAAATAATTCCCTTGATGGCCATTAAAAAAATAAAATTCAGGCTCTGGAATTTGCAGATTGCTGGAGGCTGGCGGAATAGTCTGGGAAAATATCACTGCATATGCGTCCTATTACTGTGCTGCTTCACATTAATCCCCTTTTAGCTACTGTTGAAAACAGAATGCTGTGCTGGTGGGCCTCTGGGCTGACATCCTGCATAGCTTGGTCATTTATCTTTTCATTTGCAATTGACCTTTTTTTCAGTAGCTGAGCTGTCTGTAGAAACAAGAAGTTTTCTGACAATGTATGCCTGTAGAGTCTGAAGCATCAAGGTAGACTAAAGCTACACTCTGTTTTCTATTAGAGGATAATAGTTCCTTCCTCTTGAAGATTTTTGAAGTTGTCAGCCTAGCCTTCTGCTTGGGAAATCTCTTGTATGTTACATTAATTGCCTACATTAGCTTATGAAGTTTTAGTTTTAATCTCAGAAAGGCAGATATACTGTTGCTGAAATCAGTGATACCATTCTATGCTGAACAGCAACAGTCTTGACAATGAACAAAAGAATTTCAAAGAGCAACAGGCCTGAGCTGGCTTTGACCCATGTACTCCTTCCTGGCAACTGGTGATGCCCAATGGTGTGATAGTGAGCGTATCATGGAGACCAGTAATGGGAATCTTATTGTTTGGCAGGGGGGTTGGACTAGATGATCTCTGAAGGTCCCTTCCAACCCCTACCATTCTACGATTCTGTGATTGTGATGGAATGGTGTATTGCAATTGCTGTATTTTTCTAAGTGTAGCATACATTTGATTGTATGTGTTGTGTTGTGTTGCATTCTGTTATGCAGTATATTTTGTATCACTCTGCTAAATAAGAAATCCCGTGTAACATCAACTATTTTTAAAATTAGTAAATTTGATGTCAAGTAGTACACCCTCTATGCATGAAGTACATGAAAGAACCTGGTCAGAGAGTTTTTGACTCTGACAGGGATGCTGAGGTCTTCTACTATTTTTTGCAATCGACAACATTCACAGAAAATTACTTTTCTGGGGCATGGTAATCAGTAAAAAAAAAAAAGAAGATTCACATGTGTATCTGTTTGTATATATAAATATATGTGTATACACATGTATATGTACACAATTTCATGTGCAATATGTAGTGTAGAGAGAATGAACTAATTCAGACAGCTCTGTAAGAAGAGTCTGGATTTCTGACTTACTCAGAGTCTCCAGGCAAAAAAATCAATATCTATACCTGGTGTCTTGTTTACTGTCATTTCTGTTCATAACGCTGCTTTATCTAATCATGGTGTGGTAAAGAAAAGTCTATGAGTGATTACAAGATAATGAGATACTGCAAGAGTATCACAGAAGTAATGACATTAATATTAACTTTTAATTTGTTATATTGACATTAAAGGACTATTTTGCAAAATTGGTTGAAAGTTTACAGGGAAAAAATCAGTATTACCCTGTTAATAAAAAACGGTGACTGTAAACACTATTTCTGACACTCTTTCACTTACAGAATCTTTATTTGATTTTTTTTTATTTTAAGAATAACAACATAAAACATTTTTAAGATCACCATGTTCAATTACTGTTTCATTTAACAAAAATTGCCCAGCATTAGTAACTTGTTGTCAAACTAATTATTTATATTTCTTTATGCTGAACTGCATTTACCCTCTGTTGTCCCAATTACATAAATAGTCTAAAAGCTTTTGAATCTAGTTTAATGGTTACTACTGTTTGCTATGGTTTCAAATTTATTGCTAATTTGAACACTGTTTTCACTACCATTTTCCAAGCTCTCTATGGGGTCTGTAACAATTTATTTTTTTTTTTTTTACCACAGGGTGTCAAAGCAGTTTGACACTGAAGCAAAGACTTCTAGGGAAATAAAGTCATAGGATAATTTTGTTTGGAAGGGACATCTGGACATCCACTAGTCCAGTCCATGCTCAGATCACGGTCAGCTAGAGGAGGTTGCTCACAACTATGTCTGATTGGGGTTTGAGTATCACCAAGGATGAATGCCCCAACGTCTCTGGTAAACCTTTTCTAAGTTATGGCTATGTCATATTGAAAATGTTTCTCCTTTTATCTGTATTTTGTATATGTATCCAGAAATATGTATCTAGAAATATTTATGTATCCAGAAATATTCAGTTGCCTTTCTGTTCTTTTCTGTCAAGTTTTACCAAAATGACTCCTGTTTGTGAGAAAAAAAAAAAAAAAAAACACCCTTAGAAGAGAGGAATAAGAGAAATAAAGGAGTGGAATAGGAAGAACAAAATTAAAGGAAAGCTAGGCTGGGACTGAAAGATAAACTGGATTATAGAACAGCTGGCTGGATTTGAAGAATTCTAATTTCTTTTGTTAAAAAATTAACTCTTTGATACAGCTGTGTCCTCAAGCATAATTTTGTAATGATCCTTCACAACATTGGAATTAAGTATGATGGTTTATAACAGATATTCCCAAAATATTGCTTAATAGATAGAATAAAATGGGAGATAAATAATAAAATAGTTCTGCGATACAATTTTCTTTGCAATATATGCAGCAATTAAAAAGTGACTTTACAGGTCATATTGTTGTGGCCCAGTATATTTCAGTAGTCCAGAGGCTGTTTGTGGGTTGCTGATGCACATTTTAAAGTTCCAGAAAACCTGAAACCCAGAAAACTAATGCAAAGTTACTATTTAAAAAAAAAATAATTAAAAATCATCATTACAACTCACATTTTTGTATAGCTGATTTTTTTATTTGTTGAAATAAAATAGTAACCTGGGTTAACAAATGTACTTGAATGAAAACCTCAGAACTGTAGTTTTACCTATACTTTATCATCCTTTTTTTGCATTCTTACTTTAACCAAGGGTTTAGATTTGGTAAATCCATGGTGTAGCCAACGAAAAGACGCAAGTAGCTCACAGCATTTCCAGAGAGAGGCTTGACAATATTTAGAACAAAATCTAGTGACTTAGACATTCTTCACCTGCTGAAAATGAAATTTAGCCTCAGATTCAAACCTAAGCACCCACAAACTTTGTATCCGTATATAGGTGAAGTGCTAAGAAAAAGCCTATTCACAATTATAAAATTCTGTATGTATTAACATTTTATCAGGATATATTTTATCTATCATATGCATTATGACACAAATACTATAAGTTTGTGCTTAAATAAGTAGTAGAAATAGGACGTACCACCATAAATCAGCAAAAGCATACATGAAGTCTTATTCAGCCTATCAGTATACACCTATCAGAACACAGAGTTCTGATTCCTTCATCAGGAAACAAGAATTTTTGCAACAACAAAAGAAAGGATCTGAATGGACCTTCAACTGTTTATCACTTAAGAATAAGCAAAACAAACATTGTTACTAACTACTCAGCTTTCAAGTAATGATTTTCTTTTTTTTTAACCTCTTCCCCCCTCACTGCAAGGCATAAAATATAAGATATACTACCAGAGAATTATCCTTATAGGTTCTAATAAAGTAAAAATCAGTGCATCACAATGCACAACTCTTCCTAAACACAAGTTCTATAATTTTTTATTGAAACATACAAATGCAGATTTTGTCTCTCTAAATCAGTATTCTGCCTTCTGTAGGAATCTGTCAGAGGTGAACAAAAAGGATGAAATATCTCATATTGCAAAGGATGTTTGAATTATGAAAATCTTTTAATAATCCTGTGATTTCCTTTTACTTATACAGGTATTAAAACTTTTAGTTTACACTTCCAATTTATGGAAAGAGACAAGATGATGTTCTTCATCTCTGAACTGTATATGCCATTTCTTTTCTATAAGTAATACTCAAGTTGCAATGACAACGCAAATCCTGTAAGGAATAAGAGCTTTCTTTTCTGAAATACCGTTTGTGAGTTATGCTTATCCAGTTCTGTATTTAAGAACAATTTAACAATTTTTCTGAATAGAGGAAAGTGTGATTATTCCCAGAATGAATTCAGAGATAGATTCTATATTTCTACAGAGGCAGAATTTCTCTACAAACAAGCTAGGTAAAACCAATTTTTAATCAGTTTTGCAAATTGGCTTCTACAGTAAATTCAGAGTTCTTTTTACCTATTAACATCTTGATTGCTTTATCTGATTGAAAATAAATAAATTGAATAATATATAAATATTTGTTTATGAGTTTGATCGTCTTGCTGTTCTTTGGTTGGTGTAGTCACGGTTTATATGTAGAAAGTGCCTTTGCATTTTTATCTCCTTAGTTTCTCATATCTAATTTTTCTGTTTGCACCTTTTTTTTTTTAACTCTTTTTCCAACATACACAAACAACTTCATGATAAGTATTTAAATAATTCTGAGATATACTTCTGTGTACACTACAGATGTTTTTAAAATGAATATGATTATGTTGGAGATGTGACTATAATGTTCAAATCTACCTCTATTTCCTCGGGAAGTAAAAGCTGCAAAACAGAATTCTGTTTTTATATTATGCAGTAAAGACATATGGATTCTTCGTCACTAAGATTCTGTCACTAAAACATCTTAAAAGGGGCTTTTTATTGAGTGTGCTGTCTAAATCAGCTTTCCCATCAATTTTGCAGCCATTTGTAGTCAAAAGTAATGAGTGTCTCAGCTCATAGATTTCAAAGTAATATATTAGAAAATCAAAGTAAGAGTGCACTGAATGGAAACTGCATTGAACTTCAGAAAGCAATATTGATACTTTTTTTCCTGCTGAGGCAATTATAGTGAACAGCAAAAACTGGTTTTGATGCTATTAGCTGTTGACAATTTAATTATTCTAAGGAATTTCTTAAGAAGTTCCTTCAAAGTATTAATGTGTTGCACAAAGTTGAGTTGCTTTTTTTAACAAGGAATTATAAATTGCTACTAGATTGCATTTAAAATGTAATATGTATGAAAGCTTTAAAACTAGAGATATGTTTTCTCTGAAGGGAACTGAATGAAATAGGTCATTTTTTTTTCTATACATGTATAATATTCAGAAAATAAAGAAAGGTTCTGTCTTCTTTCGTATCTATTTCCCCTGCATTTAAGGAGTCAGTATAGGCAAAATTTTATTTCTTCAATGCAAAATACTAGCAATGGACCTTTTAAAATCCTAATTCAAGCTATATTCACCATGAGAAAGGAGTGAGAAAATCAGATATATAAAGAGGAAATCATAAAACAGAAAAAAAAAGTTGGTAAAGAGGACATAGGAAATATTTCATCCCTGAAAATGGTGGAAAGATGGACCCAGAAGGATTAAGGTGATGTAGAGAAATTACAAGAAGCAACTAACCTGACATTACAAACTGCTTGGACTCTATTTTGGAAGCATGTTACTTCTCCTCAGAACAATTGGTGTACTTGATCTAGTTTAATGATAACTGAAAGAAGCGCAGCAGAAACAATGTATTTTCAACTCTAAATTGGAAATATAAAATTAAAAATATAATCTCTCTCATCCCCAGTGATGAGGAAAATATATTTTTCCAATATCTGCTAGATAGTTTACCTAAATTATATTAAAAAACCCAAGAGAGTGCGAATTTCTTAATAGGGAAAAATACATTTGAAATAATTCTGTCCTACTTAAGAAAGGTCTCCATTGTTGTTTCCTCTCCCAGTGAATGTTTCTTCAGACCTCTCACAGGCTTAATTTAATTCAGTGTTGACTACATACTCCTACTATAGCATTCCTGTGAACGTGTCTCCAGAACACATAACAAAAATAGGTGATAGAGCAGTTTACCCCCTATTGTCGACCATAAAACTTAGGCTGACTGGATGAATCTCTAAGAGCTTGCCCTGCATGCTGAAGAAGGATACTAAAACCAAGGACTTCTGCAGCACCAATCACAGAATCACAGAATGGTAGGGGTCGGAAGGCACCTCTGGAGATCATCTAGTCCAACCTCCCTACCAAAGCAGGGTCACGTAGAGCAGGTTGCACAGGAACGCGTCCAGGAGGGTTTTGAATGTCTCCAGAGATGGAGACTCAAAAAACTCTCTGGGCAGCGTGTTCCAGTGCTCTGCCACCCTCAAAGTAAAGAAGTTCCTCCTCATGTTGAGATAGAACTTCCTATTTGGAACTTCCAATTATCCTTTACTTTGTAGGAAAAGAACAAAGGGAACAATTACATAATGGAATTATTTTCTTATCCTCTGTCAGTTAAGTAATGTAAGACTGGATTAGTTGAAAACTAATTGCTGAGGTATTGTTTCAGAACAGATCTTCATCCATTGGTGAAAGGATATTCACGTCATATTGTTATGCCTATGTTTTGCACCTACAGCTATCAGAAACAGAAATACTACATAAATCATTGCCTAGAAAATGAACCTGTACTTGCATAGAATCATGGAAACACAGAATCTTCATGGTTGGAAAGGACCTTTGAGATCATTGAGTCCAACCATACACACACCAAAAAAGCCCTACAATCTCTGCCACTAGAGCATGCCCTGAAGTGCCACATCTAGACGTTTCTTAAACACCTCTAGGGATGGTGACTCAGCCACCTCCCTGGGCAGGCTGTTCCAGTGCCTCACCACTCTTTCACTAAAGTAATTCTTCCTAATATCTAATCTAAACCTCCCCTGCCGCAACTTCAGACCATTTCCTCTGGTCCTGTCATTATTCACCTGAGAGAAGAGGCCAACACCCACCTCTCTCCAGCCTCCTTTCAGGTAGTTGTAGAGGGCAATGAGGTCTCCCCTCAGCCTCCTCTTCTCCAAGCTAAACATGCCCAGCTCCCTCAGCCTCTCCTCATATGACCTGGTCTCCAGACCCCTCACCAGCCTGGTAGCTCTCCTCTGGACACGCTCCAGCACTTCAATGTCCCTCTTGTACAGAGGGGCCCAGAACTGAACACAGTACTCGAGGTGAGGCCTCACCAGTGCCGAGTACAGAGGCCCCATCACTTCCCTGCTCCTGCTGGCCACGCTATTCCTGATACAAGCCAGAATGCTGTTGGCCTTCTTGGCCACCTGGGCACACTGCTGCCTCATGTGAAGCTGGCCATCCACCAGCACCCCCAGGTCCTTTTCTGCTGGGCAGCTTTCCAGCCACTCTTCCCCAAGCCTGTAGCGTTGCTTGGGGTTGTTGTGACCAAAATTCAGGACCTGGCACTTGGCCTTATTAAACCTCATACAGTTGGCCTTGGACCATCGATCCAGCCTGTCCAGGTCCCTCTGTAGAGCCTTCCTACCCTCAAGCAGATCAACACTCCCACCTAGTTTGGGGTCGTCTGCAAACTTACTGAGGGTGCACTCAGTCCCCTCATCCAGATCATCGATAAAGATATTAAACAAAACTGTCCCCAAAACTGAGCCCTGAGGGACACCACTGGTGACCGGCTGCCAAGAAGATTTCACCCCATTAATCACAAGTCTCTGGGCACAGCCATCCAGCCAGTTTTTAACCCAGCGAAGAGTACACTTGTCTATGCCATGATTCGTCATCTTCTCCAGGACAATGCTGTGGGGGATGGTGTCAAAGGCCTTCCCAAAGTCCAGATAGACAACGTCCACAGCCTTCCACAGCATAGAACTTCATCAATGAAATGAAGGAAAATGTACTTAAAAGAACACAAGAGAGTTATATGATTTGAAATTTTCAGTCACTTCAGTTCTGAAATATGGAAAAGTTGGAAGAAACTCCAGGTAAGTATTCATTGATTGCATATATTCCTATGTTGAAGACCTTGCCAAAAATTTCCCCTCAGAAGTCAGCACGTAGTTGTAGGAATAGTCTCAGAAGCTCACAAAATTATTTAGTGTCCTGTTCAACAGTGAAATATAATTACAGAATTATCTTTGATTGATTCAGTTGTAAACTGGTAACCTCTACTTGTCATTCCACACCAGAAGCAAAATGGTATAAAAATGGCGTCTTACTGAATTTTATCTCCTGTGATGCTTCCCACTTGCTCCCAAGCCATAAAAATTTGCACTGTATTTTTTTCAGAGAACCTACTTTTTCATTTAAGCATACACCTTCATCTGGAAGAGCTTGCTGCCCAGCCTAACCATTTGTTGTCAGGATTTCTGCTTTCAAAACATGCATGTCTTCAGTGATAATTTAAGCAGATTAGCTAAACAAACTAGTAAGTAATGGAAGGTTATGCTTTTTTGTGTAATGATAACTTAATTCTTTCTGAAATTAGTACTGTCTTTCTTTACAGTAAATAGGAATTCGGCATTGCTGCTGCTAGGAAAACAGGCAAAAAATACTGTTAACATTCACAACATCAATCTGTGATTCTGTGATTATTGGAAAATAGAAATCTGTGTTCCAGGCTTGGTATGGTGAAAGAGTTTTATTAAACACATAAATGAACTAGTGAAACATAAATACTACAATGATAAAAGGTATTCTGCTAGGGGCTCTCCTAATTTAACATCTCTTGCTCCTGTGTACCATCTATTGTAAAAAAAGAGATCTGAGACCTTGACTCAGCTGTTGTCTAGGTAAAGACAGACACAAATTCAAAGGCACTCTATATATATTAATTTTGTCCCTAGATGACAAGCCTTAGAAAAGACATTTCCTCTCTTCCTAGAGCATTGGAGAAAGCCTCATAGGTTCCCAGGAGCTAAAGATAATAATGTTTTAGTCACTAACAGTAAACACTTAAAAATCTAATTTCTTCTCTGCTATTTTTTCTTGTATTTATTCAGTACTTATTTAAGGAGAGAGAAGAATTTGCTTTGATAATAATTGTTTTCACATTGACTGCTAAATTTACCAATTGTTTCAGTGAATATAGATAACAATTTATATGTATCTGTTAAGCTGCAAGTTATAGTAAGTTTTAAATCTAAGTTCTTTTAGCAAGGGAGGTTCATCGTAGCTGAATTTTCCTTTACCTTATCATTGCCATAAATATAAACTTTACTGGAGGTGAAGAAAATGTGCTAATTAACCTTTCCTTAAAATAAAATCTAGATTTATGAAGGCATTAGTGTTGTTATGTTATGCAGATCCACCAGGGAGAGCAAGAGCTAAAAAAATTGAAAACTGCAGTGGAACTCTTAGTATTAATTTCAGACCATACCTGTAGCTGTGTGAATAGTGGTAAAGAAACTTTAAAGTACATTGGTCATCAGCTTTAACATTCAGGTTTGTTCATGCATTAATTTTTTTGTAGTCCAGCTAAATGTGTATTTTGCTCTCCAGGCTGAACAGTCCCAGCTCTCTCAGCCTTTCCTCATAGGAGAGATGCTCTAGTCCTTTCATCATCATCATCATGGCCTTTTGCTGGAGTCTGTTCCTTATGGCCACATCTCTGTTGTTCTGGGGAGCCCAGAACTGAACACAGTACTACAGGTGTGGCTTCACTAGCGCTGAATAGAGGGAAAGGATCACCTCCCTCGACCTGCTTTGTCTAATGCAGCCCAAGATACCATTAGCCTTCTTTGTGGAAAGGGTACATTGCTGGCTCCTGTTCAACTTGGTTTCCACTAGGACCACCAGGACCTTTTCTGCCAAGCAGCTTTCCAGCTTGGATGGCCCACAGATTGTATCTGTTCCTCCCAAGTGCAATTCTCCTTGTTGAACTTCATAAGGTTCCTGACAGCCCATTTCTCCAGCCTGTCAAGGTCCCTCTGGATGACAGCATGACCCTCTGGCATGTCAGCCACTCTTCCCAGTTTTGTGTCATCATCAAACTTTCTGAGGGTACACTCTGCCCCATCATCCAAATCATTAACAAAGATGTTGAACAGGAATAGACCCAGTATTGACCCCTGAGGTACACTGTTATTCACTGGCTTCCAACTAGACCTTGTGCCACTGATCACCACCCTCTGGGGCTGGTGATTCAGCCAGTTTTCAATCCAGTTCACTGTCTGCTTATCCAACCCATACATCAACAACTTGTCTATGAGAATCTTATGGGAGACAGCGTCAAAAGTCTTACTGATGTCAAGGTAGACAATATCCACTGCTTTCCCCTCAACTGCCAAGCCAGTCATTTCATCACAGAAGGTTATCAAGTTGCTGAGGCATGACTTACACTTGGTGAGTTCATGCTGGCTATTCCTGATGCCTGTGATGCCTGTCCTTGTGCATGGAATTCCAGGATTAGTTGTCCAATCACCTTCCTGGGGATCAAGGTAAGGCTGATGAGTCTGTAGTTCCTTGGGTCCTCCTTCTTGACCCTTTTGAGAATAGGAGTGACAATTGCTTTTCTTCAGTCTTCAGGCACTTCTCCCAATCACTGCGATCAGTCAAAGATTATCAAGAATGGCCTCACAATGACATCAGCCAGCTCCATCAGTGCTCGTGGGTGTATCCCATTAGGGACTATGGACTGCATATCCAGTTTGCCTAAACAGTCTCTAACCTGATCCTTTTCCACCAAAGGTAAGTCTTCCAGCCTTTCCCCTTGGTGTCAGGCATCTGATATTCCTGAAAACTGGTCTGGCTAGTTAGAGCAAGTAAGAGGCAAAGGCAGCATTCAGTACCTCAGCCTTTTCCATGTCCTGTGTCACTTTCACCATTCAATGCCAGAAAAAAAAAAGCTGTGGGCACCCAGACCGAGGCCCCACACAAACATATGGGCATGCAGGCCTCTGGGTGCAGAGAGTGCCAGAGCCTGGCGCTGGCAATGCAGGGTAGTGGAGACAACACCTATATAAGATGTGAACAGGTGAATGATCTGCTCAACCTGGTGGCCCAGCTGAAGGATGAATTGGAGAGGCTGAGGAGCATCAGGGAGTGTGAAAGAGAAATTGACTGGTGGGTCCACTCCCTGAGAGTAGGGGAACAGGTTGAGGCCCCGTGTAAATTGGAGGACCCTCTCCCCTCTTCTCACCAAGCAACAGGAGAGGATCTCAGAGAAGAGGGGGAATGGAAACAGGTCCCTGCTCGAGGAAGCAGGCGAGTCCCCTCCCAACCTCTCCCAGCTTCCCAGTTACCCCTGCAGAACAAGTATGGAGTCCTGCAGGAGGAACTGGCCGATGGAGAGGAGGATGGCACACCAAGACTAGAGAAGACAGAAAGTACACGTCACAGGAGACCCAACTTCACTACTAGCTCCAAAAGGAAAAGGAGAAAGGCCATAGTTGTGGGTGACTCTCTGCTGAGGGGGGCAGAGGGACCAATATGCCGCCCTGACCCGCTACACAGGGAAGTCTGTTGCCTCCCTGGGGCACGGGTCAGGGATGTGATGAACAAACTCCCAGACCTAGTAAACCCCACTGATTACTACCCCCTGTTAGTATTTCAGGTGGGTAGTGATGAAATGGGTAGGAGGAGGCCGAAATCAATTAAAAGAGATTTTAGGGCCTTAGGGCAGCAGCTCAAGGGGTCAGGAACACAAGTTGTCTTCTCTTCTATCCCATCAGTGGCAACTGTGAATAAAGAAATTGATAGGAAGAGGCAACAGATCAACTTGTGGCTCTGGAACTGGTGTTACAGGCAGGGCTTTGGGTTTTTCAAACATTGGTGGCTATATCAGACACCTGGCATGCCATTGTCTGGTGGGACACAGCTGTCCCAGAGGGGGAAAAGAATTTTGGGGCAGGAGTTAGCAGGGCTCATTGACCGGTCTTTAAACTAGATATGAGAGGGGAAGGGGAGATAACTGGGCCTGTCAAGATTAAACCTGAGGAAAGCATGCCACGGTTTGAAGGAGACCACATTAGTGAGGACTCCCACTCTGACATTTCATCAGAGAAAGGTGATAGACGTTTAGAAATTACTGCTAGAGAACAATGGGAAAACCCTTTCCTAGAAGGGGAAAAGGGTACTAGGCTAAGAGTTAACAAAGCTCATGGACAGAGCTTTAAGCCGAAAGTTAAGGGGGAAGGGGATAAAACCAGGCCCGCTGGTAATGAACCTGAGTGTCAAGGGCCAAAGATGGGGGTGAAATCAGTAGCCCGGGTCAAGTGCATCTATGCTAATACATGTAGCATGGGCAACAAACAGGGTGAGCTAGAAGCCATTGTGCAGCAGGACAACTACGACAGGGTCGCCATCACGGAAACATGGTGGGATGATGGTCATGACTGGAATGCTGCAATGAGTGGCTATAAGCTCTTCAGAAGGAATAGGCAAGGAAGGAGGGGGGGGCGGTGTGTGGCTCTGTACATTAGGGAGCTGTTTGACTCTATAGAGATAGACTCCAGTGATGAAGAAGTTGAGTGTTTATGGGTAAGGGTGAAAGGGAAGGCTAACAGAGGTGATTTTGTGCTGGGAGTCTGCTATAGACCACCCAACCAGGATGAGCAGGTTGATGAGGTATTCTATAAGTCGCTGGCTGCAGTCTCGCAAACGCCAGCCCTTGTTCTGGTTGGAGACTTCAGCCTGCCAGGTATCTGCTGGAAATATAACACAGCAGAGAGCAGGCAGGCTAGGAGGTTCCTCGAGTGTATGGAGGATAACTTCCTGACACTAATGGTAGGTGAGCCTACCAGGGGAGGTGCCTTGCTAGACCTACTGTTCACAAACAAAGAAGGGCTAGTGGGGGACGTGGAGGTCGGAGGCCGTCTTGGGCTTAGTGACCATGAAATGGTTAAGTTTTCCATCCATAGTGAGGTAAGGAAGGGGGTTAACAAAACCTCCATCTTGGACTTCTGGTGGGCAGACTTTAGCCTGTTCAGAACCCTGGTTGGGAGAGTCCTGTGGGAGGTAGTCCTGAGAGACAAAGGAGCCCAGGAAGGCTGGACGCTCTTCAAGAGGGAAATCCTAAAGGCCCAGGAGCAGGCTGTCCCCAGGAGGCGCACAATTAAAGGGCGGGGAAAATGGCCGGCCTGGATGAACAAAGAGCTCTTGATGGGACTTAAGGAAAAAAGGAAGGTTTACCACCTTTGGAAGAGGGGACAGGCAACTCAGGACAAGTACAGAGATCGTGTTAGATCATACAGAGAAAAAATCAGGAAGGCAAAAGCCCAGCTGGAACTCAACCTGGCAATTAATATAAGGGACAACAAAAAAAGTTTCTATAAATACATCAACAAAAAGAGAGTTACAGAGAATGTCCATCCCTTACTGGACGCGGGGGGAAACCTTGCAACCAAGGACGAGGAGAAGGCTGAGATACTTAATGCCTTCTTTGCCCCTGTCTTTAATAGTCAGACCAGCTACCCCCAGGGTGTTCAGCTTCTTGGGCTGGAAGATAAGAATGGAGAACAGAACAACTCCCCTGTAATCCAGGAGGAAGTAGTTAATGATTTACTTATGCACCTGGACACGCATAAGTCTATGGGGCCGCATGGGATTCACCCAAAGATTCTCAGGGAGCTGGCAGGAGAGCTCACCAAGCCTCTCTCCATTATCTATCAACAATCCTGGTCAACAGGAGAGGTGCCGGATGACTGGAGGGTGGCCAATGTGACGCCCATCTACAAGAAGGGCCGGAAGGAGGATCCGGAGAACTACAGGCCTGTCAGCCTGACCTCGGTACCAGGAAAGATCATGGAGAGGATCATCCTGAGTGAGCTCTCAAGGCAAGGGAAGGGCAGCCAAGGGATCAGGGCCAGCCAGCATGGGTTTAAGAAGGGGAGGTCCTGCCTGACCAACTTGATCTCTTTCTATGACCATGTAACCCGCTTTCTCGATGAGGGGAAGGCTGTGGACATTGTCTACCTGGACTTTGGTAAGGCCTTCGACACCGTGCCCCACGGCATT